>NC_092333.1:449162187-449810625 GCF_046630445.1 Rutidosis leptorrhynchoides | reverse complement strand
ACCTTTTTGATTGTATTTTGTACTTTTGAGCTTTTTGATCGTTTGCGTCTTCAATTCGTCGAATCTGTCTTTTGTCTTCACCTTTTATTATTTAAACGAATATCACTTGTAAATAGAACAATTGCAACTAAAAGCTTGTCTTTCTTGAGGAATAATGCTATAAAATATATGTTCGTTTTTAGCATTATCAAATATTCCCACACTTGAGCGTTGCTTGTCCTCAAGCAATATAGTCTTGAAATACTAGAATCACTTCTTTATTCTTCACACTTTGTACATCAGTGATTTCTTTACGGCGGTATAAACAATGGTAGTAACGATGTGGTTTACAGTCCCACATGACTATAAAATTTTGATCCTTTAAGGAATTTGGATCTTTATGAAAACATTTGATCTTTTTGAAAATTCAATCTAGCTTTTACCCTAGATAAGTTTTCCGGAATAACCCTTCATCGGTGTTTGTAAATTCTTTTTGTGGGTTTGGTGGGTTTCAGATTTAAATTTTAGCTCAAAGCTTGTGGTTTTGTGTCACCCACTTGCTAACCTTGTATTGGAAAAGCAACACATCCAGTTTACTTGTTTCGTATATTACCTTTTGGTAAACTACCGTCCGGTTGTAAAGGAAAGCGTTGAACAAGCACTGTTTAAGGCAATGTCCCCTGACATGCTTTTAATTATGGTCTATAACGTGTCGGACGTAATTACTATCCTTTGTAGGAGCAATAGTAAAGCTCACCCTTATAATTTTTCGGTCTGGCACAAGGTCCTGTCTTTGACCATGCTATGCAACCACCGTTCTTACGGTTGACACCCGATTTGGTTCAGGTGACCTAATGAATTCCAGGTAAATTCCTAGGATTTTAAGTTCAATGATAATGAACGCATTGAAAATAGGTTTTCAGAAAATAAATCGGTTTGAAATTTTGATCAAAATATTTTCTCGTTCAAGCTCGAGTTTAGATATCATTGAATTCCATGAGTTTGTAATTCTCAATCTTTAAGGTCAATCTCAAGGATTGAGTAATATCAGGCTTAAAAGCTGATTTTTAATCTTTAAGGAGATTATCCTTTCTGGGGGTCTGATTCATTAGTCTTATCAAGCTAATTTGCATGGCGCCCCCCATTGTACGAGACAGATCCTCTCATGGTTAGGATAAGTCTGACCACTTGGCGACCCTGTTTGATGCTGAGGTCCGTGAATTTCCTGCTGATTTTAGTGATGACTTTTCTAGGTTTTTCGTCAACCTACAGCTGGTCTGAACGACAACTTCATGACCTAAATCAGGAAGCGCGTTTCTTTTTTGGAAGACTTTACTTCCTTTTAATGATGGAATTGATTCATCGTGTAGATCCATCTTTCTTACAGTAAATCGGGTAAAACAGTTAATTATTGTTCAAAACAAAAGTATTTTCAATTATTTGTTACAGAAATATGTGACATATGTTTAAAATATCTTGGTAAATTTTTCCACACTTGGCTTTTATTTTCCTTTTTATTGTCCTCTATTCCATTTTAAATGAATTTTAACATTTTGGTTTGTTTTTTAATTTATGTCCTTTCCGAGGTAACAATAATTTCGGTGTTAAAACCTAGTTTTATCGTTCATAAATATGTATAAACATGATTTTGAGTTCATTTAATTGAAAATTTTGAAAAATTTTACTAGAATTGGGTAGTCAGTATATAAGACTAGGGCTGTTCTTTATTATCAGAGAGCACTAGATTCTAATACAACTACTACTTTACTAGTATTTCTAATGGTAACCAAGTGTATAAAGTAAAAATTTTAAAATCCGAAAGAATTTAACCCCTTCCCACACTTAAGATCTTGCAATGCCCTCATTTGCAAGAAATCAGTAACAATTTAAATTATTGAGGGTGATTAGCGTAGAAATGATTAAATTTTACCAAAGTTTCCAAACATATTTGTGTTTGTGTTGAATGATAAATGGTGCACATCATTTGTTCATTTCGTCTTGTTGTTATTTCACATATATTTTGCATCTTGTCGTCAAAATTAGTTGCTTTTGCTGAACTTAATGTCAGTCTTTGAAAATGCGTTGTTTTACCCTGTTGTATACATAAGATAAACTGCAAACATATATACATATTTTTGAAGTTTGGTATATTATCCCACATTTAAAAATTATTAAAATCTAATAATAAAAGTTAGAAAATTATAAAAACTATTACAATATTAACATAAGTATTTAATGTATCAACATTACAAATAATAAAATAAATAAAACTAAGTAGACTAGGGATGATACTGATACCAGTAGGGGTTCCATGCATAACCGTATGTGTTATAGAATGCTTCGGCTGAGTTATACGTAGGATACGGTGGTTGGATCTCTATAGACCAGGGAGGAAATACGGGCGATGGAGTAGGAATATAGTTTCTACCTACATGTTGGCAATGAGCTATGATTTGGTTTTGATGAACTTGCCAATCTTCAAATGCTCGATGTCTAGCATTTTCATACTCTTGTGAAGCTATAAACCTTTGCATTTCTGTCATTTCATTTCCCCTCCCACATTACCTGACTGTTGATTTCTCTCAACATGTGGATGTCTTCCATTATATCTTACTGCGGTGTTATTTCGCCTTTTCAAAACCTTTGCACCATGGTATACATTTAAACCAATTGTATCGTGGGGTTCTGGTTCTTCGATTAATAACCCCCCCCCCCCCCCCCCCCCCCGACTTATATCCACATTGAGATACTCAGCAATTAATGTAATAAATATACCACCTCCTATTATACTGTGCGGTCTCATCCCCTTAACCATAGCTGATAAATAATAACCCACACAATAAGGTATACTTACAGCGCCTTGTGGGTCTCGAATACACATGTGGTAAAACAAATCCTGTTCATTTACCTTTTCCTTATTCTTACCTCGTTGTGTAATCGAGTTGGCTAAAAACCTATGGATTACTCTTAATTTAGCTCTATCTATATCCAAATAAGAGTAATTTACTCTTTAAATCGGTGATGGCTAGTCATTTGACTCCATACACCATGCGTATCAAAATTTTCATCAATTTTCCTACCATTTAGTATCAACCCTTGACAATCGGCAGATGCTAGCTCCTCAGGCGTATATATACGTAAGGCCTGAGCCATGTCTAGTAGAGACATGTGGCGTATCTAACCTCCTAACAAAAATCTAATAAAAGATCGATCGGTTAAACTAGCTACCCGATCATTTATTTCTATACTACACAATAATTCTTCACACCATACTTTATATACAGGTCTACGCATGTTGAATAATCGTACCCAATCGTTAAAAATAGAATTACCATACCTCTGTGTAAGTAATTCTATAATTGGCTCAGCCAATTCTACAGCTTCTAATGGTTCCCATCTTATTACCCTAGGTACTTCAACAGCTTTAGAATGAAGAGTATGCAAGCCCCTTTGGTATTTTAGAAAATCTATCCAAAGTCTGTCAAATCTCAAGTTCGGGTGCAAATCTTCCAAGTGCATATCTGAAAATGTCATAACTGGATGAGGTATATCTTGTTTGTAATAGTTATCAACCTCCTGTTGTTCCGCATTCTCAGCAGGAGCATTGCGAGCTTGGGATGAAGATTCACCCCTTTCAGTCTGCAAAACACATCAAACACAATTTTTGTGCATCCAAATATACATTAGTGTCAGCAAAATCATCAATTACAATGATTACAATGACATGTCCAATTTATATCAAACTTATGCTCATTTTCATATTTTTATCAAATCTACACTTTTTCAAATAAGCATATACGAAAATGTTCGCCAATTTCATAAGCATTAAACTCAAATAACATGTCAAAATAATCATTACTAGCAATTAAACAAGTTTCAAATGGCATTATCTCTTAAAAATCAAGTTCATGAATTTTAGACTTGAAAAAGTCCACTTTAATTCTCAAAATCATGTTTAGGCTCAAAGTTTGGATCATTTAACTACCTAAACATGTTACACTACTTAATTTAGCAACAATTCATGACAAAAATCGGCCATAACCTGTTTATATCAAAAAGCCCCAAATTTGCTCAAGAACACAAACCCTAGATTATTCAAAATTTGAAGTTTAAGGCTTCTAATCATGTTAAATAGCATCACTCTAGGTTATACAAGCATAATACATAAGCAATTTAAGCATAATTTCACTAAAAAACATCAAAATCGAATTGGGTATAAAATTGCTCAAGAACACTAATTTTCGGATTAAATGGTGTTTAGGTGTAGAAATTTACCGTTTTTCTTGAGTAATTCCTTGATAGCATTCTTCTCAACATGATTTTGTGAAAGATTTGATGAAAAACGGCCAAAAATTGCGAATTTGAGATGTGTTTGTGTGTGTATTTTTGGGTTTTTTCGCAGTTTGGAGTGTGGTTGTGGGTGTAACTGATCTGTTCTGGCCGTTTTATTTTTTTTTCTGTATTTTGCATCCTTCGCGAGTCGCGGTGTTTGACCCTTACAAACTCCGCGAGTCGCGGTGTTTGAATTTTTTTTTTTTTACAATCTTTAACTTATAAAACAATTAAGTAATTAATTTTAAAATTTTGTTTCCCTTGTTTTTTAGAACGAGGTCGTTTCGGAACAATGTCCTAGTCGGTCCCTCGACAAAATTTTAAAATTTGTCTTTTTTCAAGCGATTGTTTTAAAAGCTTAGATTTTTTGAGTTTTTTTAATGTTTTTGGCATACTTTAATTCAATAAGATTAAAAATAATGATAATAAAAGTTCTCGTCCCTCCCTCGGGTAAAGCAATTTCGGTTCAACGACCTAGTCTTCAACTCACGACGAATTTTAAAAATCATATTTTTAACTTAGCAAAATAAAGTAAATTTTTGTTTTTATACATACAAACTTATATTAAAAATATTAATTTTTTCAAATATTTACAATTTTAAATATATATTAATTTTAAAAACATGGTAAAAATTAAAAATCTTTTTGGCTTTTATCCCACTTTAATCAATCAAATATTATCAAAAACATGCGCCCCTCTTTTCGGTAAAGTAATTTCGGTTCTATGACCTAATTTAACTCATAACGAATTTTTGAAATATTTTGTGTTGATTGATTAAAGATATTTATACCTTAAGAATAAACGTTAAATTTCGCAGTGATGTAATAAATGTTTGTATGATATCAATAATTTCGATCGCCAAACCTAATTTTATTCAATACCAATTTAATAGTTTATAGCGAACAAATTAGCGTTTATTATCAAAAGGTTAAAAATAAAAATAAAAATAAAAATGAAAACTGTACAAACTTACCT
Source organism: Rutidosis leptorrhynchoides (assembly GCF_046630445.1). Lineage (NCBI taxonomy): Eukaryota > Viridiplantae > Streptophyta > Magnoliopsida > Asterales > Asteraceae > Rutidosis > Rutidosis leptorrhynchoides. The sequence continues at coordinate 449,805,338 of NC_092333.1, read as the reverse complement.
GTGAAATATATTTCTTAGTGATATGCTCTAGCCCACTCATAAGATAGTCGGTTTAATTGGTTTTCCATAGCTACATAGGCGTAACCTCGAGCATTCGGTGTTTTTTCTTCTAAACATATGAACGGTCCGTCTCTGCATAAAGTAACAAATTCGGTGTTTGAATAGGTTTGATTATTTGAACATTTACCTCCATGTGACCATTTTCCGCATTTGTGACATCTTTCTTGGTGTCGTGCTCTTCTTTTCGCTGCGGATTTTGATTTTCCTTTACCAAATTGTAACTTATTATCTTTGCATCTGGATTCTTTTCTTACTCCGTCCAATCTTTCTCTGATTACTGATACTAGTTCACTTGGAAGTGTGTCATTATTACGTTTAGTGATCAAAGCGTGTAGCATTAGACCATGGTTTAGTTCACAGGAAGTCTTCATTTCGTAAAAACCTAAAAAAATAAAAATTCAGAATGGGGGGAGAAGACTAGCTCTTTAGGGTCTGCTAGGGAAAGACCATTCGGGTTCCATTTTCGAGAACTACACGAAAATAGAAAATCTAACTCTAACAGAAATACATATTATCCTTTAAAAGACTTGATTCTCCCCACACTTAGTTAGCTGTGGTATCGAAATTGTGATTAACTTCGTTGTCAACTTCCATTGGACTATCTATGTAATGTTTAACTCTGTGACCATTAACTTTAAATTCAATCCCATTTGAATTTATTAATTCTACTGTTCCGTTGGGAAAACTCTTTTGACTATGAATGGTCCAGACCATCTTGATTTCAATTTTCCAGGAAATAGCTTGAATCGTGAATTGAAAAGAAGAACTCTATCTCCTTCTTTGAATTCTTTTGAACTTCTGATTCTTTTATCATGCCATTTCTTCGTTCTTTCCTTATAGATTAATGAATTTTCGTATGCTTCTTGTCTTAATTCTTCTAATTCGTTTAATTGACTTAACCGTAGACGTCCAGCTTCATGTAAATCAAGATTACATGTCTTCAAAGCCCAAAATGCTTTGTGTTCAATTTCTACTGGAAGATGACATGCTTTTCCGTAAACGAGTTTAAAAGGTGTGGTTCCAATTGGAGTTTTGTAGGCTGTTCTAAAAGCCCAGAGTGCATACTCCAATTTAATAGACCATTCCTTCGGATTTGATCCTACGGTTTTCTCTAAAATACGTTTTAAAGCTCGGTTGGCATTTTCAACTTGTCCACTTTTTTGTGGATGATATGCAGTGGAGATTTTATGAGTTACTCCATATCTTTTGAGAACTTTCTCAAGTTGATTATTACAGAAATGAGTTCCCCGATCACTTATTAAAGCTTTCGGTGTTCCAAACCTTGCAAAAATACGTTTTAAAAGGTTGACTACAACTCGTGCATCGTTAGTTGGGAGAACTTGTGCTTCCGCCCATTTAGATACATAATCAATGGCTACAAGAATGTATAGATTATTATGAGATTTTGGAAATGGACCCATAAAGTCAATACCCCAAATGTCAAATACTTCACATACTTGAATGACATTTTGTGGCATTTCATCACGTTGACTTATTTTTCAGCCCTTTGACAAGCATCACAGGATTTGCAAAGAAGGTGTGCGTCTTTGTAAATTGTAGGCCAATAGAATTCAGCATCATAAACTTTTCTTGCTGTTAGTTGAGGCCTATAATGCCCTCCTGTTAGTCCTGTGTGACAATAGTTTAAGATTTTACTAGCTTCATCTCCGAATACACATCGGCATATTATTCCATCTGGACAACTTTTAAACAAATGTGGGTCTTCCCAGAAATAGTGTTTTATATCACTGAAGAATTTCTTTCGTTTTTGGTACGATAATCCTTTTTCAAGGAATCCACATACTAAGTAGTTTGCATAGTCTGCAAACCATGGAATTTCATTATAATCTATCTTTAATAGATATTCATCAGGAAAGTTGTCTTGTATGGCCGATTCATTTAGAACTTCTAATTCGGGATTTTCAAGACGAGAAAGATGATCAGCGGCGAGATTTTCTGCTCCTCTTTTATCTCGGATTTCAATATCGAACTCTTGTAAGAGTAAGATCCAACGGATTAATCTTGGTTTGGCATCTTGTTTCAAAAATAGGTATCTAAGAGCAGAATGGTCTGTATAGACCATCGTTTTTGCTAGAACGAGATATGAACGAAATTTGTCAAAAGCAAAGACAATAGCAAGGAGTTCTTTTTCAGTAGTTGTGTAATTTGTTTGTGCTCCTTGTAACGTCTTACTAGCATAATATATAGGTTGAAATTGTTTTTCAATCCTTTGTCCTAAAACGGCTCCCATTGCAAAATCACTTGCATCGCACATTAGTTCAAACGGTAGATTCCAATTTGGTGTTATCATGATCGGCGCATTAGTGAGTTTCTCTTTAAGAATACTAAAAGATTTGATGCATTCATCTGAAAAGATGAATGGAGCATCCTTTTCTAGGAGTTTATTCATAGGAGTGGCAATTTTAGAAAAATCTTTAATGAAACGTCGGTAAAAACCGGCATGCCCTAGAAAACTCCTAACTCCTCTAACATTGGTGGGATGTGGAAGTTTAGTAATAACATCTTCTTTAGCTCTATCCACTTCAATTCCTTCCTTTCAAATTTTATGTCCAAGAACGATGCCTTTTTTAACCATGAAATGGCATTTCTCCCAATTAAGAACTAGATTTGATTGTTCGCATCTAATCAGCATTCGTTCAAGATTAGCTAGACATGATTCAAATGTATCACCGAAGACTGAAAAGTCATCCATGAAAACTTCCATGGATTCTTCTATCATGTCGTGAAAAATCGCCATCATGCACCTTTGAAAGGTTGAAGGGGCGTTGCAAAGTCCAAATGGCATGCGTTTGTAAGCAAAAGTACCATAAGGGCACGTGAATGTGGTTTTCTCTTGATCTTCGAGTGCTATTGGAATTTGAAAATATCCGGAAAAACCATCAAGAAAACAATAGTAACTGTTTCCGGCTAATCTTTCCAACATTTGATCAATAAAAGGTAAGGGAAAGTGATCTTTTCTGGTGGCGTCATTTAATTTTCTATAATCAATACACACACGCCATCCTGTTACAGTTCTAGTAGGAATAAGCTCATTTTTCTCATTTGTAATGAAAGTCATGCCACCCTTCTTAGGCACGCATTGAACTGGGCTTACCCATAGACTATCAGAAATCGGATAAATTAAACCTGCATCTAGCAGTTTAATAATTTCTTTTTTAACAACATCTTGCATATTAGGATTTAGTCTTCGTTGGCGTTGCACATACGTTTTATGACCTTCTTCCATAAGGATTTTATGTGTGCAATACGAAGGACTTATTCCTTTAATATCATGAATCTTCCATGCAATAGCTGGTTTATGAGCTTTCAACACAAAAATGAGTTGTGATTTCTCATTTTCAGTAAGAGAAGACGATATTATTACAGGTAATTCAGATTCACCATGTAAATAAGCGTATTCCAAATGGTTTGGAAGTGGCTTTAACTCTAATGTCGGTGGTTCTTCTATCGATGATTTATATCGATATCTGTCTTCTTCTTTTAGCATTTGAATTTCTTCTGTTGTTGGTTCATATCCATTAGCTATTAGTGTAGCTAACATTTCAGGTTCATCAATTGGTTCAGTTCCTTTTCCTAAAGAACATTCTCCTGTTCCTTGTAATTCTGGAAATTCTTCTAATAATTCTGCATGTGAATCTATAGTTTGAATATAATAACATGTATCATCTGCAGATTGCGGTTGTTGCATTGCTCTATCAACTGAAAAGGTAACACTCTCGTCCTCTATACTTAGGGTCAGTTTCTTACCAAACACATCTATCATTGCTTTAGCCGTGTTTAAGAATGGTCTTCCTAATATGAGAGGAACTTGAGAATCTTCTTCCATGTCCAGAACAACAAAATCTACTGGAAATACTAAAGTACCAACTTTAACTAGCATGTTCTCCATTATCCCTCTAGGATATTTTATTGATCGATCGGCTAGTTGTATGCTTATTCTTGTTGGTTTCAATTCTCTAAGGTCTAGTTTAGCGTATAGTGAATACGGCATTAAATTTATACTAGCACCTAAGTCTGCCAATGCTTCTATTGAACTAAGACTACCCAGAAAACATGGAATTGTGAAACTTCCTGGATCAGATAATTTTTCTGGTATCTTATTCAACAGCACTGCTGAACAATTAGCATTCATAGTAACAGCCGAGAGTTCTTCCATTTTCTTTCTATTTGTGATCAGATCTTTCAAGAATTTAGCATATCTAGGCATTCTTGAAATCACATCAATGAAAGGAAGATTGACATTTATTTGTTTAAACATATCCAAGAATTTGGATTGCTCGGCTTCAAGTTTCTCTTTTTTCATTTTACTCGGGTAAGGAAGTGGTGGTTGGTATGGTTTAACATAAGGTTTAGCCTTAACTATGTTATCTTCATTAACCTTTTTAACTACCGGTTCTTTTTCCTTATCTTGATCAGGTTGTGGTTCTTGTGGAGTAGGAATAGCTTCATCAGAAGTTACAGGTATTTCAGGTGGTTTAAGTGTTGTACCACTTCTTGTGGTAATGGCTTTAGCTGTTTCATTCCGGGGGTTAGCATTTGTATCACTAGGTAAACTTTCCGGTTTTCTTTCACCTATTAACCTTGCTAGGTTACTTACTTCTTGTTCCAGATTTTGAATAGAAGCTTGTTGATTTCTAAATGCTTGAGCATTTTGTTCATTAGTTTGTTTCTGAGATGTGAAAAACTGCTTTTGAGTTTCAACTTGCTTCGTCATCATATCTTCTAAATTCGGCTTTTTATCATCGGTTTTTGGTGGTTTGTTTTGAAAATTAGGTCTTTGCTGATTGTAAGTATTATTGGATACTTGTTGATTACTAGGACCTTGTTGGTTGTTGTATGGAACATTTCGATTATAATTCTGGTTTTGATTGTAAATCGGTCTTGGCGGTTGATAATTATTCTGATAATTAATTCCAGGCCTTTGGTTTATGTATGAAATATTCTCTCTTTGTTCCATTGTTAGTTCAATACTGAGACAATCTTTTGTCAAATGTGGTCCTCCACACTGCTCACAACTAATTCGTATTGAGTGAATATCCTTAGTCATCTTTTCCATACGTCTCTCGACAGCATCTATCTTTGCAGAAATGGAATCTAAGTCATGACTAGAATCGACTCTAGCTACTTTAGATGATCTAACGATATCTTTTTCTTGGTGCCACTCATGTGAGTGGGAAGCAGTGTTATCAATAATTTTATAAGCATCAGTTTCGGTTTTCTTCATAACAGAACCACCAGCTGCTATATCGATGTCTTTCCTTGTAGTGATGTCGCATCCTTGGTAGAATATTTGTACTATTTGACAGGTGTCTAAACCGTGTTGCGGATATCCTCTCAATAACTTTCCAAATCTTGTCCACGCCTCATATAGAGTTTCATTTGGTTTCTGTGTGAACGTAACAATTTCTCCTTGAAGTCTTACGGCTTTAGATGCTGGAAAGAATTGTTTAAGAAAATTTTCAACTAAAACGTCCCATGTATCAATCGCCCCTTCAGGTAACGATTCCAACCAATCTTTGACTTCTCCCTTTAAAGTCCAGGGAAATAACATGAGATATATCTGTTCATCCTCCACTTCTCTTATTTTAAATAGTGTGCAGATCCTATTAAAGGTACGAAGATGTTCGTTTGGATCTTCCTTCGGCGCACCACTAAATTGGCATTGATTAGTCACCATGTGTAGAATTTGTCCTTTGATTTCATAATATGGCGCATTAATGTCAGGATGAGTAATTGCGTGACCTTGGCCAGTGCGTTTAGCTCTCATTCGGTCTTCCATACTTAAAGGTTCTGTTACTTTCATAATTGAATTTGTTGAATCTGAATCACTAGAGGATTCTGATTTAATGGTTCGTTCCTCAACAATCTCTGTTTGAATGATTGGTGGTTCCGGAGGAAAAATTAATGGTTCAGGATCTATGAATTGTCCCTGAATATTCTCCGGATTCTCAATTGTGAGGTCGGGTTCAAAAAATGGATTATCGGAAATTTGAATTGGAGTACTTGGTCGACTGGATGATGATTCTAAAGAAAAATCAACGGCGGTAATATTAGCTAGATGTCTTGATCGAGTTACAGGTGGTGAACGTACAAAAGGTGGTGAACGTCTTGCTCGGTGCATTCACTGAATATCCTATTAGTTTTTAAAAGGAAAGAAAAATTATATAAGTTATCCAATTAATAGACTTTTCTAATTTTGCCCACGTTTCGAATAGCCAAAAGATGCAGCAGATGGACAGGATTCGTTTGGTCTCAATATAATTGAGGACTGTTTGGCTCCAATAACCCGGTCCACGTACAAATTCAACTATTACTACGAACCAGAAAATTATGATGTCTATCAATTTAACCACTTAAAATAAATTTTCGTAATTTTAAGAAATTTAGATAAGAAGTAGAATAAAAATCTATGTCCTAAAACTAGAATGGCGAGAAATAAGAAAAAAAAAAGAGCGCGTCGAAAAAGGTCGAAAAAGAAAAGATCGAAAAATAAAAGGCGTCGAAAAATAAGAAAGAAAAAGAGTGACTATAAAACTTAAAAACACTCGACTAACCCAACCTTATTACTATCACTAACTTAAAATTATAATCGCAAATTGAGATTACTATTTTTAGTGATAATTGATACATAGGTAAAAGGCGTCGAGAAATAAGAAAATAGCGCGTCTAAACTTAAAAAGGAACTAAAAACTAAAAACTAAAAGTTGCGTCTAAAAATATTAAAGCTTACAAGTAAAACTATATCTCAAATGGAAATAACTTAAAAAGGTACTAAAACTTAGATAGGCGTCGCAAAATTCTAAAGCACCTAAATCTTAGTCTAAAGAAAAAGCACTTAAGGAATTTTACGGCTTGAAGCCTAAAAATCTAGAAATAAAAATAACTATGGCAAAAACTATATTTAAAACTAAATATGAGCGAAAAATACAAATATTACGCTAAAACAATTAAAAAGGGACAAAATATAAAAATATACTAAAAAGTACAATTTTTATAAAAATATTATTTTTATAATATTTATTTTATAAAACTATTAATTTTATAAACTAATTACACTAATTTAACTAAAAATATAAAATAAAAATAAAAACTAAATTATATAATAAAAATACCCTAATTAGGGTTTAATTTAAATAATAATAATAATAAAAACCCGTAATTAATGCAGGATTAGGGTTCTGTGTAACCCGTGTCAGACGGCACCGCGAGTCGCGGTACTCCCAGCTGGAAAACTCCGCAAGTCGCGGGGTTTGATAATACCGGGCTCAGATTGGGCTGAAACAGTTCGGCCCAGTTTCGTTTTATAATTAAAATATGCTTTGGGCTTCGATTTTAATCTGGCCCAGTTCGTTTTTTTTATAATAATTTGATAAAATAATAGATATATAATTTATATAAAATATATTTCAAAAACTTAAAATAAAAATACTTATTAAAAATAAAAATCTTAAAAATAAGTTAATATTATTTTCATTTTTTTCGATTTTAAAATTTTTTATATTTTAAATAAACACAAAATATTTAAATAAAACTTATATTTTTTATAAAATAAAAATAAAGAAACTTTATAAAACTTAAATATTTAACAAACTCTTAAAAATATTTATATTTTTCTTTTTCTTTTTATATTTTCGAATATTTAAAACGTATTTTTACAAAAGCGTATTTTTTTTATATTAGTAAACTAAAAATAAAAATCATTTTTTTTTATATATAGCGTTGCGCATCCGGCTTTTAAGATAGATTTTAAGGTCCCCGGCAGCGGCGCCAAAAATACTTGATGTTATGCGAGGTGTATATGAAATAGCTTATATTTTACTATGAAAAACTATTAAATACGATACAATTTTTACACAAGATATTTATTTATTTATAGAATGGATATACTTAAACCTTGCTACAACACTTATAGGCAGTGTACCTAATCGTACAGTAGTGTAGTTTTTAGTAAGTCCGGTTCGTTCCACAGGGAATCTTTTAATCAAAGCTTAACGCTATATTAGTTTTAAATTATAAAAATACAAATATATAAATAAGTAATATTATTATTATAAAAAGGGGTTTTTACCGTTTAATGACCGGTTTGTCGATTTTAAAACTTTAGTCGCAGTTAAAACCTAATGTAAAATATTAAAAATAAATATAAGACTTAATTTAAAATGTAAAGTAAATAACGATAAAGAAATTGCGATAAATAAAAGTGCGATAATTAAAAAGTACGATAATTAAAAGTGCAATTAAATACAATAACAATAAATAAAAGTGCGATAATTAGAAGTGCAATTAAATATAAAATAAAGGAAATTAAATATGAAATAAAAGAATTATGCTTATTTAAACTTCCGTAATCATGATGTTTGACGTGTTGATTTTAGTTTTATGCCCATGGGTTAATTGTCCTTTGTCCTGGATTATTTAATATGTCCGTCTGGTTTTTGTCCATAACAGTCCATCAGTCATAAATATAAAGTGCGAGTGTCCTCGTCAAATTATCCTTATACCCGAAGTTAAATATTCCAACTAATTGGGGACTTAAACTGTAACAAGGTTTTATTACTTTGTTTAATAATTACACCAGGATATCGACTGCGTGTAACTTAAGGTTTTAATACTTTGTTATCAATTATGCCAAGTGTCCTTGTACATAATTTCACCCCTGTTTTAATAATTCTAGTGACTATTAATCCATTCCCGTGTCACGTTAAATGAACGATTATTCGTACATATAAATATCCCGCCCATCGTGTCCGATCGAGTGTATATGGTTATTTATAGGGACGTTCAATTGTAAATCTTTATATTAAAATTAACAAACTATCATTTAGTTAAACAAATATAAAGCACATTAATAGCCCATAGTCTAATTTCCACAAGTGTCGTTCTTTTGTCCAAACCCCAATTATGGTACAAAGCCCAATTACCCAATTTTAGTAATTAGCCCAACATCATGATTACTTCGATTTAAATAAGCATAATAATAACTTAGCTACGAGACATTAATGAAAATAAAATAAACATAACTTACAATGATTAAAAATAGCGTAGCGTTACACGGACAGAATTTCGACTTACACCCTTACAACATTCGCTAACATACCCTTATTATTAGGATTTAAAATTAAAATTAAAATTAAAATATAAATTATATATATATATTTACGTATATATTGAGAGAGAGATAGATTATTGGATATTTAAAACGATCAAACTGCGTTGCCTTTTATAGGGATTTGAGTCCAGGGAAGCTCCGCGACTCGCGTAATTTTTGCACTGCAAACTCCGCAACTCGCGGAGTTCGTTTTTCTAGCTCACACTAATTTGGAACCTTTCTTGCCGACGATTTTTAAATATATTATAATATATATATTAATTTTAAGAATTAATTATATATTATAGTATATTCATGTGCATAGTTGACTTGTAATTTTTAGTCCGTTGCGTCGAGCGTTGAGAGTTGGCTCAGGTCCCGGTTCCGGATTTTCGAACGTCCTTGCGTACATTTTAATATCTTGTACTTTGCGTTTTGAATATTGTACTCTTGTAATTTTGAGACGTTTCTCATTAATAATTGGAACCTTTTTGATTGTATTTTGTACTTTTGAGCTTTTTGGTCGTTTGCGTCTTCAATTCGTCGAATCTGTCTTTTGTCTTCACCTTTTATTATTTAAACGAATATCACTTGTAAATAGAACAATTGCAACTAAAAGCTTGTCTTTCTTGAGGAATAATGCTATGAAATATATGTTCGTTTTTAGCATTATCAAGGACCTTATTAATGCTCCTGACTGGTTTTGTATTAACTCCGAAATTTCAAAAAGATGTAACGCCTCATTTTTCACACTCGCCCCAAAGAAACCGAACCCCATTAGCTTTAATGAATACCGTCCAATTTGTCTTATTGGAAGCTACTATAAGATTCTAACCAAAGACCTATCTAACCGACTCTCAAAAGTGATTAATAAGGTTATTGGAAGTGAACAAACGACATTATTTAAAGGTAGAAATATCCTCGATAATGTTTAATTGTGTATGAAATCATTGATGAATTAAAACGCAAGAAACACAGAGGTCTTATCTTCAAATTAGATTTTGAAAAGGCATTCGATTGTATTGAATGGGAGTTCTTATTCGACACTATGCGTAGTATGGGATTCGGCCACAAATGTGTCAGTTTTATTCGAGCATGTCTCTCTTCATTGTGTATCTCCATATTAATAAACGGGTCCCCCACCAAATAATTTACCCTTGGGAGAGGTATAAGGCAAGGAGATCCAATCTCACCATTCTTATTTATAATCATGCTGAAGGTCTTAATATTCTGACTAAACGTGCTATCTCAAATGGTTAATTTCGTGGCAGTAAAGTAGGCCATGATAATGTGACCATCTCTCATTTACAACATGTTGATGACACAATCTTCTTCGAGGAATGGAGCAAAAGAAATGCTAAATACATCTCCAAGTTACTTAAATGCTTCGAAAACATCTCGAGACTTAAAGTGAACCTCAAATAAAGCAACCTATAAGGAATTGGGGTCTCTAAAGATGATGTAGAATCTATGGCCAGTTATATCGATTGTTCTGCGGGTTCAACTCCTTTTACTTACCTTGGATTGCCTATTGGTGTTCCTACATCAAACGCTTCATCTTGTCAACCTATCATTGAAAAGTTTGATAAGAGACTCTCGGATTGAAAGGCAAAATCTATATCCTTTGTTGATTGATTGACTTTAGTTAAATTCATACTTAGTAGTATCCCACTCTATTACTTTTCTCATTTTCTTGCCCCCACTAATATACTTAATATTCTCAAATCTAAAAGACAAAAAAAATTCTGGGACGGGTCTGGAGTAGATAAAACAATAATTGGATTAAATGGGATAGTATTTTACTCTCTTATGACAAAGGTAATTTAAACGTAGGGTCACTTTTTACTAAAAATATATCTCTTCTTTGTAAATGGTGGTGGAGATACATAAATGAAAAAACAAAAAATCGTTTTGGGTCAAAATCATAACTAGTATTTAAGGTCTGGGCGGCGGGTTAGATAATAACATTTGTTGCAGGAACATTCCGGGACGCACCATTTGGAACGAAAGCAGGGAAAACTGCAGACAACTGATGTCGTGCGAGGTGTATATAAAATAGCTTTATATTTTACAAGGAAATACTATTAAATACGATACAATTTTATACAAGATATTTATTTATTTATAGAATGGATATACTTAAACCTTGCTACAACACTTATAGGCAGTGTACCTAATCGTACAGTAGTGTAGTTTTTAGTAAGTCCGGTTCGTTCCACAGGGAAAATCTTTAAACAAAGCTTAACGCTATATTAGTTTACTTTTATAAAAATACAAATATATATATATATATAAGTAATATTATTATTATAAAGGGGGGTTTTTACCGTTTAATGAACGGTTTGTCGATTTTAAAACTTTAGTCGCAGTTAAAACCAAATGTAAAATATTAAATAAATAAAAGACTTAATTTAAAGCGTAAAGTAAATAACGATAATGAAATTGCGAATAATAAAAGTGCGATAAAATAAACTTGCGATTAAAAAGTACGATAATTAAAAGTGCAATTAAATTAAATAACGATAAAATAAAATGCGATAATTAGAAGTGCAATTAAATATAAAATAAAGGAAATTAAATATGAAATAAAAGAATTATGCTTATTTAAACTTCCGTAATCATGATGTTTGACGTGTTGATTTTAGTTTTATGCCCATGGGTTAATTGTCCTTTGTCCTGGATTATTTAATATGTCCGTCTGGTTTTTGTCCATAACAGTCCATCAGTCATAAATATAAAGTGCGAGTGTCCTCATCAAATTATCCTTATACCCGAAGTCAAATATTCCAACTAATTGGGGACTTAAACTGTAACAAGGTTTTATTACTTTGTTTAATAATTACACCAGGATGTCGACTGAGTGTAACCCAAGGTTTTAATACTTTGTTAACAATTATGCCAAGTGCCCTTGTACATAATTTCACCCCTGTTTTAATAATTCTAGTGGCTATTAATCCATTCACGTGTCCGGTTAAATGAACGATTATTCGTACATATAAATATCCCGCCCATCGTGTCCGATCGAGTGTATATGGTTATTTATAGGGACGTCCAATTGTAAATCTTTATATTAAAATTAACAAACTATCATTTAGTTAAACAAATATAAAGCCCATTAATAGCCCATAGTCTAATTTCCACAAGTGTCGTTCTTTTGTCCAAACCCCAATTATGGTACAAAGCCCAATTACCCAATTTTAGTAATTAGCCCAACATCATGATTACTTCGGATTAAATAAGCATAATAATAACTTAGCTACGAGGCATTAATGTAAAAAGGTTGAACATAACTTACAATGATTAAAAATAGCGTAGCGTTACACGAACAGAATTTCGACTTACACCCTTACAACATTCGCTAACATACCCTTATTATTAGAATTTAAAATTAAAATTAAAATTAAAATATAAATTATATATATATATTTACGTATAGATAGATGGATGGATATATATTGATATTTTTTTACGATCAGAATGCGCGAGCTTTATAGGCAGTTTCAAAATTTAGGGCTCCGCGACTCGCGTAATTTTTGCACTGCAAACTCCGCAACTCGCGGAGTTTGCTTTTACAGCTCACACAAGTTTGGAGCCTTTCTTGCCGACGGTTTATAATATATTATATAATATATAAATAATTATAAGAATTATTTAAATATTATATTATATTTATGTACATAGTTGACTTGTAATTTTTAGTCCGTTGCGTCGAGCGTTGAGAGTTGACTCTGGTCCCGGTTCCTGATTTTCGAACGTCCTTGCGTACAATTTAATATCTCGTACTTTGCGTTTTGAATCTTGTACTCTTGTAATTTCGAGACGTTTCTTATCAATAATTGGAACCTCTTTGATTGTATTTTGTACTTTCGAGCTTTTTGATCGTTTGCGTCTTCAATTCGTCGAATCTGTCTTTTGTCTTCACCTTTTAATATTTAAACGAATATCACTTGTAAATAGAACAATTGCAACTAAAAGCTTGTCTTTCTTGGGGAATAATGCTATGAAATATATGTTCGTTTTTAGCATTATCAACAACATCGGAGATGACTTCTCAAATTCAATAACAAAAAGCATCAGAAACGGAACTAACACCCAATTCTGGCTTGATAAATGGTGTGGAACCGAGCGGTTTTGTAACCAATTCCGAAGAATCTACATGCTCGAATACGACAAGTATGCAACAGTCGCGGATAGAATCATAACACAGAATTCAATCTCCTCCGAAAGATGGATTTGGATGCGTACACCTAGTGGTCGTGTCCTAAATGAATTAACCAAACTTAATAATCTAATCTCATCTTGTTTATTGTCTGACATGCCTGACTCTTGGAAATGAACGTTAGACCTATCTGGATGCTTTACTACAAAGACACTCGCAGCTACAATTGATAAGCTAAAGCTTGGATCATCATCCTCAAATGTTGAAACACCTCGAAACAAATGCATACCACAAAAAGTTAACATATTCATTTGGAGAGCTAAACAAGGGGGGATCTCAACCCGAGTTGAACTTGACAAACTTGATATTGACCTTGATTCCATTCTTTGTCTACTTTGCGATTCTCATGTCGATACAGTTTAACGCGTACTTTTTCATTGCACCTCATCCTCACATAAATGAAAACTCGTTTTACATTGGTGGAACCAACCTCAAAGCTCGATTACAAACATAGAAGATGCCCTCATAAAGAACCAAACATTTGCTTGCGGTACACAAGGCTCCTCCATATGATAAGCCACCAAATGGGCTTGTAGCTACATAATATGGAAATACGGAAACCTCAAGATCTTTAGCAAAAAAGAACGGGTCCCTGCAACAATCTTATCTGAAATACAAACTCAAAGCTTTACTTGGATATCCAAACGTGTTAAAAAGGCAACACTCGAATGACAAAAATGGTTAATAAATCCCTCATCATACGTAGCATCACCCCTACATCAAACTGGTATCGGTTAACACGGCCTACATTTCACTCCCAAAATCTCAACTGTTGTGCTTCTAGTATACATCATCTATGCAACTATGTTTTATCTTCAAATGGCTATTATGATAACGTGATTAATTGGTAGCTTTGTAATCATCGCTCGATCGGTACTGCTAACTTCTCCTCCCTAACTTGTTTTCAAGCTCTTTTCGTCATCATAATTCCCTTGGCACATAGTTGCTCCTTTAGTAACATCGATTGATCTCATCATTATATAGTTTTTGGCAGTGTTGTAAAAAACCATATTACTCGCCGATTAATCTCCGATTAATCATTTTTAAGAGCAATCAGTTCCGATTTTCAAAAACCCGTTTAATTAAACGGTCAACGACAATTGATGGGTCAAAATCGAATTTGATAATCAAAGTCGGTCAAAGTAAAAAATGGTTAACAATTTAGCATGAATTTAAACTATAACTTTATAGTTTTTGAGCAAAATGAATAATTTAGACAATTATGTTAAAATTTATTTTTATATTTATGATTTTTTTTCTATATTTACACATATAATTTTTAAAATTTAATATTTAAATGTATATAGTACAATCCGATTAAACCCCGATTAATTCACGAATTACCGATTAATCATTCTAAAGTCCCGACCGATTAATCCCCGAATAACGAATTTTGCAACCTTGTTTTTTGGTATAGGGCATCATGTAAATCATCAATATCAATATATTTAATAAAATCTTACTTGCTTCAAAAAAAAAAAAAAAAAAAAAAAAAAAGTAGACAAATGTAAGAGTAGATAATTCAAAATAAAAGCTCAATGAAAGTATTCTACTCCAATATAACTTTTGCATTTTCAGTTGTTTAAGACGAAGATTGGACCAACATAACTTATGGAGATGTACATTTTTAATGCATGATGTTCATATTGTAATTACATTATATTTATTTTAAAATTTAATTTTAATTTAATACGAGATTAAATTATTAAAACGTTGCCAAAATAAAAATATGTTTGTGACGTTAATGGAGAACGTGTACAAGGCATCGAGCCCCAATAACATGGGCTATAATATAATATATATTTTTTTTTCGAAAAGCAAATGATATTAACACAAGCCCACTAAGGGGGAAACCCGAACAACGAAAGATCGACGATAATCAAGACAATACACACATGAGATAAAAAAGTTGCGGAGAGAGCAACTATAAGATGCTACGCTACACAAGACAAGACCATGGATCCGAGATCCAACCTAGCCAATCCAATCTACGATTCTTGATGCGATTAGAGATCCATTCAAAAGACTTGAGTTGAATTTCCATTAACCTCGAAGGACCGCTCCAAGAAGAATTTGAGAATACTTTTTGATTGCGATTCTTCCAAATTAAATATATGGCCAGCAATTTCTTAATAAAACAATAAGACTGTAGAAGGATTATATAATATAAAGTAAAATAAAAGTAACAAATTAAACTAAAATGGTACAAGCATGACTTGAAACGGTTTATTGTTGAGCGAGAAATTGAACAATAGTTTTTTCTTAAATAATAGTATGATAAAAGTATTTAATATTTAATATAAACATTAACAGAAAACATATAATAGATGTGTATGTATTTATACAAATATTAATTAATGACGTACTAAAAAAAAATTAGGAAAAAAAGAAAAGAAAAAAAACTAGAAGATAAAAAAATAGGTTGAGAAAAAAGAAGATAAGAAAATATAGAAAAAAAACGTTGGCGTCAGCCCAAAAAAAAGGGAAAAAATGTGAAGCCAAGTCTCGAGCCCGGAGCAAAGAGGACACAACAACCATCCTATGTGAATTACAACTTGATAGATGAAGAGAGTGAAGTGAAAGAGCAAGTGGATGAAAATGCACAATTTATAGGCATGAAGTCGGGCTGTGTGTAGCTAATCATGGTCTAGGTGGAAGGCCTAGTTGAAGCCCGGAGCAAAGAGGACACAACAACCATCCTAGGTGGAAGGCCTAGTTGTTTCATGTCTTGGTCTAGGTGGTTGTTTTTGGTTTTGCTAATCATGTTTTTGGTTAGTAGGATTTAGCTTGATTTGTGGTTGTTTGTGAGATCGCAAGACACACTTGTGATTGTTGTTCTTATTTGTACTTATATTATTTTTAAATAATATTTACTGCATATATCATTTACCAAAAAAAAAAAAATTTATCAAACAAATACTTATGATCAAGTAATTTTGATATTTTAAAGACGATCTTTATATACATTTTTTGTCACTGAGAGCTTATGTTGAGAAACTGTCTATTTACATCTTACTTCTTCATTTTTGACACGTGCAAAACTTGATTATTGTTGCTATTTCTAGTCTAATTTAGATAATATGAGAGAAAAAACGAGATTAAACATGCCAGCTTAATGTTTTTTTAGTTCCAGAAAATAAATTTGATGGATAGGTATATTAGAATTCATATTTAATTACAATCCATAGGTATTTATTAGAGTTATTAGAGATATATCTAGAGATCAAGTAACTAGTTATACTTGGGGAGCAAAATATTTGAGAATTGAAATAGTTATTTCTTGAGATGTCTTTCAAGCTGAAGAAGGAAGGGTCATTCCTTCGTTGAACATAAGACAGACGAGGACAAATCCAATCCTTATTCTCCATACTTTATGGAATTGATTTCATTAATATTTATAGTATATTACATAACTTAAAGAATAATATAAATTACAACAAATATGAAAACTATATCTACATTAATATTTTATTATTATTATTTTTTTTTAAAGCCAATATTTTATTAAAAGAATAAACGAATACAACAAAGGCTTAAAGCCTAGACACAATACTCGAAAAATTACAAGCACAAAACTCGACAACCTGAGAACTAAAATAACTAAAATAACTTGCTCTCTAAATATAACTATAACGAGTTACCTGATTTCTAGGTATATCTCTAATCTCTAATACATCTAATAGTATTACATAAAATTAATTTATACTAATTATTTTTGTACTTATTAAATTATTATTTGAAGAAACAAGTAAGGTTTTTTTTAATTCTTCTAGATTAATATGTAAATATATATAAATAATAGTGATGAATTAAAGTTTTTACATATTTTAATTGTATGTACGTAAAATAAAATTATATGTAAAATGTACTCATTTTGTTCTAATTTAGTTGTGCACGAAAAATGTTTCTTCCATCTCAATTTAATTTTTCACTAATAGAAAATACACAATTTATGAAATATTATTATTATAACTTTATATTAGTTTTCTCTTGAACTTGCGGGCATAGCGTAACGGTTCTCCCCATATACTTTGTGTCATGGGATAGGGAGAGGTCATGAGTGTTAGGAATTAGGACCCAACCAAGACAAGTGATTGATCACAATCACTAACCCACGAACGACAAACGAATTAACTAAACCATGTAAAACGATAAAGATAACGATACAAGTATTTAATGTGGTTATATCCCAACTCCAAACACGGAGAAGGGTTTAGTCCACGGACGCAAACCAGAGAATTTTCTTTATTATATTTGTGCACACATTGTACAGGTTACATGGATTATATTTATAGGAGAAGTTTAACTTAAGGAGCAAGCCAACTCGTATATAAAGTCCAAATTATATACCGAGTACAAATCCTATTGTGATGCCCCGTACAAAACCATCGTGTACGGATCACCAATAACAGGATCATTAAAAGGTCAAACACTATATGCTATTTGAAAACCAGTTTAGCATTCATGAAAAATATAGCGTTTTACAAAAGATAACGTGCTTCCTATGAATAGAAGCATAAACATAAGTACGTGACCCAAAGGTCATTACAAAGCCATTGTTTGAAAATAACGTAAGCTACGAATGCAAAGTAAAAGTTTCATGATTGAGACATCTATAAGTAGTGCAGCGGAAGTCTAACACAGCAAGTCTAATACACCAAGACAGCAAGTATAACAGCGGAAGCAACAACGTCTAAGCACCTGAGAAAATATATGCTTAAAAAGTCAACACGAATGTTGGTGAGCTATAGTTTGTTTGTAATCAGTAATGTAATGTAGGCCAGAGATTTCAGTGCTTCAACCAGCAGTTTAAATTAGTAATTCAAATCAGCATGATAAAGTATATGCTTATCCGTGGGCACCCGGTAACTAACTTAACGTAATAATAATACCCCCTAAAAGTGCACTTGGCGAGTGCGTATGTTCACGAAGTATTAAACACCCGTTAAATGATAGCGCTACTAGCCCGAGTGGGGATGTCAAACCCTATGGATCCATATCTAAGATTCGCGTTCACCGGTTCAAAGACCAATGACTAAACGTTACCGAGCTAAGGGGAAAGTTTATGCCGTTGTATAACCCACACATATATAAAGTTTAAGTACTCGTGTCTACTATGTAAAACGTAAAATGCGCATGTATTCTCAGTTCCCAAAATAGTTAAGGTAAAAAGGGATACTATAACTCACAGTGAAAAGTAGTAAAAGTCGATACGCGGGAATAGTAAGCAAGTGGTTGGTCCGAAAGTCCTCAATGAAATGTCCCGTTCTTATTGATTAAAAACGTTCCATATTAATTGATTTCGTTGCGAGGTTTTGACCTCTATATGAGACGTTTTTCAAAGACTGCATTCATTTTTAAAACAAACCATAACCTTTATTTCATAAATAAAGGTTTAAAAAGCTTTACGTAGATTAAATGATAATCTAAAATATCATGTTTACACACGGCCATTACATAATGGTTTACAATACAAATATGTTACATCGAAATCAGTTTCTTGAATGCAGTTTTTACACAATATCATACAAACATTGACTCTAAATCTTGTCCTTATTTTAGTATGCAACAGGGGAAGCTCTTAGTATTCACCTGAGAATAAACATGCTTTAAACGTCAACAAAAATGTTGGTGAGTTATAGGTTTAACCTATATATATCAAATCGTAACAATAGACCACAAGATTTCATATTTCAATACACATCCCATACATAGAGATAAAAATCATTCATATGGTGAACACCTGGTAACCGACATTAACAAGATGCATATATAAGAATATCCCCATCATTCCGGGACACCCTTCGGATATGATATAAATTTCGAAGTACTAAAGCATCCGGTACTTTGGATGGGGTTTGTTAGGCCCAATAGATCTATCTTTAGGATTCACGTCAATTAGGGTGTCTGTTCCCTAATTCTTAGATTACCAGAGTTAATAAAAAGGGGCATATTCGATTTCGATAATTCAACCATAGAATGTAGTTTCACGTACTTGTGTCTATTTTGTAAATCATTTATAAAACCTGCATGTATTCTCATCCCAAAAATATTAGATTTTAAAAGTGGGACTATAACTCACTTTCACATATTTTTACTTCGTCGGGAAGTAAGACTTGGCCACTGGTTGATTCACGAACCTATAACAATATATACATATATATCAAAGTATGTTCAAAATATATTTACAATACTTTTAATATATTTTGATGTTTTAAGTTTATTAAGTCAGCTGTCCTCGTTAGTAACCTACAACTAGTTGTCCACAGTTAGATGTACAGAAATAAATCGATAAATATTATCTTGAATCAATCCACGACCCAGTGTATACGTATCTCAGTATTGATCACAACTCAAACTATATATATTTTGGAATCAACCTCAACCCTGTATAGCTAACTCCAACATTCACATATAGAGTGTCTATGGTTGTTCCGAAATATATATAGATGTGTCGACATGATAGGTCGAAACATTGTATACGTGTCTATGGTATCTCAAGATTACATAATATACAATACAAGTTGATTAAGTTATGGTTGGAATAGATTTGTTACCAATTTTCACGTAGCTAAAATGAGAAAAATTATCCAATCTTGTTTTACCCGTAACTTCTTCATTTTAAATCCGTTTTGAGTGAATCAAATTTCTATGGTTTCATATTGAACTCTATTTTATGAATCTAAACAGAAAAAGTATAGGTTTATAGTCAGAAAAATAAGTTACAAGTCGTTTTTGTAACGGTAGTCATTTCAGTCGAAAGAACGACGTCTAGATGACCATTTTAGAAAACATACTTCCACTTTGAGTTTAACCATAATTTTTGGATATAGTTTCATGTTCATAATAAAAATCATTTTCCCAGAATAAAAACTTTTAAATCAAAGTTTATCATAGTTTTTGATTAACTAACCCAAAACAGCCCGCGGTGTTACTACGACGGCGTAAATCCGGTTTTACGGTGTTTTTCGTGTTTCCAGGTTTTAAATCATTAAGTTAGCATATCATATAGATATAGAACATGTGTTTAGTTGATTTTAAAAGTCAAGTTAGAAGGATTAACTTTTATTTGCGAACAAGTTTAGAATTAACTAAACTATGTTCTAGTGATTACAAGTTTAAACCTTCGAATAAGATAGCTTTATATGTATGAATCGAATGCTGTTATGAACATCATTACTACCTCAAGTTCCTTGGATAAACCTACTGGAAATGAAAAAAATAGATCTAGCTTCAAAGGATCCTTGGATGGCTCGAAGTTCTTGAAGCAGAATCATGACACGAAAACAAGTTCAAGTAAGATCATCACTTGAAATAAGATTGTTATAGTTATAGAAATTGAACCAAAGTTTGAATATGGTTATTATCTTGTATTAGAATAATAACCTACTGTAAGAAACAAAGATTTCTTGAGGTTGGATGATCACCTTACAAGATTGGAAGTGAGCTAGCAAACTTGAAAGTATTCTTGATTTTATGTAACTAGAACTTGTAGAATATATGAAGAACACTTAGAACTTGAAGATAGAACTTGAGAGAGATCAATTAGATGAAGAAAATTGAAGAATTAAAGTGTTTGTAGGTGTTTTTGGTCGTTGGTGTATGGATTAGATATAAAGGATATGTAATTTTGTTTTCATGTAAATAAGTCATGAATGATTACTCATATTTTTGTAATTTTATGAAATATTTCATGCTAGTTGCCAAATGATGGTTCCCAGATGTGTTAGGTGACTCACATGGGCTGCTAAGAGCTGATCATTGGAGTGTATATACCAATAGTACATACATCTAAAAGCTGTGTATTGTACGAGTACGAATACGGGTGCATACATGTAGAATTGTTGATGAAACTGAACGAGGATGTAATTGTAAGCATTTTTGTTAAGTAGAAGTATTTTGATAAGTGTCTTGAAGTCTTTCAAAAGTGTATGAATACATATTAAAACACTACATGTATATACATTTTAACTGAGTCGTTAAGTCATCGTTAGTCGTTACATGTAAATGTTGTTTTGAAACCTTTAGGTTAACGATCTTGTTGAATGTTGTTAACCCATTGTTTATTATAACAAATGAGATGTTAAATTGTTATATTATCATGATATTATGATATATAATATATCTTAGTATGATGTATATACAGTTAAATGTCGTTACAACGATAATCGTTACATATATGTCTCGTTTCGAAATCATTAAGTTAGTAGTCTTATTTTTACATACGTATTTCATTGTCAATACACTTAATAATATATTTACTTATCATTTAACATAATTAACCAAGTGTATCAATATCTTAATATGATTCATATGTGTAGTGACCCGAACTTTTCCATGTTTATATATATTAATTGATATTGATATTTACATGATTAAATGTTTCCAACATGTTAAGCAATCAAACTTGTTAAGACTTGATTAATTGAAATATGTTTCATATAGACAATTGACCACCCAAGTTGACCGGTGATTCACGAACGTTAAAACTTGTAAAAACTATATGATGACATATATATGGATATATATATAGTTAACATGATACTATGATAAGTAAACATATCATTAAGTATATTAACAATGAACTACATATGTAAAAACAAGACTACTAACTTAATGATTTTTAAACGAGACATATATGTAACGATTATCGTTGTAAAGACATTTAATGTATATATATCATATTAAGAGATATTCATACATGATAATATCATGATAATATAATAATTTAAAATCTCATTTGATATTATAAACATTGGGTTAACAACATTTAACAAGATCGTTAACCTAAAGGTTTCAAAACAACACTTACATGTAACGACTAACGATGACTTAACGACTCAGTTAAAATGTATATACATGTAGTGTTTTAATATGTATTTATACACTTTTGAAAGACTTCAATACACTTATCAAAATACTTCTACTTAACTAAAATGTTTACAATTACATCCTCGTTCAGTTTCATCAACAATTCTACTCGTATGCACCCGTATTCGTACTCGTACAATACACAGCTTTTAGATGTATGTACTATTGGTATATACACTCTAATGATCAGCTCTTAGCAGCCCATGTGAGTCACCTAACACATGTGGGAACCATCATTTGGCAACTAGCATGAAATATCTCATAAAATTACAAAAATATGAGTAATCATTCATGACTTATTTACATGAAAACAAAATTACATATCCTTTATATCTAATCTGTAACGAACCTACTTTTTCCGTTATCTTTTGCCGTTAATTATTTAACGACCGTTAATTGTTATTCATGCCACGTCATTTCTATGACCTATATTATTATTTTAGTAATAATATATTAATTATTATGTGTTATATGAATATTTGTATTCATATTTTAAATTGTACGTTTCTACGTGTCGTGGATTTCTATCCGGCGATTCTTTTCGGTTTTCAAACCAACGGTCAAGCTTTTGGGATTTTTAAGTCCTAATTATTTTAATTATGATATTTTTATGTCATATGAATATATATAGTGTTTATATATTTTATTTGTCGCGTGTGCGTTATCTCTCCGAAAAATCAATCGCGTAGCCATGTTTTTGCGAATCGGGATCCGTTCGGGCTTTCGGGCCACAAGTAAATTCACTAGACTTCATGATGGGCCAAAGGGGCCCACTCATTTTGTGTGGGTCGGCTGAAAACTCCCCATATGGAGGGGGTTAGTTGTCAAAAAATGAAACTTGTGGTTACATGTCCTAAAATGCTCACTACACATTTCATTTAACCTAAAATTCTCTTCTCTCTTCCCTCCTTCCACCCCATGGCCGACTTTTACACTTCCTCATCACCAAAATCAGCTCTCATCATCATCATATTGATTCTTCATCATTTCTCAAGGTTGTTTACATAATTGGGTGTCTTATCTCACGATCTTTAAGCCTCTTCTTCTTGATTTTTGAGTTGGGTATGAACACAAACCCTAGCTTTTAAATTTTAATTTATTTTTACTGATTTTACATGTATGTTAATGTTATAGTACTTGTATATGATTGTGGTGATGTTTAATTGCTTAGAAATGATTGAATTTGTATGTTTTCGGTTGATCTTAAAACGGACAGCAGGTTTATTGATATTTTCGACATAAAAGACCAATGTTTCTGA
This sequence comes from Rutidosis leptorrhynchoides, assembly GCF_046630445.1. NCBI lineage: Eukaryota > Viridiplantae > Streptophyta > Magnoliopsida > Asterales > Asteraceae > Rutidosis > Rutidosis leptorrhynchoides. The sequence continues at coordinate 449,781,820 of NC_092333.1, read as the reverse complement.
TCAAATAAAGTGTCTCAATGTGTTCCTCTCATTGAATACTTAATTTTTCATATAGGACTCATCTTAATTGGATTAACGGATCAAAATCTATACGTAAAACAAGATTTTGATGAATTTTGATTATATATACATATGAGCACCAGGTTTGGTCTCGGTTTTTTATAATATTTCTGGATATTTTAACATGTTTCATTATGTTGGGATGATGTTTTTGAATCAAAAATATATAAAGTTTGTAAAAATCCGATGAACGGATTGAAAGTTATGAATTAATCAAGTTTTGATTATAATTAACAAATAAATCCGAATTTTATATATTAATTATAAAAAATTAGAATTATAAAATATTGAAATCTTATTTTCAAATAATTTTAAATATTATTGTTGATTTTATATGAATTAATTAAGTGGTTAGAAATTAATGGCATAATTTATTCCTTAATTAAAAGATTTTCAAGATTTCAACATTAGAAATCAAATAAATACATTAAATGGATAAATCTTATAATTAAATTAGGTTTATGATTTTAAAAATTATTATTAATTTTAAAATATAATTAACATTATTAATAAATAAAACTTATTATTTAATAATTGCTTATGGTTTAATAATTATAATACAATACTTATAATACAAATAACATTTCATAAATAAATTAAGATACTTATATTATGATTAATAATTCATTATTAATTCATAATACTTATGATATGGCTAATGTTCTTAATTAATTAATTAAATACTTATGTTATATCTATTGTATCATTTAAACTTATATTAACTTTATAATCCGATTTGATTCAATTTAATTAAACCTATGATATGACTAGTTTATACAAATATTATTTTAAATAATATTATAACTTATATTATTAATATGATTTACACTTTGAACTTCAAGATTGACTAAGTTTGATGAAGGTTGACTTGGGTTGACTATTGAGTTGACTTTGACCTTCGGTTGACTTTGAATTTGACTGTCAGTTGACTTCTGTTGACTTTCCAAAAATAGAAACTTTCCAAAAATAGAAACTTTCCGAAAATAGAAACTTACCAAAAATAGAAATTTACTAAAAATAGAAAGTACGCGTTATACGTTGTCCTGATCATACCGAATCATACCGATTGATGTTCTTTGCTTTACTACAACAAGTACTATGGTTAACATACTAAGACTTGACCTAAGTTAGTTACTTATATCGACCTGCTTTATTTATAGGTCGGCGTTGTGATCATTCCTGATCACTTTACTTCATTTGCTGTTCGCATATTTGTGTGGTTACTTCGTTTGCTATTATGGTGAGTTATAGTCCCATTTTTCTATTTTAAAGCTTTTGGGATGAGAATACATGCAATTTATTTTATATTTTGGACACATGTGGAAGTTGGTTTAAATTATTCATTGTGAGTTGAACGAAAATATTCCCTAGTCTGGTAACTGTAATCACTGGTTTCTACTGGTGAACGCGAATCCTACGGATAGATCTATCGGGTTTGACAACCCCATTTCGAGCTAGTCGCGCTAGCAATTTATAATCGGAATGTTTAGTACTTCGTATTTAGTTGAAGATACACGTGTTCGGTGTATATTATTTATTGTGTTTGGCAAGGGTAAATAAATGGTTAAGTGGTTACCAGGTGGCTCACGGAAAATGGAATAATGTTTTATTATATGTTTTCTAGCATATAATTTTTGGTCCAAAAAGGAGTTTTTATGTTTTTAAACATAAATTTTTATTGGTTAAATTAAATATTGTTTGCAATATTAAACCTATAATTCACTCAACATTTTTGTTGACAGTTACTCGAATGTTTTATTCTCAGGTTCAAGATTGATTGCTTCCGCTGTGCTTAGAGAGTCTGCATATTTATGATGGCAACTTTTGTTAAACATTAACTTGCATTCTCTTTGGTTACATTAAATAGTGGGTGTTTGTCGACTTTGTTTTGGTCAACTTTTGATTAAAGTATTTATGTATAGTTTTTCTAAACTTATACATTTTAGTAGATTTCCTTTATAGGAAATTATTTTTAAATAAAGAATGCAAGGTTGTTTTATTAAATTCATATAGAGTTTCGATCAAGCTGTGGGACCAAGATAACGATGGTCGTCAAGTGTACTTTGACGGGTCGTTAAAGTTGGTATCAGAGCGTTGGTTGTAGGGAATTAGGCTGCATTGATGTCGTTACCCGAGTCAATAGGGTGCATTAGTGAGTCTAGTCTACAGCCCGGCCTATAATATATTATTATATGTGGTTATTTGTATCCTATAAGTATGTATATCGTTAATATACATACATCTCTTCTATCTTCTGATTCCAGGAGGAATTCCCATTCCAATATAAACGTATTCTCCGACTCATGCGAGTTCATCTTTTATAAAAACACCTCGGTTAGTGAAACCGAGGGGGTGTCATTCTTGGCTTCTGAAATTCTCGGCATTTCTATGTCATCTATTATGGTTATGCATATAATGTTTGAATTATATTATGCGAGATGTCATTCTTGACTTCTAAAGGCTCGGCATTTCAATGTCAGCTATTGTGTTGGGTATATAACATTGTTGTTATATTACGTGCCTTTGTGCCGTTGTGCCTATGTGCTTTGGTTGTTGAAACGAAAAACGTCATTCTTGACTTTTAGAGATTTTTGGTACTTCGAAGACATTTTATGTCATCGTTACTTCTATTCATTACTTTCGATGTCTTTGTCTCGTGTGCTATCCTTAGCACATTGTTTAAGAAATTGTTTTAGGGAAATTGTGTTGAAATTCGAGGTTGACCACGTATCCTGACCTTATGTAGTGATATTGGAATGGAACTATGAGTTAGTGAAATATAATGGCGTCAGGCCAACGTGATTATATTACGTTAATTCATAAAAAGTCCCAATATTGTGACATGAGGAATAGAAAGCGAGTCAAAGAAAATTTGTACACCACTCATTCGAAAATTCTAACGTTATTACATGAGTAAGGAAGATACTCATTATCTTATTTGTTGATATACGAGAGACTCTTCTTAACCGAACTACCTACCCCATGTTTTATCATTTATAACTCGCTTGTTAGTGACAGCTTCGCACGTGAATAGTTTTGACCCAAGGACTTGCGTTCTGATAAAAGTCAAAACAACATTTAACTCATTGGTTTTCATGACCTCGTAGCATTTATTGATTAGATGTCGCAAGATGATTCAAGTCCTTCACCCGAGCTTCAACGATCTTACTTCAACTCGTAACCTATGAAATGCGGATACCATGCTGTTCATTAAAATTTTTACACATTTGTGTAATTGGGCGGTTCTCACGAGATCTATGGGTGACTTGAAGTAATGAAATATTTTTGTCATGCATACAATTTATAAAATTATATATGTACGTATGGATTCAAATGGATAAATTTATCCTTACCTATTTTGGCTAGTATACACTAAATTATACCTTCAATTTTTTTTTTTTTAAAACCACTCTTATTGAGTTGTCTAGCTAACTCAATTGTTTTACGTAAAATGGTACACGTTGTACATACTTCTAAATTTACTAAGAGTTTCGTTCCGTTTATGGGGTTACATCAGACGTTTAAAGCTTTTTCAAAACTTCTTTGATTGATTACATTAGAATTTTCGCATTACTCTACAGAGTGCTTGGATCACAGTTCTTCTCATCCTCCGTTTAAGGATGAAATTTACCATTAAGTTCATTGATAGAAATTCTTACACCAGTTTGGATGCCGGTTTTATAAAATTTGTTGGAAAGTCTTTGCGCTCATAAAGTTTTCCCTCTTATAGTTGGACATGGCCGAAACGCGGACCGATAAATCAATTTTCTGGGGTGCACACGGAGGTCACCCTATTGTAAAAAAGGAGCTAGGTGGGTTTCTACCCCAACTGTTGTTATAGTGGGTATCATGGATATATATATTACACTAGACCGTTTGAGGAGTTTCTACTCTTAATATTCGCTGTCAACCGCAACACTCTAGTAAACATCAATCATAGGATTCAATACTTTGAGGTATACAAAATTATTTTTGGAGATTCATCTCACCTGGAGTCGGCCATTCTTTATAACCCGTGATTTGCGTTCTTTTCATCCGCACATAAATTTAAGAGTATGGATGAATCCTAGATTTCCTCGCTCTTTGTACAAGGAAGTTTTCTCTCGTTGAAATATCACACCTTTCGTACGTCTTCCTTTCGAAAATGTAATGAAAATTTACTTTGAATTCCATGATCCTCGTTATCTCCTTTGAGAGAATGGCCTTAAATATCTATGCCACCGATGTGACTACTCCATATATTTCTTCCTTAATTGTTGCAACTATATTTCATTCGTCCTAGTTCGTCCCCTTGGGGAGCTCCTGTTTTGTTTGTTAAGAGGAAAGATGGTTTGTTTCATTTGTGCATTGATTATCGTGAATTGAACAAGCTTACTATTAAAAACTATTACCCTCTTCCGAGAATTGATGATCTGTTCGATCAACTTCAAGGTTCGTCCGTTTATTCTAAGATTGATCTTCGTTCCGGTTATCACCAATTGCGCGTTAAAGAAACTGATATTCCGAAAACCGCTTTTCGTACCCGTTATGGTCACTTCGAATTCCTTGTTATGCCGTTCGGATTGATAAATGCACATGCTGTGTTCATGGACCTCATGAACCGTGTGTGTAGACTCTATCTGGACAAATTCGTTATTGTTTTCATCGACGACATCCTTATTTATTCTAAGAGTGATGAGGAGCAAGAAGAACATTTGAGGTTGGTGCTTGATTTGTTAAGGAAAGAAGAGCTGTATGATGAATTTTTCTAAATGTGTGTTCTGGTTGAGAGAAGTTCAATTCCTTGGACATATTGTTAGTAAACAGGGAATACAGGTTGATCCTACCAAGATTGAGGCGATTGAGAAGTGGGAAATTCCGAAAACTCCTACTCAGGTTTGTCAGTTTCTAGGGTTGGCAGGTTACTATAGAATGTTCATTCAAGATTTCTCTCGTATAGCGAAACCTCTGACTGATTTAACGCACAAGGGGAAGAAGTATGAGTGGAAGAATGAACAAGAGACTGCTTTTTAAACTTTGAAGAAGAAGTTGACTGCCACTCCGATATTGTCACTACCTGAGGGTGATGAAGATTTTGTTGTTTATTGTGATGCTTCGCGTCAAGGCTTTGGTTGTGTTTTGATGTAACGAAAGAAAGTTATTGCGTACGTGTCACGTCAGTTGAAGATTCACAAGCAGAATTATACAACCCATGATTTAGAGTTGGGAGCTGTTGTTTTTGCGCTTAAGATTTGGATACATTATTTGTATGGGATCAAAAGTACAGTGTACACAGATCACAAAAGTCTGCAACATATCCCTGTTCAGAAATTGTTGAATATGAGGCAGCGAAGATGGGTTGAATTGTTGAACGGTTATGATTGAGAACTCCTTTAGCCATTCTGGGGAAAGGCCAATGTTGTGGACACTGCGTTAAGTCGAAAAGAGAGAATTAAACCTCACAGGTTTAGAGCCTCAAACATGACCATTCGAACAAACCTCGCAAGGCAGATTCTTGAAGCTCAGCAAGAAGCCTTGAAGGAGGAGAATTTTGTAACGGGAAGGTCAGAGGTTTAAGTAAATAATTTGAGGTACGAACCGATGGCACTCATTATTTTTGCGGGACGTCTTGGGTTATTTGGTGATTTGCGACAACTTGTTTTAGATGAAGCTCATAAGTCTGGGTACTCTATTCATCCTGGTTCAGAAAAGATGTATCATGATCTTAAGGAGCTGTATTGGTGGCCTAATTTGAAAGCTGATGTGGCTACGTAGGTGGCTAAGTGTTTGACCTGTGCTAAGGTTAAAGCTGAACATTAGAAACCGTTTGGACTTATGGTGCAACCTGAAATTCCCGAGTGGAAGTGGGAAGGAATTACGATGGACTTTATTACGAAGTTACCGAGAGTTGTGGGTGGTTATGATACCATTTGGGTGATTGTGGATCGACTCACAAATTCGGCTCAATTTTTGCCGATTAAAGAAACGGATTCGATAGAGAAGCTTACTCGTTTGTATTTGAAGGAGATTATTTCTAGACATGGTGTTCCTGTATCTATTATTTCAGACCGAGACAGTCGATTTATATCGAGGTTTTGGCAATCCTTACAGGAAGCTTTGGGAACTAAGTTAGATATGAGCACCGCTTATCATCCGCAGTCAGATGGTCAGCGTGAAAGGACCATTCAAACGTTAGAAAGCATGTTACGAGCGTGCGGTATTGATTTTGGTAATGGTTGGGATAGATATTTTCCGCTGGCAAAATTTTCTTATAATAACAGCTATCATGCAAGTATTAAGGCCGCATCGTTTGAGGCTCTGTATGGTAGGAAGTGTAGGTCTCCTATATGTTGGCATGAGGTTGGGGATGCCCAACTCACAGTTCCAGAAATTATTCATGAGACTACCGAGAAGATCGTACAGGTTAAGGAAAGATTAAGAACCGCCAGAAGTCGGAAAAAGAGTTATGCCAATAAGAGAAGGAACGATATTGAATTTCAGGTCGGTGATTGTGTTATGTTGAAGATATCACCTTGGAAAGGTGTGATACGTTTTGGTAAAAGGGGAAAGTTGAATCCTCGTTTTGTTGGATCATTTGAGATTATTGAGAAAGTTGGACCCGTGGCTTATCGTTTGAAATTGCCACAAGAACTCAGTGATGTTCATGATGTTTTTCATGTACCGAATTTAAAGAAGTGTTTGGCCGAGGCCGATGAGACCATTCCTCTGGAGGAACTTCATGTTGATAAGCAATTTCATTTTATTGAGGAACCCGTTGAAATTATGGACCGAGAGGTTAAGACTCTCAAACAGAGTAGAATTCTTATTGTCCGAGTTAGATGGAACGCCATACGCAGTCCCGAGTTCACTTGGGAGCGTGAAGATCAGATGAGGCAGAAGTACCCGCATTTGTTCCCATATGAAGAGGAAACCCCTGCACCTGCTTAAATTTCGGGACGAAATTTCCGTAACGGGAAGGTACTGTAACGAACCTACTTTTTCCGTTATCTTTTGCCGTTAATTATTTAACGACCGTTAATTGTTATTCATGCCACGTCATTTCTATGACCTATATTATTATTTTAGTAATAATATATTAATTATTATGTGTTATATGAATATTTGTATTCATATTTTAAATTGTACGTTTCTACGTGTCGTGGATTTCTATCCGGCGATTCTTTTCGGTTTTCAAACCAACGGTCAAGCTTTTGGGATTTTTAAGTCCTAATTATTTTAATTATGATATTTTTATGTCATATGAATATATATAGTGTTTATATATTTTATTTGTCGCGTGTGCGTTATCTCTCCGAAAAATCAATCGCGTAGCCATGTTTTTGCGAATCGGGATCCGTTCGGGCTTTCGGGCCACAAGTAAATTCACTAGACTTCATGATGGGCCAAAGGGGCCCACTCATTTTGTGTGGGTCGGCTGAAAACTCCCCATATGGAGGGGGTTAGTTGTCAAAAAATGAAACTTGTGGTTACATGTCCTAAAATGCTCACTACACATTTCATTTAACCTAAAATTCTCTTCTCTCTTCCCTCCTTCCACCCCATGGCCGACTTTTACACTTCCTCATCACCAAAATCAGCTCTCATCATCATCATATTGATTCTTCATCATTTCTCAAGGTTGTTTACATAATTGGGTGTCTTATCTCACGATCTTTAAGCCTCTTCTTCTTGATTTTTGAGTTGGGTATGAACACAAACCCTAGCTTTTAAATTTTAATTTATTTTTACTGATTTTACATGTATGTTAATGTTATAGTACTTGTATATGATTGTGGTGATGTTTAATTGCTTAGAAATGATTGAATTTGTATGTTTTCGGTTGATCTTAAAACGGACAGCAGGTTTATTGATATTTTCGACATAAAAGACCAATGTTTCTGATCAAATAAAGTGTCTCAATGTGTTCCTCTCATTGAATACTTAATTTTTCATATAGGACTCATCTTAATTGGATTAACGGATCAAAATCTATACGTAAAACAAGATTTTGATGAATTTTGATTATATATACATATGAGCACCAGGTTTGGTCTCGGTTTTTTATAATATTTCTGGATATTTTAACATGTTTCATTATGTTGGGATGATGTTTTTGAATCAAAAATATATAAAGTTTGTAAAAATCCGATGAACGGATTGAAAGTTATGAATTAATCAAGTTTTGATTATAATTAACAAATAAATCCGAATTTTATATATTAATTATAAAAAATTAGAATTATAAAATATTGAAATCTTATTTTCAAATAATTTTAAATATTATTGTTGATTTTATATGAATTAATTAAGTGGTTAGAAATTAATGGCATAATTTATTCCTTAATTAAAAGATTTTCAAGATTTCAACATTAGAAATCAAATAAATACATTAAATGGATAAATCTTATAATTAAATTAGGTTTATGATTTTAAAAATTATTATTAATTTTAAAATATAATTAACATTATTAATAAATAAAACTTATTATTTAATAATTGCTTATGGTTTAATAATTATAATACAATACTTATAATACAAATAACATTTCATAAATAAATTAAGATACTTATATTATGATTAATAATTCATTATTAATTCATAATACTTATGATATGGCTAATGTTCTTAATTAATTAATTAAATACTTATGTTATATCTATTGTATCATTTAAACTTATATTAACTTTATAATCCGATTTGATTCAATTTAATTAAACCTATGATATGACTAGTTAATAATATTATAACTTATATTATTAATATGATTTACACTTTGAACTTCAAGATTGACTAAGTTTGATGAAGGTTGACTTGGGTTGACTATTGAGTTGACTTTGACCTTCGGTTGACTTTGAATTTGACTGTCAGTTGACTTCTGTTGACTTTCCAAAAATAGAAACTTTCCAAAAATAGAAACTTTCCGAAAATAGAAACTTACCAAAAATAGAAATTTACTAAAAATAGAAAGTACGCATTATACGTTGTCCTGATCATACCGAATCATACCGATTGATGTTCTTTGCTTTACTACAACAAGTACTATGGTTAACATACTAAGACTTGACCTAAGTTAGTTACTTATATCGACCTGCTTTATTTATAGGTCGGCGTTGTGATCATTCCTGATCACTTTACTTCATTTGCTGTTCGCATATTTGTGTGGTTACTTCGTTTGCTATTATGGTGAGTTATAGTCCCATTTTTCTATTTTAAAGCTTTTGGGATGAGAATACATGCAATTTATTTTATATTTTGGACACATGTGGAAGTTGGTTTAAATTATTCATTGTGAGTTGAACGAAAATATTCCCTAGTCTGGTAACTGTAATCACTGGTTTCTACTGGTGAACGCGAATCCTACGGATAGATCTATCGGGTTTGACAACCCCATTTCGAGCTAGTCGCGCTAGCAATTTATAATCGGAATGTTTAGTACTTCGTATTTAGTTGAAGATACACGTGTTCGGTGTATATTATTTATTGTGTTTGGCAAGGGTAAATAAATGGTTAAGTGGTTACCAGGTGGCTCACGGAAAATGGAATAATGTTTTATTATATGTTTTCTAGCATATAATTTTTGGTCCAAAAAGGAGTTTTTATGTTTTTAAACATAAATTTTTATTGGTTAAATTAAATATTGTTTGCAATATTAAACCTATAATTCACTCAACATTTTTGTTGACAGTTACTCGAATGTTTTATTCTCAGGTTCAAGATTGATTGCTTCCGCTGTGCTTAGAGAGTCTGCATATTTATGATGGCAACTTTTGTTAAACATTAACTTGCATTCTCTTTGGTTACATTAAATAGTGGGTGTTTGTCGACTTTGTTTTGGTCAACTTTTGATTAAAGTATTTATGTATAGTTTTTCTAAACTTATACATTTTAGTAGATTTCCTTTATAGGAAATTATTTTTAAATAAAGAATGCAAGGTTGTTTTATTAAATTCATATAGAGTTTCGATCAAGCTGTGGGACCAAGATAACGATGGTCGTCAAGTGTACTTTGACGGGTCGTTAAATAATCCATACACCAACGACCAAAAACACCTACAAACACTTTCATTCTTCAATTTTCTTCATCTAATTGATCTCTCTCAAGTTCTATCTTCAAGTTCTAAGTGTTCTTCATAAATTCCAAAAGTTCTAGTTTCATAAAATCAAGAATACTTTCAAGTTTGCTAGCTCACTTCCAATCTTGTAAGGTGATCATCCAACCTCAAGAAATCTTTGCTTCTTACAGTAGGTTATCATTCTAATACAAGGTAATAATCATATTTAAACTTTGGTTCAATTTCTATAACTATAACAATCTTATTTCAAGTGATGATCTTACTTGAACTTGTTTTCGTGTCATGATTCTGCTTCAAGAACTTCGAGCCATCCAAGGATCCGTTGAAGCTAAATCCATTTTTCTCTTTTCCAGTAGGTTTATCCAAGGAACTTAAGGTAGTAATGATGTTCATAACATCATTCGATTCATACATATAAAGCTATCTTATTCGAAGGTTTAAACTTGTAATCACTAGAACATAGTTTAGTTAATTCTAAACTTGTTCGCAAACAAAAGTTAATCCTTCTAACTTGACTTTTAAAATCAACTAAACACATGTTCTATATCTATATGATATGCTAACTTAATGATTTAAAACCTAGAAACACGAAAAACACCGTAAAACCGGATTTACGCCGTCGTAGTAACACCGCGGGCTGTTTTGGGTTAGTTAATTAAAAACTATGATAAACTTTGATTTAAAAGTTGTTATTCTGAGAAAATGATTTTTATTATGAACATGAAACTATATCCAAAAATTATGGTTAAACTCAAAGTGGAAGTATGTTTTCTAAAATGGTCATCTAGACGTCGTTCTTTCGACTGAAATGACTACCTTTACAAAAATGACTTGTAACTTATTTTTCCGACTATAAACCTATACTTTTTCTGTATAGATTCATAAAATAGAGTTCAATATGAAACCATAGCAATTTGATTCACTCAAAACGGATTTAAAATGAAGAAGTTATGGGTAAAACAAGATTGGATAATTTTTCTCATTTTAGCTACGTGAAAATTTGTAACAAATCTATTCCAACCATAACTTAATCAACTTGTATTGTATATTATGTAATCTTGAGATACCATAGACACGTATACAATGTTTCGACCTATCATGTCGACACATCTATATATATTTCGGAACAACCATAGACACTCTATATGTGAATGTTGGAGTTAGCTATACAGGGTTGAGGTTGATTCCAAAATATATATAGTTTGAGTTGTGATCAATACTGAGATACGTATACACTGGGTCGTGGATTGATTCAAGATAATATTTATCGATTTATTTCTGTACATCTAACTGTGGACAACTAGTTGTAGGTTACTAACGAGGACAGCTGACTTAATAAACTTAAAACATCAAAATATATTAAAAGTGTTGTAAATATATTTTGAACATACTTTGATATATATGTATATATTGTTATAGGTTCGTGAATCAACCAGTGGCCAAGTCTTACTTCCCGACGAAGTAAAAATCTGTGAAAGTGAGTTATAGTCCCACTTTTAAAATCTAATATTTTTGGGATGAGAATACATGCAGGTTTTATAAATGATTTACAAAATAGACACAAGTACGTGAAACTACATTCTATGGTTGAATTATCGAAATCGAATATGCCCCTTTTTATTAAGTCTGGTAATCTAAGAATTAGGGAACAGACACCCTAATTGACGCGAATCCTAAAGATAGATCTATTGGGCCTAACAAACCCCATCCAAAGTACCGGATGCTTTAGTACTTCGAAATTTATATCATATCCGAAGGGTGTCCCGGAATGATGGGGATATTCTTATATATGCATCTTGTTATTGTCGGTTACCAGGTGTTCACCATATGAATGATTTTTATCTCTATGTATGGGATGTGTATTGAAATATGAAATCTTGTGGTCTATTGTTACGATTTGATATATATAGGTTAAACCTATAACTCACCAACATTTTTGTTGACGTTTAAAGCATGTTTATTCTCAGGTGAATATTAAGAGCTTCCGCTGTTGCATATTAAAATAAGGACAAGATTTGGAGTCCATGTTTGTATGATATTGTGTAAAAACTGCATTCAAGAAACTGATTTCGATGTAACATATTTGTATTGTAAACCATTATGTAATGGTCGTGTGTAAACAGGATATTGTAGATTATCATTATTTGATAATCTACGTAAAGCTTTTTAAACCTTTATTTATGAAATAAAGGTTATGGTTTATTTTAAAAATGAATGCAGTCTTTGAAAAACGTCTCATATAGAGGTCAAAACCTCGCAACGAAATCAATTAATATGGAACGTTTTTAATCAATAAGAACGGGACATTTCAGTTGGTATCAGAGCGTTGGTCTTAGAGAACCAGAAAATTTGCATTAGTGTGTCTTATCGAGTTTGTTAGGATGCATTAGTGAGTCTGGACTTCGACCGTGTTTTCTTTAAAAATGATTGCTTAACATTTTTGTTGGAAACTATATATTTTTAACATATGAATATTATGTGATATATTAATCTCTTAACGTGTTTGATATTATGTGATAGATGTCTACCTCTAGAACAAGTCCCATTGACTCACCTAATAATAATGAAGAGTCAAATGTAAATTGAAATGATTCGTGGACTGATTCACAAGTTCCCGAAGAGGAACCGGAAGAAGAGTCGGAACCGGAAGAAGAATCGGAACCGGAAGAAGAATCGGAACCGGATGAAGAAATAGAACCGGTGGGGGAAATAATAAAACGGTTAAGTAAAAGAAAATCCTCAACCAACCGACCAAAGTTAATTATGGTCAATGGTGTTTCCGCCAAGGAAGCAAAATATTGGGAGGATTACCAATTCTCCGATGAATCGGATTCCGACGAGAATTCCGATAATGTTATAGAAATTACCCCAACTGAATTTAAAAAGGCAAAAGAAAATAATAAGGGAAAGGGCATAAAAATAGAGAAATCTAATTCCAACCGCGATGAACTTTATATATATCGTCAACCCCCGAAGTCCTTAAGTTGTAACAATGACCCGGGAACCTCTAAACCACCAGGTTTTTCTAAACCAATGTGGAAAATTACGGCTCGTATTAGGGGAACATCATATATCCCTAGAAACTTGACAAAACGAACCAAAACCGAAGAAGAAGAAACAAGCGAGTCGGAATAAGATAGTTGTATTCGTGTGGTGTAATATATGTAATATAGTGTGCTTATGCTTTATGATATATGTAAAAATTGCTTGTATTAATAAGTATTTTTTTATGAATCTAACTCTTGTCTATTTTACACTATAAAAACACAAAATGGATAGACAACCCAATATTTTAAGAGACCTACCCGGAGACATGATTGATGAAATCTTGTCTAGAGTCGGCCAGAATTCTTCGGCACAACTATTTAAGGCGAGATCAGTTTGTAAGACATTCGAAGAACGTTCCAAGAATGTCTTGGTTTATAAGAGACTTTCGTTTGAAAGATGGGGGATATCACATTGGGAAACCCATAAGTTACGATGTGTTTACTTTGACGCATATATTGCGGGGAACCCAAATGCTATTTTACGCAACGGGTTAAGAAATTATTTTGACTCAATATATCCGAATATTGGACTTCGTGATTTAGAAAAAGCGGCTAACATGCAACATAAAGAAGCATGTTATGCTTACGGATTAGTAATGTTCGCTTCTCACCAAAGTGAGAACAAGAACATTGGGCTACAACTATTAAACAAAACGTTCCCACAAGTGACGGAGTCTGTAATTGGGGTAAGAAATGAGGTTTTTAGATTGTTACGGGACTGTTGGACATTACGTAACCCTCGTCCCTTTGACGACGTTACAACACGCTGTCTTATCAACGGCCATAACGGTTATGTTCCACAAGACCAAGGATGGGAAGTAATCCTAGTAAAACCAGAATGCATGACTTGTTTCTGGACGTATGAATTACGTGTCTTTATTGCCTTTGCTGAACGACTTGTGTACTAGCTAGAATTATCTTCACAACCATCTTGTATCAAATTTATTGTGTGCTATATTTCATGCTATATGTAAAATAAGCGGTATTGTAAGTTTGTAAAATATTGTGTAAAAGTTTGAACGCGAAATATTATTATAATCAGTTTTTCATATAGAATTGTAGTAGTTGAATTGTATATTAGCTACTAAGTATGAACTTAACGGGTAGGTACTACCCGAATTTAAACTTATAAAACGCTAATATGAAGAAAAAGCTTTTATAAATGAGTTCATATTATGCTACGAAATACTATTAACTACTCTTAATATTCTGTATGATTAACTTGTTCCATTTAACTATTTTGAAGGAAATGGCACCGACTACTCGACACACCGTGAATATGAATGAAGAGGAATTCCGTACTTTTCTAGCTTCAAACATAGCCGCAGTACAGGCTGCGCTACATACCAACAATAACCTTGGATCTAGCAGTACAGGAAATCGTGTAGGATGCACCTACAAAGAATTCACTGCCTGCAAACCTTTGGAATTTGATGGAACCGAAGGACCGATCGGATTGAAACGGTGGACCGAGAAGGTCGAATCGGTGTTTGCCATAAGTAAGTGTACTGAAGAGGACAAAGTAAAGTACGCTACGCATACCTTCACAGGTTCTGCGTTAACATGGTGGAATACCTATCTAGAGCAAGTGGGACAAGACGATGCGTACGCACTACCGTGGTCAGCATTCAAGCACTTGATGAACGAGAAGTACCGTCCCAGAACCGAGGTCAATAAGCTCAAGACAGAACTTAGAGGGTTACGAACCCAAGGATTTGATATTACCACGTACGAAAGACGATTCACAGAATTGTGCCTATTGTGTCCGGGAGCATTCGAAGATGAGGAAGAGAAGATCGACGCGTTTGTGAAAGGATTGCCGGAAAGAATCCAAGAAGATATAAGTTCACACGAGCCCGCCTCCATACAACAGGCATGTAGAATGGCTCACAAACTAGTGAACCAGATTGAAGAAAGGATTAAAGAACAGACTGCTGAAGAGGCCAATGTGAAGCAAGTCAAAAGAAAGTGGGAGGAAAACGGTGATAAGAATCACCAATACAACAACAACAGCAATTACAACAATAATCGCAACAATTATCCCAACAATCGCAACATCAATCGCAACTACAACAAACAGCCCAACAACAACAACAACAACAGCAACTACAACAATCATCCCAACAATAATAATAACCGCAACAACAACAACAATCAGAAGCAGCTATGCCAAAGGTGTGAAAAGAATCACTCGGGGTTCTGCACCAAATTTTGCAACAAGTGTAAAAGAAATGGTCATAGCGCGGCGAAGTATGAGGTCTACGGACCAGGGGTTAATAGAACGAAAGGAACAAATGGTGTCGGAACGAGTAATGGCGGAGCAAGTAGTGTCGGAGCAAGTTATGCCAATGTAGTTTGTTATAAATGTGGAAAACCAGGCCACATTATTAGAAATTGCCCGAACCAGGAGAACACGAATGGACAAGGCCGTGGAAGAGTTTTCAATATTAATGCGGTAGAGGCACAGGAAGACCCGGAGCTTGTTACGGGAACGTTTCTTATTGACAATAAATCTGCTTACGTTTTATTTGATTCGGGTGCGGATAGAAGCTATATGAGTAGAGATTTTTGTGCTAAATTAAGTTGTCCATTGACGCCTTTGGATAGTAAATTTTTACTCGAATTAGCAAATGGTAAATTAATTTCAGCAGATAATATATGTCGGAATCGAGAAATTAAACTGGTTAGCGAAACATTTAAGATTGATTTGATACCAGTAGAGTTAGGGAGTTTTGATGTGATAATCGGTATGGACTGGTTGAAAGAAGTGAAAGCGGAGATCGTTTGTTACAAAAATGCAATTCGCATTATACGAGAAAAAGGAAAACCCTTAATGGTGTACGGAGAAAAGGGCAACACGAAGCTACATCTTATTAGTAATTTGAAGGCACAAAAACTAATAAGAAAAGGTTGCTATGCTGTTCTAGCACACGTCGAGAAAGTACAAACTGAAGAAAAGAGCATCAATGATGTTCCCATTGCAAAAGAATTTCCCGATGTATTTCCGAAAGAATTACCGGGATTACCCCCACATCGATCCGTTGAATTTCAAATAGATCTTGTACCAGGAGCTGCACCAATAGCTCGTGCTCCTTACAGACTCGCACCCAGCGAGATGAAAGAACTGCAAAGCCAATTACAAGAACTTTTAGAGCGTGGTTTCATTCGACCAAGCACATCACCGTGGGGAGCTCCTGTTTTGTTTGTCAAGAAGAAAGATGGTACATTCAGGTTGTGTATCGACTACCGAGAGTTGAACAAACTTACCATCAAGAACCGCTACCCACTACCGAGAATCGATGACTTATTTGATCAACTACAAGGCTCGTCTATTTATTCAAAGATTGACTTACGTTCCGGGTATCATCAAATGCGGGTGAAAGAAGATGATATTCCAAAGACTGCTTTCAGAACACGTTACGGTCATTACGAGTTTATGGTCATGCCGTTTGGTTTAACTAATGCACCAGCTGTGTTCATGGACCTTATGAACTGAGTGTGTGGACCATACCTTGACAAGTTTGTCATTGTTTTCATTGATGACATACTTATTTACTCAAAGAATGACCAAGAACACGGTGAACATTTGAGAAAGGTGTTAGAAGTATTGAGGAAGGAAGAATTGTACGCTAAGTTTTCAAAGTGTGCATTTTGGTTAGAAGAAGTTCAATTCCTCGGTCACATAGTGAACAAAGAAGGTATTAAGGTAGATCCGGCAAAGATAGAAACTGTTAAAAAGTGGGAAACTCCGAAAACTCCGAAACACATACGCCAGTTTTTAGGACTAGCCGGTTACTACAGAAGGTTCATCCAAGACTTTTCCAGAATAGCAAAACCCTTGACTGCATTAACGCATAAAGGGAAGAAATTTGAATGGAATGATGAACAAGAGAAAGCGTTTCAGTTATTGAAGAAAAAGCTTACTACGGCACCTATATTGTCATTGCCTGAAGGGAATGATGATTTTGTGATTTATTGTGACGCATCAAAGCAAGGTCTCGGTTGTGTATTAATGCAACGAACGAAGGTGATTGCTTATGCATCTAGACAATTGAAGATTCACGAACAAAATTATACGACGCATGATTTGGAATTAGGCGCGGTTGTTTTTGCATTAAAGACTTGGAGGCACTACTTATATGGGGTCAAAAGTATTATATATACCGACCACAAAAGTCTTCAACACATATTTAATCAGAAACAGCTGAATATGAGGCAGCGTAGGTGGATTGAATTATTGAATGATTACGACTTTGAGATTCGTTACCACCCGGGAAAGGCAAATGTGGTAGCCGATGCCTTGAACAGGAAGGACAGAGAACCTATTCGAGTAAAATCTATGAATATAATGATTCATAATAACCTTACTACTCAAGTAAAGGAGGCGCAACAAGGAGTTTTAAAAGAGGGAAATTTAAAGGATGAAATACCCAAAGGATCGGAGAAGCATCTTAATATTCGGGAAGACGGAACCCGGTATAGGGCTGAAAGGATTTGGGTACCAAAATTTGGAGATATGAGAGAAATGGTACTTAGAGAAGCTCATAAAACCAGATACTCAATACATCCTGGAACGGGGAAGATGTACAAGGATCTCAAGAAACATTTTTGGTGGCCGGGTATGAAAGCCGATGTTGCTAAATATGTAGGAGAATGTTTGACGTGTTCTAAGGTCAAAGCTGAGCATCAGAAACCATCAGGTCTACTTCAACAACCCGAAATCCCAGAATGGAAATGGGAAAACATTACCATGGATTTCATCACTAAATTGCCAAGGACTGCAAGTGGTTTTGATACTATTTGGGTAATAGTTGATCGTCTCACCAAATCAGCACACTTCCTACCAATAAGAGAAGATGACAAGATGGAGAAGTTAGCACGACTGTATTTGAAGGAAGTCGTCTCCAGACATGGAATACCAATCTCTATTATCTCTGATAGGGATGGTAGATTTATTTCAAGATTCTGGCAGACATTACAGCAAGCATTAGGAACTCGTCTAGACATGAGTACTGCCTATCATCCACAAACTGATGGGCAGAGCGAAAGGACGATACAAACGCTTGAAGACATGCTACGAGCATGTGTTATTGATTTCGGAAACAGTTGGGATCGACATCTACCGTTAGCAGAATTTTCCTACAACAACAGCTACCATTCAAGCATTGAGATGGCGCCGTTTGAAGCACTTTATGGTAGAAAGTGCAGGTCTCCAATTTGTTGGAGTGAAGTGGGGGATAGACAGATTACGGGTCCGGAGATTATACAAGAAACTACCGAGAAGATCATCCAAATTCAACAACGGTTGAAAACCGCCCAAAGTCGACAAAAGAGCTACGCTGACATTAAAAGAAAAGATATAGAATTTGAAATTGGAGAGATGGTCATGCTTAAAGTTGCACCTTGGAAAGGCGTTGTTCGATTTGGTAAACGAGGAAAATTAAATCCAAGGTATATTGGACCATTCAAGATTATTGATCGTGTCGGACCAGTAGCTTATCGACTTGAGTTACCTCAACAACTCGCGGCTGTACATAACACTTTCCACGTCTCGAATTTGAAGAAATGTTTTGCTAAAGAAGATCTCACTATTCCGTTAGCTGAAATCCAAATCAACGAAAAACTTCAATTCATCGAAGAACCTGTCGAAATAATGGATCGTGAGGTTAAAAGACTTAAGCAAAACAAGATACCAATTATTAAAGTTCGATGGAATGCTCGTAGAGGACCCGAGTTCACCTGGGAGCGTGAAGATCAGATGAAGAAGAAATACCCGCATCTATTTCCAGAAGATTCGTCAACACCTTCAACAGCTTAAAATTTCGGGACGAAATTTATTTAACGGGTAGGTACTGTAGTGACCCGAACTTTTCCATGTTTATATATATTAATTGATATTGATATTTACATGATTAAATGTTTCCAACATGTTAAGCAATCAAACTTGTTAAGACTTGATTAATTGAAATATGTTTCATATAGACAATTGACCACCCAAGTTGACCGGTGATTCACGAACGTTAAAACTTGTAAAAACTATATGATGACATATATATGGATATATATATAGTTAACATGATACTATGATAAGTAAACATATCATTAAGTATATTAACAATGAACTACATATGTAAAAACAAGACTACTAACTTAATGATTTTTAAACGAGACATATATGTAACGATTATCGTTGTAAAGACATTTAATGTATATATATCATATTAAGAGATATTCATACATGATAATATCATGATAATATAATAATTTAAAATCTCATTTGATATTATAAACATTGGGTTAACAACATTTAACAAGATCGTTAACCTAAAGGTTTCAAAACAACACTTACATGTAACGACTAACGATGACTTAACGACTCAGTTAAAATGTATATACATGTAGTGTTTTAATATGTATTTATACACTTTTGAAAGACTTCAATACACTTATCAAAATACTTCTACTTAACTAAAATGTTTACAATTACATCCTCGTTCAGTTTCATCAACAATTCTACTCGTATGCACCCGTATTCGTACTCGTACAATACACAGCTTTTAGATGTATGTACTATTGGTATATACACTCCAATGATCAGCTCTTAGCAGCCCATGTGAGTCACCTAACACATGTGGGAACCATCATTTGGCAACTAGCATGAAATATCTCATAAAATTACAAAAATATGAGTAATCATTCATGACTTATTTACATGAAAACAAAATTACATATCCTTTATATCTAATCCATACACCAACGACCAAAAACACCTACAAACACTTTCATTCTTCAATTTTCTTCATCTAATTGATCTCTCTCAAGTTCTATCTTCAAGTTCTAAGTGTTCTTCATAAATTCCAAAAGTTCTAGTTTCATAAAATCAAGAATACTTTCAAGTTTGCTAGCTCACTTCCAATCTTGTAAGGTGATCATCCAACCTCAAGAAATCTTTGCTTCTTACAGTAGGTTATCATTCTAATACAAGGTAATAATCATATTCAAACTTTGGTTCAATTTCTATAACTATAACAATCTTATTTCAAGTGATGATCTTACTTGAACTTGTTTTCGTGTCATGATTCTGCTTCAAGAACTTCGAGCCATCCAAGGATCCGTTGAAGCTAAATCCATTTTTCTCTTTTCCAGTAGGTTTATCCAAGGAACTTAAGGTAGTAATGATGTTCATAACATCATTCGATTCATACATATAAAGCTATCTTATTCGAAGGTTTAAACTTGTAATCACTAGAACATAGTTTAGTTAATTCTAAACTTGTTCGCAAACAAAAGTTAATCCTTCTAACTTGACTTTTAAAATCAACTAAACACATGTTCTATATCTATATGATATGCTAACTTAATGATTTAAAACCTGGAAACACGAAAAACACCGTAAAACCGGATTTACGCCGTCGTAGTAACACCGCGGGCTGTTTTGGGTTACTTAATTAAAAACTATGATAAACTTTGATTTAAAAGTTGTTATTATGAGAAAATGATTTTTATTATGAACATGAAACTATATCCAAAAATTATGGTTAAACTCAAAGTGGAAGTATGTTTTCTAAAATGGTCATCTAGACGTCGTTCTTTCGACTGAAATGACTACCTTTACAAAAATGACTTGTAACTTATTTTTCCGACTATAAACCTATACTTTTTCTGTATAGATTCATAAAATAGAGTTCAATATGAAACCATAGCAATTTGATTCACTCAAAACGGATTTAAAATGAAGAAGTTATGGGTAAAACAAGATTGGATAATTTTTCTCATTTTAGCTACGTGAAAATTTGTAACAAATCTATTCCAACCATAACTTAATCAACTTGTATTGTATATTATGTAATCTTGAGATACCATAGACACGTATACAATGTTTCGACCTATCATGTCGACACATCTATATATATTTCGGAACAACCATAGACACTCTATATGTGAATGTTGGAGTTAGCTATACAGGGTTGAGGTTGATTCCAAAATATATATAGTTTGAGTTGTGATCAATACTGAGATACGTATACACTGGGTCGTGGATTGATTCAAGATAATATTTATCGATTTATTTCTGTACATCTAACTGTGGACAACTAGTTGTAGGTTACTAACGAGGACAGCTGACTTAATAAACTTAAAACATCAAAATATATTAAAAGTGTTGTAAATATATTTTGAACATACTTTGATATATATGTATATATTGTTATAGGTTCGTGAATCAACCAGTGGCCAAGTCTTACTTCCCGACGAAGTAAAAATCTGTGAAAGTGAGTTATAGTCCCACTTTTAAAATCTAATATTTTTGGGATGAGAATACATGCAGGTTTTATAAATGATTTACAAAATAGACACAAGTACGTGAAACTACATTCTATGGTTGAATTATCGAAATCGAATATGCCCCTTTTTATTAAGTCTGGTAATCTAAGAATTAGGGAACAGACACCCTAATTGACGCGAATCCTAAAGATAGATCTATTGGGCCTAACAAACCCCATCCAAAGTACCGGATGCTTTAGTACTTCGAAATTTATATCATATCCGAAGGGTGTCCCGGAATGATGGGGATATTCTTATATATGCATCTTGTTATTGTCGGTTACCAGGTGTTCACCATATGAATGATTTTTATCTCTATGTATGGGATGTGTATTGAAATATGAAATCTTGTGGTCTATTGTTACGATTTGATATATATAGGTTAAACCTATAACTCACCAACATTTTTGTTGACGTTTAAAGCATGTTTATTCTCAGGTGAATATTAAGAGCTTCCGCTGTTGCATATTAAAATAAGGACAAGATTTGGAGTCCATGTTTGTATGATATTGTGTAAAAACTGCATTCAAGAAACTGATTTCGATGTAACATATTTGTATTGTAAACCATTATGTAATGGTCGTGTGTAAACAGGATATTGTAGATTATCATTATTTGATAATCTACGTAAAGCTTTTTAAACCTTTATTTATGAAATAAAGGTTATGGTTTATTTTAAAAATGAATGCAGTCTTTGAAAAACGTCTCATATAGAGGTCAAAACCTCGCAACGAAATCAATTAATATGGAACGTTTTTAATCAATAAGAACGGGACATTTCAATATGTACCTAGTAAGACGTTGTTATAACGATAATCGTTATATATATCGTTTTCGAGTTTCTTAAATTAATAGTCTCATTTTTATGTATATAACTCATTATTAAAATACCTAATGAGATACATACTTATAATAAAATCATGTTAACTATATATATAACCATATATATGTCATCGTATAGTTTTTACAAGTTTTAACGTTCGTGAATCACCGGTCAACTTGGGTGGTCAATTGTCTATATGAAACCTATTTCAATTCATCAAGTCTTAACAAGTTTGATTGCTTAACATGTTGGAAACACTTAATCATGTAAATAAAAATTTTATTTAATATATATATATATATATATATATATATATATATATATATATATATATATATATATATATATATATATATATATATATATATATATATATATATATAACATGGAAAAGTTCGGGTCACTACAGTACCTATCCGTTAAATAAATTTCGTCCCGAAATTTTAAGCGATTGGAGGTGTTGGCTCATCTTCTGGAAATAAGTGCGGGTACTTCTTCTTCATCTGATCTTCTCGTTCCCAGGTGAACTCGGGTCCTCTACGAGCATTCCATCGAACCTTAACAATCGGTATCTTGTTTTGCTTAAGTCTTTTAACCTCATGATCTATTATTTCGACGGGTTCTTCGATGAATTGAAGTTTTTCATTGATTTGGATTTCATCTAACGGAATAGTGAGATCTTCTTTAGCAAAACATTTCTTCAAATTCGAGACGTGGAAAGTGTTATGTACAGCCGTGATTTGTTGAGGTAACTCAAGTCGGTAAGCTACTGGTCCGACACGATCAATAATCTTGAATGGTCCAATTTACCTTGGATTTAATTTCCCTCGTTTACCAAATCGAACAATGCCTTTCCAAGGTGCAACTTTAAGCATGGTCATCTCTCCAATTTCAAATTCTATATCTTTTCTTTTAATGTCAGCGTAGCTCTTTTGTCGACTTTGGGCGGTTTTCAACCGTTGTTGAATTTGGATGATCTTCTCGGTAGTTTCTTGTATTATCTCCGGACCCGTAATTTGTCTATCCCCCACTTCACTCCAACAAATTGAAGACCTGCACTTTCTACCATAAAGTGCTTCAAACGGCGCCATCTCAATGCTTGAATGGTAGCTGTTGTTGTAGGAAAATTTTGCTAACGGTAGATGTCGATCCCAACTGTTTTTGAAATCAATAACACATGCTCGTAGCATGTCTTCAAGCATTTGTATCGTCCTTTCACTCTGCCCATCAGTTTGTGGATGATAGGCAGTACTCATGTCTAGACGAGTTCCTAATGCTTGCTGTAATGTCTGCCAGAATCTTGAAATAAATCTGCCATCCCTATCAGAGATAATAGAGATTGGTATTTCATGTCTGGAGATAACTTCCTTCAAATACAGTCGTGCTAACTTCTCCATCTTGTCATCTTCTCTTATTGGCAGGAAGTGTGCAGATTTGGTGAGACGGTCAACTATTACCCAAATAGTATCAAAACCACTTGTAGTCCTTAGCAATTTAGTGATGAAATCCATGGTAATGTTTTCCCATTTCCATTCCGGGATTTCGAGTTGTTGAAGTAGACCTGATGGTTTCTGATGCTCAGCTTTGACCTTAGAACACGTCAAACATTCTCCTACGTATTTAGCAACATCGGCTTTCATACCCAGCCACCAAAAATGTTTCTTGAGATCCTTGTACATCTTCCCCATTCCTGGATGTATTGAGTATCTGGTTTTATGAGCTTCTCTAAGTACCATTTCTCTCATATCTCCAAATTTTGATACCCAAATCCTTTCAGCCCTATACCGGGTTCTTTCTTCCCGAATATTAAGATGCTTCTCCGATCCTTTGGGTATTTCATCCTTTAAATTTACCTCTTTTAAAACTCCTTGTTGCGCCTCCTTTATTTGAGTAGTAAGGTTATTATGAATCATTATATTCATAGATTTTACTCGAATGGGTTCTCTGTCCTTCCTGCTCAAGGCATCGGCTACCACATTTGCCTTCCCCAGGTGGTAACGAATCTCAAAGTCGTAATCATTCAATAATTCAATCCACCTACGCTTCCTCATATTCAGTTGTTTCTGATTAAATATGTGTTGAAGACTTTTGTGGTCGGTATATATAATACTTTTGACCCCATATAAGTAGTGCCTCCAAGTCTTTAATGCAAAAACAACCGCGCCTAATTCCAAATCATGCGTCGTATAATTTTGTTCGTGAATCTTCAATTGTCTAGACGGATAAGCAATCATCTTCGTTCGTTGCATTAATACACAACCGAGACCTTGCTTTGATGTGTCACAATAAATCACAAAATCATCATTCCCTTCAGGCAATGACAATATAGGTGCCGTAGTTAGCTTTTTATTCAATAACTGAAACGCTTTCTCTTGTTCATCATTCTATTCAAATTTCTTCCCTTTATGCGTTAATGCAGTCAAGGGTTTTGCTATTCTGGAAAAGTCTTGGATGAACCTTCTGTAGTAACCAGCTAGTCCTAAAAACTGGCGTATGTGTTTCGAAGTTTTCGGGGTTTCCCACTTTTCAACAGTTTCTATCTTTGCCGGATCCACCTTAATACCTTTTTTGTTCACTATGTGACCGAGGAATTGAACTTCTTCCAACCAAAATGCACACTTTGAAAATTTAGCGTACAATTCTTCCTTCCTCAATACTTCTAACACCTTTCTCAAATGTTCACCGTGTTCTTGGTCATTCTTTGAGTAAAAAAGTATGTCATCAATGAAAACAATGACAAACTTGTCAAGGTATGGTCCACACACTCGGTTCATAAGGTCCATGAACACAGCTGGTGCATTAGTTAAACCAAACGGCATGACCATAAACTCGTAATGACCATAACGTGTTCTGAAAGCAGTCTTTGGAATATCATCTTCTTTCACCCGCATTTGATGATACCCGGAACGTAAGTCAATCTTTGAATAAACAGACGAGCCTTGTAGTTGATCAAATAAGTCGTCGATTCTCGGTAGTGGGTAGCGGTTCTTGATGGTAAGTTTGTTCAACTCTCGGTAGTCGATACACAACCTGAATGTACCATCTTTCTTCTTGACAAACAAAACAAGATCTCCCCACGGTGATGTGCTTGGTCGAATGAAACCACGCTCTAAAAGTTCTTGTAATTGGCTTTGCAGTTCTTTTATCTCGCTGGGTGCGAGTCTGTAAGGAGCACGAGCTATTGGTGCAGCTCCTGGTACAAGATCTATTTGAAATTCAACGGATTGATGTGGGGGTAATCCCGGTAATTCTTTCGGAAATACATCGGGAAATTCTTTTGCAATGGGAACATCATTGATGCTCTTTTCTTCAGTTTGTACTTTCTCGACGTGTGCTAGAACATCATAGCAACCTTTTCTTATTAGTTTTTGTGCCTTCAAATTACTAATAAGATGTAGCTTCGTGTTGCCCTTTTCTCCGTACACCATTAAGGGTTTTCTTTTTTCTCGTATAATGCGAATTGCATTTTTGTAACAAACGATCTCTGCTTTAACTTCTTTCAACCAGTCTATACCGATTATCACATCAAAACTCCCTAACTCTACTGGTATCAAGTCAATCTTAAATTTTCGCTAACCAGTTTAATTTCTCGATTCCGACATATATTATCTGCTGAAATTAATTTACCATTTGCTAATTCGAGTAAAAATTTACTATCCAAAGGCGTCAATGGACAACTTAATTTAGTACAAAAATCTCTACTCATATAGCTTCTATCCGCACCCGAATCAAATAAAACGTAAGCAGATTTATTGTCAATAAGAAACGTACCCGTAACAAGCTCCGGGTCTTCCTGTGCCTCTGCCGCATTAATATTGAATACTCTTCCTCGGCCTTGTCCATTCGTGTTTTCCTGGTTCGGGAAATTTCTAATAATGTGGCCCGGTTTTCCACATTTATAACAAACTACATTGGCATAACTTGCTCCGACACTACTTGCTCCGCCATTACTCGTTCCGACACCATTTGTTCCTTTCGTTCTGTTAACCCCTGGTCCGTAGACCTCACACTTCACCGCGCTATGACCATTTCTTTTACACTTGTTGCAAAATTTGGTGCAGAACCCCGAGTGATACTTTTCACACCTTTGGCATAGCTGCTTCTGATTGTTGTTGTTGTTGTTGCGGTTGTTATTGTTATTGGGATGATTGTTGTAGTTGCTGTTGTTGTTGTTGTTGTTGTTGGGCCGTTTGTTGTAGTTGCGATTGATGTTGCGATTGTTGGGATAGTTGTTGCGATTATTGTTGTAATTGCTGTTGTTGTTGTATTGGTGATTCTTATCATCGTTTTCCTCCCACTTTCTTTTGACTTGCTTCACATTAGCCTCTTCAGCAGTCTGTTCTTTAATTCTTTCTTCAATCTGGTTCACTAGTTTGTGAGCCATTCTACATGCCTGTTGTATGGAGGCGGGCTCGTGTGAACTTATATCTTCTTGGATTCTTTCCGGTAATCCTTTCACAAACGCGTCGATCTTCTCTTCCTCATCTTCGAATGCTCTCGGACACAATAGGCACAATTCTGTGAATCGTCTTTTGTACGTGGTAATATCAAATCCTTGGGTTCGTAACCCTCTAAGTTCTGTCTTGAGCATATTGACCTCGGTTCTGGGACGGTACTTCTCGTTCATCAAGTGCTTGAATGCTGACCACGGTAGTGCGTACGCATCATCTTGTCCCACTTGCTCTAGATAGGTATTCCACCATGTTAACGCAGAACCTGTGAAGGTATGCGTAGCGTACTTACTTATGGCAAACACCGATTCTACCTTCTCAGTCCACCGTTTCAATCCGATCGGTCCTTCGGTTCCATCAAATTCCAAAGGTTTGCAGGCAGTGAATTCTTTGTAGGTGCATCCTACACGATTTCCTGTACTGCTAGATCCAAGGTTATTGTTGGTATGTAGCGCAGCCTGTACTGCGGCTATGTTTGAAGCTAGAAAAGTACGGAATTCCTCTTCATTCATATTCACGGTGTGTCGAGTAGTCGGTGCCATTTCCTTCAAAATAGTCAAATGGAACAAGTTAATCATATAGAATATTAAGAGTAGTTAATAGTATTTCGTAGCATAATATGAACTCATTTATAAAAGCTTTTTCTTCATATTAGCGTTTTATAAGTTTAAATTCGGGTAGTACCTACCCGTTAAGTTCATACTTAGTAGCTAATATACAATTCAACTACTACAATTCTATATGAAAAACTGATTATAATAATATTTCCCGTTCAAACTTTTATACAATATTTTACAAACTTACAATACCACTTATTTTACATAAAGCATGAAATATAGCACACAATAACTTTGATACAAGATAGTTGTGAAGATAATTCTAGCTAGTACACAAGTCGTTCAGCAAAGGCAATAAAGACACGTAATTCATACGTCCAGAAACAAGTCATGCATTCTGGTTTTACTAGGACTACTTCCCATCCTTGGTCTTGTGGAACATAACCGTTATGGCCGTTGATAATACAGCGTGTTGTAACGTCGTCAAAGGGACGAGGGTTACATAATGTCCAACAGTCCCGTAACAATCTAAAAACCTCATTTCTTACCCCAATTACCGACTCCGTCACTTGTGGGAACGTTTTGTTTAATAGTTGTAGCCCGATGTTCTTGTTCTCACTTTGGTGAGAAGCGAACATTACTAATCTGTAAGCATAACATGCTTCTTTATGTTGCATGTTAGCCGCTTTTTCTAAATCACGAAGTCTAATATTCGGATATATTGAGTCAAAATAATTTCTTAACCCATTGCGTAAAATAGCATTTGGGTTCCCCGCAATATATGCGTCAAAGTAAACACATCGTAACTTATGGATTTCCCAATGTGATATCCCCCATCTTTCGAACGAAAGCCTTTTATAAACCAAGGCATTCTTGGAACGTTCTTCGAATGTCTTACAAACTGATCTCGCCTTAAATAGTTATGCCGAAGAATTCTGACCGACTCTAGACAAGATTTCATCAATCATGTCTCCGGGTAGGTCTCTTAAACTATTGGGTTATCTATCGATTTTGTGTTTTTATACTGTAAAATAGACAAGAGTTAGATTCATAAAAAAATACTTATTAATACAAGCAATTTTTACATATATCATAAAGCATAAGCACACTATATTACATATATTACACCACACGAATACAACTATCTTATTCCGACTCGCTTGTTTCTTCTTCTTCAGTTTTGGTTCGTTTTGCCAAGTTTCTAGGGATATATGATGTTCCCCTAATACTAGCTGTCGTTTTCCACAACGGTTTAGAAAAACCTGGTGGTTTAGAGGTTCCCGGGTCATTGTTACAACTTAAGGACTTCGGGGGTTGACGATACATATAAAGTTTATCGGGGTTGGAATTTGATTTCTCTATTTTTATGCCCTTTCCCTTATTATTTTCTTTTGCTTTTTTAAATTCAGTTGGGGTAATTTCTATAACATCATCGGAATTCTCGTCGGAATCCGATTCATCGGAGAATTGGTAATCCTCCCAATATTTTGCTTCCTTGGCGGAAACACCATTGACCATAAATAACCTTGGTCGGTTGGTTGAGGATTTTCTTTTACTTAACTGTTTTATTATTTCCCCCACCGGTTCTATTTCTTCATCCGGTTCCGATTCTTCTTCAGGTTCCGATTCTTCTTCCGGTTCCGACTCTTCTTCCGGTTACTCTTCGGGAACTTGTGAATCAGTCCACGAATCATTCCAATTTACATTTGACTCTTCATTATTATTAGGTGAGTCAATGGGACTTGTTCTAGAGGTAGACATCTATCACATAATATCAAACGCGTTAAGAGATTAATATATCACATAATATTCACATGTTAAAAATATATAGTTTCCAACAAAATTTGTTAAGCAATCATTTTTCAAGTAAACACGGTCGAAGTCCAGACTCACTAATGCATCCTAACAAACTCGATAAGACACACTAATGCAAAATTCTGGTTCTCTAAGACCAACGCTCGGATACCAACTGAAATGTCCCGTTCTTATTGATTAAAAACGTTCCATATTAATTGATTTCGTTGCGAGGTTTTGACCTCTATATGAGACGTTTTTTAAAGACTGCATTCATTTTTAAAACAAACCATAACCTTTATTTCATAAATAAAGGTTTAAAAAGCTTTACGTAGATTAAATGATAATCTAAAATATCCTGTTTACACACGACCATTACATAATGGTTTAAAATACAAATATGTTACATCGAAATCAGTTTCTTGAATGTAGTTTTTACACAATATCATACAAACATGGACTCTAAATCTTGTCCTTATTTTAGTATGCAACAGCGGAAGCTCTTAGTATTCACCTGAGAATAAACATGCTTTAAACGTTAACAAAAATGTTGGTGAGTTATAGGTTTAACCTATATATATCAAATCGTAACAATAGACCACAAGATTTCATATTTCAATACACATCCCATACATAGAGATAAAAATCATTCATATGGTGAACACCTGGTAACCGACATTAACAAGATGCATATATAAGAATATCCCCATCATTTCGGGACACCCTTCGGATATGATATAAATTTCGAAGTACTAAAGCATCCGGTACTTTGGATGGGGTTTGTTAGGCCCAATAGATCTATCTTTAGGATTCGCGTCAATTAGGGTGCCTGTTCCCTAATTCTTAGATTACCAGACTTAATAAAAAGGGGCATATTAGATTTCGATAATTCAACCATAGAATGTAGTTTCACGTACTTGTGTCTATTTTGTAAATCATTTATAAAACCTGCATGTATTCTCATCCCAAAAATATTAGATTTTAAAAGTGGGACTATAACTCACTTTCACTTATTTTTACTTTGTCGGGAAGTAAGACTTGGCCACTGGTTGATTCACGAACCTATAACAATATATACATATATATCAAAGTATGTTCAAAATATATTTACAATACTTTTAATATATTTTGATGTTTTAAGTTTATTAAGTCAGCTGTCCTCGTTAGTAACCTACAACTAGTTGTCCACAGTTAGATGTACAGAAATAAATCGATAAATATTATCTTGAATCAATCCACGACCCAGTGTATATGTATCTCAGTATTGATCACAACTCAAACTATATATATTTTGGAATCAACCTCAACCCTGTATAGCTAACTCCAACATTCACATATAGAGTGTCTATGGTTGTTCCGAAATATATATAGATGTGTCGACATGATAGGTCGAAACATTGTATACGTGTCTATGGTATCTCAAGATTACATAATATACAATACAAGTTGATTAAGTTATGGTTGGAATAGATTTGTTACCAATTTTCACGTAGCTAAAATGAGAAAAATTATCCAATCTTGTTTTACCCATAACTTCTTCATTTTAAATCCGTTTTGAGTGAATCAAATTGCTATGGTTTCATATTGAACTCTATTTTATGAATCTAAACAGAAAAAGTATAGGTTTATAGTCATAAAAATAAGTTACAAGTCATTTTTGTAACGGTAGTCATTTCAGTCGAAAGAACGACGTCTAGATGACCATTTTAGAAAACATACTTCCACTTTGAGTTTAACCATAATTTTTGGATATAGTTTCATGTTCATAATGAAAATAATTTTCCCAGAATAAAAACTTTTAAATCAAAGTTTATCATAGTTTTTGATTAACTAACCCAAAACAGCCCGCGGTGTTACTACGACAACGTAAATCCGGTTTTACGGTGTTTTTATTGTTTCCAGGTTTTAAATCATTAAGTTAGCATATCATATAGATATAGAACATGTGTTTAGTTGATTTTAAAAGTCAAGTTAGAAGGATTAACTTTTATTTGCGAACAAGTTTAGAATTAACTAAACTATGTTCTAGTGATTACAAGTTTAAACCTTCGAATAAGATAGCTTTATATGTATGAATCGAATGATGTTATGAACATCATTACTACCTCAAGTTCCTTGGATAAACCTACTGGAAATGAGAAAAATAGATCTAGCTTCAAAGGATCCTTGGATGGCTCGAAGTTCTTGAAGCAGAATCATGACACGAAAACAAGTTCAAGTAAGATCATCACTTGAAATAAGATTGTTATGGTTATAGAAATTGAACCAAAGTTTGAATATGATTATTATCTTGTATTAGAATGATAACCTACTGTAAGAAACAAAGATTTCTTGAGGTTGGATGATCACCTTACAAGATTGGAAGTGAGCTAGCAAACTTGAAAGTATTCTTGATTTTATGTAACTAGAACTTGTAGAATATATGAAGAACACTTAGAACTTGAAGATAAAACTTGAGAGAGATCAATTAGATGAAGAAAATTGAAGAATGAAAGTGTTTGTAGGTGTTTTTGGTCATTGGTGTATGGATTAGATATAAAGGATATGTAATTTTGTTTTCATGTAAATAAGTCATGAATGATTACTCATATTTTTGTAATTTTATGAGATATTTCATGCTAGTTGCCAAATGATGGTTCCCACATGTGTTAGGTGACTCACATGGGCTGCTAAGAGCTGATAATTGGAGTGTATATACCAATAGTACATACATCTAAAAGCTGTGTATTGTACGAGTACGAATACGGGTGCATACAGGTAGAATTGTTGATGAAACTGAACGAGGATGTAATTGTAGGCATTTTGGTTAAGTAGAAGTATTTTGATTAGTGTCTTGAAGTCTTTCAAAAGTGTATGAATACATATTAAAACACTACATGTATATACATTTTAACTGAGTCGTTAAGTCATCGTTAGTCGTTACATGTAAATGTTGTTTTCAAACCTTTAGGTTAACGATCTTGTTGAATGTTGTTAACCCATTGTTTATTATAACAAATGAGATGTTAAATTGTTATATTATCATGATATTATGATATATAATATATCTTAGTATGATGTATATACAGTTAAATGTCGTTACAACGATAATCGTTACATATATGTCTCGTTTCGAAATCATTAAGTTAGTAGTCTTATTTTTACATATGTATTTCATTGTCAATACACTTAATAATATATTTACTTATCATTTAACATAATTAACCAAGTGTATCAATATCTTAATATGATTCATATGTACCTAGTAAGACGTTGTTATAACGATAATTGTTATATATATCGTTTTCGAGTTTCTTAAATTAATAGTCTCATTTTTATGTATATAACTCATTGTTAAAATACCTAATGAGATACATACTTATAATAAAATCATGTTAACTATATATATAACCATATATATGTCATCGTATAGTTTTTACAAGTTTTAATGTTCGTGAATCACCGGTCAACTTGGGTGGTCAATTGTCTATATGAAACCTATTTCAATTAATCAAGTCTTAACAAGTTTGATTGCTTAACATGTTGGAAACACTTAATCATGTAAATAACAATTTTATTTAATATATATATATATATATATAAACATGGAAAAGTTCGGGTCACTACACTCAACCTAAGTCAAAAGTTACTAAGTCAGTAAATCGTTCCCAAAGGTTTAAAAATATGTAAATTAGGTCTTAAGTATCATCATCATTCATCATTTATCAAAAAGGGTGAAGTAAGTTTCAATCAAGGATAGAGTTTGAAATAAAGGCTGAATTCGTTCAGTCGCCACGACCTCTATACAAACTGAAATGAGGTGAGACCAGTGGCCATTGCTCCATATATGAGTCCCCTAGAGTCTGACCAATTTCCAGAACCAAAATCATCTTCGTTTGACCGTGGTGACGGTTTAAGTGCGAGTAGGTCAGAAATTTCAGCACAACGTTAAAATGGTGTAGTGACTTTCGGATGGCCATAAATCCTAAACCGTAACTCAGATTAAGACGAGGTGTAAACGGAAAATCATCTACTCGAACCGAACTAACTGGAAATCAACTTTCCAGTAGTCCAGGTTACTGATCAGTTCCATAAAACAGTAAGTAAGGTGTTCTGGTGGGTTCTTGGTGCTTGATG
This sequence comes from Rutidosis leptorrhynchoides, assembly GCF_046630445.1. Taxonomy (NCBI): domain Eukaryota; kingdom Viridiplantae; phylum Streptophyta; class Magnoliopsida; order Asterales; family Asteraceae; genus Rutidosis; species Rutidosis leptorrhynchoides. The sequence continues at coordinate 449,748,597 of NC_092333.1, read as the reverse complement.
CTCATCACGGTTCTCATCCTTGATGCTTATAGCTTCAAGTGTACAACTCTTTGATGTGTTTGCATCATATTAACCAAGTTTTGACCATCATAACACTAGTGTAAGTCTAAGATATGTAGCACAACTCAATTAAGGGTTGTAAGTAGTTTGATGAACCAAAGTTACATCAAGATCTTAGATCCGACACATACATGAGTTCTAATACTAATATTAAGCTACAACCTTGAAAGTAAACTAAATAATCAAGATCTTAAGTTGTAGAACTTAGATCTTAGTTAGATCTTAAAGATCCTAGACTAGAAAGTCTAGATCTAGTGTTCTTAAGTTAGATCCTAAGTTATAGAACTTGGATCTTTACTTTAATGAAACCATAAGTTATGAAACTTAGATTTTCATCTTGTAAAATGTATGTAAGCTTATAAGCTCTTATTTACAACAAAATTAGAAGACCATAAGCTATAGAAACTTAGATCCAACACAAGTGTATGAAGTTATAACTAGAAAGTTATACTTCCATGTTCTTGAACTTACAAAGTTAACTTTTAGTTTCAAGAAATATGAGATCAAGATTAACTAGTAATACTTGACTAAATTAACAACATCACAACTTTAAAGTACTTACAAAAGAAAGAATTAAACTAAAGTAAAAGTATAATGTTCATGTTTGTTTCATACTTAGGAAGATTCAAATCAAAGTTTGGATCTTAGGATTTAAGTCTACCAAACATGAACACAAGTATGATTATGAACTTATGAACTTTAAATCTTGAAAACATTTAAGTGTAGAACCATAAACTAGTAAGTTTAGATTCTTGTTCTTGGTTCTTCATCAAACAAAAGATGAAAGTAAGCAAGATTACATGAAGATACAAGTTAGAAAACTTGATCTTTAACATAAATAAGAAACAACAACAAGTAACAACAAACTACAACTAGTAAATGATGATGATGGATGGCGGTTTTAAGGAAGAAAAAGAAAAGAAAGTAAAGCTTGTTACTTACAATATTTTGAGAGAAAAATGAGAGAAAAGAGAAGTAAGTAAGTATGTGTGTGTATGGAATGAAGTATTACAAGTAAATAAGTAACAAAAAATTTTGAAAATGAATTCCCACTCCCCCATGGAAGCTCACGGTTTTGGGCATCAAAAGAGGAAGGTCAAAAGCAATCTTTCAAGCATGGGGAGGTAGTGTGAGCTAGAAGTAGTAATAAAGCTAAATGGCATGGGAAAAAGGGGTGTAAGTATACTTGTAACTTGTCTCCTTATATGACTAACTAATCTAGTTTTATCTTAATGAAATACTTGCATAATAATGGGCTAATTATTCCATTAAGAAAGTAGGTTGGGCTTCCAAGTCCATATCCATTAATAAAGGCCCAAATTCAAGTATGTAACAATTAATTAAATAAAGCCCAAGTAATTAACTACTTACATTAGTTAATTAAAAATGATTAATAAAAATTAATCATGAACATAAATAATATTCTAAATATTATTCGTGAAAAGCGTGTGTCACAAAGACAAGTCGGGACATGGAAAGTCAAATACGGTGACAAGTCCATTAAGGTAACTAGTAAGCATTAGTAAACACTAAGCTCAATTAAATAAGCCCTTAAGCCAAGTAATTGTTATAATAAATAACAATTAAGTTTACGCAGTCATAATATTCCAATTACGACAAACGTTTAACGCGTACCAAGTACGTACCTCGTTTAAAATGATAAGTGACACCAACGGTCGTAAATGTATTCGGGGATCAAGTTAAGTGATTACACACTTAAAAGCACGTAGTAAGATATTAATGAGAGTAATTAATCATGATAAAAGATCCCAGAGCATAATCTAGCTCAGTACGCACAAATACGCAGTTTTGTGAAAGCACATAAGCAAGTCGAAAAATCCGGGCCGTTACATTACCCACCTGTTAAAGAAAATTTCGTCCCGAAATTTGGAGGAGTGACCAACAATGGTACCATATTTGAATAAGAAGGAGTGTATCAAAGTCTCGAGAGACTCGTGGGCTTAGAAGTGAGTTATTTACCTTGAAAAGTACTTCGGTGTATGAAAGTAAGAACGGGTATATGCCATAAATTAAGTCTCTTGTCCTACGAGATCGACAAATTGATTTCGTTTCTGTTTAACATGAGTATGTGATATCACATATTTCATACGCGTTTTCCTTAGCGATATCAGGCACACTTTGGTCCTTTTGGATACGATTTGGTGTTATTTTGGTGAATGTTGTGAAAGTTCAAGTTCCAAGATCAAGAAGGTTAAATTTGAAGTTATTTGATGGTTTTTGATGATTTTCTATGTAAACGAGTGAAGGAGATTGGTTCGATTCGAGTTTTGGTGGTTTTATTGAGTTTTCAGCTTGGATTCAGCAAAAAAAAATGTATGGAGCGCCGCTCCAAAACATGGAGCGCCGCTCCAGTTGGCATAAATTTCAGTTCGAGGGATTTTGATAATAGAAGACCTGTTTCCAGTTATATGGAGCGCCGCTCCATATGTGGAGCGCCGCTCCACTTTTAGCCGGGGTCAGATTTTTACCTATTTAAAGGCCGAATTTTTACCCTAATAATCACTTTTGCATCCAGACGAATTCCAGCAGCTTTTTGATGAAAAAGGGTGATTTTTGGGGAACCCCGAGATCATTCTAACACATCAATCATTCCGGAAACGCCTCTCGATCCGTTCATCATTCAAGAACACAATTTTCATTAGGTTCAATTCTTATCATCATTACGAATACTCTTAATTGTTTATTTGTGATCTTGGTTTTAGCCATGGTTGGCTAAGCTTTTTAATGTTTGTCTAGATTGAATATTCGTATGTGTTTGGATGATACTTTAATGTTTTATTGATTAATGCATGATAATTATGAGTTTTGATTAAGAACCATTCTTGTGGGTGTTGATTATTGTTACTAGGTTGATTAGTGATCTTGTTTGAACAAAGGGAACCCTGTTTCAATTTAGTACACTAGTTTTCAATTGATTTGTCTTAACCAATTGGGTGCTTACTGGACCAAGGGGGTAAACCGGGTAACATAGATTAAACAAAATAGGAGTGAATTGTGTGGAGCGAACACGTAACCAATTGAATCTTAGTCTTGTAATTAGTTAATTACTAAGTCACAAACGAAAGAGGTCTTTGGAGAAAGGTAACCCTAAGCCAATAAATCCAAGTTTGACGTGTTTGCTAAAAGAGAACTCTGGGTAAACCGACTCTATAGTTGCATGTATTGATAAATTGAACTAGTGCTTAATAACAAATCATCCGACACTACGAATAGGAGATCTAGGTGAACATTCTTTTATCTATTGAATTCAAATATCTTTACTTTTCGTTGAGCCTGCATTTAATTCTTATAAACTTAAAAATATAAAAATATTGTTCTTTTACTTTTAATCAATCTTTGATTTGGCTAATCGTTAAATAGCCACAAAACAAACTATCTCGTACTTTCGATTTTCATAGATTAACTTAGTTTATTTTATTAGTTACAATCTTGATTCTCACGTTTAAACTGTCCTTGGAACGATTTCGGAATTACCAACTTTATACTATTACACGATCGGGTACACTGCCCGTTAGTGTGTAGTAATCTTTTAACCGGCATTTTCCAATATAAATAATATACACGATTTTACACATCAAGTTTTTGGCGCTGCTGCCGGGGACAGTTGTGTCAGAAATTAAGATTGTTATCTAATTGTTGTTAGTTTAGTTTAGTTTAGTTATAGTTTATTATTTATTTTCGTATATTCTCAGTTGAATTGGTGCGTTTAATCAGTTGTTAGTTGTGATTTCGCAGATAACAGGTAGTGTATGCCACATACGCGTTCTTCTAATTCTCCGATTCTTCAACCATTTGCAGAACCTGAAAGAGAGTTATTTAGAGCATTAAGTCAAGAGCAACAGTCTACAGTTGATTCATCTTTTTCTTTGAGTGCTAATATAATTAATTTGGGTAGTAGTTCTGAGATTGTGGTGCTCAATACACCACCAGAAATCAGAGAAGAAGAAGAATCTTACACTTCATTAGATCTTTTCGAGACTGAAGATATGGCTGACCAAGCTGATCAACCGAATCGTCCTCAGACTATGGCAGAAAAGTTGAAGGCCACACGAGGGGGCCAAGGCAATTCGATTACTCAATCGAACATCACTCGGCTTTTTCAAATCATAGGGTCGATCCTGAGTTTGATTTCTTCTGACTGCCAATTTCATGGCAAGGATAGTGAGGATGCTAACGAGCATCTTTGTATTTTCAATGATGTTTGCAACTTGTTCAAACTGCACGAGGTTGCCAATACTTCAATCAAGATGAGGCTTTTTCCCTGGACTCTTAAGGGGGAAGCTAAGAGATGGTTAGATAAGCAACCGGAGGGGGCAATTACTTCTTGGGATACGTTGGTAGATAAGTTCTTATCAAAGTTTTTCCCTGCATCTCGAGCTGCTAGACTTCAAGCAGATATTTCTCAATTCAGACAAAAGAGCAGTGAGACACTATTTGACGCTTGGGACCATTATTCTAATATGTTATGCTCGTGTCCGCAACACGGGTTAAATGATTTACAAAAGGTCCAGATTTTCTATAAGGGGTGTGACATCTCAACTCGTCAGAGTATTGATCAAGCAGCAGGTGGAACTTTAATGGATAAAACCGAAGAACAGGCATTAGAGATTATTGAAAAGCAAGCTGCTTACACTCACGAATGGCATCAAGATCATGAGTCAACTCGTTCAGCGTCAGTTAAGAGAATCGAAACCACTGGTGCATATGATGATTATGGGTCTATTAATGCTAAGTTAGACAAATTTGGTAGACACTTGGAGAAGTTAGAGAAGGACATGCATGGTATTAAGGTTGGTTGTGAATTTTGTGGGGGATTACACTTAGGCAAAGATTGTGATGCAGGTTTGACTATGAATCAGAAAGAAGAGATCGCTTATATTAGTCAACAGAACAACAATCAGTTTCAGGGACGTGCGCAGTTTAATAGGAATTTCAACAATCCCTATAATCCTCAAGGTAATCAAGGTTCGAGGTTCCAGCCAGGTTCTAGTGGAGGATATCAACAGCAAGCTCCCGGGTATTTTCAGAAACCCTAAACCGAAGAGAAAAAGTTCAACCTTGAAGCTATGATCGAGAAGCTTGTGATGTCTCAAACTCAGCTTGTTACTACTGTTACTCAGAACAATGAGAAGAATGATCAAATGTTTCGAAATCAACAAGCAGCTAATCAGAATTTGGAGAAACAAATTGGTCAACTTGCTAATCAGAATAATGAGAGGAAACCGGGGGAGTTACCGAGTAAGACAGATAATAACCTGAAGAATGGGCACGTTAATGCTATCACCACCCGAAGTGGTTTAGCATATGATCCACCGAGGAAGCCCGATGAGTATGATTTGCGAGTACCGTTGGTTAAGGATAGTGAGCCGGTTGTTGTTAGTGAACCGGAGGGGAAAAAGGAGCCAGAACAGGTGATTGAGAAAGTTGTGAGGGTACCGAAAACTGTTGCTGCAAAACCGGTAGTTAAAGAGTATCAACCACCGCTCCCATTCCCAAGGAAGCAGAGATTGGAGAAGCTGGAGGCAGAAAATTCCAAGTTCATGGACTTGATTAAAAAAGTTAACATTAATTTGCCTTTTATTGATGTGATTGCAGGTATGTCCAAGTATGCAAGGTTTCTTAAGGACTTGCTAACTAACAGAAAGAAGCTGGAGAACGTGTCTTCAGTCAGGTTGAATGCCGCATGCTCAGCGGTAGTTGCAAACAAGCTTCCCGAGAAGCTTGAGGATCCTGGGAGTTTCACCATTCCTTGTTTACTGGGTAATTTGGATTGTATGAGGGCGTTGTCAGATTTGGGGGCTAGCATAAATTTAATGCCCTATTCTATTTACTTAAAGCTAGACCCCGGAGAGTTGAAATCCACGCGTATGGCTATTCAACTGGCTGACCGCTCCATTAAATTCCCTCGTGGAATTATAGAGAATATGCTAGTTAAGACCGGGTCGTTGGTTTTTCCGGCCGATTTCGTGGTGTTGGATATGGAAGTGGATGAGAGGATTCCACTGATTTTGGGTCGGCCATTTTTAAATACGGCTAGAAGTATCATTGATGTTTATGGCCAACAGTTGACCCTTAGGATAGATGATATGCATGTAACTTTCTCAATCGACCATGCTTTAAAATACCCTGCCTACACTGATGATACATGTTATTTTCTTAACACTGTGAATGTCCAGTCTGAGTTGTTGCAGGAATTCCCAGAGTTACAGGGTTCAGGAGAGTGTTCATTGGTTGAAATTGATGAAGAGTTGCAGGTTGAGGAGGTGGATATTTTGACCACCTTGATGGAAAACGCCTATGAGCTGACTGAGGAGGAGTTCAAAGAACTCGAACGTGATGCGGATTACCGGAGCAAGTCTTCAATTGAAGAACCTCCCGAGTTAGAATTGAAGCCACTTCCAGATCATTTGGAATACGCTTATTTGTAGGAGGAATCTAAGCTCCCGGTAATTATTTCTTCTTCTCTTACTACAGGTCAGAAAACTGAGCTTGTAACCATGTTGCAGGCCCATAAACCGGCCATTGCATGGAAAATTCACGACATTAAGGTTATTAGTCCCTCCTATTGCACCCACAAAATCCTAATGGAGGATAACTCCAAACCTGTGGTGCAACGACAAAGGAGGTTGAACCCACACATGCAAGATGTCGTAAAAAAAGAGATCATTAAGCTCCTCGATGCAGGTCTGATTTACCCGATCTCTGACAGTCATTGAATTAGCCCGGTACACTGTGTACCTAAGAAAGGTGGTATGACTGTTACCACTAATGATAAAAATGAGTTAATTTCCACTAGGACTGTCACGGGGTGGCGTGTTTGTATTGACTATCGTAAGTTGAACGACGCCACACGCAAGGACCACTTCCCGTTACCTTTCATGGATCAAATGCTAGAGAGGTTAGCGGGAAACAACTTTTACTGTTTTCTTGATGGTTTTTTGGGCTATTTTCAAATTCCTATCTCGCCCGAGGACCAGGAGAAAACTACTTTCACATGCTCGTATGGTACATTTTCATACCGACACATGCCCTTTGGCCTTTGCAATGCTCCAGCTACTTTTCGAAGGTGCATGATGGCCATATTCCATGATAAGATAGAGGATTGCATGGAGGTGTTCATGGATGACTTTTCGGTCTTCGGTGATATTTTCGATTCATGCCTTCTTAATTTAGAACGGATGTTGGAAAGGTGTGAAAAGTCTAATATTGTGCTCAATTGGGAAAAGTGTCATTTCATGGTTTAAGGGGGCATAATCCTCGGGCACAAGATTTCTAAGGATGGTATTGAGGTGGATCCAGCGAAGGTAACGGCTATTAAGAAGCTTCCACCTCCCACCGATGTTAAGGGTGTTCGGAGTTTTCTCGGGCACGCCGATTTTTACCGGCGGTTCATTAAGGATTTTTCTAAAATTGCTAACCCGATGAACAAACTCCTCGAAAAGGACACACCGTGGAATTTCTCCGAAGAATTCCTAAAGGCATTCAATCTTCTTAAGGAGAAACTAATCAATGTACCCATCATAATTGCTCCGAATTAGTCTCTTCCATTCTAGCTTATGTGCGATGCTTCTGATTTTGCTGTTGGCTCTGTTTTGGGTCAAAGGGTCGAGAAACATTTTCGACCCATTTATTATGCAAGCAAGACCTTACAGGGAGCGCAATTGAATTATACTACCACTGAAAAGCAGCTCCTTGCGGTGGTCTTTTCGTTTGATAAGTTCCGATCCTACTTAGTCTTGTCTAAGACTATAGTTTTTACGGACCATTCTGATCTTAAGTACCTATTTTCGAAACCGGATGCAAAACCTCGACGGCTTAGATGGATCTTACTTTTGTAAGAATTCGATATCGAGATCCGGGATAAGAAGGGTGCTGAAAATCTAGCGGCTGACCACTTGTCTAGACTCGAGAATCCAAATCTCGAAGTCCTTCGCGAATCGAGTATCCATGATGATTTTCCCGATGAATATCTCATGGTGATGGACAAGGTGGACGAGCCATGGTACGTGGACATTGCTAATTATCTCGTTGGAGGATTCTTGGAAAAAGGTTGGTCACATCAAAAGAGGAAGAAATTCTTCAGTGACCTTAAGTACTATTTCTGGAAAGCCCCTTATCTTTTTCGTTGTTCTCCCGATGGGGTTATCCGCCGGTGTGTTTCCGGTAAAGAGTGTATGCGTATTTTGACCGAGTGCCATAGTGGGCCTACTGGTGGGCATTTTGGACCCCAAATCACGGGGCGTAAAGTCTATGATGCCGGCTTCTTTTGGCCGACAATTTTCAAGGATGCCCACCGGATTTGCAAATTGTGCTATTCTTGTCAAAGGGCCGATAAAGTCACCAAACGGGACGAGATGCCTCAACAAAGGATCTAAGTTTGCGAAGTATTTGACGTTTGGGGTATTGACTTTATGGGACCATTTTCGAAATCTCAGAATTATAGTTACATACTCGTTGCCATTAACTACATGTCTAAATGGGCCGAAGCGCAAGCTTTGGCTACAAACGATGCACGAGTTGTGATTTCGTTCCTTCAGCGTTTATTCTCTCGATTTGGAACTCCTAAAGCTTTGATTAGCGATAGGGGTACTCATTTTTGTAATGCCCAAATGGAGAAGGTATTGAAGCGATATGGAGTTCTCCATAAAGTTTCTACTTCGTACCATCCCCAAACGAGCAGACAAGTTGAGAATACCAATTGAGCTCTTAAAGGGATTCTTGAGAAAACTGTGGGGTCGAATCCAAAGGAGTGGGCAAATAAGCTCGATGAAGCTTTGTGGGCGTTTTGAACCGCCTACAAAACGCCAATTGGTACCACTCCTTATCGGTTGGTTTATGGAAAAGCCTGCCATCTCCTATTGGAGATTGAGCATAAGGTGATGTGGGCACTTAAAAAGTGCAATTTGGATTTGAAGGAAGCCGGACGCCTAAGGGCGGGGCAATTGAATGAGCTTGGTAAATTACGCCTTGATGTGTATGATAATTCGTTGATTTATAAAGAGAAAACCAAGCAATGGCATGATAGAAGGTTAAAGGGTCTAAAGGAGTTTAATGAGGGCGATCGAGTGTTCTTGTTTAACTCTAAATTGAAGCTTTTACCGGGAAAACTTAAGTCCCGGTGGACGGGACCATTTGAGGTTGTTAAGGTGTACCCATACGGTGCGATTGAGTTGAAAAATGCGAGTGGTACTACCTTTAAGGTTAACGGACATCGAGTGAAGAAATATTTTGATGGTCCATTGGAGATTGATGACGGGGTTCACGTTGAACCCGATCCTAATGTCACTTGAAGTTGGAAACGAGTCTTGTGAATGACTCGGTAATAAACTTCACATTGTTGTAGAGTTTGTATGTTTTTGTACTTGTTTGACGATATGTGCAATATGATCTTGCTCGGATTTTTGTTTGGGTGTGTTGGTTGGATTTTAGGATGAGTAAATGGGTTTAAATTCCTTAAAAATGCGAAATTCTGGATTATCAGCACCTGGAGCGCCGCTCCAAACCATTGAGCGCCGCTCAGATGGTGCGTACCTGATGTGCCAGATGTTTGAAACTCCTCGACATGATTTTTATGACCATTGGAGCACCGCGCGACAATTTGGCACGCCGCGCCACATCTGGAGCGCCGCTCCATTTGTCTGTCGGGCAAGGGCAGTTCGTTTTTAATATAAAAAAATCCCATATTTACAACCACACAAGGGAAAACGGGTACCAGTTGTATTTTACTCCCAACTCATTCATTCTTTTCATTCTTTACAATTTCCTAAAACTTACAAACACCTACATCTAAAAACCCTAATTTTCAAGACTTCCGATTCTTGTTCACTTAACTTCATATCTTGCAAGAATGGTTAACCCTAAGGTCCGAATTTGTTTTCTATCTTACTACTTTCATCTAATTGTGTGTATTTACATGCTTAATCTTTGATTTACATGATGAATTAATGTGGGGCTTGTCTAATTGGGGTTTTGTGTTCTAATTAGTAATGGGTTTTGTTAGAGTGTGCTTATATGCTTTGATTTCATGATTTACTAGGTATTTTTGGAAGTTATACTTGATACTAGGGTTTGTATGTTGAGGATCCGAATTTGTAAGAGATAGCAGAGTTGTTTGCTTGAAATTGTTCTTGTTTTTGACTTGTTGGTATGTTCATGAGCTAGTGTGGGGCTGTGTTCATATGGGCGGGTCAAATTGGTTTGAATGAATTGAGCTATATTTGATTTATTTATTTAAGATGCCATGCTAGAAGAGACATAACTTGTGTTTTGTGATGAGTAGTTTGATAGTAGTTGTTTGAATTGGTGTAAGTTTGCAAACATGATGAACTTTATTGGATTTGGGAAAGTTACAAGTGTTATGAGTAGTCATGTTTGACATATTTTGGTATGGTTGTTGTGTTGCTATGTTTTAGAGATAATGCAATATGCGTAGATTTGAGCTCTTGGCATGTTTACATGTGTTACTTGGTTAAATTGGTGATTGTCTTTAAGGTGACTTAGCATGTAACATGTTTTGGTTGTGTTGGGACTTTGGTGCTTATTATTTTGACTAACACTAACTTTTAAGTTTGGTGTTTTGGTTTATTTATTTGTTTCATGTGTGCAGAGATCGCGAGGCAACACTGAACCAAGACAACCACCAAATAATCCGGAGCTATGGTTGTCACAAATTGCGAATAATGAGGAACTAGAAGAACGTTTTACACTTGTCAGCGCCTGTCCGATCGAACAGACTTTTTATTTGGTTTGGATGCAACTCACAGTAGTGGGTAATAATATTGTCAGGAGATTGCGTCGATATTTGTGGGTAACATATGCAGGACAAGAGATGAGGCCATATGAAAGGCTGTTTGAAATACGTGAAGATGTTTTTGAACAGTTGACTATTGAGTTCTTTTCAACAGTGAGTTGTAGACCGCGAGCCTCTCTGACTGAGGTAGATTTCTTGACATTCATGTTAGGCGGTTTAGAGCGGAACATGAGTAAGATTGGGGTAGCTCGGGCATTAGATTTATATCCCGAGTTAAATGACAACGATTTAAAGTGGTTTTTGATTCAGTGCAAAGTGTTTGGGCAGGAACCGTTTAGTGAGAGTGAATATTGGCCAACAGTGGCGAAAGATACTGTGGGTCCGTTTAGTTCCAGTCGGAGTGTTCAGTCAATGCTTCGACTTCCAGAGGACCGGATTATTTTTAAGATGATTGCTACTATGTTTATGGCTAGGGGAAATGCGAACAAGATTCAATGAAGGGATCTTTGGATTCTTCAGCATATTAAGTTGAGAGAAAGAATTGACGTCCCGTGTATGTTAGGAGCATGGTTTCAAGAGATTGGTATAGATAAACGAACAGAACGCCCATTGTTAGGTGGGCATTTGGTCACTAGGTTTGCTCGGGAATTTTCGGTCCCGACTAGTAGGTGTGATATAGTGGGAGTTGAGGCGATGCCCACTAATATTCTGTTTTTCTCAAAAGCTGAGTTTATCCGAAGAGGTCCACAAGGTTGGGTTTTAGTGGATGATGATGAGCAACAACAACAACAACCAGGAGATGGGGCTGGACGTGGTCGTGGAAGTGGTGTTAATCGATCCATGTATGAGGTAGGTAGCTCGAGTGCTGCGAACGTACAGGGTACATGGTTAATTGGTGAAGAGAGTTGGAATTCGTTGGTTAACAGTGTAGATGGTCTTCATCTGGAGTATAGGGATAGCAGGTCAGCGTATGATGCTCAGGTTGAGCATAATCAGCAGATGTTAGAGGAGCAGCGTAGGCATAACGAGGATATGGGGGTCTTGCACCAGAATAGTTATGGTACGATTAACACGGCACTGGGACAGTTTGGAACAGAGATGGGTCGTTTGGGAGAGCGTGTTGATAGGGTAGAGTATGATGTTAGGGGAATTTGGGCCCACAATCAGTGGGAGGTTCATCAGCGACAAATTCAGCGTCAGATGCGTAAGAACCAGGAGGCGTATATTCCGACGCGGACTACCATTCCTGATTATACATCAGTTACTCCTCCGAGACCGGATCCTTCATATGACCCGTACCAAGCGTGTCAGGATACTTATGGTGTGGATTGGGACCCGTTCAGAGACTTGGGGCCGAGGAATGATTGATTTGTTGCGCATATTTATGTTGTATTTGTTTGAAACTATTTCCTTTTCATTTGGTCTGTACTTGAATAATTTTATTTTCTGTTTATGTACTTTGAAACTTATTTGAGGGATAAGGCGTTTTGGCATCGGGTGGTGCCACCTTGTCCTATTATGTAGTTCGTTTGTTTTATTTTCTTAGGTTTGTTGATGAAATGATTTTTCAAGTCTGGCATTAAGTTCAGCAAAACTGCATGATTGATGATATTTGTGTGATGATCGGGAATGGACGATGTTCTTATGCTGGCAGTCAGTTCAGCGCCATCTGTCACTGGCATTCCACGATTAGTGGTTAAGCTCGATAAGTCTTTATATTTTCTTTCTCACATAACCCTTTCGATTTTTATCTAATTTTTTATCTCAAGTGATGGGGACATTACTTGATCTCCAGTGTGGGGTGGGGGATGTAAAATCTCTCGGGTTGGTTGTTAATGGAATCATCATCATATTTATTTTGATTTAAAAAGACTTGACGTTTCACGGGTTTTGGTCGTAAAAAAAAAAAAATTCAAAAAATTAGGGGTAAAATTAAAAAAAAAACAGAAAAGTTAGTTTAAAAATAAAAAAAAAAGTAGAAAAACAATTGAAAATTCCAAAACCTTTATTCTGAAAATTGGCTTGGTATTTTATGGTATATTTCATGTTTTCAAAGAAGCCAAAATTGTCTCACATGTTCATTTTCTTGGACATGAAATCCTAAGAGTTCGGAGAACTCAATAGTAGGTCACCTGTACCAAAACGGGTGTAAACCGTGAGAGAACGGTGATTGCATAGCGTGATTGTGACCGAATCTCATGCCAGATCACAAACTTTTGGTTACTTGGTATAGCAGACTTCTGAAACTATATCATTTTATTATTACATCATTTAATGGTGTGATACTGTGGGAAGAGGAGCCTAGAGCTTCACCAGTGTTATCCTTTTTAGGAACAATAGCTACGTGCTTGTGTTTGCTTAGACAACACAACCCATAGCCAAAAGCTATGGCACCCAAAGGTTTTTAGGATTTAAACCGAGTGTCAATTGAAATAGATTGGCATTCCCGAGTGACTCAGATCCACTCGTTAAGGAAGTAAAGTCTTCCGACCGTTTCACTTGGTACGTATACCTCTTAAGCTGTACCATTTCATTACCCATCATTTCACGATGAGGTACTGTTAGAGGTGAAAGTCTTGAACTTTCAAAACATGTTCATTATTTTGAATGTGAAATCTTATATGAACATTATAATTCATACGTAGGTCATCTGCACTAAGGCGGGTGTCAACCGTATGAACGGTGATAGTAGCGTGTGGTCGAAACCGGACCATGCGCTAGATCGAAAACTTAAACAGGGCGATCCTCATTGTTTCTCCTAACAAGGACAATGTTGCACCCGACCACTTTATTTAACCACATAGAATGTATCTATTCCATCCTTAAGGGAGTCAAGTCTCCCGACTGACACACTTGCTGATTTGTTTCAGAAGTTGTAGTCCAGACCAGTTGTAGGGTGACGAAAAATCTTGAAAAGTCATTGCTAAAATCGACTAAAAATCTACCAGGCCTCAACGTCAAATAGGAAAACTGGTAGTCAAAGCTTATCTCAATGAGGGAGATTTGCTAGCCAAATGGGAAGCGCACCATGATACACAAAATGTCAGTGATTGATCAGATTCCCAGTGGATAACCTCCGGAAAGGTAAGATATCAGCTTTTAAGCCTGATGAACCTCAATCTTTATGGTTGACTTAACGGATTAGATGATCACCTCATGATTATCGATGATATCTGGACGTAATGTGTATCCTCCTAAGCACATTATTTTCTTACCGACATCTCGCGATGTTAGGTACTGTGGGAGGCATTGGCTTGACCAATTGCGGGGTAGCCCGTGAGTTCTTTTTGGCACATGCGTTTGATTGTCATATCTTTGGTGTTTGGCTCCCACTTGATTCCCGGTTCCTTTGAAGACTTACACTATGGTTCGAGATTCTTTGCCTCATTTTATTTGGTACGCTATTCGAGATTATATTTAGCTACTTTGTTCGTACTATTTGTTTGAAGATTGGGAAGTTAATTTCGGGGAATGCAAGTGGGAGGTATGGTTGGTATTTACATCCAAATCGTGCCCATGCTAGTTTGTGGTTTGTTAGTTACAAGTTTGGTTCTACATTCATGTTGAAGAAGTTATCATATGGTAGACGATTATTATCGAGTTCGATTGCTTGAGGACAAGCAAAACTCTAGTGTGGGGTTGTTTGATATCGCATATTTTGTACGCATTTTCCTTAGCGATATCAGGCACACTTTGGTCCTTTTAGATACGATTTGATGTTATTTCGGTGAATGTTGTGAAAGTTCAAGTTCCAAGATCAAGAAGGTTAAATTTGAAGTTATTTGATGATTTTTGGTGATTTTCTATGTAAATGAGTGAAGGAGATTGGTTCGATTCGAGTTTTGGTGGTTTTATTGAGTTTTCAGCTCGAATTCAGCAAAAAAAAAAGGTATGGAGCGCCGCTCCAAAACATGGAGCACCGCTCCAGTTGGCATAAATTTCAGTTCGAGGGATTTTGATAATAGAATACCAGTTTCCAGTTATATGGAGCGCCGCTCCATATGTTGAGCGCCGCTCCACTTTCAGCCGGGGTCAGATTTTTACCTATTTAAAGGCCGAATTTTTACCCTAATAATCACTTTTGCATCCAGACGAATTCCAGCAGCTTTTTGACGAAAAAGGGTGATTTTTGGGGAACCCCAAGATCATTCTAACACATCAGTCATTCCGGAAATGCGTCTCGATCCATTCATCATTCAAGAACACAATTTTCATTAGGTTCAATTCTTATCATCATTATGAATACTCTTAATTGTTTATTTGTGATCTTGGTTTTAGCCATGGTTGGCTAAGCTTTTTAATGTTTGTCTAGATTGAATATTCGTATGTGTTTGGATGATACTTTAATGTTTTATTGATTAATGCATGATAATTATGGGTTTTGATTAAGAACCATTCTTGTGGGTGTTGATTATTGTTACTAGGTTGATTAGTGATCTTGTTTAAACAAAGGGAACCCTGTTTCAATTTAGTACACTAGTTTTCAATTAATTTTCTTAACCAATTGGGTGCTTACTGGACCAAGGGGGTAAACCGGGTAACATAGATTAAACAAAATAGGAGTGAATTGTGTGGAGCGAACGCGTAACCAATTGAATCTTAGTCTTGTAATTAGTTAATTACTAAGTCACAAACGAAAGAGGTCTTTGGTGAAAGGGAACCCTAAGCCAATAAATCCAAGTTTGACGTGTTTGCTAAAAGAGAACTCTGGGTAAACCGACTCTGTAGTTGCATGTATTGATAAATTGAACTAGTGCTTAATAACAAATCATCCGACACTGCGAATAGGAGATCTAGGCGAACATTCTTTTATCTATTGAATTCAAATATCTTTACTTTTCGTTGAGTCTGCATTTAATTCTTATAAACTTAATAATATAAAAATATTGTTCTTTTACTTTTAATCAATCTTTGATTTGGCTAATCGTTAAATAGCCACAAAACAAACTATCTCGTACTTTTGATTTTCATAGATTAACTTAGTTTATTTTATTAGTTACAATCTTAATTCTCACGTTTAAACTGTCCTTGGAACGATTTCAGAATTACCAACTTTATACTATTACACGATCGGGTACACTGCCCGTTAGTGTGTAGTAATCTTTTAACTGGCATTTTCCAAGATAAATAATATACACAATTTTACACATCAGTATGTCATCTGAATATATATCCACAAAAGGAAAGATGGTGTTTTTAGTCTTTACATGCATCTTCAGTAAGCTGGATGCGTGAAATGCATCATGAATGATTCTAAGCTCATCTAAAACATTGAGCGCGTATGTCGCAATATAAGCTGACAGGTAGAATGGAAAACATAGTGATTACAACCATACGATTTGATGTCTGGATAGTGTTAGCCACGGATTTTACTAACCCCTTGATTTCGGAAGGAGGCCATAGGCATAAAGAACCCGATTCTTAAGAATGTTTGCAATCCATAATTACTTATTGTGCCTTCAGAATGGTCTGAACGAACAATGAAAGATATCACCCAGTTTAACATACTGTATGTGAACTTATCCTTGGATGAAATGAAAACACATTTCCATAATGTAACTTTATCCTTTCAGTTACATGTTGAAGTTAGGGTTTGAAATGTCCCGTTCATATTGATTATAAACGTTCCATATTAATTGATTTCGTTGCGAGGTTTTGACCTCTATATGAGACGTTTTTCAAAGACTGCATTCATTTTTAAAACAACCATAACCTTTATTTTATCAATAAAGGTTTCAAAAGCATTACGTAGATTATCAAATAATGATAATATAAAATATACTATTTACACACGACCATTACATAATGGTTTACAATAGAAATATATTACATCGACATATATTTCTTGAATGCAGTTTTTACACAATATCATACAAACATGGACTCCAAATCTTGTCCTTATTTTAGTATGCAACAGTGGAAGCTCTTAGTATTCACCTGAGAATAAACATGCTTTAAACGTCAACAAAAATGTTGGTGAGTTATAGGTTTAACCTATATATATCAAATCGTAACAATAGACCACAAGATTTCATATTTCAATATACATCCCATACATAGAGATAAAAATCATTCATATGGTGAACACCTGGTAACCGACATTAACAAGATGCATATATAAGAATATCCCCATCATTCCGGGACACCCTTCGGATATCATATAAATTTCGAAGTACTAAAGCATCCGGTACTTTGGATGGGGTTTGTTAGGCCCAATATATCTATCTTTAGGATTCGTGTCAATTAGGGTGTCTGTTCCCTAATTCTTAGATTACCAGACTTAATAAAAAGGGGCATATTCGATTTTGATAATTCAACCATAGAATGTAGTTTCACGTACTTGAGTCTATTTTGTAAATCATTTATAAAACCTGCATGTATTCTCATCCCAAAAATATTAGATTTTAAAAGTGGGACTATAACTCACTTTCACAGATTTTTACTTCGTCGGGAAGTAAGACTTGGCCACTGGTCGATTCACGAACCTATAACAAATATGTACATATATATCAAAGTATGTTCAAAATATATTTACAATATTTTTAATACGTTTTACTATTTTAAGTTTATTAAGTCAGCTGTCCTTGTTAGTAACCTACAACTAGTTGTCCATAATTAGATGTACAGAAATAAATTGATATATATTATCTTGAATCAATCCACGACCCAGTGTATACACGTCTCAGGCTAGATCACAACTCAAACTATATATATTTTTGGAATCAACCTCAACCCTGTATAGCTAACTCCAAAATTACTGCATATAGAGTGTCTATGGTTGTTCCAAATAATATATATACATGGGTCGATATGATATGTCAAAACATTTGCATACGTGTCTATGGTATCCCAAGATTACATAATATATTAGAATACATGTATAATACAATATAAGTTAGCTAGGATATGATTTGTATAGATTTGTTAAACATTTCTCGTAGATAAAAAGATCAAAAATATCCAATTTTGTTTTACCCATAACTTCTTCGTTTTAAATCCGTTTTGAGTGAATATAATTGCTATGGTTTCATATTGAACTTAAGTTTATGAATCTATACAGAAAAAGTATAAGTTTATAGTCAGAATTACAGGTTACAAGTCGTTTTTGTAAAGGTAGTCATTTCAGTCGAAAGAACGACGTCTAGATGACCATTTTGGAAAACATACTTCCACTTTGAGTTTAACCATGATTTTTGGATATAGTTTCATGTTCATAAGAAAAATCATTTTCCCAGTAGAACAATTTTTAAATCAAAATTTATCATAGTTTTTAATTAACTAACCCAAAACAGCCCGCGGTGTTACTACAACGGCGTATATCCGATTTTACGGTGTTTTTCGTGTTTTCCGGTTTTAAATCATTAAGTTAGCATATCATATAGATATAGAACATGTGTTTAGTTGATTTTAAAGTCAAGTTAGAAGGATTAACTTTTGTTTGCGAACAAGTTTAGAATTAACTAAACTATGTTCTAGTGATTTCAAGTTTAAACCTTCGAATAAGATAGCTTTAAATGTATGAATTGAATGATGTTATGAACATCATTACTACCTCAAGTTTCCTGGATAAAACTACTGGAAATGAGAAAAATGGATCTAGCTTCAAAGGATCCTTGGATGGCTTGAAAGTTCTTGAAGCAGAATCATGACACGAAAACAAGTTCAAGTAAGATTTCCACTCGAAATAAGATTGTTATAGTTATAGATATTGAATCAAAGTTTGAATATGAGTATTACCTTGTATTAGAAAGATATCTTACTGTAAATAAGAAAGATTTCTTGAAGTTGGATGATCACTTTACAAGATTGGAAGTAAGCTAGCAAACTTGAAAGTATTCTTGATTTTATAAAACTAGAACTTATAGAATTTATGAAGAACACTTAGAACTTGAAGATAGAACTTGATAGAGATCACTTAGATAAAGAAAATTGAAGAATGAAAGTGTTGGTAGGTGTTTTTGGTCGTTGGTATATGGATTAGATATAAAGGATGTGTAATTTTGTTTTCATGTAAATAAGTCATGAATGATTACTCATATTTTTGTAATTTTATGAGATATTTTATGCTAGTTGCCAAATGATGGTTCCCACATGTGTTAGGTGACTCACATGGGCTGATAAGAGCTAATCATTGGAGTGTATATACCAATAGTACATACATCTATAAGCTGTGTATTGTACGAGTACGAATACATGTGCATACGAGTAGAATTGTTGATGAAACTGAAAAAGGATGTAATTGTAAGCATTTTTGTTAAGTAGAAGTATTTTGATAAGTGTCTTGAAGTCTTTCAAAAGTGTATGAATACATATTAAAACACTACATGTATATACATTTTAACTGAGTCGTTAAGTCAACGTTAGTCGTTACATGTAAATGTTGATTTGAAACCTTTAAGTTAACGATCTTGTTAAATGTTGTTAACCCAATGTTTATTATATCTAATGAGATGTTAAATTATTATATTATCATGATATTATGATATATTAATATATCTTAATATGATATATATACATTTAGATATCGTTACAACGATAATCGTTACATATATGTCTCGTTTCGAAATCATTAAGTTAGTAGTCTTGTTTTTACATATGTAGTTCATTGTTAACACACTTAATGATATATTTAAATATCATTTTATCATGTTAAATAAAGTGTATCAATATCTTAATATGATACATATGTATTTAGTAGACGTTATCATAACGATAATCGTTATATATATCATTTCGAGTTTCTTAACTTAGTAATCTCATTTCTTATGTATATCACACATTGTTAATATACTTAGTGAGATACTTACTCATCATAATCTCATGTCAACCATATATATATATGTCTATATATACCACAACATATAGTTTTTACAAATTTGTAACGTTCGTGAATCGCCGGTCAACTTGGGTGATCAATTGTCTATATGAAACTTATTTCATTTAATTAAGTCTTAATAAGTTTGATTGCTTAACACATTAGAAACATTTAGTCATGTAAATATCAATCTCAGTTAATATATATAAACATGGAAAAGTTCGGGTCACTACAGTACCTACCCGTTAAATAAATTTCGTCCCGAAATTTTAAGCTGTTGAAGGTGTTGACGAATCTTCTGGAAATAGATGTGGGTATTTTTTCTTCATCTGGTCTTCATGCTCCCAGGTGAACTCGGGTCCTCTACGAGCATTCCATCAAACCTTAACAATCGGTATTTTGTTTTGCTTAAGTCTTTTAACCTCACGATCCATTATTTCGACGGGTTCTTCAATGAATTGAAGTTTTTCATTGATTTGGATTTCGTCCAACGAAATAGTGAGATCTTTTTTAGCAAAACATTTCTTCAAATTCGAGACGTGGAAAGTGTTATGTATAGCCGCGAGTTGTTGATTAGCTCCAGTTGGTAAGCTACTGGTCCGACACGATCTATAATCTTGAATGGTCCAATGTACCTTGGATTTAGTTTCCCCCGTTTACCAAATCGAACAACGGCTTTCCAAGGTGAAACCTTAAGCATGACCATTTCTCCAATTTCAAACTGTATATCTTTTTTTTTACTGTCCGCGTAGCTCTTTTGTCAACTCTAGGCGGTTTTCAATCGCTGTTGAATTTGGATGATTTTCTCGGTAGTTTCTTGTATTATCTCCGGACCGTAATCTATCTATCCCCCACTTCATTCCAACAAATTGGAGACCTGCACTTTCTACCATAAAGTGCCTCAAATGGCGCCATCTCAATACTAGAATGATAACTGTTGTTGTAGGAAAATTTTGCTAACGGTAGGTGTCGATCCCAACTGTTTTCGAAACCAATAACACATGCTCGTAGCATGTCTTTAAGCGTTTATATCGTCCTTTCGCTCTGCCCATCAGTTTGTGGATGATAGGCAGTACTCATGTCTAGACGAGTCCCCAATGCTTGTTGCAACGTCTGCCAGAACCTTGAAACAAATCTACCATCCCTATCAGAGATAATAGAGACGGGTATTCCATGTCTGGAGACAACCTCCTTCAAATACAATCGCGCCAACTTCTCCATTTTGTCATCTTCTCTCATTGGCAGGAAGTGTGCTGACTTGGTGAGACGATCAACTATTACCCAAATAGTATCATAACCACTTGCAGTCCTTGGCAATTTAGTAATGAATTCCATGGTAATGTTTTCCCATTTCCATTCCGGGATTTCAGGTTATTGTAGTAGACCTGATGGTTTCTGATGTTCAGCTTTGACCTTAGAACACGTCAAACATTCTCCTACATATTTAGCAATATCGGCTTTCATACCCGGCCACCAAAAGTGTTTCTTGAGATCTTTATACATCTTCCCCGCTCCGAGATGTATTGAATATCTGGTTTTATGTGCTTCTTTAAGTACCATTTCTCTCACATCTCCAAACCTTGATACCCAAATTCTATCAGCCCTATATCGGGTTCTGTCTTCCCGAATATTAATATGTTTCTCTGATCCTTTGGGTATCTCATTCTTCAACTTTCCTTTTTTTACAACCCCCTGTTACGCCACCTTTATTTTAGTATTAAGGTTAGTATGAATAATTATATTCATAGCTTTTACCCGTATAGGTTCTCTGTTCTTTCTACTCAAAGCGTCGGCTACCACATTCGCCTTCCCCGGGTGGTATCGAATCTCAAAATCATAATCATTCAACAGTTCAATCCACCTGCGTTGTCTCATATTCAGTTGCTTCTGATTAAATATATGTTGGAGACTTTTGTGGTCGGTATATATAATACTTTTGACCCCATATAAATAATGCTTCCAAGTCTTTAATGCAAAAACAACAGCACCCAATTCCAAATAGTGAGTTGTATAATTTTGCTAGTGAATCTTCAATTGTCTAGACGCATAAGCAATCACCTTCGTTCGTTGCATTAATACACAACCGAGACCTTGCTTTGATGCATCACAATAAATCACAAAATCATCATTCCCTTCAGGCAATGACAATATAGGTGCCGTAGTTAGCTTTTTCTTCAATAACTGAAACGCATTCTCTTGTTCATCCTTCCATTCAAATTTCTTCCCTTTATGCGTTAATGTAGTCAAGGGTTTTGCTATTTTGGAGAAATCTTGGATGAATCTTCTGTAGTAACCAGCCAATCCTAAAAATTAACGTATATGCTTCGGAGTTTTTGGGGTTTCCCACTTTTCAACGGTTTCGATCTTTGTCGGGTCCACCTGGATACCTTCTTTGTTCACTATGTGACCGAGGAATTGAACTTCTTCCAACCAAAATGCACACTTTGAAAACTTAGCGTACAGTTTTTCTTTCCTCAATACTTCTAGCACTTTTCTCAAATGTTCTTTGTGCTCTTGATCATTCTTTGAGTAAATAAGTATGTCGTCGATGAAAACAATGACAAACTTATCAAGATATGGCCCACACACTCGGTTCATAAGGTCCATGAACACAGCTGGTGTGTTAGTCAATCCAAACGGCATAACCATAAACTCGTAATGACCATAACGAGTCCTAAAAGCAGTTTTTGGAATATCATCCTCCTTTACTCGCATTTGATGATATCCAGAACGTAAATCAATTTTCGAATAAACCGACGAGCCTTGTAGTTGATCAAATAAGTCGTCAATTCTCGGCAGTGGATAACGGTTTTTGATGGTAAGTTTATTCAACTCTCTGTAGTCAATACACAACCTAAATGTATCATCCTTCTTCTTGACAAACAAAACAGGAGCTCCCCATGGTGATGTGCTTGGTCGAATGAAACCACGTTCTAATAGTTCTTGCAGTTAGCTTTGCAGTTCTTTCATCTCACTGGGTGCGAGTCTGTAAGGAGCACGAGCTATTGGTGCAGCTCCTGGTACAAGATCTATTTGAAATTCAACGGATCGATGTGGGGGTAATCCCGGTAATTCTTTCGGAAATACATCGGGAAATTCTTTTGCGACGGGAACATCATTGATGCTCTTTTCTTCAGTTTGTACTTTCTCGACGTGTACTAGAACAGCATAACAACCTTTTCTTATTAGTTTTTGTGCCTTCAAATTACTAATAAGATGTAGCTTCGTGTTGCCCTTTTCTCCGTACACCATTAAGGGTTCTCCTTCTTCTCGTACAATGCGAATTGCATTTTTGTAACATACGATCTCTGCTTTCATCTCCTTCAGCCAGTCCATGCCAACTATTACATCAAAACTCCCTAACTCTACTGGTATCAAATCAATCTTAAATATTTCGCCACCCAGTTTAATTTCTCGATTCCGGCATATATAATCTGCTGAAATTAATTTACCGTTTGCTAATTCGAGTAAAAATTTACTATCCAACGGCGTCAATGGACAACTTAAATTAGCACAAAAATCTCTACTCATATAGCTTCTATCCGCACCCGAATCAAATAAAATGTAAGCAGATTTATTGTCAATAAGAAACGTACCCGTAACAAGCTCCGGGTCTTCCTGTGCCTCTGCCGCATTAATATTGAAAACTCTTCCGCGGCCTTGTCCATTCGTGTTCTCCTGGTTCGGGCAATTTCTAATAATGTGGCCCGGTTTTCCATATTTATAACAAACTACATTGGCATAACTTGCTCTGATACTACTTGCTCCACCATTACTCGTTCCGACACCATTTGTTCCTTTCGTTCTGTTAACCCCTGGTCCGTAGACCTCACACTTCGCCGTGCTATGACCATTTCTTTTACACTTGTTGCAAAATTTGGTGCAGAACCCTGAGTGATACTTTTCACACCTTTGGCATAGCTGCTTCTGATTGTTGTTGTTGTTGCGGTTGTTATTGTTGTTGGGACAATTGTTGTAGTTGTTGTTGTTGTTGTTTTGCCATTTGTTGTAGTTGCGATTGATGTTGCGATTGTTGGGATAGTTGTTTTTGTTTTGGTGACTCTTATCACCGTTTTCCTCCCACTTTCTTTTGACTAGCTTCACGTTGGCCTCTTCGACAGCCTGTTCTTTAATTCTTCCCTCAATCTGGTTCACTAGTTTTTGAGCCATTCTACATGCCTTTTGTATGGAGGCAGGCTCGTGTGAACTTATATCTTCTTGGATTCTCTCCGGTAACCCTTTCACAAATGCGTCGATCTTCTCTTCCTCATCTTCGAACGCTCTCGGACACAATAGGCACAATTCTGTGAATCGTCTTTCGTACGAAGTAATATCGAATCCCTGTGTTCGTAACCCTCTAAGTTCTGACTTGAGCTTATTGACCTCGGTTCTAGGACGGTACTTCTCGTTCATCAAGTGCTTGAATGCTGACCACGGTAGCGCGTAAGCAGCATCTTGTCCCACTTGTTCTAGATAGGTATTCCACCATGTTAACGCAATACCTGTGAAGGTATGTGTAGCGTACTTCACTTTGTCTCCTTCAGCACACTTACTTATGGAAAACACTTATTCAACTTTCTCGGTCCACCGTTTCAATCCGATTGGTCCTTCGGTCCCATCAAATTCTGAAGGTTTGCAGGTAGTGAATTCCTTGTAGGAGCATCCTACACGATTTTTTGCGCCGTTAGCTGTATTGCTAGATTCAGAGTTATTGTTGGTATGTAGCGCGGCCTGTACTGCGGCTATGTTTGAAGCAAGAAAGGAACGAAATTCCTCTTCGCTCATATTCAAGGTGTGTCGAGTAGTCGGTGCCATTTCCTTCAAAATAGTCAAATGAAACAAGTTAATCATACAGAATATTAAGAGTAGTCAATAGTATCTCGTAGCATAATATGAACTCATTTATAAAAGCTTTTTCTTCATATTAGCATTTTATAAGTTTAAATTCGGGTACTACCTACCCGTTAAGTTCATACTTAGTAGCTAATATACAATTCAACTACTACAATTCCATATGAAAAACTGATGATAATGATATATCACATACAAATATTCTACAAACTTACAACTTCGCTATATTACATATAACATGAAATATAGTACACTATGATACAGGACAGTTTTGAAGATAAATCTAGTTAATACGCAAGTTGTTCAGCAAAGGAAATAAAGACACGTAATTCATAAGTCCAGAAACAAGTCATGCATTCTGGTTTTACTAAGACGACTTCCCATCCTTGGTCTTGTGGAAAATAACCGTTATGACCATTAGCTAGGCAGCATGTTGTAATGTCGTCAAAAGGACGAGGATTTCGTAATGTCCAATAGCCCCGTAATAACCTAAAAACCTTGTTTCTCACCCCAACTACTGAATCCGTCACTTGTGGGAAAGTTTTATTTAAAAGCTGCAATCCGATGTTCTTTTTCTCACTTAGGTAAGAAGCGGACATCACTAACCCGTAAGCATAACACGCTTCTTTATGTTGTATGTTAGAAGCTCTTTCTAATTCACGAAATCCTATGTTGGGATATGTTGAGTTAAAATAGGTTCTTAACCCGTAGCGTAAAATTGCATTTGGGTTCCCCGCATTTAATGCTTTAAAGAAAACACGGCGTAACTTAAAGTCTCCCCAATGTGATATACCCCACCTATCAAAGGAAAGCCTTTTAAAACTAAGGCATTTCTGGAAAGTCTTTCAAATGTTTGACAAGTTAATTTCGCCATAACTAAATGTGCTGATGAATTCTGACCGACTCTAGACAAGATTTCCTTAATCATATCCTCTGGTAGGTCTTCTAAAATATTCGGCTGTCTACCCTTAACGTCCATTTTGTTTTTATACTGTAAAATAGATAAGGATTAGATTCGTAAAAAAAACAATGCAAGCAATTTTTACATAGAACATAAAAGTACAAGCACACTACAATACATTTATTACACAACATGCTCACAACCCTCTAATCTGAATCACTGGTTTCTTCTTCTTCGGACTTGGTTCTTTTTCCTAATCTTCTAGGGATATATGATGTTCCTCTAATACGAGTCGTCGTTTTCCACATTGGTTTAGAAAAACCTGGTGGTTTAGAGGTTCCCGGGTTATTGTCACCATATTGAAAATACGGGTGTTGACGGTACATATAAAGTTCATCGGGGTCGAAATCAGATTTCTCTATTTTGATGCCTTTTCCCTTATTATTTTCTTTTGCCTCATTAAATTGGGTCAGGGTAATTTCTATAACATCATCGGAATCCTCATCAGGATCCGATTCATCGGAAAATTGGTAATTTTCCCAATATTTTGCTTCCTTAGCGGAAACACCATTGACCATTATTAACTTTGGTCCATTGATTGAGGATTTTCTTTTATTTGACCGGTTTTCTGTGGTTCCTACTATTCCCCCCTCCGGAACCTCTTCTTCTTCCGGTTCCTCTTCTTCTGGTTCCTCTTCTTCCGGTTCCTCTTCTTCCGGTTCCGTTTCCTCTTTTTTCGGTTCTTCGGGAACTTATGAATCTTGCCAATATATATTCGACTCTTTATTATTATTAGGTGAGTCAATGGGATTTGTGCTAGAGGTAGACATCTATCACACAATATCAAACATGTTAAGAGATTAATATATCACATAATATTTACATGTTAATAATATATAGTTTCCAACAAAAATGTTAAGCAATCATTTTTAAAGAAAACACGGTCGAAGTCCAAACTCACTAATGCATCCTAACAAACTCGATAAGACACACTAATGCAAATTTTCTGGTTCTCTAAGACCAACGCTCGGATACCAACTGAAATGTCCCGTTCATATTGATTATAAACGTTCCATATTAATTGATTTCGTTGCGAGGTTTTGACCTCTATATGAGACGTTTTTCAAATACTGCATTCATTTTTAAAACAACCATAACCTTTATTTTATCAATAAAGGTTTCAAAAGCATTACGTAGATTATCAAATAATGATAATCTAAAATATACTGTTTACACACGACCATTACATAATGGTTTACAATAGAAATATATTACATCGACATATGTTTCTTGAATGCAGTTTTTACACAATATCATACAAACATGGACTCCAAATCTTGTCCTTATTTTAGTATGCAACAGCGGAAGCTCTTAGTATTCACCTGAGAATAAACATGCTTTAAACGTCAACAAAAATGTTGGTGAGTTATAGGTTTGACCTATATATATCAAATCGTAACAATAGACCACAAGATTTCATATTTCAATATACATCCCATACATAGAGATAAAAATCATTCATATGGTGAACACCTGGTAACCGACATTAACAAGATGCATATATAAGAATATCCCCATCATTCCGGGACACCCTTCGGATATGATATAAATTTCAAAGTACTAAAGCATCCGGTACTTTGGATGGGGTTTGTTAGGCCCAATAGATCTATCTTTAGGATTCGCGTCAATTAGGGTGTCTGTTCCCTAATTCTTAGATTACCATACTTAATAAAAAGGGGCATATTCGATTTCGATAATTCAACCATAGAATGTAGTTTCACGTACTTGTGTCTATTTTGTAAATCATTTATAAAACCTGCATTTATTCTCATCCCAAAAATATTAGATTTTAAAAGTGGGACTATAACTCACTTTCACAGATTTTTACTTCGTCGGGAAGTAAGACTTGGCCACTGGTCGATTCACGAACCTATAACAAATATGTACATATATATCAAAGTATGTTCAAAATATATTTACAACATTTTTAATACGTTTTACTGTTTTAAGTTTATTAAGTCAGCTGTCCTTGTTAGTAACCTACAACTAGTTGTCCATAATTAGATGTACAGAAATAAATTGATATATATTATCTTAAATCAATCCACGACCCAGTGTATACACGTCTCGGGCTAGATCACAACTCAAAGTATATATATTTTTGGAATCAACCTCAACCTTGTATAGCTAACTCCAACATTACTGCATATAGAGTGTCTATGGTTGTTCCAAATAATATATATACATGGGTCGATATGATATGTCAAAACATTTGCATACGTGTCTATGGTATCCCAAGATTACATAATATATTAGAATACATGTATAATACAATATAAGTTAGCTAGGATATGATTTGTATAGATTTGTTAAACATTTCCCGTAGCTAAAAAGATCAAAAATATCCAATTTTGTTTTACCCATAACTTCTTCGTTTTAAATCCGTTTTGAGTGAATCCAATTGCTATGGTTTCATATTGAACTTAAGTTTATGAATCTATACAGAAAAAGTATAAGTTTATAGTCAGAATTACAGGTTACAAGTCATTTTTGTAAAGGTAGTCATTTCAGTCGAAAGAACGACGTCTAGATGACCATTTTGGAAAACATATTTCCACTTTGAGTTTAACCATGATTATTGGATATAGTTTCATGTTCATAAGAAAAATCATTTTCCCAGAAGAACAACTTTTAAATCAAAATTTATCATAGTTTTTAATTAACTAACCCAAAACAGCCCGCGGTGTTACTACAACGGCGTATATCCGGTTTTACGGTATTTTTCGTGTTTTCCGATTTTAAATCATTAAGTTAGCATATCATATAGATATAGAACATGTGTTTAGTTGATTTTAAAGTCAAGTTAGAAGGATTAACTTTTGTTTGCGAACAAGTTTAGAATTAACTAAACTATGTTCTAGTGATTTCAAGTTTAAACCTTCGAATAAGATAGCTTTATATGTATGAATCGAATGATGTTATGAACATCATTACTACCTCAATTATTCTGGATAAAACTACTGGAAATGAGAAAAATGGATCTAGCTTCAAAGGATCCTTGGATGGCTTGAAAGTTCTTGAAGCAGAATCATGACACGAAAACAAGTTCAAGTAAGATTTCCACTCGAAATAAGATTGTTATAGTTATAGAAATTGAATCAAAGTTTGAATATGAATATTACCTTGTATTAGAAAGATATATTACTTTAAATAAGAAAGATTTCTTGAAGTTGGATGATCACTTTACAAGATTGGAAGTAAGCTAGCAAACTTGGAAGTATTCTTAATTTTATGAAACTAGAACTTATAGAATTTATGAAGAATACTTAGAACTTGAAGATAGAACTTGATAGAGATCACTTATATGAAGAAAATTGAAGAATGAAAGTTTTTGTAGGTGTTTTTGGTCGTTGGTATATGGATTAGATATAAAGGATGTGTAATTTTGTTTTCATGTAAATAAATCATGAATGATTACTCATATTTTTGTAATTTTATGAGATATTTCATGCTAGTTTCCAAATGATGGTTCTCACATGTTTTAGGTGACTCACATGGGCTACTAAGAGCTGATCATTGGAGTGTATATACAAATAGTACATACATCTAAAAGCTGTGTATTGTACGAGTACGAATACAGGTGCATACGAGTAGAATTGTTGATGAAACTGAACGAGGATGTAATTGTAAGCATTTTTGTTAAGTAGAAGTATTTTGATAAGTGTCTTGAAGTCTTTCAAAAGTGTATGAATACATATTAAAACACTACATGTATATACATTTTAACTGAGTCGTTAAGTCATCGTTAGTCGTTACATGTAAATGTTGATTTGAAACCTTTAAGTTAACGATCTTGTTAAATGTTGTTAACCCATTGTTTATTATATCTAATGAGATGTTAAATTATTATATTATCATGATATTATGATATATTAATATATCTTAATATGATATATATACATTTAAATGTCGTTACAACGATAATCGTTACATATATGTCTCGTTTCGAAATCATTAAGTTAGTAGTCTTGTTTTTACATATGTAGTTCATTGTTAACACACTTAATGATATATTTAAATATCATTTTATCATGTTAAATAAAGTGTATAAATATCTTAATATGATACATATGTATTTAGTAGACGTTATCATAACGATAATCGTTATATATATCATTTCGAGTTTCTTAACTTAGTAATCTCATTTCTTATGTATATCATACATTGTTAATATACTTAGTGAGATACTTACTCATCATAATCTCATGTCAACCATATATATATATGTCTATATATACAACAACATGTAGTTTTTGCAAATTTGTAACGTTCGTGAATCGCCGGTCAACTTGGGTGATCAATTGTCTATATGAAACTTATTTCATTTAATTAAGTCTTACCAAGTTTGATTTCTTAACACGTTGGAAACATTTAGTCATGTAAATATCAATCTCAATTAATATATATAAACATGGAAAAGTTCGGGTCACTACAAGGTTAACATTAACTAGGACAATAGATAGTTGCAACCACGAAGGAAGAATATATAGAGTATCCACATCAGTGCCGCAAATGTTTTAAGCAGTCCCTTCCCAAAGGGATAACAAGATTCATAGGTTCTCAAAGTATCTTACATTACATTTCTGAAAGAGAATCGCATGGAAGGTATGATCTTTGAATGAGAGTGAACTCTTCGAAGGTTCATTTTGAATTTATCCTTATACTTAAGGGGATGCATGGATGAGAAGATACGTGAACCTTTGGTCCTAAAGAATGGTTTAATCTGAGTGAAAAGAATCCCAAAAATGATTCATGTACCTCTACATACAGATTTATAGAGATGAGGTTTACGAGGGTATTGCGATTTGCCGTGAAGTATTGAGAACAGAAACCCACCTCGTGCCTTTCCTACAATAGGGTGACCACTGAGTGTACCTCGGAAAACTGATTTATTGGCCCGCGCTTTTGTCATGTCTAACCTTAAAAGGAACATTTTATGGGTGCGAAGATTTTCTAACAAATTTTATTAAACTGCCATCCAAAGTGGCTCAAGAGTTTTTAACAAAGATCTTAATGGTAAGCTTCATCCCCAACGGAGGGCGAGAAGAAGTGTGATCCATACATGGTGTAGTCTAATATGAAAATCTTTAATAAAATGAACCAAGGAAGTTTTGAAAAACCTTTAAACGTTTGATACGACAACATAAACGGAACGAAGTTCTTTGTAAATTTAGAAGTAGGTACAACGTGTACCATTTTGCACAAAACTATTTGACTTAAGTTGAATAACTCGATAAAGGAGCGATTTTTAAATAATTTGAAGATATAACTTAGTATGTACTAACCAAAATAAGTAAAGGTAAATTTATTTACTTAATTATACATACATATATGATTTTATAAATCGCATAAGTGACAGAAAATTTTTGTTACTTTCATTTGTCCATAAATCCCGTGAGGACCGCACGAATAATTCAACGTGTAAAAATTTTGATAAACATAGCTTTTCGTATTTCAGAGGTTGCGATTTGAAAAAGGATTGAGTGGAGAATCTTTAAATCATCGGGTGACAAGTTACTAGGTAATGAAAACTAATGATATAAATGTAGTTTTGATAATTATCAGGACATAAGTCTTTGGGCCCAAAATGTTTATGTGCGAAGCCGTTGCTAAAAGGTGAGGTATGAAGGCTAGAGCATAAGGATGAGAAGTTAATTGCTTCTTGACTTTGCAAAATGCTAAACAAGTCATGACTAATAATAAAGTCGGAATACTGATGGTGTTAATATCACTAAATGAGAGTTTCTTGGAATGAGTCAGGACTTAGAGTTATGTAAGAAAGAGCATTGTTCCAACAGGTGTGGTGAAATAGATCCATGGGGTAACTCAATAATTTTGAATGGTGTAAGTGTTAGTGGATGCCCGAAGGCCTTGCATGACATGGTAGTCAGTGCCTTTATCACATACACATGAATCTCTCTATTTCGACGGTTATAAAGTCTTCATGATGACTTGGATATGGATAAGCAACGAAAAATTTTATATGATAAGCAACGAAAGTTTTATAGGAATTGTTTATGGTGACAATGTAAGAGAAGAAATGAAGTTCTTAGTAAATTAGGGTTATGTACAACACGTACCATTCAAAGTATAATATCTTTTGAATAAAAGATTTGATTTGTAAAAGTGAAAGTGAAAGTGAAGTTTCATATGTATTTGTCAAAAATAAGTAATCATTTACTTCATTTTATATAACGTATACGATTTCAAAAATTTGCATGAATGGCAAATAAAATAAATTTACTTTTATAAAACCTTGAGAGGATCGTTCCATAAAATAGTGGGTGAAAAATTTGTGGCAAACAAAATTTTCATATTTCGGAGGTTACAAGTTGGAAAAAGATTGATGAGGATCGAGTAAAAGATTTTTTTTTTTTTTTTTTTTTTTTGAAAATTTCAGGTGATATTTGAGCAAAAATGTTACGAGGTAATGAAAACTGTTAGATTTAAATGTGGTTGATGACTATTAGTAGGGCACAAGTCCTTTGACCAAAAATGCTTAAGTGTGAAGTTGTTGCTTATAAGTGAGATACGAATGGGAGAGTATGAGGATGAGAATGAACCACCCATTGATTTTGGAAAATTTTGAACTGTTATGACTAATATCGAAGTGAGAAGGATGATGGTATGACTATCATCGAATAAGAAATCTCTCGGGATAAGTTAGGATTCAGAGTCGCGTAAGAATGAGTATCAAATAGGATTCTTGGGTAATCTTTAATATAGAATTTGAATTGCTGAAGTGACGGAATACAATTTCCTTTATGTATCGTTGTGCAAGTTTGTCCATTGTATCGGCTTCTTTCATGGCTAGAAGGTGAGCATATTTGGTGAGGCGGTCAACAATAACCCAGATAGTGTCCTAACCACCTTACCGTCTTTGGTAGCTTAGTGATGAATTCCTTCCCATTTCCATTGTGGGATTTCGGGTTGTTGTCATGCAACTAATAAGGTTCAGCTTTCGGGCTACTTCTCTTCCCGTGATAGTTCACCATTCTCGCGAGGTATACGAATAAATTTTCTCACTATAAATAAATTCTGCTTTCATCCTTGAAATCTAGTCTGCTCCAACTATTTCATCAAGCTTCCTAACTTGATGAGTATTAGGTTAATCCTAAAGTTCATTCCAACCAAATCTTATTATACTATCGCGAAAAATTCTATCCGCCTTCTCAAATAACATCTGCTTGTACGTATGTAACTAATCCTTTCCAACTACTACATTAAAACTTCCAAGTTTTGTTGACATGAGGTCATCTCCAAATGACCCACCTGTTAATTGTAAGGTACTACCTTAAATCATTCCTCTATCTCTGCCAGCTTACCATTAGCTTATCCTATAGAATACTTAACTCTCATGGTTGTTAATGGCTTATTAGTCATAACACTAAGATTCATAGATATAAGGTTTCTATCACTCCAGTATTAAACAACCTTGAGACAATAAAATGTTGTGATGAAACGTACCCTAACTAAAATCAGGATTCATGCGAGTTTCCATAACTAAGATAACGATTGCTCTACCGCAAGTCAGTACAAAGTTTTTCCTATTTGAGAACTTTTTCCTTAAATGTCCAGGGTGTCGATATCTATAACAAATTTTCGGGTTATCAATTCTGCAATCAAGGCCCTTTTTGTACAGTATCTGGGCTACGTGGTTATTCCTTCCCTACCTTTAACAGACTATAATGCGTATGCTCAAGTGATCACTGCCAAAATTTTCCCTGGATCACCTCATATTCCTCATGTAGTAACATTGGGACTTCTGCATGATTTACCTCAATATAATCACGCTGGCCTGGCGTCATCATATTGTACTAAATCGTACGTTCATTCCAATATCATTCCATATGGTCAATGTAACGTGATCACTTCCAGTTCCACTCAATTTCTTCTAACGGTGCTTTATCTATGCTATCTCAAAATAGAATCTACATAATTAATCTCACAGTTTCTCGATGTGGGTGCGTAGGTTCCGTAGGTCATGCATTAATGTCTAAATGTCCCGAAATTTCTTCAAAATGTTCGGATTCAGGTAATGTCGTTAGGTTCCTTTCTAGAATTTCAATCTGGGTCTCGTGTCGATTTGTACGTGTAGCAAGTAGTAATACGATATGTTTTGAGGCGACTCCTAAGTCTTTAGGTATGGCTGAGTATCAGTAGAAGACACTATGACCTTGTGAAAGGGGATGCCTTCCCGACTTCTCCATTGTCTAGGAGTGTTAGGGACCTAAGTCCAGAAGTGTCATTAGATCGTCGAGTAGTGGTGAAGAATGAAGGAGATAAGTGACGGTCATGAAAATGCACGGGATACAAATCAAGTTGTGGAAACTGAATATCCTTCCAATGTTCATACGATGTACGTGGCTAATTAGACTCCGACAAGTCCTCCAATATCTCCTCCTATGAGGATCAACTTTAGTGGGCGCGTAATCCGAGGGGGTACTCCTTCTAGATTGCGTGAAGTAATGTTTTGATCTCTGGAATGGTGGAACAGTAGTAACAGGTGGATTACACTACTAGTTCTTAGGGTTAGACGAGTGGGAGAGTAGTTCAGAAAAACATATGAACTGGGAAGGATAAGTTCTCCAAGTCGGTACAGCGAATAGCAGACATGTAGCATGAGCGTAATCAGGCATATCAACTACAGCAACCTAGATCGTCTATAGCAGTACATAGCATGGAAATAGTAACAGTATTATACCGAAGTAACATACTAAAAGCAGATAGTAGTATGCAGTAGCGAGGATAAGCAAAAGCATACAACGAGTTTACATAGCAGTAAAAGGAAACGGTAGCATGCAACAAGTTCATACAGTAGTAGAAGTAAGTAGTGGCATGCAGTAGTAGTAAGCAGTAGCATGCAGTAATATAACACAGTAGCATGAAGCAGGTTCCACGGAAACAAGTAAACGAGCAAGTTGTAGATTAGTCCTATTAGCGAATCCTACTCGACTCGGTCAAGACTCACTAATGCAACCTAATTCCCTACAACCAATGCTCTGATACCAAATGTGATGCCCCGTACAAAACCATCGTGTACGGATCACTAACAACAGGATCATTACAAGGTCAAACACTATATGTTGTTTGAAAACCAGTTTAGCATTCATGAAAAATATAGCGTTTTACAAAAGATAACGTGCTTCCTATGAATAGAAGCATACACATAAGTACGTGACCCAAAGGTCATTACAAAGCCATTGTTTGAAAATAATGTAAGCTACGAATGCAAAATAAAAGTTCCATGATTGAGACATCTCTAAGTAGTGCAGCGGAAGTCTAACACAGCAAGTCTAATACACCAAGACAGCAAGTATAACAGCGGAAGCAACAACGTCTAAGCACCTGAGAAAATACATGATTAAAAAGTCAACACGAATGTTGGTGAGCTATAGTTTGTTTGTAATCAGTAATGTAATGTAGGCCACAAGATTTCAGTGCTTCAACCAGCAGTTTAAATCGGTAAATCAAATCAGTATGATAAAGTATATGCTTATCCGTGGGCACCCGGTAACTAACTTAATGTAATAATAATACCCCCTAAAAGTGCACTTAGTGAGTGCGTATGTTCACGAAGTATTAAACACCTGTTAAATGCTAGCGCTACTAGCCCGAGTGGGGATGTCAAACCCTATGGATCCATATCTAAGATTCGCGTTCACCGGTTTAAAGACCAATGACTAAACATTACCAAGCTAAGGGGAAAGTTTATGCCGTTGTATAACCCACACATATATAAAGTTTAAGTACTCGTGCCTAGTATGTAAAATGTAAAATGCGCATGTATTCTCAGTTCTCAAAATAGTTAAAGTAAAAAGGGATGCTATAACTCACAGTGAAAAGTAGTAAAAGTCGATACGCGAGAATAGTAAGCAAGTGGTTGGTCCGAAAGGTCCTCAACCTAAGTCAAAAGTTACTAAGTCAGTAAATCGTTCCCAAAGGTTTAAAAGTATGTAAATTAGGTCTTAAGTATCATCATCATTCATCATTTATCAAAAAGGGTGAAGTAAGTTTCAATCAAGAATAGATTTTGAAATAAAGGCTGATTCGTTCAGTCGCCACGACCTATATACAAACGGAAATGAGGTGAGACCAGTGGCCATGGCTCCATATATGAGTCCCCTAGATGCTGACCAATTTCCAGAACCAAACTCATCTTCGTTTGACCGTGGTGACGGTTTAAGTGCGAGTAGGTCAGAAATTTCAGCACAACGTTAAAAGGGTGTAGTGACTTTCGGATGGCCATAAATCCTAAACCGTAACTCGGATTAAGACGAGGTCTAAACAGAAAATCATATACTCGAACCAAATTAACTGGAAATCAACTTTCCAGTAGCCCAGGTTACTGATCAGTTCCAGAAAACAGTAAGTAACGTGTTCCGGTGGGTTCTTGGTCTTGATGCTCATCATGGTTCTCATCCTTGATGCTTATAGCTTCAAGTGTACAACTCGTTGATGTGTTTACATCATCTTAACCAAGTTTTGACCATCATAACACTAGTGTAAGTCTAAGATATGTAGCACAACTCAATTAAGGGTTGTAAGTAGTTTGATGAACCAAAGTTACATCAAGATCTTAGATCCAACACATACATGAGTTCTAATACTAATATTAAGCTACAACCTTGAAAGTAAACTAAATAATCAAGATCTTAAGTTGTAAAACTTAGATCTTAGTTAGATCTTAAAGATCCTAGACTAGAAAGTCTAGATCTAGTGTTCTTAAGTTAGATCCTAAGTTATAGAACTTGGATCTTTACTTTAATGAAACCATAAGTTATGAAACTTAGATTTTCATCTTGTAAAATATATGTAAGCTTATAAGCTCTTATTTACAACAAAATTAGAAGACCATAAGCTATAGAAACTTAGATCCAACACAAGTGTATGAAATTATAACTAGAAAGCTATACTTCCATGTTCTTGAACTTACAAAGTTAACTTTTAGTTTCAAGAAATATGAGATCAAGATTAACTAGTAATACTTGACCAAATTAACAACATCACAACTTTAAAGTACTTACAAAAGAAAGAATTAAACTAAAGTACAAGTATTATGTTCATGTTTGTTTCATACTTAGGAAGATTCAAATCAAAGTTTGGATCTTAGGATTTAAGTCTACAAAACATGAACACAAGTATGATTATGAACTTATGAACTTTAAATCTTGAAAACATTTAAGTGTAGAACCATAAACTAGTAAGTTTAGATTCTTGTTCTTGGTTCTTCATCAAACAAAAGATGGAAGTAACCAAGATTACATGAAGATACAAGTTAGAAAACTTGATCTTTAACATAAATAAGAAACAACAACAAGTAACAACAAACTACAACTAGTAAATGATGATGATGGATGGCGGTTTTAAGGAAGAAAAAGAAAAGAAAGTAAAGCTTGTTACTTACAATATTTTGAGAGAAAAATGAGAGAAAAGAGAAGTAAGTAAGTATGTGTGTGTATGGAATGAAGTATTACAAGTAAATAAGTAACAAAAAAATTTGAAAATGAATTCCCACTCCCCCATGGAAGCTCACGATTTTGGGCATCAAAAGAGGAAGGTCAAAAGCAATCTTTCAAGCATTGGGAGGTGGTGTGAGCTAGAAGTAGTAATAAAGCTAAATGGCATGGGAAAAAGGGGTGTAAGTATACTTGTAACTAGTCTCCTCATATGACTAACTAATCTAGTTTTATCTTAATGAAATACTTGCATAATAATGGGCTAAATAGTCCATTAAGAAAGTAGGGTGGGCTTCCAAGTCCATGTCCATTAATAAAGGCCCAAATCCAAGTATGTAACAATTAATTAAATAAAGCCCAAGTAATTAACTACTTACATTAGTTAATTAAAAATGATTAATAAAAATTAATCATGAACGTAAATAATATTCTAAATGTTATTCGTGAAAAGCGTGCGTCACAAAGACAAGTCGGGACATGGAAAGTCAAATACGGTGACAAGTCCATTAAGGTAACTAGTAAGCATTAGTAAACACTAAGCTCAATTAAATAAGCCCTTAAGCCAAGTAATTGTTATAATAAATAACAATCAAGTTTACGCAGTCATAATACTCCAATTACGACAAAAGTTTAACGCGTACCAAGTACGTATCTCGTTTAAAATGATAAGTGACACCAACGGTTGTAAAAGTATTCGGGGATCAAGTTAAGTGATTACACACTTAATAGCACGTAGTAAGATATTAATGAGAGTAATTAATCATGATAAAAGATCCCAGAGCATAAGCTAGCTCAGTACGCACAAATACGCAGTTTCGTGAAAGCACAAAAGCAAGTCGAAAAAGTCAGACCGTTACACCTATACCAATTATGGACGTCTAAATTAAACAAGAATTCTTGGACGTGAGGTGTGAGTTAACCTCACATTTGGTGACATTATGTCACCATATGTGACATGTACTTTTCACAAGCAAAGCGAAACTCTCGATTGAATTTCTCACGTTATGACACACTTGCTCACTTGAGCCATTCCAATTATCTTGTATCACTAACCATGAGTAATCCCAATTTCTTTGTTTAAACCTACTTCACATCCAACAATCTCTCAATTGAAGGAGTATTTAAACAAACCTTCACCAACCCGTCAACTATGTTTATTCAAACCCCATAATAACTCTAGACTAGCCGATTACCAACTCCTTTTGATACCGCCGAGTAAACTATCCGAATCACGCCGCATTTCACTCGTTAACCCACGAGCAAATGAAGTCTCTCGACACCAAAAAATACCGCAGAGCGATAATCCAATCTCCTAGTTACTAGCTTGGGCCATCTCGGTTTCTATGCCACCATCTTCTAACACGAAGATCATCTTCTTACACTAGAAGACCAACTGAAGTATGCGACTCTTCAGTTATAGGATTCTTCATGAGACTATACCTCCTCACCAATCACTCTAGACATGTCCAATCCCGAACACAAATGTCAATGATCACCCTCGTACAGGATTTCACCGTCTATCTATGATTTTCCTTTCCAGCAATCAGAAAATCCAACAGATGCCCTCGTAGACTCTTCATCAAGGCTTTAGTGAGAACACATTCACAACCTCGAAATCTACTAATTTTTCAACTTTCCGCTTTCTCGCTGGTACACTGACTTCCTCATAGCTATGAATTTCACAAACCTATCTTCTCATCCCAAGCACGCTCCCACTGCACGAGTAAGAAATAAAACCGCGGCTATCGAGAAGAAAATTGGTTCGTACCACCAGTCAGTCACAAATTTCTTTGCCATCGAAGAGTAAAACAAGTGCTCGAAGCCCTAGTGTTACCCGGAATCATCACACTAATCTTGAGAACTTTGGTGTGATGGCCCCGTCAAAACACTTAACGGCTCCGTCACTTGGTCCCACAGCTTGATCGAACTTAAATGAATTTAATAAACGACATTGCATTCTTTTATTTCAAAAGTTTCCCAAAAAGGAAATATACTAAAAATATGTAGTTTAAGTAACCAAACATATTTAATACCAAAGTTGACATTAAAACATTGTCAACAAAACTCACAAGTTTAAATTGTTTCAAAATAAAATGCAAGTTCAAAGTTCATAATTGTTTAATAAAATCTACCCAAATACATGCAGACTCTTCTAACACAGCGGAAGCATCAAACAAACTCAAGTACCTGTGAAAACATGCGAGTAAATTATCAACAAAAATGTTGAGTGAATTATAGGTTTAAATAATCGTATAAACTTTAGACCACAAGATTTAAAATGATAGAAAACATAAAACATTATTCCATTATCAATGAGCCACCTGGTAACCGCTTAACCCTTTATTTACCCTTGCCAAACACAATAATAATAATATACACTGAACATGTGTATCTTCAACTAAATACGAAGTACTAAACAATCCGATTATAAATTGTTAGCGCGACTAGCTCGAAATGGGGTTGTCAAACCCGATAGATCTATCTGTAGGATTCACGTTCACCAGTAGAAACCAGTGATTACAGTTACCAGACTAGGGAATATTTTTGTTCAACTCATAATAAATAATTTAACTTTAATTGCCACTTGTGTCTAAACGTAAAACAAAATGCATGTAATCACATCCCAAAATATACTTTGAAAAGTATGTAAAAACGGGATTATAACTCACCTTAATAGCAAATGAAGTAACAACACAAATATGCGAACAGCAAATGAAGGAAAGTGATCAGGAATGACCACAACGCCGACCTATAAATAAAGCAGGTCGATATAAATAACTAACTTAGGTCAAGTCTTAGTATGATATCTATTGTTCATGTTGCAAGTAGACATAGAACAACACTCAACATGCATCGGTTTGATCGAAACAACGTATGGGCACACACTTTCTATTTTTAGAAAGTTTCTATTTTTAGCAGGTTTTCATTTTTGGAAAGTTTCTATTTTAGGAAAGTTTCTATTTTAGGAAAGTTTCTATTTTAGGAAAGTTTCTATTTTTGGAAAGTTTCTATTTTTGGAAAGTTTTCATATTTAGAAAGTTGCTATTTTAGGAAAGTTTATAAGTTAGGAAAGTTTCCTTAATTAGAAAGTCAACAAAAGTCAACTGAAAGTCAAAGTCAACTGAAAGTCAACTTAAAAGTCAACCTTGGTCAAACATAGTCAACATTGAATTTTAATGTGTAAGTTATATTAATAATATAAGTTATAATGTTAATTAAAGTCAAATGTGCATAATTATGTCATAACATAAGATTAATTAAATTAAAATGAATTATTAAAGTTAACATAAGTTTAAATGATATAATTAGTATAACATAAGTATTTAATTAATTAATTAAATATTAATCATAATATAAGTATTATTAATTAATAATAAATTTTAATCATATCATAATTATTATTAATTAATAATGAATTCTTAATCATATCATAAGTTTCTAATTATAATCATTAAATCATAAGTATTTAATAATTAAATTATAATTAAATAATAACTAAGCCTTATAATAATTAAATAATTAATTAATCCTTATTATAAGTCTTATTATAATAATCTCATAATATAAGTTTAATACTTACCATAAGTATTTTTCATTAATAATAAAAGTATTATTAATCATAAGTTTAATTAAATGTTTAATTAAATCATAAGTAATTAATAAATGATATAATAAATATATATATATATCATAAGTCTTAAATTAAAATAATTACTTTTTATATCATAAGTAATTTATTAATAATGAAAATCATTATTCATATCATAAGTCTTATTTTATAACCATAAGTTTTAATTAAAAGTTCGTCGAGTCATAACTTGAGCCTCGGGAATCAGTTTTCGGCGAGTTTTATATATATCTTCGCCTAACCAACCCAAACGACACCTTAATATGATTAAGAACATCCCAAGAACAGCCACCAAGTCATGACTTACAGCCATTAATCAGTTTGGATCTTTAATCCGCTCAAAAACGTGTTTTAGTCATAACGGGTGATCCGTGGCTCGGATTTCGATGACCCGAACATGAAAGTTCATCCCATCATCAATCCTAACACACTAGTACACCCTAAAGACTCTAAAAATAGTCACAAAGTCAGACCATACCTGTACCAGTTCGTTTTCATATTTCAATTTCAATTAAACACCATTTTGATCATAACTTATGTTCCGGAAATCGAAATAACATGAATCCGGAGTCTAAAATTAATTTCTTGATAAGAGGAACTAATCTAAACACTTTAATTTCACTTTTATATCAGTTATATTTACAGAAAACAACAATCAAACCGCTGTCCCAAAACAATCAAACCTAAAACATGAATTAACGAGCATTCCTACGCATACTATCAACAATACAATAATATATAATCATCATACTATTAATATAACATATAAAATCAGTAAAGTAAATGAAAAATTAAAAATCTAGGGTTAGGGTTTATACCCTAATCGATAATCAAAGAGTATGAACGCGTAGAGGAGAGCGAGAGGAATCCGATTGTGTAAACGATTAGATGATCCAAGAAATAAATTGTTGAAGGATGATGATGATCATGGTGATGTTGGCGACGGCCAAGGGACAAGGGAGAGGGAGAAAGAGAGAAAAAATTAGAAATTAGGTTTAGGAAACTAAAGTGTAGTGTAAAAAAAATGGAAGGAGAAAAGGCACTCCCCCCTAGGGGTTCGGCCGATTGGGATGGGGTGGGCCCAACTTGTGGGCCAATTTGATAATGTGATAAAATCCTTGAGGCCCGAACGCCCGATCGAAACCCAAAACGCAAAAACACGACTACGCGATTAAATAATCGGAGAGATATTAACTACGCGACGTAAAATATATATAAACACTATATATAAATATATGACATTAAAATATCATATTTAAAATAATTAGGATTTAAAAATCCCAAAAGCTTGACCGTTGGTTTGAAAACCGAAAAGATTCGCCGGATAGAAATCCATGATTCGTATAAACGTTGAAATTTAAAATATGAATACAAATATTCATTTAACACATAATACTTAATATATTATTATTATAATAATAATATAGGTCATAGGAATGACGTGGCACGAAAAACAGTTAACGGTCGTTAAATAATAAACAGTAAAAGATAACGGAAGAAGTAGGGTCGTTACAGTACCTTCCCGTTACGGAAATTTCGTCCCGAAATTTAAGCAGGTGCAGGGGTTGACTCTGCATCTGGGAACAAATACGGGTACTTCTGCCTCATCTGATCTTCACGCTCCCAAGTGAACTCGGGACTGCGTCTGGCGTTCCAACTAACCCGGACAATAGGAATTCTACTCTGCTTGAGAATCTTAACCTCTCGGTCCATAATTTCAACAGGTTCCTCAATAAAATGAAGTTGCTTATCAACATGAAGTTCCTCCAGAGAAATAGTCTCATCGGCTTCGGCCAAACACTTCTTTAAATTCGATACATGAAAAACGTCATGAAAGGCACTGAGTTCTTGTGGCAATTTCAAACAATAAGCCACTGGTCCAACTCTCTCAATAATCTCAAAGGGTCCAACTGTAACATCCCGCATTTTTCCGTTAAATTATTTTAACGCCCGTCTTTTTCTTTTTAAATAATACCCTTCATATCTAGATTCGTATCCTTTGTTAAGTAACATTTTAAATATTCTCGTTATCGGATTTTTAATATCTCCCGTACTTCCGTGTAATTTAAAATAATTCGTTTGGTCAATTCACGCACCCGCAACCGAACGCGAGGGACTAGTTTTGCCAAAAAGACAAAGAGGTGACTAGCACTTTGACTAGTCAACCTCCTCCCCATCTTTCTTTTTCATTTCTTTTCCAATTTCTTTTCATACTTCTCCATTTTCTCTCAATCCTTCAAAAAGGAAATCATCATCCATTTCAAATCGATCAAGCTTCAATCCAAACAAAATACATATTTGGAATCCTCTCTTCATCCTCTTCAATTTGATACCAACTTCATCTCATTTGGGTAACTTTCTAAAATCACTAATTTTATGTGTTCTTGAGA
Source organism: Rutidosis leptorrhynchoides (assembly GCF_046630445.1). Taxonomy (NCBI): domain Eukaryota; kingdom Viridiplantae; phylum Streptophyta; class Magnoliopsida; order Asterales; family Asteraceae; genus Rutidosis; species Rutidosis leptorrhynchoides. The sequence goes on along the minus strand of NC_092333.1, from coordinate 449,705,662 downwards.
TTTTTGAGTTATAAAGTTGTTAATTAGTGTCTATGGCTCATTGTGATGTCGTGTATGTAATTTGTATGCTCGATTCGTTGTTTTTGGTGTAACTAGTTCAATATGAAAATTACTTGCTAAATCCTTGATTTTGGATGATCAAATGTTGTTAGATTCTTAAAGTGCATGTTTTAAAAGTGTTACTAGTATCATTAGCTTCGTTTTGATGTATAGGTTGATTAAGGAAACTCCAAGAACATGATTAATGATTTTGTGAACTTGGATTAGGGTTTGATGAGCTTTACATGAACTTTTGATGCGTCAAATGCTATGAGATATTGTTGTTAAGTGTTTTGTTGCAATGTGTGTTTGATTACCTTCAAAACGGCATATCACATGTGTGAATTGGATTCCCGAAACTTAAAATGCATTTGATGAACTTGAAACTTTGAAAATGGATTCTTAATGATCACTTGACGGAAAATCGGTTATTGAAATTGATGTTTTTGTTTGATGAAACGTGTTTAGTTGTTTTCCTTGTCAAATTACCTTTCCAACGATATATAGTATGCATTTTGGATGTTTTCGGTTCATAAAATAGGTTAATTTGAGTTTTGGTTCGTGACTTGGTCTTTTTCTGCAAACTGCATGTTTCCCAGGTATTGCGCGCCGCGCATATACCCGCGCGCCGCGCAAAAATTAGAAATTCCAGATGTTTGCCTTTGTGGTTAAGTTCTGACCAGGATTTACACTTGGGTGCGCGCCGCGCAACCCTTTGCGCGCCGCGCATATGCCCAGCTCATTTTAGTTTTTATTTTTCCTTTCACAAAATGTTTCCCGCTTAACCGTAACTCTGATTAACATGAAACTTGGCCATTCTGCTCATAAATGATTTCTCATCATGAGAAAATTGTCGGACACCCGATCCGACCCCGTTGACTTTGACTTTGACCAAGTTTGACTTTTAGTCAAACTTAACCAAACAATTATACGATCGTTCTAACATGCTTAGTTACTTGTATCGTGCATGAAACTTGACTAATTGATTCACATGCTACATAATCGAGTCGTAACGAGCCATAGGACTAATTGAACATCTTTGACCATTTGTGTTTACCGTTATTGATACAACCTATATGTTTAGGTCAAGACTAGCTTTGTTCTTTGCACACGTTACTTGTCGAAGTACTTTATGTTCGTGCATACAAGGTGAGATCATAGTCCCACCATTTCAACAACTTTTATACTTTTAAATCGTGGGCTGAGAAAACATATACTTTGTTACATCTTGTACTACTTACTTTTATGTTTTGAACACAAGTGTGAAAACAAACATTCCACGTGCGAGTTAGAACAAAAATGCCTCAATTCGATTATCATTAGTTACACTTGCAGGGTGTAAGCGAGAACTTATATTGTGTGGCCATACGGGTTTAACAAACCCTCATTCGGACGGTTCGCTACCGTTATGCGGATGAAATATATTTTTGTGTTTTAGTGTGGGTTCTAGCACTGTGTGATGGGGTAACGTTGGTTAAGTTTTGATAATTGAGTGCTCGCGTATAACAACACTTTTGGAATGCAAATGATTTGGATAATCTACGTTATGGAAATACAAAATCTTGTGGTTCAAAAACAACGTTTAATACTTACTAAACCTATGATTTCACCAACGTTTTCGTTGACAGATTCTTCTATGTTTTCTCAGGTTTTTGAATGCTTAGTGATACATGCTTCCGCACTCTTTTGATACTTGCTTGGATGTCGAGTATACATGCATTTTGGAGCGTCTTTTGACTTTACTTTAAACCATGTCGCCTAGATTTCAAATGTACTCATAACCTTGTAACTTAACTTTTGGTTGAACAATTCTTGTAAACTTGGGAAACAATCTTTATTTTGAAATGAAGGCGACATATTTTGGTCAAACTTTGTCATAAAGACTTATGACCAGGTAATGGGACCCACGTAGTCGACGCCGTCACTTGACGATTTGTCGGGGTCGCTACAAGTGGTATCAGAGCCTTGGTTGTAGGGATTTAGAGTTCATTTGTGTCCACCCCGAGTCATAGGGTACATAGGTGAATCTAGACTACAACCGGCATATAGACTGAAGTAGGAATTACTTGACTATTTGTGCATCTATACTCGAACTCTTCTATCATATCTAACTCGTATTCGATCTTGATCTTACGTTGATAAATTTGGTTGACGCGCCACCTTGACTTTATGAGGTAATGTTAAATGCACATGAGAATCCGGGTAATATAATTTCCGGGATTATATTACGGTGATTCATATGGACATTCCGACATTATGACATAAAGAATTTAAGGCGAGTCAAGGAAAATTTTCTCTACATCATCATTCCCTATCATGATTAGTATTATTGAGAATACTAATCAACGATATTCTTGTGTCTTGAAGGAACAATGCCTCCCCGTCGCGGGCCACGTAATGAAACTTCCGAACAAGCTTTTCAACGCATGATAGCCACCGCCATAGGTGCGGCTATGGCTAGTATCTCCTCCGACATCAATAACAACCACAACCACAACAACCATGGAGCCGGTAATTCAAACGAGGGTTGCTCCTACAAAACTTTCATGGGGTGCAAACCTCACACCTTCGATGGGACCGGAGGACCGGTTGTGCTCACCCGATGGTTTGAGCAAACAGAAGCCGTTTTTAGCATAAGCGGTTGTCGGGACCAAGACAAAGTCAAATATTCCACCCACACTTTCGCCGGTATCGCCCTCACATGGTGGAATACGTATGTGCTGTCGGTGGGTATCGATGAAGCTCACACTCTCTCATGGGCCGACTTAAAGAAAAAGATGATCACCGAATACTTCCCGCGCGAAGAGACCCGTAAGCTCGAACACGAACTAAGAACTTTAAAAGCGGTCGGGAATGACCTAAAGGCATATAATCAACGATTTTATGAGCTATCCTTGATGTGCCCAAACCTCGTGACCCCCGAACCTCTAAGGGTTGAACTTTACATGGATGGTCTTCCCAAGAGCATCAAACAAGGAGTAATGTCATCCAAACCCAGTAATCACCAAGAGGCCCTGAATATGGCCCGTCAATTGATCGAAACGGTAGACGAGATTGAAGTGCCGGCACCTAAAGCCGAGGATGAGTCGGGTGACAACAAAAGAAAATGGGAAGCCCCCCAATCGAGCAACTACAACAACAACTTTGCCAAGGAACCTCTCACCCCCGTCGGCAAGAAAAGTTATGCCGGGACATGACCTTTTTGCAACAAATGCCACAAGCATCATTTTGGTGAATGTGGCAAGCTAATTTGCCATCAGTGCCAAGGTAGTGGTCATATTGCCAAGTATTGTGGAAGTACCGCCCCCGTCACTCAAAAGGGGCCCGACGCACCAAAGCCGAGTATTTGCTACAAATGTGGCCAATCGGGTCATTTTAGGAATGAATGCCCAAAGAATAAAGCAAAAAACCAACGCGCGCCGTTGAACTTACAACATCTACACCTAGGATGCCCGAGGCGATGATGGACTAGTCACGGGTACGTTTCTTCACAACAAACCGTATATTTCATACTTATTCGATTCGAGTACCGTTAGACGTTTTATAACCAAGGATTTGACTCGTGCTCTTTATATTCCATCTTTTCCCCTAGATACTATTTAGGCGATTTAAGCGACCAACGGAAAAATATTGTGTGCCTATAAATATTATCGGAGGATATACGTTAAGAAATTGAACTCGACACCAATAGAACTAAGGAACTCAAAACCTATTCATTAAGGAGAAATTGTTGCCCTACATTTATGTATAGATTATTGTGAACTAAGAAATTTTCGGTTGAAACCGATACCCTCTCCCTCTCATCCATGACCTCATGATTATTTGCATGAATCTCGTATGTTCCAAATCAACCTCCGTTCCGGTTATCATCAATTGAGGGTCAAGGGAGACGACGTCTCCTAAGTCTTTCCGAACTCGCAACGTTAGTTGTAAATCTCTCTTAGTACCATTCGATTTATCCAAGGCTCGTCCGTATCCATAAACCTCCCGAACCACGTATGCAAACTTATCTAGACAAATCTGTTATCGTATTTATAGATGACATCTTAACTTATTTAAGTAAAGAAGGAAAACGAACAACATCACCATCTTACGCTCGAACTTTTGAGAAAAGAGCAACTTTATACCAAATTCTCCGAGTGAGAATTTCTGTTGAACGAAGTCCAATTTTCTAGACCATGATGTTAATGGTCAAGGCATTACAATCAATCTCGAAATCAAGCCACATGTAATCAGGAAACTCTCCCAACTCAGACTTGTATTCGTAAAATCTTAGATCTCGCCTGTTATCACCGAAGATTCATTTCTGACTTTTCTCGTGTTACACGACTTTAACCTCGTTAACTCACTAAGGAAAACTTTAAACCTCTCCGTGTTCGAACCTTAAACGTAATTTTGCACGCAAACCTTTCTAGCTAAATTCGTATAGCACATAACGGAACTCAATATAGAAATAATTCTACTTAAACGCCCGAAAGGCATACTCTCTCGACTCGAAATCAACGGAACTGAAATTCGTTATTTTTGCACGAAGGATTCGAATACATAATTGTTGATCCGATCAAATTTTCTCGTCATCACGTACCACACTACGTACCTCTGTTATTCCACCGTTACCGTCTGATATTACTGGAACTTAAGATAACACGCAATCCAAGGATACATCACTCTTATTTGACATAACGTCCTTGTGTTTCTGATAATCGGCCAACTACTATCCAACCCCGAACTATACAACTACGTGTACTACCTCGTTTCTCTTTCAGACTTCAACTTTTGACAACTAGAGGCACGTTATGGCAACCTCGAGATGTAAACTCATCCTATTCTAAGTCCTCATTTCACTACTATCTTTACCGTTCGCATTTCCGTTTAAAGAAACTCCTTGTAACATTTCTCCGTGGATAGAGAAACTCCTCATATTACATAAGTATTCGCCACGAGGGTGAATAGTCCTAACGAACATTTTTCGAACCCTAACTAACTTGTTCAAACGTATCTTAAGAGATTCTATTCCAACACGGTGTATCTTTGTCAATTATTCCGTATCAAAATACTCGTTTCACTTCTAGTTTTACAAGAAACCTTGGGAACCCGCTTAGACATGAGTACCGCGTACCACCCACAAACAGACGAACCGAGCAAACGAACGATTTACGTCTTGGAAAGACATGTCACAAACTCGTATTGTCACCTTTAGTAGATCACTCTTACAACAGTAGTTACCACTCGTGTGTTCACGCGTACTTTCCGAAACCCTATATGACTGCTAATGTCATACCCCTGTTCATTTAACCAAAGCATCAACCACCGAAATCTGAACTCCATCAAGAAACAACAATTGAAATCATTCAAATCCGAGGAGGGCTCGAGACGATCCGTAGTCGCCAAAAGAGTCATACCAAACTTAGATGAAAACCTCACAAATCCCAGTGTGTAACCGCGTAATATTGAGAAACCGCACCTTGGAAAGGTGTAATCCATTTTGGGAAATCGAGAAAGGCTATATCCGCAATATCGAACCTTTTGAAACCTTGGGGCGTATTGGAACCGCTTCCTACCGTTTAGAACTTCCGACTCAATTAAGTTTCCGTTTACCTTACATTTCGTGTAACAGACATAGAAACGTGTCCTGCGGAACAGGAACGTGCAACTCTTCTAAATGCACCAACTATTGAAGACAGACTTCTCTTCATAGAAAATCAGTTGAAACCGGGGATCGTAAAAATCCAAATTCATGAGAACACTCAAGGACGTACCTTCACTTATTCATAGCATTGACATCTCCGGTCTCGAGTGAGAGGCATCGATTATTATTTCCAACTAAATTTCGGGACGAAATTTCTTTTGAGGTGTGGATAATGTAACATCCCGCATTTTTCCGTTAAATTATTTTAACGCCCGTCTTTTTCTTTTTAAATAATACCCTTCATATCTAGATTCGTATCCTTTGTTAAGTAACATTTTAAATATTCTCGTTATTGGATTTTTAATATCTCCCGTACTTCCGTGTAATTTAAAATAATTCGTTTGGTCAATTCACGCACCCGCAACCGAACGCGAGGGACTAGTTTTGCCAAAAAGACAAAGAGGTGACTAGCACTTTGACTAGTCAACCTCCTCCCCATCTTTCTTTTTCATTTCTTTTCCAATTTCTTTTCATACTTCTCCATTTTCTCTCAATCCTTCAAAAAGGAAATCATCATCCATTTCAAATCGATCAAGCTTCAATCCAAACAAAATACATATTTGGAATCCTCTCTTCATCCTCTTCAATTTGATACCAACTTCATCTCATTTGGGTAACTTTCTAAAATCACTAATTTTATGTGTTCTTGAGATTTTTGAGTTATAAAGTTGTTAATTAGTGTCTATGGCTCATTGTGATGTCGTGTATGTAATTTGTATGCTCGATTCGTTGTTTTTGGTGTAACTAGTTCAATATGAAAATTACTTGCTAAATCCTTGATTTTGGATGATCAAATGTTGTTAGATTCTTAAAGTGCATGTTTTAAAAGTGTTACTAGTATCATTAGCTTCGTTTTGATGTATAGGTTGATTAAGGAAACTCCAAGAACATGATTAATGATTTTGTGAACTTGGATTAGGGTTTAATGAGCTTTACATGAACTTTTGATGCGTCAAATGCTATGAGATATTGTTGTTAAGTGTTTTGTTGCAATGTGTGTTTGATTACCTTCAAAACGGCATATCACATGTGTGAATTGGATTCCCGAAACTTAAAATGCATTTGATGAACTTGAAACTTTGAAAATGGATTCTTAATGATCACTTGACGGAAAATCGGTTATTGAAATTGATGTTTTTGTTTGATGAAACGTGTTTAGTTGTTTTCCTTGTCAAATTACCTTTCCAACGATATATAGTATGCATTTTGGATGTTTTCGGTTCATAAAATAGGTTAATTTGAGTTTTGGTTCGTGACTTGGTCTTTTTCTGCAAACTGCATGTTTCCCAGGTATTGCGCGCCGCGCATATACCCGCGCGCCGCGCAAAAATTAGAAATTCCAGATGTTTGCCTTCGTGGTTAAGTTCTGACCAGGATTTACACTTGGGTGCGCGCCGCGCAACCCTTTGCGCGCCGCGCATATGCCCAGCTCATTTTAGTTTTTATTTTTCCTTTCACAAAATGTTTCCCGCTTAACCGTAACTCCGATTAACATGAAACTTGGCCATTCTGCTCATAAATGATTTCTCATCATGAGAAAATTGTCGGACACCCGATCCGACCCCGTTGACTTTGACTTTGACCAAGTTTGACTTTTAGTCAAACTTAACCAAACAATTATACGATCGTTCTAACATGCTTAGTTACTTGTATCGTGCATGAAACTTGACTAATTGATTCACATGCTACATAATCGAGTCGTAACGAGCCATAGGACTAATTGAACATCTTTGACCGTTTGTGTTTACCGTTATTGATACAACCTATATGTTTAGGTCAAGACTAGCTTTGTTCTTTGCACACGTTACTTGTCGAAGTACTTTATGTTCGTGCATACAAGGTGAGATCATAGTCCCACCATTTCAACAACTTTTATACTTTTAAATCGTGGGCTGAGAAAACATATACTTTGTTACATCTTGTACTACTTACTTTTATGTTTTGAACACAAGTGTGAAAACAAACATTCCACGTGCGAGTTAGAACAAAAATGCCTCAATTCGATTATCATTAGTTACACTTGCAGGGTGTAAGCGAGAACTTATATTGTGTGGCCATACGGGTTTAACAAACCCTCATTTGGACGGTTCGCTACCGTTATGCGGTTGAAATATATTTTTGTGTTTTAGTGTGGGTTCTAGCACTGTGTGATGGGGTAACGTTGGTTAAGTTTTGATAATTGAGTGCTCGCTTATAACAACAATTTTGGAATGCAAATGATTTGGATAATCTACGTTATGGAAATACAAAATCTTGTGGTTCAAAAACAACGTTTAATACTTACTAAACCTATGATTTCACCAACGTTTTCGTTGACAGATTCTTCTATGTTTTCTCAGGTTTTTGAATGCTTAGTGATACATGCTTCCGCACTCTTTTGATACTTGCTTGGATGTCGAGTATACATGCATTTTGGAGCGTCTTTTGACTTTACTTTAAACCATGTCGCCTAGATTTCAAATGTACTCATAACCTTGTAACTTAACTTTTGGTTGAACAATTCTTGTAAACTTGGGAAACAATCTTTATTTTGAAATGAAGGCGACATATTTTGGTCAAACTTTGTCATAAAGACTTATGACCAGGTAATGGGACCCACGTAGTCGACGCCGTCACTTGACGATTTGTCGGGGTCGCTACACCAACAAAATGAGGACTCAACTTTCCCCTTTTTCCAAAACGTATCACGCCCTTCCAAGGTGATACCTTCAACATAACATGGTCACCGACCTGAAATTCAATATTGTTCCTTCTCTTATCAGCATAGCTCTTTTGCCTACTTCTGGAGGTTCTCAATCTTTTCTTAATCTGTACGATCTTCTCGGTAGTCTTATGAATAATTTATGGGCCTGTGAATTGAGCATCCCCAACCTCATTCCAACAAACATGAGACCTACACTTTCTACCATACATAGCTTCAAACGGTGCGGCTTTAATACTTGCATGATAACTGTTGTTATAAAAAAATTCAGCTAGCGGCAAATATCTATCCCACCCATTACCAAAATCAATAACACATGCTCGCAACATGTCTTCTAACGTTTGAATGGTCCTTTCACTCTGACCATCCGTCTGAGGATGATAAGCGATGCTCATATCCAACTTAGTTCCTAAAGCTTCCTGTAAGGATCGCCAAAACCTCGATATAAATCGACTGTCTCGGTCTGAAATGATTGATACAGGAACACCATGTCTAGAAACAATCTCCTTCAAATACAAACGAGTAAGCTTCTCCGTCGAATCTGTTTCCTTAATCGGAAAAAAGTGAGCTGACTTAGTGAGTCAGTCTACAATCACCCAAATGGTATCATAGCCACACACAACTCTCGGTAACTTCGTAATAAAATCCATCATAATACCTTCCTACTTCCACTCGGGAATCTCAGGTTGCACCAACAGTCCTGACGGTTTCTGATGTTCAGCTTTAACCTTAGCACAGATCAAACACTTAGCCACATAAGCAGCCACATCAGCCTTCAAATTAGGCCACCAATACAGCTCATTAAGATCATGATACATTTTTCCTGAACCAGGATGAATAGAGTACCTAGACTTATGAGCCTCATCTAAAACAAGTTGTCGCAGATCACCCTACTTCGGAACCCAAAGACGTCCCGCAAAATATCTAGTACCATCTGCTCGTACCTCAAACTTCTTAGCCATGCCTCTGGCATTCTCGTTCACAAAATTCTCCTCCTTTAAGGCTTCTTGTTGTGCCTCAAGAATCTGCCTTACGAGGTTAGTTCGAATTGTCATATTCAAAGCTCTAAATCTACGGGGTTCAACCCTTTCTTTACGACTCAACGCATCGGGCACAACATTGACTTTTCCCGGATGATATAAAAGCACACAATCATAATCATTCAATGTCTTAACCCACCTTCGTTGCCTCATATTCAGCTGTTTCTGGTCAAGAATATGTTGAAGACTTTTGTGATCAGTGTACACCGAAATTTTGACCCCATAAAGATAATGTCTCCAAATCTTAAGCGCAAACGCAACAGCTCCCAACTCTAAATCATGGGTTGTATAATTCTGTTCGTGGATCTTCAACTGACGTGACGCGTACGCAATAACTTTCTTTCGCTGCATCAAAACACAACCAAAGCCCTGACGCAAAGCATCACAATAAACGACAAAATCATCATTACCCTCAGGTAGTGACAATAACGGAGCGGTAGTCAACTTCTTCTTCAAAGTTTGAAAAGTAGTTTCTTGTTCATCCTTCCACTCATACTTCTTCCCCTTGTGCGTTAAAGCAGTCAGAGGTTTTGCTATACGAGAGAAATCTTGAATGAACCTTCGATAATAACCTGCCAACCATAGAAACTAACGAACCTGAGTAGGAGTCTTCGGGATTTCCCACTTCTCAATTGCCTCTATCTTGGCAGGATCAACTTGTATTCCCTGTTTACTAACAATATGTCCAAGGAATTGAACTTCTCTTAGCCAGAAATCACACTTAGAGAACTTAACGTACAATTCTTCTTTCCTCAATAAATCAAGCACCAACTTCAAATGTTCTTCGTGCTCTTCATCACTCTTAGAATAAATAAGGATGTCGTCGATGAATACAATAACGAATTTGTCCAGATAGGGTCTGCACACACAGTTCATGAGGTCCATAAACATAGCAAGTGCATTTGTCAATCAGAACGGCATAACAAGGAATTCGTAGTGACCGTAACGGGTGCGAAAAGCAGTTTTTGGAACATCGGATTCTTTAACACGCAGTTGATGATAACCGGAACAAAGATCGATCTTAGAATAAACAGACGAACCTTGAAGCTGATCAAACAGATCATCGATTCTAGGAAGCGGGTAACGGTTTTTAACTGTAAGCTTGTTTAATTCACGATAATCAATACATAAACGAAACGAACCATCTTTCTTCTTAACAAACGGGACAGGAGCTCCCCAAGGGGATGAACTAGGACGAATAAAACCTTTGTCTAACAACTCACGGAGTTGACTCGACAATTCTTGAAGTTCAGAAGGCGCAAGTCGGTAAGGAGCACGTGCTACAGGAGCAGCACCGGGAACAAGATCGATTTGAAATTCTACCGCGCGTTGCGGCGGAAGGCCAGGTAAATTATTTGGAAATACCTCGAAAAATCTCTAACAATATGAACATCACCAACGCTCTTCTCTTCTCTATCAGAATCAACAACATGGGCTAGAATAGCATGTCAGCCTTTGCGGAGATGTTTATGAACTTTCAAACAGCTAATAAGATTTAACTGTCTGCATTTCTTATCCCCAAAAACCATCGGCGGCTCTCCAACCACATTAGTAATACGAATAGCTTTCTCATAACACACAATCTCAGCACGATTCGCAGACAACCAAACCATACCAATAACAATGTTGAAACTGCCTAGGTCAATCGGTATCAAATACATCTCAAAATCTCTACCAGCCAAATTAATGTTACATTTACGATACACAGTCTTAGCAGTAAGCACTTTACCATTAGCTATCTCTACAACATAAATATTGTCTAGAGGAGTTAACGGAGTTTTGATTTTTGGACTCAATTTATTCGACACAAAACTCAATTCAGCCCCTGAATCAAATAGTACATAAACTGATAAATTGTTGACCGAGAACGTACCCGTAACAAGTTTAGGATCTTCCTCAGCAGCCCTAGCATTAATGTTGAATGCTCTTCCATGTGCATTCTCAGTGGTCTTCTTGTTAGGGCAGGCATCACGGAAATGCCCCGGCTTACCGCATCCATAACAAACTCTCTGATTACCACCATTTCTCGGCTTCCCATTACCATTACCATTACCACCATTATTACCAGCATTATTACTACCACCTGCAGCAGGAGTAGCAGAACCCGGCATGAGCACCGTACAATATTTAGCAATGTGTCCCTGCTTGGAACACCTCTTACAAGTAACCGTACAGTAACCATCATGAGCCTTATAACATGGAGGATACACACGCTGATTTCGGTTATTAGAGCCAGAAGTATCTTGTTTCTTCTGCTAATTTTGGTTCTGGTTGCGGTTGTTATCCCACTTCCTTTTCCCATTATCAGCCTTCTTAACAACTTCCTCACTGGCATCGGTCACAGCAGCCTTACTTCTCCTCAAAATCTTATCATTAAGCTTATGCGCCATAGACATAGCAGCCTCAATAGTCTGGGGCTCACTAGACTCAACCACATGCTCAATTTTCTCAGATAATCCATCAATATAAGCTTCAATCTTAAGATTCTCATCAGCATAAACATTTGGACATAACAAAGTCAACTCGAAGAACCTTTGTTCATAGGTATCTAATTTGATGCCCTTCATTTTCAAGTTCTTAAGCTCAGCTTCTAACTTCTTAAGTTCACACCGGGGACGATAACGGGTGATCATTCTCTCTTTAAAGTTGTTCCACAACAAACCATACGCCACATCATTACCCAAACTACTAACTAAGTTGTTTCACCAAGTTAATGCACTATCCTTAAGAGTGCAGCTTGCAAAACTAACCTTGTCCTCATCATGGACTCGGCTAACCCTGAAAATAGACTCAATCTTCTCAAACCAACGAGTAAGTCCAATGGGTCCTTCGGTGCCACTAAATTCTTGTGGACGACTTGCCATGAACGTTTTGTGGGAGCATCCCACCTGGTTGTTGTTATTAGCATTAGCATTAGCTGCCATAGTAGCTGCTATTCCTTCGGAGATAGGTCGTTGCATACGGGCTTCGTTGGACTCACGGGGAGGCATGATCTTCAAAACAGAATAACACAACCGTTAGTACTAAGAATAATACCAGTGTTATAAGGGAATAGATCGAACACGAAAAGATTAACCATTAAAATAATAGTCAATAAACACTATGAGTAATAACATGACAGTTATGATAGTTATAGAAATAGCCACCACATGCATACATACTTTATGATAGAAATCATACAACATACATAGCACCTAACATACATGAACTATATTACGCATAATATAACATGCCAAGAGTCACAACATCAGAAATAAAATATGATAATGATAATAGATGTCATAAAGAAATAACCCTCCGTACATAATGAAAAATATCCCATAACAAAATCCTTAATAAAATCCTCGGCAAAACGCCGTACATAACCCAAAAATGTATGTATAAAAGGACATTAAGTCTTATGAAATAAGTAATCAATCATGAATCATCATATCACATCTGCTTGGAATGGGTGTGATAAGCTGGGCCGGTATGAGGCTCGGCAGGAGTCTCATACTTCCTCAACTTTCTCTTCACCTCCTCCAACTCTGTCTTCAGACCACGAACTATGCTCTCAAGAGCCTCGAACTTAGCGTCCAACTCACGGTTACGTTTCCGGGTCTCGAACCCAACATTATGCTTGAAACTGATAAACGAATTCATACTAGCTCTAATCTCGTCCATCACCTCGTTATGCGGCAAAATCTGCATACAGTCGCTAAGAGCATTAATACGCGTCTCATTCGAGTATGCTCTAGTCATGTGAGTTATGGTAGCCATGTAGTGGTTAACATTGATCATCGATCAAAGGCAGATTAGCACGGCGTCTAGCATTGGACGAAGGAGTAGGAGCAGGAACGGAATTGTTACTCGAAGTCGACATCTGCAAACAGTAAAGTCACAAACCACATACAACATAGAAATAACATAAGTAATAACTTATAATTATTCCTCATGCGAAATGAAATGCATAATAATGTTATAACAAGAAAGGTCGGGCTGTAGACTAGACTCACTAATGCACCCTAAAAACCACGGGTTGACCACATTATGACCGCCTAGTTCCCTACAACCAGAGCTCTGATACCAACTGTGATGGCCCCATCAAAACACTTAACGGCTCCGTTACTTGGTCCCACATCTTGATCGAACTTAAATGAATTTAATAAACGACATTGCATTCTTTTATTTCAGATTTCCCAAAAAGGAAATATACTAAAAATATGTAGTTTAAGTAACCAAACATATTTAATACCAAAGTTGACATTAAAACATTGTCAACAAAACCCACAAGTTGAAATTGTTCTAAAATAGAATGCAAGTTCAAAGTTCATAATTATTTAATAAAATCTGCCCAAATGCATGCAGACTCTTCTAACATAGCGAAAGTATCAAACAAACTCAAGTACCTGTGAAAACATGCGAGTAAACTGTCAACAAAAATGTTGAGTGAATTATAGGTTTAAATAATCGTATAAACTTTAGACCACAAGATTTAAAATGATAGAAAACATAAAACATTATTCCATTATCAATGAGCCACCTGGTAACCACCTAACCCTTTATTTACCCTTGCCAAACACAATAATAATAATATACACTGAACATGTGTATCTTCAACTAAATACGAAGTACTAAACATTCCGATTATAAATTGCTAGCGCGACTAACTCGAAATGGGGTTGTCGAACCCGATAGATCTATCTATAGGATTCGCGTTCACCAGTAGAAACCAGTGATTACAGTTACCAGACTAGGGAATATTTTTGTTCAACTCATAATAAATAATTTAACTTTAATTGCCACTTGTGTCTAAACGTAAAACAAAATGCATGTAATCACATCCCAAAAATTTACTTTGAAAAGTATGTAAAAACGGGACTATAACTCACCTTAATAGCAAATAAAGTAACCACACAAATATGCGAACAGAAAATGAAGGAAAGTGATCAGGAATGATCACAACGTCGACCTATAAATAAAGCAGGTCGATATAAATAACTAACTTAGGTCAAGTCTTAGTATGATAGCTATTGTTCATGTTACAAGTAGACATAGAACAACACTCAACATGCATCGGTTTGATCGGAACAGCGTATGGGCACACACTTTCTATTTTTAGAAAGTTTCTATTTTTAGCGGGTTTTCATTTTTGAAAAGTTTCTATTTTAGGAAGTTTCTATTTTAGAAAAGTTTCTATTTTTGGAAAGTTTCTATTTTAGGAAAGTTTCTATTTTTGGAAAGTTTTCATATTTAGAAAGTTGCTATTTTAGAAAAGTTTATAAGTTAGGAAAGTTTCCTTAATTAGAAAGTCAACAAAAGTCAACTGAAAGTCAAAGTTAATCGAAAGTCAACTCAAAAGTCAACCTTGGTCAAACATAGTCAACATTGAATTTTAATGTGTAAGTTATATTAATAATATAAGTTATAATGTTAATTAAAGTCAAATGTGCATAATTATGTCATAACATAAGTTTAATTAAATTAAAATGAATTATTAAAGTTAACATAAGTTTAAATGATATAATTCGTATAACATAAGTATTTAATTAATTAATTAAATATTAATCATAATATAAGTATTGTTAATTAATAATAAATTTTAATCATATCATAAGTATTATTAATTAATAATGAATTCTTAATCATATCATAAGTTTCTAATTATAATCATTAAATCATAAGTATTTAATAATTAAATTATAATTAAATAATAACTATGCCTTATAATAATTAAATAATTAATTAATCCTTATTATAAGTCTTATTAAAATAATCTCATAATATAAGTTTAATACTTACCATAAGTATTTTTCATTAATAATAAAAGTATTATTAATCATAAGTTTAATTAAATGTTTAATTAAATCATAAGTAATTAATAAATGATATAATAAATATATATATCATAAGTCTTAAATTAAAATAATTACTTTTTATATCATAAGTAATTTATTAATAATGAAAATCATTATTCATATCATAAGTCTTATTTTATAACCATAAGTTTTAATTAAAAGTTCGTCGGGTCATAACTTGAGCCCCGAGAATCAGTTTTCGGCGAGTTTTATATATATCTTCGCCTAACCAACCCACCCGACACCTTAATGTGCTCAAGAAAATCCCAAGAACAGCCACCAAGTTGTGACTTACAGCCATTAATCAGTTTGGATCTTTAATCCGCTCAAAAACGTGTTTTAGTCATAATGGGTGATCCGTGGCTCGGATTTTGATGACCCGAACATGAAAGTTCATACTATCATCACTCCTAACACACTAGTACACCCTAAAGACTCTAAAAATAGTCACAAAGTCAGACCATACCTGTACCAATTCATTTTCATATTTCAATTTCAATTAAACACCATTTTGATCATAACTTATGTTCCGGAAATCCAAATAACATGAATCCGGAGTCTAAATTAATGTTTTGATGAGATGAACTCATCTAAACACTTTAATTTCACTTTTATATCAGTTATATTTACAGAAAACAACAATCAAACCGCTGTCCCAAAACAATCAAACCAAAAACATGAATTAACGAGCATTCCTACGCATACTATCAACAATACAATAACATATAATCATCATACTATTAATATAACATATAAAATCAATAAAATAAATGAAAAATTAAAAATCTAGGGTTAGGGTTTATACCCTAATCGATAATCAAAGAGTATGAACGCGTAGAGGAGAGCGAGAGGAATCCGATTGTGTAAACGATTAGATGATCCAAGCAAGAAATTGTTGAAGGATGATGATGATGATGGTGTTGTTGGCCATGGTCAAGGGACAAGGGAGAGGGAGAAAGAGAGCAAAAATTAGAAATTAGGTTTAGGAAACTAAAGTGTAGTGTAAAAAAAATGATAGGAGAAAAGGCACTCCCCCCCCCCTTAGGGGTTCGGCCAATTGGGATGGGGTGGGACCCACTTGTGGGCTAATTTTCTAATGTGATAAAATCCTTGTGGCCCGAATGCCCGATCGAAACCCGAAACGCGAAAACACGACTACGCGATTAAATAATCGGAGAGATATTAACTACGCGACGTAAAATATATATAAATACTATATATAAATATATGACATTAAAATATCATATTTAAAATAATTAGGATTTAAAAATCCCAAAAGCTTGACCGTTGGTTTGAAAACCGAAAAGATTCGCCGGATAGAAATCCACGATTCGTATAAACGTAAAATTTAAAATATGAATACAAATATTCATTTAACACATAATACTTAATATATTATTATAATAATAATAATAATAATATAGGTCATAGGAATGACGTGGCACAAAAAACAGTTAACGGTCGTTAAATAATAAACGGTAAAAGATAACGGAAGAAGTAGGGTCGTTACATTTGGAGAACAACGTCGCATAATTATCTCCACCACTCTACATGTTGACTAACTCCCACTAGCTCGATAACTTCCGTCAATTACTAAACTCAACCGAGTTCCCGACACCCTCAACGATCCTAGAAAGCTCAAGTTCCGGGACTTACAAGATTATCCGCCCCTATCCATCACCTAAAGACTACTATTGATCACCCTCGAAGAAAAAACGGCTCCTTTTGTTGAAACATCAACCAAACCCGAGCTACCTGTCGAATTCGTTCTATCCAACACCCTTCGACAATCAATTTCCTTTAGTGACAAGGAACTCTAACCCGCCCGCATACTCCATAGATCTTGAAATATCCGACCATACACTTGATCCCCCCTGTTTCAAATCACGCAAGCACCAAACTTCCCCGATAACTCCCACTATCGACTTTCAAACCGATGCATCTCGTTCGTTACCCACCCGCTCTAACCCGAGAGAAAAAAAACCCTCCTGAGCTCTCATAACAAACCCACATCTCTTAAAACATAGCTCGTGTCTCTTGAAGTTTCACGAGACAAAATCGTCTCACACTCGCGTCATCAAACCCGAAAAATTCATCCTGAAAACTGCCCAGATTCGAAAAATCGTATCTCAGAATCCAACGGTCCGATCGGCCTCAAAATTCTACAGCAACTGGATCTATGTGTCTGTTACGTACAGTAAAATTGTTAAGGCGATCCAACGGTTAACGAATCCGATATTAATTTTCTTCTGCAGCTGCGCATGAATATCCGAATTTTGCTCAATCATTCCTTCGTACGGGATAACGAAGAACATGAACCCAACCCGTCACCCGGATCTTACAGAAAATATCTCCTTGTGTCTTCTGCAACAAAAAAACTTATCATGAATTGCCAGAATTAGACCAACTCTGGTGTGATCAACTTTCATGGATACATAGACATACCCAGAGTTCACCGCGATCAACTAAGTCTCTAGATCTCGACACAAGTTGCAAGACACACAACCCTGTCGTTTCTCTCACAACCGAACCATCAGCACCAGCTCGCGTTTTGCGAGCTCCATCTCGCGATTTGCGAGATCTGTAGGTCCAACATATGTTTTTAATTCGCCATCGTGCCAAAACTCGAACCTTGAGCTCTAGATACCACTTGTTAGGAATTAGGACCCAACCAAGACAAGTGATTGATCGCAATCACTAACCCACGAACGACAAACGAATTAACTAAAACATGTAAAACGATAAAGATAATGATACAGGTATTTAACGTGGTTATATCCAAACTCCAAACACGGAGAAGGGTTTAGTCCACGGCCGCAAACCAGAGAATTTTCTTTATTATATTTGTGCACACATTGTACAGGTTACATGGGTTATACTTATAGGAGAAGTTTAACTCAAGGAGCAAGCCAATTCGTATATGAAGTCCAAATTATATACGAAGTACAAATTCTATACCAATTATGGACGTCCAAATTAAACAAGAATTTTTGGACGTGAGGTGTGAGTTAACCTCACATTTGGTGACATTATGTCACCATATGTGACATGTACTTTTCACAAGCAAAGCGAAACTCTCGATTGAATTTCTCACGTTATGACACACTTGCTCACTTTTGAGCCATTCCAATTATCTTGTATCACTAACCGTGACTAATCCCAATTTCCTTGTTTAAACCTACTTCACATCCAACAATGGGTTCGATCCTTAGGGATGACATGATTTTCTTTAATCCAATTGAACACCAATAATGGTGGTATATATTGACCCTATAGGGAGGTTTTACCGAATTCGTTCACGGACCCCTACCCGGAACCACTGCCCGAATGGATGTGTTCCCGGGTACCGTCGATCGAGTTCGGGTTTCCGCCCGAACGTGTGTGTTACGTGCAATGATGAGGGTCGTTGAAAGAAATGATCTACTGATGCCAAAAAAATCGCCGTTAAAAAGAAGATATTAGTTTTCTCTTTGATATACAGTTATATTATTTTTTATCTATTTTTTTTGTCACATACATTGAATAAAGAATATCAAGAAACTTTTACTTGTTATTTATATCAAGTTACAGAAGTAAATAAAAAAATCATAAAAGATAATTTCTAAAAAAGAAAATTCGAACAACGGAACAAATGAAATACGTAGTAGTAAAAAATAAGAATAGGAAAAGTAATTTTAACAAAAGCAAATGTAAACCCGTGGACTCCATTTCAAAAGGACGAAAGGATTAACCGACACCTCTTTGACATTTGAACAAGTCAATGCATAAAACACATTGGCCTCTTGGACACAGAAATATGCCTTTTTTGTTGGGATTTAACAAGTTTCATAATACTTATAATCATTCAAGAAATAAGATTTGCGGAAGCGTATAAATTACCATTTTAAAACTTGTAAATCTTTAACCATTTAAAGTTAAATCCCAAAAAGGATCAAGTTGTGAAACATACTTACAAACTAAAAGTAAGAAAGGAGTTTATACCTTCTCCAAGCTATGTAGTGAGTGATGAAGATGATGATGATCAATGGAGCCTCAAATGGATGAAACCTCAAGTAGTTATACCCCAAGCTTATCACCAACACCTTGTACTTTGGTTAGTATTTGTTTACACTTGAAATGAGCTTAAAAGATCAAGTTTAGAACCCCCTTTTGCTCCCTAAAACCCCACGGTTTTCAGCTCAATATTGAGCAGAATTTTTCTTCAAACTTGATGTATTTGCAAGTGTGTTAAGTCCCCAAGAGAACTAGTCAAGTGCATGTATATGGAATGGGGATTGTCTTTGATCAAGGAGGAATCTAAGAGCATGTGTGTCTCATTCTCTATGCCACTTCCCATTTGTTTTATAAAATAAGTTTTATAAAAGAATTAAATTTTATAAAACTCTTTTATAAAACTTCCATTCCATTTTATATATATACATTTTATTATATAAAACCAATTTATATAAAATGTAATATAAACTAATTAATTATTTAACCTATAAATAATTAAATCCATATTATATAAATTATTTCATAATTTATATATGTACACATCAAGTAATATTTCAGAAAACCATTTTTCTTAAAGTTCAAGTGTCGCGTATTAATCAATGATCCAATCGTTAAGATTAAATACGCATAAGGTGTCGGTAAGCTTGTTATTGGGTATGACCCGACTTGGATCAAAACATATTAGCCACGTTAATTTAATATGTCTCTCGGGCATACGAAATACCTTCAATCTCCCACTTGCATGAGAAACATAAGAAATTAATGCAAGTGATGGATACCACCTAACGACCATCCATCACCCCCAATATGTTATGACTTAGTGCCATTCAATAACATCATCCCTTTCGAGTTCCCATCTCGAATATGAATAGGTGAATCTTTCATTCTATCCTTTCGTCCTAGATGTCATGTTAAATCCAAGAGACACAGAGTGATCACTCTTTTCTAGATTTAACTTTATCAGGCCTTAAACATCTGACTCTCAACGAATAAGAGGGAGAAATTCCATCTTGACTACATACGTCCTAGATATATACTTTGTATCACACCTGAGCTCTTCCTTATGAACTACCATATTTCAGAATAGCGAAGGAAAGAATCAAGGCACAATACTTAGTGAATATCCGAACCCAATATGTATCTCAGGTCAGAGGATACAATGATATTCGCCTTTACTCAAGATTACATGTGATCAACCACAAAGGCTCCATTTAGTAAATCTTGAGGGCGGGTCTTCCAATATTTGTATCCCACGAATATCTATGAACCTTGGTTGCAAACTTGCCCCACATTCATCCCGTGAATGTATACCAATCCAAGTTCATAATAGTCTAAACTTCACACTTGTTCCCATAAATGTGATCGACTACGGAATTTAGAATAATTACTTATTCATGGATAAAATATACAAAATAGGAACATAACTCAAAATAAATTAATACCATAATTATATTAATGAGTTTGAACAATTTCGTTCCGTTACAATACTTAAAACAGATCATGACCAATCACTAGAATATCGAAGCCCTAATGCACAAACATGTCCTGCATGTTTTGATCCATGTAAAAGCTTCGTGAGAGGATACGCTATATTAAGATCTGTGTGAACTTTGTGAATACATATCTTTCCCTTTTCAACTTCATCCCTTATGTAGTTGAATCTCCGCTCAATGTGACGGGTCTTTTGGTGAGCACGAGGTTCCTTGATTTGAGCAATCGCACCCTCGTTGTCACAAAAGATCTCAAGAGGGTCCTGAATGGAAGGGACTACTCCTAAGTCATCGATGAATTTCTTCATCCATGCAGCTTCCTGCGCTGCCAATGAGGCGGCAATGTACTCCGACTCTATAGTGGATAATGCAACAACATCCTGTTTTGAACTCTTCCAAGAGACCGCACCTCCATTTAACGTGAATACATAACCGGATTGTGATCGAGAATCATCTCGATCAGTTTGGAAACTCGCATCCACGTAACCTTTTACAGCGAGTTCCTCCTCACCAGACCCATATATTAGAAACATATCCTTTGTCCTCCTAAGGTATTTCAATATATTTTTGACAGCAATCCAATGACTATTTCCTGGGTTATTCTGGTATCTACTTGTCAGGCTAAGAGCGCATGACACATCCGGTCTAGTGCATATCATTGCATACATGATTGACCCAATGGCAGACGCATATGGGACTTTGTTCATTCTCTCCTGTTCATCTTTCGTGGTGGGGCACTGAGATGAACTAAGGAGCATTCCTCTTTGAATAGGTACCAAACCTTTCTTAGAGTTCTCCATCTTGAACCTTTTCAAGATCTTTTCAATGTATGCACTTTGATTCAAACCTATCAGTTTCTTGGATCTATCCCTGTAGATCCCAATCCCCAAAACGTATTGTGCTTCTCCAAGATCCTTAATGGAGAAGCATTTACTTAGCCAAGTTTTAACTCTTTGCATTGCCGGAATATCATTTCCAAATAACAATATATCATCCACATATAGTATAAGGAACATGATAGTGCTCCCACTAGCTTTCTTATATACACAAGCTTCATCACCATTTTTAATGAAGCCAAATTTCACGGCTTCCTCATTAAAACGATGATTCCACATTCTAGATGCTTGTTTCAATCCGTAGATTGACTTCTTTAATTTGCATACCTTTTTAGGATATTTCGGATCAACAAAACCTTCAGGCTGAACCATATAGACATCTTCCACAAGATATCCATTTAGGAAAGTGGTCTTGACATCCATTTGCCATATTTCATAATCATAATGAGCAGCAATGGCAAGTAATATCCTAATAGACTTTAGCATTGCCACAGGCGAAAAAGTTTCATCATAGTCAACCCCTTGAGTTTGAGTGAAACCTTTTGCTACAAGTCTAGCTTTATATGTATCCAAGTTTCCATGTATGTCGGTTTTCATTTTGAAAAGCCATTTACAATCAACTAGCCTTGAGCCAGCAGGTTGTGTAACAAGTTCCCAAACTTGGTTGTCATACATGGATTGCATCTCAGCGTTCATGGCTTCCTGCCATTTATCTTTATCAATCCTTGATAAAGCATCTTGGTAGTTTATTGGTTCATCCAAATCAACCACATAGCAACCATCCATTAGAAAACCATATCTCTCAGGAGGATTACTAATCCTACCAGATCTGCGAACGTCTTGTATATTTTGATCATCCATTTGATCACTCTCAACATTTTCATGTTGAGTGCTAGTGTCAACCAATTGTGTATCATCTACTTGATCTTGAACTTCTTCAAGATCTATCTTCCTTTCACTACTTCCTTCCATTAGGAACTTAGTTTCAAGGAATTCCGCCTTCCGAGCAATAAATACATTCTGCTCGGATGGATCATAGAAATAATATCCCATATTATCCTTGGGATATCCTATGAATATACACTTCGTGGATCGAGCATTCAACTTATTAGGGACGTAACGCTTAGGATAAGCTTCACATCCCCATACCTTTAAGTATGATAGAGATGGAGGTTTTCCAAACCACATCTCATGAGGTGTTCGTTCCACTTTCTTGGTTAGGGCCATATTTAAAATACGAGCCGCGGAGCATTGACAATAACCCCAAAATGATAGAGGTAACGAGCTTCTAGCCATCATAGATCGAACCATATCCATTAAGGTTCGGTTCCTCCTTTCGGATACACCATTAAGCTGTGGTGTCCCGGGTGGAGTAAGTTGTGAGATAATCCCACAACTTCTAAGATGATCTTGGAAAGCATCGCTTAGGTATTCACCTCCTCTATCGGTACGAAGTACCTTGATTGTCTTATTGAGTTGATTTTGTACTTCGTTTTGATATTCTTTGAATGCTTCAAAAGTTTCGTCCTTATGTCTTAACAAGTAGACATATCCAAAACGACTGAAGTCATCAATGAAAGTAACGAAGTATCTTTCACCATTCCTAGTTATGGGCTTAAAGGGTCCACATACATCCGAATGTATTAATCCCAATAAGTCCTTAGCCCTTTCATAGGTCCCTTTGAAAGGTGCTTTAGTCATTTTGCCTTGTAAACAAGATTCACATACATCAAACGAGTCTAGTTCATTTGATTTCAAAAGGCCATTCTTTTGAAGTGTATGCATTCGATTCTTGTTTATGTGACCAAGGCGACAATGCCATAAGTAGGAATCACTCAAATTCCTTTTGAGTTTCTTGGTGCTAGTATGGTATATTGAGCTACTAGATGATGTGTCATCATGAACCAATTCATAAATTCCATTTGAAGGCGAAGCCTTAAAATAGAATACATTATCTAAATAAACGTAGATATCATCATTAACAAAATTAAGATAAAAACCACATTGTTTTAAACGGGAAACTGAAATAATGTTTCGACATAAATCCGGTGCATACAAAACATTGTTCAAAATAAGTTCCAAACCACTTGGAAGCTTTAATACAAAGTCTCCTTGAGCCTTCACTTGCACTTTGGCTCCATTACCCATAAAGAGACTTGATGTTCCCGTTTGCTTGCTACTTCTTTTGAACCCCTGCAAAGAATTTCAAATGTGAGTTCCACATCCAGTGTCTAATACCCATGCATTAGAAGAAGTAATACTAAGCTCTATATATACCATATATATATTACCTGAGGTTTACCCCGCATCCCTCTTTTCCTTCAACTCCTTAAGGTAGACCGGGCAGTTTCGTTTCCAGTGACCCATTTCACCGCAACCGAAGCACGGGTCTTCCTTGGGGTTTGCTTGTCCGGCAACCTTTTGCTTCTTGTTCTTGTTTTTGATTGGGGTAACCATCCTCCCCTTTCCCTTGCCTTGATGGGCGGGTCCTTTCCTCTTAGCCGCCTTTGGCTTAGAGGTGTTATTACCTTTGGACCCACCATCATTGATCATTAGCACGGGTGAAGCCCTCTTACCCATGCTAGTTTCTGCCGTCCTAAGCATGCCATGAAGTTCGCCAATGGTCTTATCCATCCCATTCATATTGTAATTAATTACAAATTGGTCAAACCTCTTTGACAAGGAGTTTAGGATAAGATCCATGGCTAGCTCATTAGATATGTTGAGATTAAGACGGTTTGCGCGATCAATGAGGCTTTTCATCTTAAGGACATAAGATGAAATGGATTGGGAGTCGTCCATACGACATGCATGAAGCGCTCGGACCGTTTCAAAGCGCTCGACACGAGCTTGTTGAAGGAACATCTCCTTCAATTGCGTGATCATGTCGTATGCAGTATGATGCTCGAAATCCTTTTGGAGTTCGGGTATCATAGTCCCAAGCATTAGGCAAGCGACTTGCACCGAATCGGCGCAATACTTATCCCAATAAGCCATGCCTTCTGTATCATCCTCTTCGGGTTGATCGGGAATGGGGTCTTCCAACACATACGCCTTATCCTCAAGTTTGAGGACAATCCTAAGATTGCGGAACCAATCCATAAAGTTCGTATGGTTGAGTTTGTCTTTCTCGAGGAAAGACCTTAACGATAGGTTGTTCAAGTTAATAGGTGCGTTTTGCATGTTGTTGTTATTGGCGGCCATCTACAAAATTTAACAAAGTTCATTTAAGTATCGATTTTAAATTTAACAATCAATACCCTTTAAATTCAATTGATATATATTAAATTTTAGAATCCAACGGTAAACCAAATTTCGGTTAGGTGACCTTTATCCCGTCATTTGATTTAGCTAGGTAGTCATTATATGACAATTGCAATCCTTTTGCAACTTCTAAGTTATGGGATCATGCAATCCTTTTGCATGACATATTATCCCATCAACGCCTATTTGTTCATCATGCTTCGGTGACCCTAAGTTCATGATTTCCAAATCAAGTCGTCCTACTTGTTTAGACATGTAAACTTAACATACAAGTGGTTAGGTGACCTTTATCCCACAAGTGTGCGAATTTTACCTTAATCATATTAGTTTGCTCATAACGGTTAGGTGACCTTTATCCCATTATAAGTTCCTTAATACGTCTAAGTGTCATACAATAGGATGGCGTTTAAACTTGTTAACCTAGTGTGTTAAAGGGATTTCAAGTTTTCATTATTTCAAGTTTGAGAAAACTTTTATGCCATACACCAACATGCATTTAGTGTATGGTTCTTATGAAAATCCATTTTCATGTCTATAAACCATTTTATATATATGATCCTAATCATGTTCTTAATAACCGTTTATTAATGTCCTTTTAGCCATTTTTAATTTAACCAATTAAATTGTCGTTTTGCATGTCGTTAATTAATGTATAATTTAACTAATTAAATTGCCATTTTGCTTGTTGTTAACTTGTGTGATTAACTTGTAGCATACAAACATACAATCCACAATCATACAATAAACAACCATGCATGCAAAACATATATGTTCACAATCAAGCCATTTTGGTAGACATTTGTTTAGCCGAAAACAAATGCCACCGGATAAGGGGTAATTACACAAAGTAGGAGATTTCAAATCTCCCACTTAACCTTGCATCCAAATGCTTCTTCATGTGTTCTTCAAGTCTTCATCATTCTTCATCATTTTACAAAATATATCGTAATACATTTTGTCTAAAAAATGAAATTACAACCTAATCTATTTTACATACCAAATATAAAATAAATTACATAACCAAATGAATTATTACATGCCAAATGAATAAATATTATTACAAACCAATTGAATAAATATCAATCAACCATGCATGCAACCAAACACAAGGTCAAGGCTTAGATTGTGAACTTTAACTACATAAGAGATAGGCAATACAGAATCACAAGTGATTGGCAGTACAGAATCACAAGTGATTGGCAGTACCGAATCACAAGTGATTGGCAGTACAGAATCACAAGTGATTGGCAGTACAGAATCACAAGTGATTGACAATACAGAATGCAGAATCACAAGTGATTTTGGCCAAAATGACAAACCACCCAAAACCGAAAATTTTACATTCTACTTCATGCATGTTCATAGAATGCAAAATTATAGTGGGTTTAATAACCATCTCGAAGCATATTTCAACAACTTCGGCTCTAGATACCATTGTTGGGATTTAACAAGTTTCATAATACTTATAATCATTCAAGAAATAAGATTTGCGGAAGCGTATAAATTACCATTTTAAAACTTGTAAATCTTTAACCATTTAAAGTTAAATCCCAAAAAGGATCAAGTTGTGAAACATACTTACAAACTAAAAGTAAGAAAGGAGTTTATACCTTCTCCAAGCTATGTAGTGAGTGATGAAGATGATGATGATCAATGGAGCCTCAAATGGATGAAACCTCAAGTAGTTATACCCCAAGCTTATCACCAACACCTTGTACTTTGGTTAGGATTTGTTTACACTTGAAATGAGCTTAAAATATCAAGTTTAGAACCCCCTTTTGCTCCCTAAAACCCCACGGTTTTCAGCTCAATATTGAGCAGAATTTTTCTTCAAACTTGATGTATTTGCAAGTGTGTTAAGTCCCCAAGAGAACTAGTTAAGTGCAAGTATATGGAATGGGGATTGTCTTTGATCAAGGAGGAATCTAAGAGCATGTGTGTCTCATTCCCTATGCCACTTCCCATTTGTTTTATAAAATAAGTTTTATAAAAGAATTAAATTTTATAAAACTCTTTTATAAAACTTCCATTCCATTTTATATATATATACATTTTATTATATAAAACCAATTTATATAAAATGTAATATAAACTAATTAATTATTTAACCTATAAATAATTAAATTCATATTATATAAATTATTCCATAATTTATATATGTACACATCAAGTAATATTTCAGAAAACCATTTTTCTTAAAGTTCAAGTGTCGCATATTAATCAATGATCCAATCGTTAAGATTAAATACGCATAAGATGTCGGTAAGCTTATTATTGGGTATGACCCGACTTGGATCAAAACATATTAGCCACGTTAATTTAATATGTCTCTCGGGCATACGAAATACCTTCATTTTTGCACTCAAGCTCTCCCTGTTTCCCATTCTCACATTTTAGCCCATCAGCTTTTACTCTTCACATTTTTATAAAAACTCACAATCTTTGTGCCATGTTTGTATTTCCATCATTCTATTATGATTTTTCTAGTGATAATTATTTAAAATTGTCGTTACCACGTATAAAATAATTGTACAATTAAGTAAACACGACCACTGGTTTGTAACTAACGTTTGTAATTTAAGTGTGATAACGATACTTCTATAAGATGTCGTCGTAAAAATCATTCTTTATTATAAAAAATGTTTCTTTATAATATATTTAAGTAGCATATTCTTTCGCTTATGCTTGACGAATAATATAGGGAGATGATCCATTGAGAACTCAGCATGTGTGAGAACCTGAGAACTCCAATTAGGACAATTTTGGTGAAATTCAAGCAATTTTTGGTGAAATTCGAGGAATTTTAGTGAAATTCGAGCAATTTTGGTGAACTTCGAGCAAAAAAAAAATTGTCGGGCGAGCAAAAATCAAGAAATTCGAGCCAAAAAAAATGGCGGCCGGGCAAAAATGGTGAAATTCGAGCAAAAATTGTGAAATTCGAGCAAAAAAGTGAGCTGCTCTGAAAATGTAGAACGAAAATTGTAGAACCCAATTTGTAGAACAGAAAAATATAGAACATGTTCGAATTTTTAAATTTGTTCAAATTGGACCTGATTTTGTTCTAATTATGATTTTGTAGAACATAAATATTTTCGAATTTCACTTGTTTGTTCGAATTTCACTTGTTCTATATCAAAATCACTTGTTCTACAATTACATAGTTCTACAAAAAAGATGCAAGTAGATGCATCTGTTCTTCATCTTGAAAAAACAGAGTATCAATTGTCCTGTAAATTTCTCACTTGCTAAAAACATTGAAGGTAGAGTACTCAGTTATTATATAAGAAGAAATTAAAAATAAGATAAATAAAGAAATAAAAGGTAGAGTATTCAGTTATTGAAGACCAAATGCCCATGTTGAATCTCTCGAAACAAAAGTACTGGAAATCAAAATACATGGTTAGGATTCAACTTAAGCCTTAAGGTATTTAATTTTAGTGTGTCCTTCTGTTAAAAGTTATGTAAATCTACTATTATTTATTCTATTAAAAGTAGCAGACATCATGAATCAAAGATGAGCAGTAGCAGCTCTTCATGAAGAAGATGAAGATCAAATTTTGTCAAATTCAAATTTGATAAAATTGAGCATAATAAATGATTGAAATATTATCCTTATGATGTGATTTTAGAACTTTTTTGATGAATCAAGGGCCAAAACAACATCAAAATAAAGAATCATTGATGGAACATGGGATTTTTTTCTTCATATGAACTCCAAAATCAAAAATTGAATTTTGGACGTTTTTAAGAATAAAATCCTTCACGAAAAATGCTTAGAATCATCATGATAACCTTCGTCAATCATCAATTGAACCAAAAACAACACATATCATTCGAATCATATAAATGGTAATTAAGGAGAAAAATAATTGTTCGAACCACTTAATTTTTGTTCGCCGTTCGTAATTTTTGTTCGCCCGCGTGAGTTCTTAGAGTTCTCAATATTAAAAAGTTCCCATTTGATCCTTGTAATATATATATATATATATATATATATATATATATATATATATATATATATATATATATATATATATATATATATATATATATATATATATATATATATGTATATATATATATGTATGTATGTATGTATGTATGTATGTATGTATGTATGTACTAGGTTTTGAGCCCGTGCGTTGCACGGGTGTGTAAAAAGCAGTGCCAAAAATGTAATTTGCAGTTCATATATTTGTATGTAAATAGTGATAATAAAAAAAAGAAGTATAAGAATTATTTAAGAACACGTGGTGTTGACAAATATAAATTTTTTTTTTTTGAGTTTATGAACCCGTGGTGTCGAATTTTTTTAAAAATGGTGTTAAAAATATTATATATATATATATATATATATATATATATATATATATATATAAATAAATAAATATATATAATATATAATATCATATAATATAAATATACGTACTTTGTAATATACTCATATTATTTAAGAGTCCGTGATATTGACAAATTTTAAAAATTATGCTGAGTTTAAGAGCCCATAGTGTTGATAAATTTTAAAAATGATGTTAGTAATATACTTTATTGGTATATAAATAGCGATACTAAAAAAATAGGAAAAGTATAAGAATTATTAAAGATCCTGTGGTGTTGACAAATTTTAAAATTGTGCGTTGCACGGTGGACAAAATAATCGTGCAAAATTAATTAATTTTCTCAAACAATTATTCTTTTGAGTTTAAGAGCCCGTGATATTGACAAATTTTAAAAATTCTTTTAGATTTAAGAGCCCGTGGAGTTGACAAATTTTAAAAGTGATTTTGTATGGTATTAGTAACTTAATGTCTATAATTTTTTTTCTCACCATTGATATCTTTTTAATTATATATAAATTATAATTATATAATAAGTAATATTTAAAGAAAATATGAGTACATTAAAAATTTGTCATAGAACGTAACGTCAGTAAAATCTAACTTATATTATTTTAGAATTATTATATACAATTATTTCTTAAGTAGTAGTGTAACCCGTGAGTTTAATTTTAGAAAAATTGCTAATCATTTCAGCAAAATAATGGTACTTGGGGAGTCGTCATGTATAATTAATATTATAATAGTTATATTTACGTGTTCATAAATATTTTAAGTACTTAAACTGTAAATTCAAATCACTTCCATATTTATTGCTAAAAAGAAATGCTCCGTTGGTAGTGCATCGAAGCTCCGTGTCGAATACAATTTATTGTGTTTAGCTCGTAAAATTATTTCGAGTCGAACAGTGATGACAATTGAACATAACTCGCCGCGAACAGAAAGATAAATCCGTTAAAAACTTTAGTGGATTTTATTTGGTGAATTTATATTAAATAGTGAATTTAACTTTTATACCCCTAAAATTATCTTTTATACTCCTCATAATTTACAATTAGTACTCAACTATTAGGGGAGTAAATTGTAAATTTAAAGAAAAAGTCAAAAATAAAATGGAATGTCAATGAATGAAATACTATTTATGTAAATTTGAAGGAAATATGAGATTATCGTACTTCAACTTTTGAAAGAAATAATGCAAGTTCGTAAATTTGAGCAATTGAATTTACCAAACCTCAATAGTGCTCTCACACATGAGTGAAGTTAAAAGTTCTTTACAAATTAAAGCTGATGATCTCCTTCGAGAGAATATTGAAGTCGAATTGCAATTAATAACCAAAACATCAGAGTTACGTAATATATATATATATATATATATATATATATATATATATATATATATATATATATATATATATATACATATATACTTCCTTAAATAACTTTCAACCACAATCAACCAAAACTTTTTAGTTTATATATATATATATATATATATATATATATATATATATATATATATATATATATATATATATATATATATATATATATATATATATATAATTAAGGATTAATGTGTTATTGCATATATGTGGATCGTGAAATATATAATAACGTGAATATGAATAATTTCATCTATTTTATATCTACCTAATTTATAATTTGAAATTTAAAACAAAATGAATGCATGCATTTATAATCTAAATCCAAATTTTAATTCTAATCGTATAGTGAATTCGCAAACGGCAATATAACACAATTAAAATGTAAGTATTCAACCAATTCGACATATTTATTATACAATTACAATTGACAAAATCTATATTTAGTAGTAACCATAACAAATTATGTTATATTCACGATAAAAATTACACATTCTCATAGTTGAATTATTATTATGTCTGTCATATTTATTTTATTTATTTCAAAAATATTTTGTGAAATTTACATATTAAAAATATGAAAAATGCTAATCCTTAGGGTTGTCATTAAGAATTAAATTATTGTAAAATTTGGTGGTATATAAAGTAGTTATTTTCATGGAAGTGGTTAATTTTTATCAAAGTACAAAATCTATTACATGTCATAATCTCTTAAAGACAACCCTTAGACTTGCTATTAGCATTTCTCATGTTTTCTTAATTATCTAATAAATATTTATTAATACGCTTAATCTATTGAATAAAGATACAAATAGATAAACTTAAATTAAATAAATATGTATGTTAATATAGATATGAAAGAATAAAAGCTAAATGAATATAAAAGTGGATTAGTATAACTCGATCTAATCTAATCCATTCTCATTTATACTCACAACGCTCTTTAATAAAAAGTTGTTAGCATGTCATGCCACTAGTGCCGAGTTTATATATAGACCCATGGAGTTCCTGTGACACCGCTAGTTACAATTTTTTTTTTACAAATGATCGCTAAATTTTTTACAGAACACTACTAAATATAATTGTATGGCCCCATATATTTTTAAAATTTAGAATTTTATAGTATGAGTCACTAAAAATTATTTAAAAATTAGCCCACTTATGATTTTATAATAAGAGCTACTAAACAAATACAAAGTGTATAAATATATAAAGAAAAAGTGAACCCTTTTTGTTTTTGTTTTCTCAGACACGATAACACAAACATACTATTTTACGTTTTTGTTTAACACGACAAGACCTAACTATGCATTTGTTCTTCAGTTTTTGACAGAAATAGAACTTTAAAAGACAATTTTTTTTTGAGGCAGAGAGAAATTTCATATATAAACAATTAACCTTCTATGCGAGTAGTTAAAAGAGTAGCTAATGAAATCTAAAAACCTATATGAAAATTTATACTTAGTTTATTTTTTATTTATTAAAATCATAATATGCCTTATTTAATAAGTTCGAAATCAAACACAATCTAAGATTTCGTTTTACGAGTAATAAAGAGAATACGAGTAGTATTTTAAAGGAGTAGTATTTCAAAGGTGAACTCAATGTAATTTAAACACATACATTGTGTTAACTTTCATCAAATTTGAAACTTTATGTACCAAATCGCAATTTCTCAAGAAACAAATAAAGCTAAAGTGAAAGCCAGCTGCTTTTTCTCTCTCCTGCCCATATCTTATCTCTCTTGACCGTATTCCTCTTTCTCACTCCTGCCCTTTATTTTTCACACTCTCTAAAAAAATATTTATAAATTCATTCCTTTTTCCATTTCAACCCCCAATATCTCTTCCCATTCTTTCTCTTTCTAAAAAGTCAGCGCCAGAGTTTCTCTCTCTAAAATTAATAACAGAAGTCAAACAATGGAGGTGGATTGGGACTTGCATGCGGTGGTCAGAGCCTGTTGTTCTATCGCCACCACCGGTCAAACCACCGCCGCCACCGTCGCCGGAGCAGCTTCTACATGGCCTGAAACTACTTGCATCCAACAGACAACAACTTTTCAAGATGAAAATGTTATGGGTTTTTTTCCAGATCCATTTCAAACTAGAAAAAATGACAATAGTATTGAACAGTTTTTGAATGATCTTAATAACCCCCTTGACTTTCCAAAATTACATGAACCATCTCAATCTTTACAAAGCTTGCCGATCTCACCCCTCTCTGTTCTTAGTGGATTACAAGATCCACCCATTCACCATCACCAGCAACACCAACAGCAGCAGCATAAACAGCTTCATGGAAAGCAGCAACCTTTTGGTATATCTAGATGTACAACTTCTAATGCACCAAGTACAAAATCCAAAAAAAGGTAAAAAGAATAAATTTTCTGACATCCTTTCCGTATTTAATTTCTGGGTTCCTGTTAAAATATGGATTTATTTAAAAAAGTAAATTTTTTTTCATGGTTTTTTGTACTATATAGCTCATGGATTGCTTTCTAAGTTTTCTTTTGTTAGACATATATTTTTTAAATTTTGTGATAATTACAAACTTGTTTTAAGTAATTGTATAGTGTGTGACCGAAAAATAAGAGAATTTGGGATATACCCACATGCAGTAAACCTGTTTGTTTACTTTCTTTTGGACAAATAGAAGCAAATCTTTCATAATACTACTAGTATTTTTGGTTTTTACTTTCAAAATTGATTTTTTGATTATTTTAATTAATTAATTAATTGGTTTTGATCATTAATTAATTCACAGGAAAAATCAGATGAAAAGGGTTTGTGAAGTGCCTGCTGAGGGATTATCATCAGATGTGTGGTCTTGGAGAAAATATGGTCAAAAACCCATTAAAGGTTCTCCATATCCAAGGTTTGTAGTTTTTCAATTATTTTAAAATTTCTTAAAAATTGGTTCTCAAAAATTGAATATGATACAAAAAGTTTGAAACTTTTTAATTTTCAGTTGGATTTGAGAGCACAATTATTTAAGAATGCTGTAGTTGATTGAAAATAGTTATTCAAAAGCTGATTTACTTTTTTATGTTTTTGATGAACAGAGGATATTATAGATGTAGTACATCAAAAGGTTGTTTGGCCCGAAAACAAGTGGAGCGAAATAGATCCGACCCGGATATGTTCATCGTTACTTACACCGGCGAACACAGCCACCCTGTTCCGACTCACCGGAATTCGTTAGCCGGAAGTACCAGAAACAAACCCACCACCTCCGGCGACGATGAAATCACAAAAAGCAAACCCATTTCATCTCCACCGGTATCTCCGCCGACTAGCCATTCTCCGGCGACGGAAAAACCTGACGATAATGACACCGATGACGATAATTTGGATATGGTAATGGACGATGATTTCTTTGAAGGATTAGATGAACTTGTTGGTCCGGCTACCGGAGATAACTTT
Organism: Rutidosis leptorrhynchoides; assembly: GCF_046630445.1. Classification (NCBI taxonomy): domain Eukaryota; kingdom Viridiplantae; phylum Streptophyta; class Magnoliopsida; order Asterales; family Asteraceae; genus Rutidosis; species Rutidosis leptorrhynchoides. Next base: position 449,671,629 of record NC_092333.1, on the reverse strand, counting down.
CCGGTGATTTCAACGGCAACCCCATCTTTCCCTTGGTTATCAAACTACGTTTCCACCACAAGCACCACCGCTGCCGGCGGTAGTTGACTTTGTCTTATGACGTCAGCGTGATGGGATGATGATCCTTGCTGACTTTTTAAATTTATCTATTTTTATAATTTATATATACAGTTTAATTTAGCTTCTTTTTCCTTTTTTTTTTTTTTTTTTTTTTTTTTTTTTTTTTTTGAGAATATAGGGGAGAGTAAAAACAGGCATTTGCCAAGATATTCTTGAAAGTATTGAATAGTTGTACCAGATGCAGTTAGGATTGTACATTTTCTCGGCTAACATCTATTTCTTTAGGGTATCGAACCCTTGTATGGGTAGAAGAATATTGTCCAATTACAATGAACTTTTGTACATAAGAGTATCATTCTCCATTATAAAGATTGAAGTCTTGAAGGAAAAAGATTTTGAATGATTCCTTTGATTGAGAAGTATAGTTTAAGTTTATTTTGGAGTAATATTTTTCATAAGCGCTTAATGTACTTTAGTCTATTATTGCGTTCTTTAATTCCGTCTTAAATCTATTGTTCGCTATTCTTTTATGAAATGTTTTAAATAAATTATTCACGTATGAGTAGTAAAATTAAGTTTTATTAAGCCCCTATATGACGCGTGTAAGTCAAAATAATATATAAAAGGTAAAATTGAAAATTGAAAATAATATATAAAAAATAAAAGGTAAAATTGAAAAGTGAAACAAAAGGTATAATGCAATAATAATATTTTTTATATTTTTTATCTGGAGAAAATAAAATAGACTGAGAAAGTTTTATTATTTGTTACAATATAATCAGGGTCATTTTCATTTTGAATTACTTGTATAGTCATTCTTCCGTCTCATTTTAAGTATTCACTGTTGACTTTTCAAAGTTTTTCTTAATCAACTTTTACCGTAAATATTTTTATTTGTCTCATACTCCGTATAATATTTGATAAATATTATATGAATTAAAAAAATTTAAAAATTTCATTTATATAATTTTCATTACAGTCAAAATTAATAACAAAAAACTTTAAAAAGTCAACATTGGATACTTAAGATGGGACGGATTGAGTATAATTTATATGGAGTATTAGAATACTCAATTATTCTATATAATTCTAGCGACAAGCTAAAGGTCTCTCGTTAATGTCTACAAAAATGATGTACTCCGTGCTTATTAGGAATAATTATAGATCAAATATGAATTAAATATTTCTAGGTTTATATTAATATGGGAGGTGATACTTACACATACAGTCTTGATTTATATACATTTTTTATTATAAAACTTAGAATTATATCCTTAAAGTTGTGTTCTTGGGTTTTTTTTTTAGATGGAAAGGAAAAGGTTTGGGAGGAGAAATGAATAATTATTTATTCTTGAGTTATTTTTATTTTTATTTTAAATAAAGGAGTAGATTGGAAAGGGTTTGAGATGATAGTATATGAGCATTTTTTATAGATTGTAATCATCTCAATTTTGAGATGATTCGAGTGAAAAATAAATTTATTTAGCGAGTTAAACTTTCATTATTGTAAATAAGTGTATAATAGTAACTTAAGTGTGTATAGATTAAAATTTGATGTGTGAGTATCACCTCCCTATTAATATTCATAACAATTTAGTTTTTTAAATACACATACATATTCATAATCATTTAAATATAAATCACTTTCATTTATCTATATCCATTCATTTAATTTGTTTATTTAAATTTCAACCATTGATTTTTAACAAACTCAATTATTTCTCTCTTTCTCTATAAATTCAATTATATAAAAAAGTACTTTTATAATAATAATAATTTTTATTATAACTATTATAATTATCAATTAATTAATAATTATCAAATTTGCATATCTACGCTAGTTGTTTATATTTATAATAATTATTATTAAAATATAAAATAAAATAATTATATAAAATCGACACCAACTGTAATTATTAGATGGTTAATTAATTAATTATGTAAAAGATGAATTAGATGTGGTGGGACTCGTAATGAAAAACAATAAAAAAAAAAAAAAAAACTCAAAAAATAAAAATAAAAATACAGAACAAAATTGGGACCATTTTCTTCCTTCTTACCACTATCCTGCACCACGACACTACTATTCGATTTTCATCAACCAAACTAATATATATATATATATATATATATATATATATATATATATATATATATATATATATATATATATATATATATATATATATATCTGTTCTATTTATATAAAAGAGAGTGTAAACTGATGACATGTCTTTACCAGCATAATTATAGCATAATCTGCCAAGTGAAAATTACATCTGCCCTTTCCTCAATAATTTCGCATATTATTTAAATTTAAAGTTAATTATTTTAAATTATTGATAAATTAATACTCCGTAATGAATAATAGTAATTAAAAACTTAGAAAAATCAAACTTAATCTCCATTCATTTTACTTCCACTAACAAAATTAATACCTAAATTAACGTTGCCAAACTTACTAAGAATGATTTAAATGATGAGAATTTAATAAATAAATGCACACAAACAGATTAACTAAATAAGCAAGTCCAGTAAAATATATTCTTTTAATTTATATATACTTACACGTATTATTATACGTAAATATGAAGTGACGCTCATATTTAGCTTTACATATGCATACATACATATATATACATACATATATATACATATATACATATATATATATATATATATACACATATATATATATATATATATATATATATATATATGTATATATATATATTGTTTTACATATATATCCAACTACTTATATCAAATTGAAGCATGTAATGAATTAACAATTGATGGGCATAAATTACAATATGAAGATAGTATTTATATCATAATAAATGTATGTGTTGGTGAAAGCAATTTGGGAAAGACAATTCATTAGAAACATGAATATAAGCTTTACATTACCGCTTAACAAAGGTTAATTTCACCGATAGTGTTTCAAAAGTGATTGATCTTCAGGTGATTTATACTTGGAGTTTTGGTTTTGTTTCTCTATGGATTATTAGAGCAGTAATGAGGGAAACCTTTTCTTACTTGATTCACATGTAACGAATGTTGATAATTTATTTTGTGTGTTATCCTTAGATTAACCAAAATATGAGATTGTTTCACTTACTAGATTTTTTGTTGAAGCTTTAGAATATGTGTATACAATTGTAGAACTAAACGACTTCATTACTCTTAAGTTGTTATGGATTCATTTAACTACAGGAAACAAAATGTATGAGATCTCATAATATGTTCCTTATTTGTTATGCTCACTTTAGTCCTTAGTTCCAAGTTGTTAACTATAAGATGAATATAGGCTGATAGAAATCTTTAGTACGAAGTAATAACTATTTTGAGATGGTTTTTGAACAACCGTGCAACGCACGGGCTAAAAACCTAGTATGTATATATATATATATATATATATATATATATATATATATATATATATACATATACATACATATACATATATATACATATATATACATATATACATATATACATATATACATATATACATATATATACATATATATATATATATATATTCAAAAATATTATTATTAAGTTGAATTAGACTTTCGGTTTAACTAAAATCAAAAACAAACGAAAGTCAAAAATTCTGAATTCGATTTTGATTTTAATTGATTCGAAAATAATTTTTCAAATTTGATTTGATTTTAGGCTGTTCGGGTTCAGTATGGTATTTGGATTAAACGGTAAGCACACTAATACAAGTTGTCTTTGGAATAAAAAAAAAGTCTCAAATTCACCTTGTCTATAAATAAAGAAGCTATAAGTAATGCAATTATGAATCTCGTTAGAGTATTGAACACCCTTAATCAAATCCCATATGTTTCATTAAATTGGATTCGTTAAAATTTAAAGGAATATAGCTTTCATTTCATATTTGTTTTGTTGGTAAAACGAAATTCATTACAGTAATGTATTTACTATTTAGGTTGTGTTCGGCGCACCAATTTATGAGAGCTTATAGTGCATATAGGAGCTTAATGGTGTGTTTGAATGACCTATTTTATGAGCTTACATATACTTAAAAAGTAGTGGTTATGGTTTTAAGCTTTGTTTGGTAATAAAAAGAAGTAGAGTTTATGAAAAAGTAGAGCTTAAAATATAAGTTTTCGCATCAAGCTTTAAAAATTAGCTCATAACTTATGATATGTTAAATTACATTACTACCCTTTGAATAATTATTAAATATATACGGAGTATTATGTTTTCTTTTTAGTCAATTTACAGTTATAAGTTTTAGCTACTTACCAAACACTTATAAAAAGTAATAAGCTTCAGCTTTAAGCTAAAAAGATAAGTTCCAGCTACTAGCTCCAGATATAAGCTCTAGTGTAACATTGTACTTTTTTTTTTTTTTTTTTTTTTGTATTTACAGCGGAAGACTTTATAAAACATATCGTATATATTAATTACACAAAATATATGATCATATAATATCACTGGTGTTACTTATTACAGACCAAGTTTATATGTTCGTTTAAACAAAACATCAGAGTCACAGGCGTGTTAAACATCACTGTTGTCCCTGCCACACCCACCAAAAGTATGTTACGCATCACCTGCGGGACAAAACGCTGTGGGGGGATTAACGCACCGCTAAGTGAATGAAAATATCTAAATAGACATCACTGTAAGCATCAAGCACAACTTAAGTCACTGATCACTAATCATACTCTATTCTCTCTACAAGAGATTAGAGTTGGGAGACTTAACACCAACCAAAATGACAATCCAACTTGTCAAAAATACAATACATATCCTAAAGGCATAGTTGAGAACGTCTTGGTGAAAGTCGAAAAATTCTTGTATCCTACGAATTTCATAGTAATGGATATTATGGAAGACCTGCATACACCAATAGTACTAGGAAGACCTTTCATGAAGACGGCTAGGACTGTCATTGATGTGTACAATCAAACCTTGATCTTATGATCATATGGGGAGAGCGTTACCTTCAAAATTGACCGACCTACTGATCTTTCTGGACAGACAGAGATGTTTGATATTTCCACCAAACGGATTAATTTCGATGATGAGTCCCCACCACCAACCGATGATATCGAACTGGGTGTCGAATTACAGTCTGTTAACGACCCAGAAATGGAGGAAAAGGATCTCAATGCAGAAATAGAGGATGAAGAAGAGTCTAAGGAGGAAGAAGAAATGGGAGACGTACAGAAAACTGCGACAACTGATAGAAAGATATCCTCTCTAAGCTCGGAAGCAATTAACAAACATCACAAAGAAATTATAACAACCCGGAAATTTCCGACTAAATTCAAACTTAACTTTTATATGAAACCGACGATTCACGAACAATTTATGTAAATAAATATGTAATATAAATATACATATTATATACTACAAAATTAATAACTTGTAATATTAATATATTCAATTACAAGTTAAATTATAATTGTTATACTTATATTACCTTCATTATTATTATAAATATTAATATTAACATTAATATCAGTATTCTTAATAGTATTGATTATATAGGATATAGAAGTAAAATTTTATACATGTAAATTGTAATATTATTTTTGTTATTATTATTATTATACAACAACAACATAAATTATTATCATTATTATTAATTATAATTAAAATTTATCATTTTTATTATTTATGTTGCCATATTAACATTATTATTTATCATTAATATTAATATTATTATTAATATTATTATTATTAATTTTATTAATATTAAAAGCATTATTATTAATATATTTATATATTATTATATCAAATAAATACAAAAATTTGGTAGTTATCCTAACTACTCTAAATTATTTACAGAATGTGATCTGCATCCACTTTTTCTGCTTTATTTTATATTAACCTGTTTATTCTTTTAGATCGTGATCACAACTGCATTTCTTTTTTTTTTTTTTAAATATTTACCTGCTTCCTATTTTTATTTATTTATTCATCATAACTGCTCGATTCCTTCTACTGGTTATAGTTTTGTTTTATGCCGAATTCTGGGCTATTAAACTAACAATTGTATCAACTATATTCATTGAATCATCTACTGCCAATCCTAAAACAAAACAGAAATATATTTTTCTTCAACCTCTGTTCATACTCAATTATTTAAAAACTTCGAAATCGATTTCAATTCCAAAATGTAATAAAGCCAAGTTGTTAGGAATCCTTTAGTGAATCTTTCTGCAAAGTTACAGCTTCTAATTCATCGTATCGAATCCGAATTTCGAAATCAAAGGTTTTTGAAGCAAAAATTCAAACGATTCGTTCTTGAACAAATTCGAAGTTCCTGTTATGTTTTAAGTTCAAATTACGTTTCCAATAGTTTCTATGAGTAATATGGAAAATATCTTGTGAAGAAACCCTAGCCTAAAAGTGTCTAGAATATCGAATTAAGGTTTGAGTTTATCAAATATCATCACGTCGCTACTGTTACTGTCTTGTTACTTTTTTTTTCCGATTCTTTTCTCTTCCTGTGATCAAAAACACCTCACTCTATTCATATCTGTCTCCTTTTTCAATCGTACATCGAGTTTTAATGGATATTCAAGGCTTGGTTTGATTTTGGGCCGTTTTGATTTAGAGGAGAAGAAGGAGTAGAAACAGAAAGAGTAACGGGTTAAATATATGTTGAATTCATATATTATCAGAAAAACAGATCTAGAGGAATGGTTTGGGAGGTTTACGGGTTAGCGAGAGGTCAAGGGTTCGAGTCCCATTCTTGGCATTTTTTTTAGGAAGGCTTTAAGGTAGTTTTCTTATTAATATTTTCATCATTATTATTATAATTATTGTTATTATTGTTAAATTAATTATTATTACTATCATTAATACTAGATATTATTATTATCTTTAATATAACTATTATTATCATTATAATTATTATTGTTATTACTAGTTATTGTTAATGTTACTAGTATTATAATTAATATTATTATTATTTAACACATATTATTATTATGATTAAAATTATTATTTTAACAATATAAATTATTGTTATCATTATTATTATTAGTACTAGTATCATTTTATATTTATAAATATTATTAATGTTATCATATTTACTATTACCAGTATGATTTTTTTTTTAGTATTATTATTATTAAAAATTACTAACGTTATTATCATTTTTACAAAAGTTATCATTTTTGCTAAAACTATCATCTTTACTTTATAATTATTAGTAAAACTATTATTTGTATTAAAATTACTATTACTACCATTATTATTATACTCATTAGTAAATCATTATTATCGAAACTATTATTTTTACAAATAAATATGTTGTACATTAAATACACCTATTTCATATACTACAATTATATTTTCATATAACAAACATATTAACATTCTTATATAAATATTCATATATAACAAATTTGGTATTTTTAATATAATACCAATCAAACATATATATAACTACAGAAATATATAACAATCATAAGCTTATTTGATTACGAGTATATGTGTTAATATATATATATATATATTTGATTTAGGTTCGTGAATCCGAGGACAACTCTGTACTTGTTCATTGCTATCATACGCATATCATACAAACTATCATATCGTATCGTGAGTTTTCATAGCTCCCTTTTTATCTATATTTTTGGGCTGAGAATACATGCGCAACTATTATAACTGTTTTACATGTTAGACACAAGTACGAACTTAAACTGTGCTATGACTAGCTTATGCTACTAAGACCCCACAGTGATATTTTTTAATTGCTTTCAGGATAAGGCATTCTTAATTATTGGGGGTAGGCCTATCGGGAGTAACGTCCCCGATACATTTGACCGCGATGTCTTTGTATTACTTAATAATGATTTAAACATGGTGATAATGTACTGCCAACTTATCATCGGGGCAACAAAACAAACGTTTAGTCTAAAATATCACGAATCAGCACTACTATTGGATCTGCGAGATCTACTTTTTGATCCTGCGGGAGATCAACTTTACGAACTAAATCTTGTGGTCTAACACTATTACTGAAATCATTATTTATGACAAACCTATGAACTCACTCAACCTTTTTGGTTGACACTTTAGCATGTTTTGTCTCAGGTGCTGTTTGATTCAAGCTTTCTTATCTACTACTTATGTTATGCTACTTGGACTTAGGATCAAGAGATATCGCATTTATTACTTCTGCATATGAACAATTACTTTATCGTTATTTCCATTATTGTAACGACATTTCATTTTCCGCTGCGTACTCAATAAAGTTAAATTTTCTCATTTAGTATTGTTCTCGTATTATAATATGTTGGTTTATTTGATATTAGTAACGTTTCTTCCAGACCCTATTGGGAGGACGTCACAGATTGGTATCAGAGCATAACCAGGCTGTTATAGAGAACCAGGATTGCATTTTTATGTGTGCCTTACTTGCTAGCTAGGGTGCCTTAGCAATCTAGGAAACTATAACCTTTCCTGCCTTAGACTTAAAGCACTTAGGATTGCCTTATAATCTTAACAATCATGCTTTACCAAACTTGACTTAAAGATTCTAATCAAAGTCTCTTTCCTAATGTAGGACTACAACTTTCCTTGACCATAGTGCCTTTAATTGTTGCCTTTAACTGTTAAATGCTACACTATACTTTAGAAACTTTACTTATCTTAGAATGCCGAGCTAATCTAAGAACTCTGCTCACTTTCCTGAGTACTATCCAATTACACCACCGCATCTAAATGCGATACAATGATTTCAGAAATTCTTGACATTCATAAGTCATCTATCATGGTTATGTGTATTACATATGTATTACATGAAATATTATCCATGATTTTGAAATTCTTATAATTGTTACTACTCACACTCAAACGTATATAACTCTCTGATATATCACGTACCTATATGCCTTATGCCTTTATGCATCGGTTTGCGAATTGAAAAATGTCATTGGGTTATCACAGTATACGAATTGAAAGTCTTTAATCAAAAGATTATTAGATTACATACTTATCACTTTATGATCTCGACACTTCATACTGCCATTATTAAAGTAAAGACACATCATATCTTATTATATCTTATCGTATCTATCCTAATAGATTTTGTCTAACACTTTTCCTAAATTCCCTCCATAAATTACGGAAATCTTTTTGATATATACACGTATTCGAGGAGACGAATATATCATCCAGTATTCAAAACTAATCTCATATCAAAAACCCTAATTCCAAACACATAATATGGATTCCTCGAACTCTTCGAGCTCCAATGGCAGCGTAACCGGAATGAACCAACCAATCAGCCATCATCTATTTTGGATGAATTGGGGATGGGTTCGTAGTAAACTTAATCAATGGAGACAAGAAGAAGGTGATCCCTTCCACCAACCGAATTCACCTCTTGGTGAAGAACCTGAAGCACTTACTGGCGAACCCGTTCGGAACACTATTTTCACCCTCATTTCCAGGATATCCAGTCACGAATATATAATATCTAAAATTTTAGATCTTATTCATCCACTTGTCCGAACCGCCAATCATCCCGGAATAATAGAAGAAGTCAACGAGCTTCGCGCTCGAGTAGTGGCTCTGGAGAATATGGTGCGAAACCTACGAACACCAGCAGCAGCACCAGCAGCATAACCAGTACCACCAGTACCATCGGCATCACCACCAACATCACCAGCTTCACCAACGAAAACATCCGCATTCCACGCCTCAACATCACACTCAGTACCTCAAACATCAACATCATACACCCCATAGATACCAAGGAATATTAGTAATAATGAGTTAAGATGTATTGACTCATTCTTCCTGAAGAATTACATATGTATACTTTATATATATGGATTGGAACAATAATAAATCTTTTCGTACTAAGCTATTACGTGTGAATCTTAACTAGTATGTACTACATGGTTAATTCATATCATAATATGCTATGATGTACATCTTTTGTTAATAACTTAACAATCGTTAATCATTGCTTCAACACAATAAACTCCATTTCGTAATAAACCAAGTGTATTACTCAAATACATGATTGATTGTATACTTTAATTTTCGATGTACTCGAAACTTTCTAGAAAACATCATTAGTGCCTTATGAATTTCACAAGAATTCCACGAGCACCAACATCATATACCGAAGTATATCAATAATAATGAATGATGAAGTATTGATTCATAACTTCATTAGCGAAATATTTCATGACAATTATGAAATCTCAAAGGTTTTGGAGATTATTTATTCTCGTTTCAACAGCAAATCAAATGAGTTTAATATTATATTAACTCATTAAAACCATGATTACATCTGAAGAATACATATATGAACGTATATCTTCTCTTTTGTAATTGTGAAAAATATTTTAACGGGTAGGTAAAACCTGAGAGATATTCATATCTCATATAAATATGTTACATTGTACATTCTTCCATTCTGATTCAGCAGTTGTTAACTATACTACTTACATTCACATGATATATGTATATGTTCACCAAAGAACAACCATTTTCATACAAATTCAGTTACATATTCTGATTTTGACATATCGGAACTTAAGTAAAGCTTTAGCAAGTGTTATCTTCCTAAAGATCACTACATTCATGAATTATATTCATTCGTATTCTATGATGAATTATCACATCAAACCACCGAACTTACCATTCCTTACTTTTGAAAATCACAACATTTCTTCGTCAACCGTTAGATCCATTGATGGATGCATCTTACGCTTAAACACTTCAAATTCAAAATTCTTGAAAACATCCTTTGAATCTTGACGATCGCAATCAGCGTTTAATCATCTAAAAATGAAATTTCTTGAAACCATCTCGGATTGATAACCGATGATTCAAATATGGCTGCATTAAATGCAGAGGAAACAGAAAAATTGTAGATGGTCTTAAGGGCCAACAGTTTGATAATAAAGAATGGTACGTTGGAAAAGCTCAAAAGAAAATTTTGAACTGAAAAACGGATTGAGCTAACCATGGAGGAGACCAAGGACAAACACAAGGGCCAAACCCTATATTCAAAGAATCCAGGTAATTCTGGATCCGGTGAAATCTTTAGAGAATATCTTGCTCCGAAGTCATGTTAAAAGCTTGCGGAAAATTTTTCTTCATCAACTTTCGAACTTAGAAATTCCAAAATATCATCATAAATATCCTCTATATTTCGGAAGATATCTTCATAACGATTCATGTCCGCAATTAAGTATCTCTTTGCGATATCTTTATAAAGGAAACTGTTTTAGTTTCTATATTCTGTAAAATTCGAGTTTAAATTATAAATGCTTTGAAGAAGTGTTGGCAATTGAAGCATGAGTTAGTATAATATAAAGACGTCAGGCCAACGTGATTATATTACAGTAAGTCATGCTAAGTTTTTAATGGAAGATGATGATTCATAGATTTTATAATCATCATTTGCCATGTTACACGACTCTTACATTCTGTTTAACCTCTAAACATATCAAGAAAATATTTTTCTTGATGATTCGGTCTTTTCCGGATATTCTGGTAATATGACAAATCAAATCGTGCTATTACCTTTCCTTTCTACTTTATATATTATGATCATTCGAAACTTCATACCTATGAATTCTGGACCATTACTCGCTTGACTTGAAGTCGGGAAGAAGAAACAAAAGCATAAAGCTCCGACATATAAGGGAAAATATAAAGCCCGATAACGACTCCGAAATTACAAACCGTGTATATCAATACGTATAGCAATATAAAGACACGGGATAATTAAAAACACTATAACCCCAAGAGCATAGTAGAAGTAAACAGATTCCTCTGGTGGTAAAAGAAAAAGAAGAATGACTGCAAATATGGTCAATATAATAACAAGTATCAATACGGGATTGAGCATATTAACAAATCTTTTGGAAGTATGAATCGAGAAAGAAAGTATAGAAGTGGTGAAGATAATGAAACGGAAGAAGCTAATTTATAGCGAAATTCCAGACACAGCAATCGAGACAATTTACCGCATTTAATCAAAGAAAATCCTAATTTCCTTAATTATCGGAGAATCAAATCTTATAAATTTCGAAGATTTCTTTAAATCCCTTAAATTCCGAAAATCAACTGTGACTACGTCAAAAGTTAAGACAAAACTTTATTACCTCATTTCACTCTTTTGTGATAGCTTCGCTTATACTCTTCCTATAATCGAATCGTTTTAACCATATTATTCAAAATTGATACAACTCTATTTTTCAACTCATATTCATTATTACAATATTCTAATTGTAAACAATGACGATCTCTATCAAATTTCATGATTTTCATGAACTCCTTTCTACTTGTCCGCCCTAATATTGTGGCATAAACGCTCATGATTTTAAATAAGCTCAATACTATTCATAACACATTTCATGTGATCAATTTACTAAAATGCTTGTATAGCACCATCATCCATTTTGAGGATAACCTAGTCAGATGACACTCTTGTTAATCTTTAGATAACCGCCGCATTAATGATAAAATGCACTTTATAGAAGAACCTATAGAAATCTTGGTTCATATGATTTAAACGCTTGAAACGGAACAATATTATATCCGTTGGAATTCACGAAAGGCCCCGAGCATACCTGGGAACGTGAAAACCAAATAAAACGTAAATATCCTCGTCTATGTACGAACAACGCCGATTGATGGCAACAACTAAATTTCGGGACGAAATTTCTTTTAACGGGTAGGTACTATAACAACCCGGAAATTTCCGACTAAATTCAAACTTAACTTTTATATGAAACCGACGATTCACGAACAATTTATGTAAATAAATATGTAATATAAATATACATATTATATACTACAAAATTAATAACTTGTAATATTAATATATTCAATTACAAGTTAAATTATAATTGTTATACTTATATTACCTTCATTATTATTATAAATATTAATATTAACATTAATATCAGTATTCTTAATAGTATTGATTATATAGGATATAGAAGTAAAATTTTATACATGTAAATTGTAATATTATTTTTGTTATTATTATTATTATACAACAACAACATAAATTATTATCATTATTATTAATTATAATTAAAATTTATCATTTTTATTATTTATGTTGCCATATTAACATTATTATTTATCATTAATATTAATATTATTATTAATATTATTATTATTAATTTTATTAATATTAAAAGCATTATTATTAATATATTTATATATTATTATATCAAATAAATACAAAAATTTGGTAGTTATCCTAACTACTCTAAATTATTTACAGAATGTGATCTGCATCCACTTTTTCTGCTTTATTTTATATTAACCTGTTTATTCTTTTAGATCGTGATCACAACTGCATTTCTTTTTTTTTTTTTTTAAATATTTACCTGCTTCCTATTTTTATTTATTTATTCATCATAACTGCTCGATTCCTTCTACTGGTTATAGTTTTGTTTTATGCCGAATTCTGGGCTATTAAACTAACAATTGTATCAACTATATTCATTGAATCATCTACTGCCAATCCTAAAACAAAACAGAAATATATTTTTCTTCAACCTCTGTTCATACTCAATTATTTAAAAACTTCGAAATCGATTTCAATTCCAAAATGTAATAAAGCCAAGTTGTTAGGAATCCTTTAGTGAATCTTTCTGCAAAGTTACAGCTTCTAATTCATCGTATCGAATCCGAATTTCGAAATCAAAGGTTTTTGAAGCAAAAATTCAAACGATTCGTTCTTGAACAAATTTGAAGTTCCTGTTATGTTTTAAGTTCAAATTACATTTCCAATAGTTTCTATGAGTAATATGGAAAATATCTCGTGAAGAAACCCTAGCCTAAAAGTGTCTAGAATATCGAATTAAGGTTTGAGTTTATCAAATATCATCACGTCGCTACTGTTACTGTCTTGTTACTTTTTTTTTTCCGAATCTTTTCTCTTCCTGTGATCAAAAACACCTCACTATATTCATATCTGTCTCCTTTTTCAATCGTACATCGAGTTTTAATGGATATTCAAGGCTTGGTTTGATTTTGGGCCGTTTTGATTTAGAGGAGAAGAAGGAGTAGAAACAGAAAGAGTAACGGGTTAAATATATGTTGAATTCATATATTATCAGAAAAACAGATCTAGAGGAATGGTTTGGGAGGTTTACGGGTTAGCGAGAGGTCAAGGGTTCGAGTCCCATTCTTGGCATTTTTTTTTAGGAAGGCTTTAAGGTAGTTTTCTTATTAATATTTTCATCATTATTATTATAATTATTGTTATTATTGTTAAATTAATTATTATTACTATCATTAATACTAGATATTATTATTATCTTTAATATAACTATTATTATCATTATAATTATTATTATTATTGTTATTACTAGTTATTGTTAATGTTACTAGTATTATAATTAATATTATTATTATTTAACACATATTATTATTATGATTAAAATTATTATTTTAACAATACAAATTATTGTTATCATTATTATTATTAGTACTAGTATCATTTTATATTTATAAATATTATTAATGTTATCATATTTACTATTACCAGTATGATTATTTTTTTGTTAGTATTATTATTATTAAAAATTACTAACGTTATTATCATTTTTACAAAAGTTATCATTTTTGCTAAAACTATCATCTTTACTTTATAATTATTAGTAAAACTATTATTTGTATTAAAATTACTATTACTACCATTATTATTATACTCATTAGTAAATTATTATTATCGAAACTATTATTTTTACAAATAAATATGTTGTACATTAAATACACCTATTTCATATACTACAATTATATTTTCATATAACAAACATATTAACATTCTTATATAAATATTCATATATAACAAATTTGGTATTTTTAATATAATACCAATCAAACATATATATAACTACAGATATATATAACAATCATAAGCTTATTTGATTACGAGTATATGTGTTAATATATATATATATTTGATATAGGTTCGTGAATCCGAGGACAACTCTGTACTTGTTCATTGCTATCATACGCATATCATACAAACTATCATATCGTATCGTGAGTTTTCATAGCTCCCTTTTTATCTATATTTTTGGGCTGAGAATACATGCGCAACTATTATAACTGTTTTACATGTTAGACACAAGTACGAACTTAAACTGTGCTATGACTAGCTTATGCTACTAAGACCCCACAGTGATATTTTTTAATTGCTTTCAGGATAAGGCATTCTTAATTATTGGGGGTAGGCCTATCGGGAGTAACGTCCCCGATACATTTGACCGCGATGTCTTTGTATTACTTAATAATGATTTAAACATGGTGATAATGTACTGCCAACTTATCATCGGGGCAACAAAACAAACGTTTAGTCTAAAATATCACGAATCAGCACTACTATTGGATCTGCGAGATCTACTTTTTGATCCTGCGGGAGATCAACTTTACGAACTAAATCTTGTGGTCTAACACTATTACTGAAATCATTATTTATGACAAACCTATGAACTCACTCAACCTTTTTGGTTGACACTTTAGCATGTTTTGTCTCAGGTGCTGTTTGATTCAAGCTTTCTTATCTACTACTTATGTGATGCTACTTGGACTTAGGATCAAGAGATATCGCATTTATTACTTCTGTATATGAACAATTACTTTATCGTTATTTCCATTATTGTAACGACATTTCATTTTCCACTGCGTACTCAATAAAGTTAAATTTTCTCATTTAGTATTGTTCTCGTATTATAATATGTTGGTTTATTTGATATTAGTAACGTTTCTTCCAGACCCTATTGGGAGGACGTCACAGAAATAATGAGGCTAGAGATGGAAAATCACAGTCTAGTAATTTGTTTCAAGAAGAAGGATAAGCATTCCGAATTCAAATATATAGAGATTGATTCCGTCATCGAAGAGATAAAACACCAGAATACCGAAGAAGCCCGTTCATCAGACGGATCTACGGAAGAAAGTTATACCGATGATGACAAGGAAGAAGAACAAAACGAAGACATTCTGGGTTATTCTTATTCTCTACCGGCAGCATCAGATCAAGAGGAGCCGGATTCTTCTTCTTCAGATCACTTAGAAATACCGGTCATATCAAATCACACCGATATGATAACCTTCATCAATAATACCGATGAATTTGAAGATATTCTCGAAGCCATCCATAAATCAACAATCATTTTCACACCTCGTTTAAAGGAACAGATCAAGGCTATCGAAGATGAATACAACCTTTATTTACCAAGAGAATATAGTAATGTTGAACTCTTAGAAGGCCGCATTCAAGACTTCATCGCTGCTCTTCAAAATCATATCTATCATGAAGAAAGGCTATGAGAGCACAATTCAATGGTTCGCACTATTCACGAGACAAGATTTTGTCGAGATCAGAAGATCATTTACCCTAAGGTTTACAACGCCTTAGCAGGATCTGCACTTCCGTTCTCAGCAAACCAACGAGCACTACCGACTCTCATCTGGAAACATATGGATCTTTCCACCGGACGCCCGACTTATTATTCTAATTTGTAAATGATCGATGATATTTACGGCCTCTTCGTTC
This sequence comes from Rutidosis leptorrhynchoides, assembly GCF_046630445.1. Lineage (NCBI taxonomy): Eukaryota > Viridiplantae > Streptophyta > Magnoliopsida > Asterales > Asteraceae > Rutidosis > Rutidosis leptorrhynchoides. Next base: position 449,655,020 of record NC_092333.1, on the reverse strand, counting down.
TCTTGGAAAAGGATAATTTCGAGAGCACACCAGACAAACTAGTGATCTACGTAACAATTGATCACCATGCTGATCTGATTATCAAAGAATTACGAGACGTTGTAGCAGAAGAAGAAGAAGAAGAAGAAGAAGAAGAAGAAGAAAGACGCAACAATCCATTCTCACATTTAGATCCAGACCGAATCAACATTGCCACCTTTGTTACAAAGCAACTGGCACGTATCTTTCATGTGTCCACGGATCCTAGTTTCACATTTAAAGCCGGATGTCCGAGATATATTCCAAAACGGTGACATTGATGCTTGGGTCGGGATTGCTTTTCACTTCTTGCCAGCTTCGCCTCTTAGCAAATTTGTACAGAGCTACAAATTCCTTATGTGGAGACCACAATTCAGAATATTTTGAGATACTGAAGATACAATTTTTGACATTATTCGAGGATCTCCGCAGTGAACACCCAGTTCGAGAAACGATCACTACAAGCACGGCCTCGATGATTGACATTCATGGATCAAAAAGCAGAGCCGTAGATCATATTCTCATCGGACTCCAAGATTTATCACGAGCTACAACTGCCCATTATCTCGCCTTCAGAAAATCTTCAAGAGAAATACCGGAACTTCTACCACTTTTGGTTCGGCATTTTATCAGAATCTATCCACCAAGACTCACGTTCCCTCAAAAAACAATGATTATAACAGACAGAGGGAGATGCCTGCCTTTCAATAGTAGACATCATCATGGTCGAGCCAACGACCTTAAACAAAAGCGCTTCTTGGGAGGCAACTCGTGCAATAAAGTAGAGTAGAAGACAATAAAGGATGACAAATGAGCCAATCAATAAAAGATGTAACTTTCGAGTTTGATGAAAAAACCTGCCTTCACCGCCAGCTCGTTTCTTCACAAGCATCCTTGACAATCCGTAGGGAAGTACTCATTCTTCTTCACTCGTTATTAGCTATAAATTTTTATGCATTAAAATTATGCCATATACTAGCTTATCACTAAGTGTGGGATTCCAACCTGATAAACACTAGACAAATAATCCCAAAAATCTTTAAATTAAACTCCTAAGTGTGGGATACACTATGAATATTGGGGACAATGTTCATCTAAGTGTGGGATGATGGTATAACCTTTTAAATGCCATATCACAATAAACCCGTTACAAAGATTCCTCGTCCTTAAGCCAAATTTCAAAATTTCTAAACAAAATAAAGCCTTTCCGAAAAAAATACTTTCGAAAAACAAAAACGTTTGTAAATAAAAATTAAGGATTAACTAAGACAGAAATCTTGTTGGGACGAACCGAATCTATAATAGAGCACTGCATGACTAGGCATTATCAACCTAAATTGATTATGGTGAGGCACCCAAATAAGACTATATAAGCATTCATTTTTAATGCTTCACTATTTTCCGTTGAGAGTGTCGATGTCTGTACTCAGAATCAGAACTTGGTCTAGATCTACATTTTCGAGTAACGAAATGTGATATAGGTATGACTAGAAGAGCTAGCCATTTATCAAGGAACCCTACACACCTACACCACCACCTTTACCACATCAAACCGTCATCCACATGTTCACTACCACCTCAACCCGAAAATCCAAAAAATGAGATTTCCTCAGAAAAACCCAATTTATAAACTTCTCAAGTATCACGGCAAAAGTCTTGCAAAACATTTACCAGCAGAAAGTTTCTCGAGATAAAATTTCAAATAAAAAAAGTTGTGTTATTCAAAGTTCTGAGAAAAGAAGTAGAACTTATAAGGCAAGAATGGAGAAATGTCGAAGAAGAACTCGAATGAAAGAATGCCTGTGAAGAATCACTCTAAAAGTGAAAAAGTTCAAAGAACTCTGAAGTGCTTCTCAAAAATATCAGAACTCATATCTACCTTTCCTCTCCAAATTCAGAATAAAAGTCTTTAAAAAGACTGTTCACCCTTCTCACCCTTAAACAACTTCACCACTACTCAAAAATTCCTTTTTCACCCTTCGATTTTGGACAAATAACCTAGAAGCTATAGTTGTTACCGCCTTCACAATTGTAACAAAGATTTGAGTCTTTATCAAGCCTATGACGATGGGTGTAACATGACTGGCTATGAGTGAATTCATTTTTTAGATCTATAGGGAACCCTAAACACTTGTGTGATTCGAGTGACCCGTGAAAGCTAGCCCAAGTCATGTAACCTCCTCGCATGCTTGCAGAGATAGTTTCAACCCCAACATAGAGGACTCACCTTATTTTTCGCTCTTATAATAAAAAATCAAACCGCTTAGGCCAATAGAATGAAAACTTTGAAAGATATCTTGAAGTTAAAAACGAGAAGTTTGTTTGAGGACAAGCAAAGTCTAAGTGTGGAATATTTGATATCAGCTAAAAAATCTCATTTTTACCCTAATATTAAGTCCCAAAAATAATAAAGTTTCAAACTTTATCTCCAAATTAATCGCTTCGCCGGTTAATATTGTAGATTAAGTAATTACAATGGCAATGCAAAAAGAATCAAGTAAAACGGAGCTAAAACAAAGATTCTAGAGCGAAAACGATGAAAGACAAGTTACGACCGAAATCAAGTTACGATGCAGGGAACGAGCAAGATCCAAGCAAATCAGGGAAACCAGCACCAAAAACGGCTTGCTAAACGGCCCGCCGTCTTCGGCCGGCTTGCCAGACCAGCCAAGAAACGGGCACCAACACTGGGCACCCACACCGGCTTGCCCAAAAATAGGCACCAACACCGATCACCCATGCCGGCCTGCCAAACGGCTTGCCAGCCATTCGCAGCCAAATGTTTCTTATTTAAAGGCCATTTGTCACTTCATTCCAACACACACTTTAATTCACTTCTCTCTCTCTCTCTCTCTCTCTCTCTCTCTTACAACAATAATTAGAGTCATACTTTCAAGGTCTTCTACTCCGAGAAATTTAGTACCCGGAGAAGAACGCCGAAGATTGTATTAGGAGCGGTCTGGAGTCTGAAGTTATCACTTTTGTACTTTCGGAACTCGTTTAATCTACTTGTACTTCTATCCTTTATCTTTACATAATGTCTTCCATTATTATGATTTATGATATTGTTACCATGATTAGCGAGTAGTTATCTTTAGTGTATGCTATGATCTAGTTAGTTATGCTGCCGGAATAATATTATGGACTGCGTATGTTGTCGAGATGCTTTTCGATTATGCTTTAAACTCAATCACTTTTTCAACTAATAAAACGTAGTTATTGGCTCTGTTATTGTGAAGTCGCGAACCCCAATTCAGAGTATACTATATGTGTCACCCCTTGGCAAGAGAACTCTGTCGGATACAATGCAAGCTTGACTGAAGCACACCGGTTGTAGTAAGTCCACCCGAGCCTTGGATTCTGACTGAGGACTCTTTCGTAGTGAAATATCTAACTAGGCCCATAGTACATTGTTGATCCTAGACCATGCTAGTGTAGCCACCAAGCATATAAACTTCGTACGTGCACGCTGAAGCACAACGTTTATTGTAAGCGGTACCTCTACTAAGTAAGGCCAAGGAACCCGGTCAATGTTTATTAGTACACTTCACCATAACACGGTCTCAAGCATTGCACCCCGCTTGAGAGATTCATAGTTAATTAAGAAACTGTTTGTTTAAATTCATAAAGGGTTGGACCGTTAGGATAGCCGAACGTGTTCATGGAAGTCACACCGACTTGGCCATGGTGTTCTTTATGGTTAATCTCTTTTAAGGGCCTAACTATCTTTTAAAACCAATCATTAACAAAAGCATCAACACACATCACGTGTCTCAGATATGGGATACCTTGTTATTTATTATGTTTAAGAAAGTTTAGACCTTTTAGAACGTTAATACATCAACTAACCGAGTCGCTCAATTGGATGAGCCGTATAAACGTATATGCTTGTAGTCAGGCTGCACGGGCGTTGGGGGTATAGAACGTTGCTGTCTATTTAGAATCTTCAAGCCTAACGCATTACCCAGTGACATGTCAGTTGTCACGACCCTACTTTTTCCGTTATCTTTTACCGTTTATTATTTAACGCCCGTTAATTATTATTCGTGTCGCGTCATTTCTATGACCTATATTATTATTTTAGTAATAATATATTAATTATTATGTATTATGTGAATATTTGTATTCATATTTTAATTCGTACGTTTCTACGTATCGTGAATTTCTATCCGGCGAATCTTTTCGGTTTTCAAACCAACGGTCAAATTTTTTGGGATTTTTAAATCCAAATTATTTTAAATATGATATTTTAATGTCATATGATTATATATAGTGTTTATATATTTTATTCGTCGCGTATTTGTTATCTCTCCGAATTATTAATCGCGTAGTAGCGTTTTCGCATTTCGGGTTTCGATCGGGCATTCGGGCCACAAGCAATTGCACATTATTTAAAAATGGCCACTATGGGGCCCAACCTACCCACATTCGGCCGAACCCCATGAAGGGGGGGGGGGGGAGGAGTGCCCTTCTTTTTTTGCCATTTTATATTTTCACTTCACATTTTATTTTTCACAAAACCTAATTTTCTAAATTTTCTCTCAACTTTTCTCCTCCCTCTCCTCTCCCTTGGCCGTTGCCCAACACCAAGAACATCATCATCATCTTCATCAATTGTTGATCATTCAAGAAGCTTTCATCATCATCGCGTTCATCTCTTCGATCTCTACACGTTCATATCATTCAATTCTTGATTAGGGTATAAATCCTAGCCCTATATTTTTGATTTTTCTTTAATTTTTCTATTTTTATATGTTATTATGATTTTATAGTACTTTTATGTTGATGGATTGTTGATTGTATGCATAGAAACACTTGTTATAGCATATTTCCGATTTGATTGATTTTGGACAGCAGCATATTCGACCATTTCAGGGAACTAAACTGATGTTTTTGTAAAATTAAAGTGTCTAGATGTGTTCCTCTCATCAAAGACATTGTTTTAGACACCAGATTCATGTTATTTCGATTCCCGGAACTTAAGTTATGATTAAAATGGTGTTTTCATGAAATCAAATTATAAAAATGAATGTGTTCAGGTTTGGTCCGAATTTGTAACCATTTTTGGAGTCACTATGGTGTACTAGTGTGTTAGTATTGATGATTGGATGAACATTCATGTTCGGGTCATCGAAATCCGAGCCACGGATCACCCGTTATGACTAAAACATGTTTTTGAACGAATTAAAGCTCCAAGTTGATATATGGCTGTTGGTCACGACTTGGTGGCTGTTATTGGGGTGCTCTTGAGTGTACTAATGTGTCGAGTGGCTTGATTAGGCGAAGATATATATAAGACTCGCCGAAAACCGATACCCGGGGCTCAAGTTATGACCCGATGAACTTTTAATTAAAACTTATGGTTATGAAATAAGACTTATGACCTAAATAATGATTTTCATTATTAATAAATTACTTATGATATAAAAAGTAATTATTTTAATTTAAAACTTATGATATACATATTTATTATATCATTTATTAATAGTATTATGATTTAATTAAACATTTAATTAAACTTATGATTAATAATACTTTCATTATTAATGAAAAATACTTATAGTACGTATTAAACTTATGTTACGAAATATTTTAATAAGACTTATAATAAAGAGTAATTAATTATTTAAATAATATATGGCTTAGTTATTATTTAATTATAATTTAATTATTAAATACTTATGATTTAATAACTATAATTAAATATTATGATATGATTAATAATTCATTATTAATTAATAATACATATGATATGATTAAAATTTATTATTAATTAATAATACTTATGTTATGACTAATATTTAATTAATTAAATAAATACCCATGTTATATTAATTATATCATTTAAACTTATGATTAACTTTAATAATTCAATTTAATCTAATTAAACTTATGTTATGACATAATTATACATATATGACATTAAATAACATTATAACTTATATTATTATTATAACTTATACTTTAAAAATTAATGTTGACAATGTTTGACCAAGGTTGACTTTTGAGGTGACTTTCGGTTGACTTTGACTTTCAGTTGACTTTTGTTGACTTTCGAATTAAGGAAACTTTCCTAAGTTATAAACTTTCCAAAAATAGCAACTTTCTAAATATGAAAACTTTACTAAAATAGAAACTTTCCAAAAATGGAAACTTTCCAAAAATAGAAACTTTCCTAAAATAGAAACATTCCTAAAATAGAAACTTTCCAAAAATGGAAACCTGCTAAAAATAGAAACTTTCTAAAAATAGAAAGTACTTGTCCTTACACTGTTCTGATCAAATCGAAGCATGATGAGTGTTGTTCTATGTTTACTTGCAACAAGTACTATAGGTATCATACTAAGACTTGACCTAAGTTAGTTATTTATATCGACCTGCTTTATTTATAGGTCGGCGTTGTGATCATTCTTGATCACTTTACTTCGTTTGCTGTTCGCCTTTTGTGTGGTTACTTCATTTGCTTTAAGGTGAGTTATAGTCCCGTTTTTCATACTTTTTAAAGTATTTTTGGGATGTGATTATATGCATTTTTGTTTTACATTTAGACACAAGTGGCAATTAAATTTAAATTATTCATTATGAGTTGAACGAAAATATTCCATAGTCTGGTAACTGTAATCACTGGTTTCTACTGGGAACGCGAATCCTATGGATAGATCTATCGGGCTTGTGATAGTGTTCTAAATGAACATATATTTAGGCGCAATATCCTTCCAATATGTAAAGTTTTTAGATGCAATTGTTCTATTTTCAAGTAATAATCGTTTAAATAAATAAGTGCGAAGACTGAAGACGCAAACGACGATTTGAAGAACGCAAATGACCAAAAAGCTCAAACGTACAAGATACAATCCAAGTGATTCAATTTATTGATGAGAAACGTCTAAAAATTACAAAAGTACAAGTCGCGCAACGCAAAGTACAAGATATCTAAGCGTACGAAAGGACGTTGGAAAATCCGGAACCGAGACATGAATCGAGCATCAACGTACAACTCAACGGAGCTAAAATTACAAGTCAACTATGCACAAGAATATAATATAATATATATATAATTATATGAAATTATATATTATTATATTATATATTATAATATTCAGCAGCCCACGTTTAACTCAATTTGGTGAGCTGGAATCCGAAGCTCCGCACTCGCGGAGCTGTAAATCACAAAAGTACCGCACTCGCGGAGCTGCCTGGTCCCAAAATGCCTATAAAAGCCAACGAATTCTGCTCGATCAACGTACACCAGATTGATTAATTCAATCTTTTCTTTCTCTCTATATTTATAATTTATATTTAAATTATAATTTTAATTTTAATTTAAGTTTAATAATAATTGGGTTACTGTAAGAAATGTTTTACGGGTTTTAAATTCGGAACTCTGTCCGTGTAACGCTACGCGATTAAATACCACTGTAAGCTATGTTCTTCCTTTTTAAATTAATGTCTCGTAACTAAGTTATTATTATGCTTATTTGAGCCGAAGTAATTGTGATGTTGGGCTAAATATTAAGATGTGGTTATTGGATTTTGTTCCATAATTCGGGTTTGGACAAAAGACCGACACTTGTGAACATTGGACTATTGACTATTAATAAGTAGGGGGTATTGTCTAATTGAACGACAACTCATTGGAACCTGTCGAACCTATCTTCAAATTAGTTAAACTAATAATTATTAAATTGATTACGAATGTCCTATTTAGTGACGTTTATACGACATCGTTTACAATCATTTAATTAATTATTCGGGTTGGGTAATTGATTATTCATTCTGATCAAGTGGGTAAATTAATATTCATGGACTAGTTATAACAGGGGTAGATTACATACAAGGATAATTGGTGTAATTGTTAACAAAGTATTAAAACCTTGAATTACACAGTCGATAACCTGGTGTAATTATTAACAAAGTATTAAAACCTTGTTACAGTTCGAATCCCTAATTAGTTGGAATATTTGACTTCGGGAATAAGGTTAATTTGATGAGCATTTTATAATTATGACCGATGGACTATTATGGACAAAAACAAGATAGGTATCAAATAAACCAGGACAAAGGACAATTAACCCGGGTAACAATTAATCAAAATGTCAAACATCATGATTACGGAAGTTTAAATAAGCATAATACTTTTATTTCATATTTCATCGTACCTTTATTTACTGTCATTTCAATTACTGCAATTTACTTTATCGCAATTTAAATTCTGTCATTTATATTATCGTCATTTATCTTTACGCTTTATTTAAAATCGACAAACCGGTCATTAAACGGTAAAAACCCCCTTTTATATATTATTATTACTATATATAATTATATATATTTTATATAAATATAGTTGTTAAAAATATAGCGTTAAACTTAGCTAGCTCCCTGTGGAACGAACTGGACTTACTAAAAACTACAGCACTCTACGATTAGGTACACTGCCTATAGTGTTGTAGCAAGGTTTAGATATATCCCATCTATATAAATAAATAAAACTTGTATCATATTTCGCCGTATTTCGTAGTAAACAATAATAGTATATTTCGTACCCCTCCGCTGACACATCAAGTTTTTGGCGCCGCTGCCGGGGACTCAGCGAAATGCTATATTTTTAATCTATATTTGTAAAAATACAATTATATATAAGTTTGAAAAAATAAAAAAAAAATACTAAAAAAATAATAATAAAAAATTATATTTTTAAGAGTTTGTTCAAAATATATAAAATTATAAAGTATTTTTATTTTTATTTTTAGTTTTTAAAATATAAGTTTATTTTATTTTATATAAATTATATCTATTATTTTGTAAAATTAAAATCTTGTAAAAATTAAAAACAGCAACTGGGCCCAAGTCTGGCCGAAACCCAAAACTGAAGCCCACACAGGAATATGAAATGTCCCGTTCATATCGATTATAAACGTTCCATATTAGTTGATTTCGTTGCGAGGTTTTGACCTCTATATGAGACGTTTTTCAAAGACTGCATTCGTTTTTAAAACAAACCATAACCTTTATTTTATCGACATTGTTAAAAAGACACCACCTAGATTATCCAGAAATGATAATCTAAAAATATCACACTTACACACTACCAATACATATTGGTTTACAATACTAATATGTTACAACAAAATAAATCTCGAATGCAGTTTTAAACAATATTATACAAGTATGCTGACACTAAATCTTGTCCACATATTAGCATGCAACAGCGGAAGCTCTTAATAATCACCTGAGAATAAATATGCTTTAAACGTCAATAAAAATGTTGGTGAGTTATAGGTTTAACCTATATATTTATCAAATTGTAATAATAGACCACAAGATTTCATATTTCAATATACATCCCATACATAGAGATAAAAAATCATTCATATGGTGAACACCTGGTAACCGACATTAACAAGATGCATATAAGAATATCTCCTATCATTCCAGGAAATCCATCGGACATGATAAAACAACATCGAAGTACTAAAGCATCCGCAACCATGGATGGGGTTCGTTAGGCCCAATAGATCTATCTTTACGATTCTTGATGGTAAGTTTGTTCAACTCTAGATAGTCGATACACAACCTGAATATACCATCTTTCTTCTTGACAAACAAAACAGGAGCTCCCCATAGTGATGTGCTTGGTCGTATAAAACCACACTCTAAGAGTTCTTGTAATTGGCTTTGGAGTTCCTTCATTTCGCTGGGTGCAAGTCTGTATGGAGTACGAGCTATTGGTGCAGCTCCTGGTACGAGATCTATTTGAAATTCAACAGATCGGTGTGGAGGCAGTCCCGGTAATTCTTTCGGAAATACATCTGGAAATTCTTTTGCGACGGGAACATCATTGATGTTCTTTTCTTCCGTTTGTACTTTCTCGACATGTGCTAGAACAGCATAGCAACCTTTTCTTATTAGTTTTTGCGCCTTTAAATTACTAATAAGATTTAGCTTCGCATTGCTCTTTTCTCCATACACCATTAAGGGATTTCCTTTTTCTCGTACAATGCGAATTGCATTTTTGTAACATACGATTTATGTTCTCTCCTTTTTCAACCAATCTATACAGATTATCACATCAAAACTCTCTAACTCTACTGGTATCAAATCAATCTTAAATGTTTTGCTAACCAAATTAATTTCTCGATTCCGACATATATTATATGCTGTAATTAATTTATCGTTTGCTAATTCGATTTAAAATTTGTTATCCAAAGGCGTGTGGACAACTTAGTTTAGCACAAAAATCTCTACTCATATAGCTTCCTTCCGCACCCGAATCAAATAAAACATAAGCAGATTTATTGTCAATAAGAAACATATCCGTAACAAGCTCCGGGTCTTCCTGCGCTTCTGCCGTATTAATATTGAAAACTCTTCCGCGGCCCTGCCCACTAGTATTCCCCTGATTCGGGCAATTTCTACTAATGTGGCCCGGTTTTCCACATGCAAAGCAAAGTATGGTGCCATTATCTGTTCCGACATTATTTGTTCTTTTAATTCTGTTAAACTTTGGTCCGTAGGCCTCACACTTTACCGCACTATGACCATTTCTTCTACACCTAGTGCAAAATATCGTGCAGAATCCCTGGTGATTCTCTTCACACCTTTGGCATGACTGTTTTTGGTTTTTGTTGCCATTGTTGTTATTGAGATTGTTGTTGGGATTGTTATTGTTGCTATTGTTGTTGTTGTTATTGTTGTTGGGACGGTTATTGTACTTGTTGTTAGGACGTTTGTTGAAGTTTTTGTTGCGATTGATGTTGAGGTTGTTGGGATAGTTATTGCGATTGTGGTTGTGATTGTTGTTGTTGTATTGGTGACTCTTGTCATTGGTTTCTTCCCAATTTCTCTTGACTTGTTTCATGTTAACCTCTTCAGTCGTCTGCTCTTTAATCCTTCCTTCGATCTGGTTCACTAATTTTTGAGCCATTCGACTTGCCTTTTATATGGAGGCGGGCTTGTGTGAACTCACATCTTCTTGAATCCTTTCCAGCAACCCTTTTACAAATGCGTCAATCTTCTCTTCTTCGTCTTCGAACGTTCTGGGGCACAATAGGCACAATTCGGTGAATCGTCGTTCGTACGTGGTGATATCGAAACCTTGTGTTCGTAATCCTCTAAGCTCTACCTTGAGCTTGTTGACCTCGTTTCTGGGACGATACTGCTCATTCATCAATTGCTTGAATGCTGACCACGGTAGTGCGTAAGCAGCATCTTGTCCTACCTGCTCGAGATAGGTATTCCACCATGTTTGAAATGTCCCGTTCTTATTGATTAAAAACGTTCCATATTAATTTATTTCGTTGCGAGGTTTTGACCTCTATATGAGACGTTTTTCAAAGACTGCATTCATTTTAAAACAAACCATAACCTTTATTTCATAAATAAAGGTTTAAAAAGCTTTACGTAGATTATCAAATAATGATAATCTAAAATATCCTGTTTACACACGACCATTACATAATGGTTTACAATACAAATATGTTACATCGAAATCAGTTTCTTGAATGCAGTTTTTACACAATATCATACAAACATGGACTCCAAATCTTGTCCTTATTTTAGTATGCAACAGCGGAAGCTCTTAATAATCACCTGAGAATAAACATGCTTAAAACGTCAACAAAAATGTTGGTGAGTTATAGGTTTAACCTATATATATCAAATCGTAACAATAGACCACAAGATTTCATATTTCAATACACATCCCATACATAGAGATAAAAATCATTCATATGGTGAACACCTGGTAACCGACAATAACAAGATGCATATATAAGAATATCCCCATCATTCCGGGACACCCTTCGGATATGATATAAATTTCGAAGTACTAAAGCATCCGGTACTTTGGATGGGGTTTGTTAGGCCCAATAGATCTATCTTTAGGATTCGCGTCAATTAGGGTGTCTGTTCCCTAATTCTTAGATTACCAGACTTAATAAAAAGGGGCATATTCGATTTCGATAATTCAACCATAGAATGTAGTTTCACGTACTTGTGTCTATTTTGTAAATCATTTATAAAACCTGCATGTATTCTCATCCCAAAAATATTAGATTTTAAAAGTGGGACTATAACTCACTTTCACAGATTTTTACTTCGTCGGGAAGTAAGACTTGGCCACTGGTTGATTCACGAACCTATAACAATATATACATATATATCAAAGTATGTTCAAAATATATTTACAACACTTTTAATATATTTTGATGTTTTAAGTTTATTAAGTCAGCTGTCCTCGTTAGTAACCTACAACTAGTTGTCCACAGTTAGATGTACAGAAATAAATCGATAAATATTATCTTGAATCAATCCACGACCCAGTGTATACGTATCTCAGTATTGATCACAACTCAAACTATATATATTTTGGAATCAACCTCAACCCTGTATAGCTAACTCCAACATTCACATATAGAGTGTCTATGGTTGTTCCGAAATATATATAGATGTGTCGACATGATAGGTCGAAACATTGTATACGTGTCTATGGTATCTCAAGATTACATAATATACAATACAAGTTGATTAAGTTATGGTTGGAATAGATTTGTTACCAATTTTCACGTAGCTAAAATGAGAAAAATTATCCAATCTTGTTTTACCCATAACTTCTTCATTTTAAATCCGTTTTGAGTGAATCAAATTGCTATGGTTTCATATTGAACTCTATTTTATGAATCTAAACAGAAAAGTATAGGTTTATAGTCGGAAAAATAAGTTACAAGTCATTTTTGTAAAGGTAGTCATTTCAGTCGAAAGAACGACGTCTAGATGACCATTTTAGAAAACATACTTCCACTTTGAGTTTAATCATAATTTTTGGATATAGTTTCATGTTCATAATAAAAATCATTTTCTCAGAATAACAACTTTAAAATCAAAGTTTATCATAGTTTTTAATTAACTAACCCAAAACAGCCCGCGGTGTTACTACGACGACGTAAATCCGGTTTTACGGTGTTTTTCATGTTTCCAGGTTTTAAATCATTAAGTTAGCATATCATATAGATATAGAACATGTGTTTAGTTGATTTTAAAAGTCAAGTTAGAAGGATTAACTTTTGTTTGCGAACAAGTTTAGAATTAACTAAACTATGTTCTAGTGATTACAAGTTTAAACCTTCGAATAAGATAGCTTTATATGTATGAATCGAATGATGTTATGAACATCATTACTACCTTAAGTTCCTTGGATAAACCTACTGGAAAAGAGAAAAATGGATCTAGCTTCAATGGATCCTTGGATGGCTCGAAGTTCTTGAAGCAGAATCATGACACGAAAACAAGTTCAAGTAAGATCATCACTTGAAATAAGATTGTTATAGTTATAGAAATTAAACCAAAGTTTGAATATGATTATTACCTTGTATTAGAATGATAACCTACTGTAAGAAACAAAGATTTCTTGAGGTTGGATGATCACCTTACAAGATTGGAAGTGAGCTAGCAAACTTGAAAGTATTCTTGATTTTATGAAACTAGAACTTTTGGAATTTATGAAGAACACTTAGAACTTGAAGATAGAACTTGAGAGAGATCAATTAGATGAAGAAAATTGAAGAATTAAAGTGTTTTTAGGTGTTTTTGGTAGTTGGTGTATGGATTAGATATAAAGGATATGTAATTTTGTTTTCATGTAAATAAGTCATGAATGATTACTCATATTTTTGTAATTTTATGAGATATTTCATGCTAGTTGCCAAATGATGGTTCCCACATGTGTTAGGTGACTCACATGGGCTGCTAAGAGCTGATCATTGGAGTGTATATACCAATAGTACATACATCTAAAAGCTGTGTATTGTACGAGTACGAATACGGGTGCATACGAGTAGAATTGTTGATGAAACTGAACGAGGATGTAATTGTAAGAATTTTTGTTAAGTAAAAGTATTTTGATAAGTGTATTGAAGTCTTTCAAAAGTGTATAAATACATATTAAAACACTACATGTATATACATTTTAACTGAGTCGTTAAGTCATCGTTAGTCGTTACATGTAAGTGTTGTTTTGAAACCGTTAGGTTAACGATCTTGTTAAATGTTGTTAACCTAATGTTTATAATATCAAATGAGATTTTAAATTATTATATTATCATGATATTATCATGTATGAATATCTCTTAATATGATATATATACATTAAATGTCTTTACAACGATAATCGTTACATATATGTCTCGTTTAAAAATCATTAAGTTAGTAGTCTTGTTTTTACATATGTAGTTCATTGTTAATATACTTAATGATATGTTTACTTATCATAGTATCATGTTAACTATATATATATATCCATTATATGTCATCATATAGTTTTTACAAGTTTTAACGTTCGTGAATCACCGGTCAACTTGGGTGGTCAATTGTCTATATGAAACATATTTCAATTAATCAAGTCTTAACAAGTTTGATTGCTTAACATGTTGGAAACATTTAATCATGTAAATATCAATCTCAATTAATATATATAAACATGGAAAAGTTCGGGTCACTACAGTACCTACCCGTTAAATAAATTTCGTCCCGAAATTTTAAGCTGTTGAAGGTGTTGACGAATCTTATGGAAATAGATGCGGGTATTTCTTCTTCATCTGATCTTCACGCTCCCAGGTGAACTCGGGTCCTCTACGAGCATTCCATCGAACCTTAACAATTGGTATCTTGTTTTGCTTAAGTCTTTTAACCTCACGATCCATTATTTCGACGGGTTCTTCGATGAATTGAAGTTTTTCGTTGATTTGGATTTCATCTAACGGAATAGTGAGATCTTCTTTAGCAAAACATTTCTTTAAATTCGAGACGTGGAAAGTGTTATGTACAGCCGCGAGTTGTTGAGGTAACTCTAGTCGGTAAGCTACTGGTCCGACACGATCAATAATCTTGAATGGTCCAATATACCTTGGATTTAATTTCCCTCGTTTACCAAATCGAACAACGCCTTTCCAAGGTGCAACTTTAAGCATGACCATCTCTCCAATTTCAAATTCTATATCTTTTCTTTTAATGTCAGCGTAGCTCTTTTGTCGACTTTGGGCGGTGTAACGACCCAAACCAAACCACGACGATTCCCGTTAAATTTCACAACAAAAAAAAATTTTCTGGTGCAGTTCACTCGCGCGGCGCGCCAGGTGGGCGCGCGGCGCGCCAAATCACCTGGACAGCCCGCTGTCCCCGGAAGTCAATTTAACGAAAATGTTTGACTAGTTCCCGACATATTTAGCCAAAATGCTTTTAACCGTACATTAATATATGTAAAACTAGCACATAACTAAGGTTTGAGCGAGTTTTACAAAGTGGGGCCCACACGTGCCCAAATTACCCATTAAGAATAAAAAATACAATTTTAGACCATAAGACTCTTAATACAAGACAAAGCCGAGCATGGCGATTGGGGTACACTACCCAATCCTAATAAATCCAAAAGCAAGCCTTCTACGCAAACTATGCAAGTCCTCTAATCCTTGCGCTTACCCGAGCCACCATCCGCATGCAATCTATAAAAAGAGTCAACAACGAGAGGGTAAGCTAACGCTTAGTGAATGATAATATACTACATACATATATATGTATAAAATGAATACGCCACACAAACAAATACCGCATACCGTAGCATCCAAATATAAAGCAACTACACTAAGCATACCGTACAATCTCTAAGCATCAAGCTAAAGGTACAACAACAAATATGAGTCCACCAACGACAAAGTGAACATCTCCACATGGCTACACTCGGAGGGTTAGCTACAACACAACAATACATTAATATATATATAACAATATAAACGAACAAGGTTAACACCTTAACCCAATACCGAGAACCAAATACCACAATGAAGATTGGCCGAACTACACGAGCCTTAGTAATCCGAACCACACGAGATTACTATCTTCACAACATCGAGGTTGGCCGAACTACACGAGCCTTAGTAATCCGAAACCACACGAGATTACTACCTCAATAAGATGACTGAACTACACGAGTCACCATGAATCCGAACTACACGAGATTCATTTGACAAGATGACCGAAACCACACGCGTCATCGTGAATCCGAATCCACACGCGATTCACTTCTCCAACTCAAACCCACGGTCACGGGATTATAAAATCCACCACATCGGGGCCACAACATCCAAATCACAATCCCGTGTGATAATGTACACACGAACGTGTACTTCGCCAAAGATGGTCAACCAAAACACACAACCGTGCCAATTGGACTTATACAAAAGTCCATCAAGTCCACCTACATGTGAAGTGAGCTCTATAGCCGAAAATCACTTCACCCGACCCGCACCCATCCTATACATACATATGTACATAGGATAATATCACTCACCTTGAAGTCTTGAAGAAAGCTTCCAAGTGATCCGCAACTCGCCAATGGAAAATACCTATTCCATTAACACAATTACAACAATACAATTAGGATGGATTTTACAAACCAACCCAATTCGCCACTTAGTGCAATTTCGACCCAAATGCACTTCCGAGCACAAACCGTGCCCAAACTAACCAATAATCACTAACGCAAGTGAGAATGGTCAATATAAGCCAATTAAACCCGAACTCAAGTGTCAAACACGTGTCATACCCATTTAGACACTTAAACCCTAATTTTGACCCATAAAGGTCAAAATCTCGTCCTTTATAAGTTTTGACACCAAAACACATTTAACTCGGTCTTATACTTCAACTTAATCCATTTTAAGTTCATAAACCTCATTAAGTCACCAAATGGGTCATAATCACTACCAAACCCTAATTTGACCCAAAGTCACAATTAGTCAACCAAATACCCTAAATGGTTTCCAATACTTCCATAATCACTAATCCAAGTGATAAATCCCAAGATTAAAGCCTAATCAAGGCCAAATCGTCAATCAACCCAAAACCCGCCAAGTGACAAGAATAACTAGTCACCATAAACCCATTTCATCATCTAAGAGGTTTTACAACTAATTAACTCAAAACCCTAACTTGAATATCAAATTAAATAATTGAAATTCGGAGTTTGAGCTTACCAATACTATCACCGTGTAGCCGAGAACGAAAGGAACAACTTTAAAACCCGAGACTTTGAACGATTCGAGCTTCTTCCTCACCAAAACCTCCAATCTCTCTCTAAACTCTTACTCTCTCTCTAAAAAGGATGAAGATGATGAGTGGATGTGAATGGGATCCAAAACTGATCCAAACTAGCTCATAAGCCTCACAAATCCGGCCTCAAGTGAAATTACCCATTTGCCCTTCATTTAAACCAATTAAGAAAACAAGGGATTCTGTCAGCAGCAAACGGCGCGGCGCGCCGAATCCCCGCGCGGCGCGCGACATAACTGAAACAGATTCTTTTGCATTTTAAACTTTATATAAATAATCCGCGAAACCCAATCTCGAACGTCTTAATACACAAACAAGCAAGATAAATATTCGGGTCTTACAACTCTCCCCCACTTAAACTCGATCACGTCCTCGTGATCCTCATCACTTAACCAAGTGGACCTCACCCTACGGTCCTCGACATAAGTCCCAATCCGACTTTCCTAAGCAATTCCTTTCCAACGAATCGCCTTCCACAACTAAATCGTCACCCGCGATTTATCAAAACCACAATCCGAGCACTAAAACCATGCTCATTCCCTAACATCAGGAAAACTCAACCAATCTCGTACCGAGATATAAATCCCTTAGCGTACTATTACCGAGTACAACGCTAACAGCAACCAAGTCTCAACCTAAGGTCAACAACCCGAAACGATGAAGACCGAACCAAACGAATCCTTACGGACAACACCAACCACTAACATCCCTTGTAGTGCGCAATACGACCAAAGCGCAACTACCGTAACATCAAAACAAACGGCTAAAACCGATAGCGTCCAAAACGATGATGGCAACGCTAGAACCCAAGGTGTACAAAATCGACTGTTGTCACACCCGTAACAACACGTGAGCGAAACACGGCTATCGCATCACTAATCACACAACATGGTCCTTACGACCCCACCATCGGTGTATCAAACAACCGATAGATCAAACAATACGGTCCTTACGACCCCACCATCGGTGTATCAACAACCAATGGATCACACAACACATGAAGGCTGGCCGAAAACACACGCGCCTTAGTGAATCCGAACTACACGCGACTCACTACCTTCAACACAACAACAATCGGGAATGGCCGAACTACACGCGCCATAGTGAATCCGAACTACACGAGAGTCACTATCCCGGAGGAATGACCGAACTACACGAGTCAATTGTGAATCCGAACTACACGAGACTCACTCCTCAATACAATGACCGAAACCACACGAGTCATTTGTGAATCCGAAACCACACGCGATCCACTTCCACAATATGATGACCGAAACCACACGCGTCATCGTGAATCCGAAACCACACGCGATCCACTACTATGGCGAAGTCAGCGGACCCGAAGATCATGCTTCACCAAATCTCAACACCGGATAAAGTCAGCGGACCCGAAGATCATGCTTCACCGATCACGTACTCCCGTGATGAAGTCAGCGGACCCTAAAGATCATGCTCCATCACTCAACCGTACCATAATGAAGTCAGCGGACCCCGAAGGTCATGCTTCATAAATCATCAATACCACGATGAAGTCAGCGGACCCTAAAGATCATGCTTCATCGATCACATACGCACTTTCGGCCTCAAACAACGAGTAGTGCAACATCGCGCCCTGCTACACTATAGTGAATCCTAACGGATACCACTAACCATCCCCACAATCGAGCAAGAACCACCTATATCAAACATAGGTACCAAACAATGATTCCCCAAGAGAGAATCCGACACACACCTCCCTTAACCGAAGGATTTCACCTTGTTCACCAAACACTTCCATTATCTCTCAACGAGATTTACCACATTACCACCTCAGTGGTAATTCCAATCCAATATCATAAGTACAATTTAACCAAAATTGTACTCTACCACAAGTTGACCAAAACTAGGTCTCGACGAAATTTCCGGATCTACCAAAAACATCATCCGAAATATCACACTAAAACTTCCTCGTGCGGAAATGCGACTCCCCCTCTTGGAACCACGTTCCTATATCACACTCGTACAACCGTACAATGCTACCAAAGGTAGACTTTACCAACGATTGGGTACACACGACCCATCACTACACCTTGCTCCAACCTTGAGCATACGAAGGATTTCAAACAATCCTTAAACATTTCGAACGAAAAGTGTACCACGCATTACACAAACTACACCCTCGCAATCATCCAATTACTATAGTTGTCAATTTCACCGAGTCACTCGTGTACTTAAGGGTTCCTCCCGGTACCCTAAGTACAATGTAACTACAACACAATCGGAGTCGACACCACGCTAGTAGGTATAAAAGAGGCACCTAATGTCGCGTCATAAAGACTCCATTACCAACACACATCGAGATTTTAAACACTCGATCTCAAAGGTTCCAATCACCCGACGAACCTCGTGGTTCATCAACTTCAACACACAAGCGAACACGCACTTAACAATCGAACACCAAAACGATTTCCGTGGCTTGGTAGAAACATACCCCAAATACTAAGGAATGCTTGGTTGCACCAAGTCTTACGCCCTTTGCCCGACAATCAAACATCACCTTAGGGTACTTCCATTAGGAACGTCACCCATAGCATAACATGCACAACAAAGGCATACAACTCAAACTCAACCGGCATTTATAAATAATCAAAAGACCTATTTATTAAAATGAAACGTACCTTAACGTCTCCTCGCCGCACCCGTCCCCGCTAACTTGGGACATTCCGACTTACGATGTCCTTCCTTTTGGCAATTGAAGCACACCATACTACCACCCTTTGGTACCGAACATTCCCAAGACTTGTGACCCCTTACGCCACAATTGTAACATCTAGCCGCACTAGAATCCGATATACCCGTTCGCGTACCACCCGTGCTCACACTCGGACCCTTAGTCCTCTTACTCGGAGCACCATAAGAAACAACTCTTCTCTCACTTGAAGATTCACCCCTATTCGATCGTGAATACGACTCGAAACCTCTAGCCAAGTCGAATAATTCCGAAAACGATTTCGCTTGACCCCGACTAATCTTACTTTTCAAGTCATCATTCAAGGTCCGATAGAAATCCCCCATCAACAAACGATCATTCCCCAAATACTCCGGACAAAAACGAGCCTTTGCCATAAAGGTCGCCTTAAGAGTACTCAATTCCATAGATCCTTGTCGCAAATTTCGCAACTCATTACGCAATTCCCACAAATCAGCCGAAGTCCGGAACTCCTCAAAGAATTCCTCCTTAAACTCGTCCCACGATAAGGCCATAAACGTCTCGCCACCGACAAGATCAATCTTACCATCCAACCAATCCCTTGCCCTACCACGCAACAAACTCGTAGCGAGTCTCGTCTTCCTCTCGGGAGGGCAATCAATAGTACGAAAACACCCTTCGACATCCGAAATCCAAGTTGTGCTTACCAAAGGATCCGGTTTTCCGTCGTACATCGGGGGTTTAGTCCTCATGAAGCTTTTAAGATAACGCTCCATTTCACTACTACTTTGAAGTTCGGAATACTTCCTTTCCATTCTTTCTTCCAACGCATTCATTTGCTCCGCAACGGCGGCCGCAACCCTAGCGTTAAACTCCGCGTCGTTCGTTTCGATCCCACTTCCCGTCGCCATTCTAAGGAATGCAAAACGATTAGATCACGAACGTATAAGTAAACACGCACAACCCCGACCCATCTTGCTAAACACTCATCGTACATCACTTGTTAGACACGATTTGCACCCGTAATAAGGTTTGCAAGTTCTTATTACGCACACATGCCGCATCGACTCGTTAGTACAACGACCGTCTCGCTCGATGATATACACAAACACAACCAAAATTCTACGCGGTACAAACACACGCGAGAATTATTATCACAGCACAATAGCATATTAATAATATCCGCATTACTAATATAAATGTTAGTCAACCTATAAACAAGGCACTAACTAGACCCATTCCGACCCGTAATCCTACAAGTCCCGCAACAATTTAAGCACACACAAGTCTAAGTCTAGGCACCTATCTCGAGTCACCTAAATCCCTTAGACCATGCTCTGATACCACTTGTAACGACCCAAACCAAACCACGACGATTCCCGTTAAATTTCACAACAAAAAAAAATTTTCTGGTGCAGTTCACTCGCGCGGCGCGCCAGGTGGGCGCGCGGCGCGCCAAATCACCTGGACAGCCCGCTGTCCCCGGAAGTCAATTTAACGAAAATGTTTGACTAGTTCCCGACATATTTAGCCAAAATGCTTTTAACCGTACATTAATATATGTAAAACTAGCACATAACTAAGGTTTGAGCGAGTTTTACAAAGTGGGGCCCACACGTGCCCAAATTACCCATTAAGAATAAAAAAATACAATTTTAGACCATAAGACTCTTAATACAAGACAAAGCCGAGCATGGCGATTGGGGTACACTACCCAATCCTAATAAATCCAAAAGCAAGCCTTCTACGCAAACTATGCAAGTCCTCTAATCCTTGCGCTTACCCGAGCCACCATCCGCATGCAATCTATAAAAAGAGTCAACAACGAGAGGGTAAGCTAACGCTTAGTGAATGATAATATACTACATACATATATATGTATAAAATGAATACGCCACACAAACAAATACCGCATACCGTAGCATCCAAATATAAAGCAACTACACTAAGCATACCGTACAATCTCTAAGCATCAAGCTAAAGGTACAACAACAAATATGAGTCCACCAACGACAAAGTGAACATCTCCACATGGCTACACTCGGAGGGTTAGCTACAACACAACAATACATTAATATATATATAACAATATAAACGAACAAGGTTAACACCTTAACCCAATACCGAGAACCAAATACCACAATGAAGATTGGCCGAACTACACGAGCCTTAGTAATCCGAACCACACGAGATTACTATCTTCACAACATCGAGGTTGGCCGAACTACACGAGCCTTAGTAATCCGAAACCACACGAGATTACTACCTCAATAAGATGACTGAACTACACGAGTCACCATGAATCCGAACTACACGAGATTCATTTGACAAGATGACCGAAACCACACGCGTCATCGTGAATCCGAATCCACACGCGATTCACTTCTCCAACTCAAACCCACGGTCACGGGATTATAAAATCCACCACATCGGGGCCACAACATCCAAATCACAATCCCGTGTGATAATGTACACACGAACGTGTACTTCGCCAAAGATGGTCAACCAAAACACACAACCGTGCCAATTGGACTTATACAAAAGTCCATCAAGTCCACCTACATGTGAAGTGAGCTCTATAGCCAAAAATCACTTCACCCGACCCGCACCCATCCTATACATACATATGTACATAGGATAATATCACTCACCTTGAAGTCTTGAAGAAAGCTTCCAAGTGATCCGCAACTCGCCAATGGAAAATACCTATTCCATTAACACAATTACAACAATACAATTAGGATGGATTTTACAAACCAACCCAATTCGCCACTTAGTGCAATTTCGACCCAAATGCACTTCCGAGCACAAACCGTGCCCAAACTAACCAATAATCACTAACGCAAGTGAGAATGGTCAATATAAGCCAATTAAACCCGAACTCAAGTGTCAAACACGTGTCATACCCATTTAGACACTTAAACCCTAATTTTGACCCATAAAGGTCAAAATCTCGTCCTTTATAAGTTTTGACACCAAAACACATTTAACTCGGTCTTATACTTCAACTTAATCCATTTTAAGTTCATAAACCTCATTAAGTCACCAAATGGGTCATAATCACTACCAAACCCTAATTTGACCCAAAGTCACAATTAGTCAACCAAATACCCTAAATGGTTTCCAATACTTCCATAATCACTAATCCAAGTGATAAATCCCAAGATTAAAGCCTAATCAAGGCCAAATCGTCAATCAACCCAAAACCCGCCAAGTGACAAGAATAACTAGTCACCATAAACCCATTTCATCATCTAAGAGGTTTTACAACTAATTAACTCAAAACCCTAACTTGAATATCAAATTAAATAATTGAAATTCGGAGTTTGAGCTTACCAATACTATCACCGTGTAGCCGAGAACGAAAGGAACAACTTTAAAACCCGAGACTTTGAACGATTCGAGCTTCTTCCTCACCAAAACCTCCAATCTCTCTCTAAACTCTTACTCTCTCTCTAAAAAGGATGAAGATGATGAGTGGATGTGAATGGGATCCAAAACTGATCCAAACTAGCTCATAAGCCTCACAAATCCGGCCTCAAGTGAAATTACCCATTTGCCCTTCATTTAAACCAATTAAGAAAACAAGGGATTCTGTCAGCAGCAAACGGCGCGGCGCGCCGAATCCCCGCGCGGCGCGCGACATAACTGAAACAGATTCTTTTGCATTTTAAACTTTATATAAATAATCCGCGAAACCCAATCTCGAACGTCTTAATACACAAACAAGCAAGATAAATATTCGGGTCTTACAGGCGGTTTTCAACCGTTGTTGAATTTGGATGATCTTCTCGGTAGTTTCTTGTATAATCTCCGGACCCGTAATCTGTCTATCCCCCACTTCACTCCAAAAAATCGGAGACCTGCACTTTCTACCATAAAGTGCTTCAAACGGCGCCATCTCAATGCTTGAATGGTAGCTGTTGTTGTAGGAAAATTCTGCTAATGGTAGATGTCGATCCCAACTGTTTCCGAAATCAATAACACATGCTCGTAGCATGTCTTCAAGCATTTGTATCGTCCTTTCACTCTGCCCATCAGTTTGTGGATGATAGGCAGTACTCATGTCTAGACGAGTTCCTAATGCTTGCTGTAATGTCTGCCAGAATCTTGAAATAAATCTGCCATCCCTATCAGAGATAATAGAGATTGGTATTCCATGTCTGGAGACGACTTCCTTCAAATACAGTCGTGCTAACTTCTCCATCTTGTCATCTTCTCTTATTGGCAGGAAGTGTGCTGATTTGGTGAGACGATCAACTATTACCCAAATAGTATCAAAACCACTTGCAGTCCTTGGCAATTTAGTGATGAAATCCATGGTAATGTTTTCCCATTTCCATTCCGGGATTTCAGGTTGTTGAAGTAGACCTGATGGTTTCTGATGCTCAGCTTTGACCTTAGAACACGTCAAACATTCTCCTACGTATTTAGCAACATCGGCTTTCATACCCGGCCACCAAAAATGTTTCTTGAGATCCTTGTACATCTTCCCCGTTCCAGGATGTATTGAGTATCTGGTTTTATGAGCTTCTCTAAGTACCATTTCTCTCATATCTCCAAATTTTGGTACCCAAATCCTTTCAGCCCTATACCGGGTTCCGTCTTCCCGAATATTAAGATGCTTCTCCAATCCTTTGGGTATTTCATCCTTTAAATTTCCCTCTTTTAAAACTCCTTGTTGCGCCTCCTTTATTTGAGTAGTAAGGTTATTATGAATCATTATATTCATAGATTTTACTCGAATGGGTTCTCTGTCCTTCCTGCTCAAGGCATCGGCTACCACATTTGCCTTCCTCAGGTGGTAACGAATCTCAAAGTCGTAATCATTCAATAATTCAATCCACCTACGCTGCCTCATATTCAGTTGTTTCTGATTAAATATGTGTTGAAGACTTTTGTGGTCGGTATATATAATATTTTTGACCCCATATAAGTAGTGCCTCCAAGTCTTTAATGCAAAAACAACCGCGCCTAATTCCAAATCATGCGTCGTATAATTTTGCTCGTGAATCTTCAATTGTCTAGACGCATAAACAATCACCTTCGTTCGTTGCATTAATACACAACCGAGACCTTGCTTTGATGCGTCACAATAAATCACAAAATCATCATTCCCTTCAGGCAATGACAATATAGGTGCCGTAGTTAGCTTTTTCTTCAATAACTGAAACGCTTTCTCTTGTTCATCATTCCATTCAAATTTCTTCCCTTTATGCGTTAATGCAGTCAAGGGTTTTGCTATTCTGGAAAAGTCTTGGATGAACCTTCTGTAGTAACCATCTAGTCCTAAAAACTGGCGTATGTGTTTCGGAGTTTTCGGGGTTTCCCACTTTTCAACAGTTTCTATCTTTGCCGGATCCACCTTAATACCTTCTTTGTTCACTATGTGACCGAGGAATTGAACTTCTTCCAACCAAAATGCACACTTTGAAAACTTAGCGTACAATTCTTCCTTCCTCAATACTTCTAACACCTTTCTCAAATGTTCACCGTGTTCTTGGTCATTCTTTGAGTAAAAAAGTATGTCATCAATGAAAACAATGACAAACTTGTCAAGGTATGGTCCACACACTCGGTTCATAAGGTCCATGAACACAGCTGGTGCATTAGTTAAACCAAACGGCATGACCATAAACTCGTAATGACCGTAACGTGTTCTGAAAGCAGTCTTTGGAATATCATCTTCTTTCACCCGCATTTGATGATACCCGGAACGTAAGTCAATCTTTGAATAAACAGACGAGCCTTGTAGTTGATCAAATAAGTCGTCGATTCTCGGTAGTGGGTAGCGGTTCTTGATGGTAAGTTTGTTCAACTCTCGGTAGTCGATACACAACCTGAATGTACCATCTTTCTTCTTGACAAACAAAACAGGAGCTCCCCACGGTGATGTGCTTGGTCGAATGAAACCACGCTCTAAAAGTTCTTGTAATTGGCTTTGCAGTTCTTTCATCTCGCTGGGTGCGAGTCTGTAAGGAGCACGAGCTATTGGTGCAGCTCCTGGTACAAGATCTATTTGAAATTCAACGGATCGATGTGGGGGTAATCCCGGTAATTCTTTCAGAAATACATCGGGAAATTCTTTTGCAATGGGAACATCATTGATGCTCTTTTCTTCAGTTTTTACTTTCTCGACATGTGCTAGAACAGCATAGCAACCTTTTCTTATTAGTTTTTGTGCCTTCAAATTACTAATAAGATGTAGCTTCGTGTTGCCCTTTTCTCCGTACACCATTAAGGGTTTTCCTTTTTCTCGTATAATGCGAATTGCATTTTTGTAACAAACGATCTCCGCTTTCACTTCTTTCAACCAGTCCATACCGATTATCACATCAAAACTCCCTAACTCTACTGGTATCAAATCAATCTTAAATGTTTCGCTAACCAGTTTAATTTCTCGATTCCGACATATATTATCTGCTGAAATTAATTTACCATTTGCTAATTCGAGTAAAAATTTACTATCCAAAGGCGTCAATGGACAACTTAATTTAGCACAAAAATCTCTACTCATATAGCTTCTATCCGCACCCGAATCAAATAAAACGTAAGCAGATTTATTGTCAATAAGAAACGTACCCGTAACAAGCTCCGGGTCTTCCTGTGCCTCTGCCGCATTAATATTGAAAACTCTTCCACGGCCTTGTCCATTCGTGTTCTCCTGGTTCGGGCAATTTCTAATAATGTGGCCTGGTTTTCCACATTTATAACAAACTACATTGGCATAACTTGCTCCGACACTACTTGCTCCGCCATTACTCGTTCCGACACCATTTGTTCCTTTCGTTCTATTAACCCCTGGTCCGTAGACCTCACACTTCGCCGCGCTATGACCATTTCTTTTACACTTGTTGCAAAATTTGGTGCAGAACCCCGAGTGATTCTTTTCACACCTTTGGCATAGCTGCTTCTGATTGTTGTTGTTGTTGCGGTTATTATTGTTGTTGGGATGATTGTTGTAGTTGCTGTTGTTGTTGTTGTTGTTGTTGTTGTTGGGCCGTTTGTTGTAGTTGCGATTGATGTTGCGATTGTTGGGATAATTGTTGCGATTATTGTTGTAATTGCTGTTGTTGTTGTATTGGTGATTCTTATCACCGTTTTCCTCCCACTTTCTTTTGACTTGCTTCACATTGGCCTCTTCAGCAGTCTGTTCTTTAATTCTTTCTTCAATTTGGTTCACGAGTTTGTGAGCCATTCTACATGCCTGTTGTATGGAGGCGGGCTCGTGTGAACTTATATCTTCTTGGATTCTTTCCGGTAATCCTTTCACAAACGCGTCGATCTTCTCTTCCTCATCTTCGAATGCTCCCGGACACAATAGGCACAATTCTGTGAATCGTCTTTCGTACGTGGTAATATCAAATCCTTGGGTTCGTAACCCTCTAAGTTCTGTCTTGAGCTTATTGACCTCGGTTCTGGGACGGTACTTCTCGATCATCAAGTGCTTGAATGCTGACCACGGTAGTGCGTACGCATCATCTTGTCCCACTTGCTCTAGATAGGTATTCCACCATATTAACGCAGAACCTGTGAAGGTATGCGTAGCGTACTTCACTTTGTCCTCTTCAGTACACTTACTTATGGCAAACACCGATTCAACCTTCTCGGTCCACCGTTTCAATCCGATCGGTCCTTCGGTTCCATCAAATTCCAAAGGTTTGCAGGCAGTGAATTCTTTGTAGGTGCATCCTACACAATTTCCTGTACTGCCAGATCCAAGGTTATTGTTGGTATGTAGCGCAGCCTGTACTGCGGCTATGTTTGAAGCTAGAAAAGTACGGAATTCCTCTTCATTCATATTCACGGTGTGTCGAGTAGTCGGTGCCATTTCCTTCAAAATAGTCAAATGGAACAAGTTAATCATACAGAATATTAAGAGTAGTTAATAGTATTTCGTAGCATAATATGAACTCATTTATAAAAGCTTTTTCTTCATATTAGCATTTTATAAGTTTAAATTCGGGTAGTACCTACCCGTTAAGTTCATACTTAGTAGCTAATATACAATTCAACTACTACAATTCTATATGAAAAACTGATTATAATAATATTTCGCGTTCAAACTTTTATACAATATTTTACAAACTTACAATGCCGCTTATATTACATAAAGCATGAAATATAGCACACAATAACTTTGATACAAGATAGTTGTGAAGACAATTCTAGCTAGTACACAAGTCGTTCAGCAAAGGCAATAAAGACACGTAATTCATACGTCCAGAAACAAGTCATGCATTCTGGTTTTACTAGGACTACTTCCCATCCTTGGTCTTGTGCAACATAACCGTTATGGCCGTTGATAAGACAGCGTGTTGTAACGTCTTCAAAGGGATGAGGGTTACGTAATGTCCAACAGTCCCGTAATAATCTAAAAACCTCATTTCTTACCCCAATTACCGACTCCGTCACTTGTGGAAACATTTTGTTTAATAGTTGTAGCCCGATGTTCTTGTTCTCACTTTGGTGAGAAGTGAACATTACTAATCCGTAAGCATAACATGCTTCTTTATGTTGCATGTTAGCCGCTTTTTCTAAATCACGAAGTCCAATATTCGGATATATTGAGTCAAAATAATTTCTTAACCCGTTGCGTAAAATAGCATTTGGGTTCCCCGCAATATATGCGTCAAAGTAAACACATCGTAACTTATGGGTTTCCCAATGTGATATCCCCCATCTTTCAAACGAAAGTCTCTTATAAACCAAGACATTCTTGGAACGTTCTTCGAATGTCTTACAAACTGATCTCGCCTTAAATAGTTGTGCCGAAGAATTCTGGCCGACTCTAGACAAGATTTCATCAATCATGTCTCCGGGTAGGTCTCTTAAAATATTGGGTTGTCTATCCATTTTGTGTTTTTAAACTGTAAAATAGACAAGAGTTAGATTCATAAAAAAATACTTATTAATACAAGCAATTTTTACATATATCATAAAGCATAAGAACACTATATTACATATATTACACCACACGAATACAACTATCTTATTCCGACTCGCTGGTTTCTTCTTCTTCGGTTTTGGTTCGTTTTGCCAAGTTTCTAGGGATATATGATGTTCCCCTAATACGAGCCGTCGTTGTCCACATTGGTTTAGAAAAACCTGGTGGTTTAGAGGTTCCCGGGTCATTGTTACAACTTAAGGACTTCGGGGGTTGACGATACATATAAAGTTCATCGGGGTTGGAATTAGATTTCTCTATTTTTATGCCCTTTCCCTTATTATTTTCTTTTGCCTTTTTAAATTCAGTTGGGGTAATTTCTATAACATCATTGGAATTTTCGTCGGAATCCGATTCATCGGAGAATTGGTAATCCTCCCAATATTTTGCTTCCTTGGCGGAAACACCATTGACCATAATTAACCTTGGTCGGTTGGTTGAGGATTCTCTTTTACTTAACCGTTTTATTATTTCCCCCACCGGTTCCGATTCTTCTTCCGGTTCTGATTCTTCTTCCGGTTCCGACTCTTCTTCCGGTTCCGACTCTTCTTCCGGTTCCTCTTCGGGAACTTGTGAATCAGTCCACGAATCATTCCAATTTACATTTGACTCTTCATTATTATTAGGTGAGTCAATGGGACTTGTTCTAGAGGTAGACATCTATCACATAATATCAAACACGTTAAGAGATTAATATATCACATAATATTCATATGTTAAAAATATATAGTTTCCAACAAAAATGTTAAGCAATCATTTTTAAAGAAAACACGGTCGAAGTCCAGAATCACTAATGCATCCTAACAAACTCGATAAGACACACTAATGCAAATTTTCTGGTTCTCTAAGACCAACGCTCTGATACCAACTGAAATGTCCCGTTCTTATTGATTAAAAACGTTCCATATTAATTTATTTCGTTGCGAGGTTTTGACCTCTATATGAGACGTTTTTCAAAGACTGCATTCATTTTAAAACAAACCATAACCTTTATTTCATAAATAAAGGTTTAAAAAGCTTTACGTAGATTATCAAATAATGATAATCTAAAATATCCTGTTTACACACGACCATTACATAATGGTTTACAATACAAATATGTTACATCGAAATCAGTTTCTTGAATGCAGTTTTTACACAATATCATACAAACATGGACTCCAAATCTTGTCCTTATTTTAGTATGCAACAGCGGAAGCTCTTAATAATCACCTGAGAATAAACATGCTTAAAACGTCAACAAAAATGTTGGTGAGTTATAGGTTTAACCTATATATATCAAATCGTAACAATAGACCACAAGATTTCATATTTCAATACACATCCCATACATAGAGATAAAAATCATTCATATGGTGAAAACCTGGTAACCGACAATAACAAGATGCATATATAAGAATATCCCCATCATTCCGGGACACCCTTCGGATATGATATAAATTTCGAAGTACTAAAGCATCCGGTACTTTGGATGGGGTTTGTTAGGCCCAATAGATCTATCTTTAGGATTCGCGTCAATTAGGGTGTCTGTTCCCTAATTCTTAGATTACCAGACTTAATAAAAAGGGGCATATTTTATTTCGATAATTCAACCATAGAATGTAGTTTCACGTACTTGTGTCTATTTTGTAAATCATTTATAAAACCTGCATGTATTCTCATCCCAAAAATATTAGATTTTAAAAGTGGGACTATAACTCACTTTCACAGATTTTTACTTCGTCGGGAAGTAAGACTTGGCCACTGGTTGATTCACGAACCTATAACAATATATACATATATATCAAAGTATGTTCAAAATATATTTACAACACTTTTAATATATTTTGATGTTTTAAGTTTATTAAGTCAGCTGTCCTCGTTAGTAACCTACAACTAGTTGTCCACAGTTAGATGTACAGAAATAAATCGATAAATATTATCTTGAATCAATCCACGACCCAGTGTATACGTATCTCAGTATTGATCACAACTCAAACTATATATATTTTGGAATCAACCTCAACCCTGTATAGCTAACTCCAACATTCACATATAGAGTGTCTATGGTTGTTCCGAAATATATATAGATGTGTCGACATGATAGGTCGAAACATTGTATACGTGTCTATGGTATCTCAAGATTACATAATATACAATACAAGTTGATTAAGTTATGGTTGGAATAAATTTGTTACCAATTTTCACGTAGCTAAAATGAGAAAAATTATCCAATCTTGTTTTACCCATAACTTCTTCATTTTAAATCCGTTTTGAGTGAATCAAATTGCTATGGTTTCATATTGAACTATATTTTATGAATCTAAACAGAAAAGTATAGGTTTATAGTCAGAAAAATAAGTTACAAGTCGTTTTTGTAAAGGTAGTCATTTCAGTCGAAAGAACGACGTCTAGATGACCATTTTAGAAAACATACTTCCACTTTGAGTTTAATCATAATTTTTGGATATAGTTTCATGTTCATAATAAAAATCATTTTCTCAGAATAACAACTTTAAAATCAAAGTTTATCATAGTTTTTAATTAACTAACCCAAAACAGCCCGCGGTGTTACTACGACGGCGTAAATCTGGTTTTACGGTGTTTTTCATGTTTCCAGGTTTTAAATCATTAAGTTAGCATATCATATAGATATAGAACATGTGTTTAGTTGATTTTAAAAGTCAAGTTAGAAGGATTAACTTTTGTTTGCGAACAAGTTTAGAATTAACTAAACTATGTTCTAGTGATTACAAGTTTAAACCTTCGAATAAGATAGCTTTATATGTATGAATCGAATGATGTTATGAAAATCATTACTACCTTAAGTTCCTTGGATAAACCTACTGGAAAAGAGAAAAATGGATCTAGCTTCAATGGATCCTTGGATGGCTCGAAGTTCTTGAAGCAGAATCATGACACGAAAACAAGTTCAAGTAAGATCATCACTTGAAATAAGATTGTTATAGTTATAGAAATTAAACCAAAGTTTGAATATGATTATTACCTTGTATTAGAATGATAACCTACTGTAAGAAACAAAGATTTCTTGAGGTTGGATGATCACCTTACAAGATTGGAAGTGAGCTAGCAAACTTGAAAGTATTCTTGATTTTATGAAACTAGAACTTTTGGAATTTATGAAGAACACTTAGAACTTGAAGATAGAACTTGAGAGAGATCAATTAGATGAAGAAAATTGAAGAATGAAAGTGTTTGTAGGTGTTTTTGGTCGTTGGTGTATGGATTAGATATAAAGGATATGTAATTTTGTTTTCATGTAAATAAGTCATGAATGATTACTCATATTTTTGTAATTTTATGAGATATTTCATGCTAGTTGCCAAATGATGGTTCCCACATGTGTTAGGTGACTCACATGGGCTTCTAAGAGCTGATCATTGGAGTGTATATACCAATAGTACATACATCTAAAAGCTGTGTATTGTACGAGTACGAATACGGGTGCATACGAGTAGAATTGTTGATGAAACTGAACGAGGATGTAATTGTAAGCATTTTTGTTAAGTAAAAGTATTTTGATAAGTGTATTGAAGTCTTTCAAAAGTGTATAAATACATATTAAAACACTACATGTATATACATTTTAACTGAGTCGTTAAGTCATCGTTAGTCGTTACATGTAAGTGTTGTTTTGAAACCGTTAGGTTAACGATCTTGTTAAATGTTGTTAACCTAATGTTTATAATATCAAATGAGATTTTAAATTATTATATTATCATGATATTATCATGTATGAATATCTCTTAATATGATATATATACATTAAATGTCTTTACAACGATAATCGTTACATATATGTCTCGTTTAAAAATCATTAAGTTAGTAGTCTTGTTTTTACATATGTAGTTCATTGTTAATATACTTAATGATATGTTTACTTATCATAGTATCATGTTAACTATATATATATATCCATTATATGTCATCATATAGTTTTTACAAGTTTTAACGTTCGTGAATCACCGGTCAACTTGGGTGGTCAATTGTCTATATGAAACATATTTCAATTAATCAAGTCTTAACAAGTTTGATTGCTTAACATGTTGGAAACATTTAATCATGTAAATATCAATCTCAATTAATATATATAAACATGGAAAAGTTCGGGTCACTACAATGTTAGCGCCGTACCTGTGAAGGTATGTGTAGCGTACTTTACTTTGTTTTCTTCAGTACATTTACTTATGGCAAACACCGATTCAACCTTCTCGGTCCACCGTTTCAATCCAATTGGACCCTCGGTTCCATCAAATTCCAAAGGTTTGCAGGCAGTGAATTCTTTGTAGGAGCATCCTACACGATTTCTTGTGAAATTAGTTCCACTGCTAGATCCAGAGTTATTGTTATTTTGCATCGCAGCCTGTACTGCGGCTATGTTTGCTGCAAGGAAAACACGGAAGTCTTCCTCGCTCATGTTCAAATTCTGACGAATCGTCGATGCCATTTCCTTCAAAAATAGCCCAAAAATAATTAAGTTAATCATATATAATCTTAAGAGTAGACAATAGTATTTCGTAGCATAGTATGAACTTATTTATAAAAGCTTTTTCTTCATCTTAGCATTTTATAGTTTTTAATTCGGGTACTACCTACCCGTTAAGTTCATACTTAGTAGCTAATATACAATTCAACTACTACAATTCCATATGAAAAACTGATTATAATAATATATCACATACAAATATTCTTCAAACTTACAACTTCGCTGTATTACATATAACATGAAATATAGTACACTTTGATACAGGACAGTTTTGAAGATAAATCCAGTTAATACGCAAGTTGTTCAGCAAAGGAAATAAAGACACATAATTCATAAGTCCAGAAACAAGTCATGCATTATGGTTTTACTAAGACGACTTCCCATCCTTGGTCTTGTGGAAAATAACCGTTATGGCCATTGGCTAGGCAGCAGGTTGTAATGTCGTCAAAAGGACGAGGGTTTCGTAATGTCCAACAGCCTAGTAATAATCTAAAAACCTTGTTTCTCACCCCAACTACTGAATCCGTCACTTGCGGGAAGGTTTTATTTAAAAGTTGCAATCCGATGTTCTTTTTCTCACTTTGGTAAGAAGCGAACATCACTAACCCGTAAGCATAACATGCTTCTTTATGTTGCATGTTAGAAGCTCTTTCTAATTCACGAAATCCTATGTTGGGATATGTTGAGTCAAAATAGGTTCTTAACCCGTAGCGTAAAATTGCATTTGGGTTCCCCGCATTTAACGCTTTAAAGAAAACACGGCGTAACTTACGGTCTCCCTAATGTGATATACCCCACCTATCAAAGGAAAGCCTTTTATAAACTAAGGCATTTCTGGAAAGTCTTTCAAATGTTTGACAAGTTAATTTTGCCATAATTAATTGTGCTGATGAATTCTGACCGACTCTAGACAAGATTTCCTCAATCATATCCTCTGGTAGATCTTCTAAAATATTCGGTTGTCTACCCTTAACGTCCATTTTGCTTTTATACTGTAAAATAGACAAGGATTAGATTAGTAAAAGATAATTAACAAACAATACTAGCAATTTTTACATAGAATATAAAAGTACAAGCACACTACAATACATATAATACACAACATGATTACAACCCTCTAATCTGAATCACTGGTTTCTTCTTCTTCGGACTTGGTTCGTTTTCCTAATTTTCTAGGAATATATGGTGTTCCTCTAATATGAGCCATCGTTTTCCACAATGGTTTAGAAAAACCTGGTGGTTTAGAGGTTCCCGGGTCATTGTTACATTTTAGGAAATACGGATGTTGCCGATACATATAAAGTTCATCGGGGTTGGAATCGGGGTTCTCTATTTTTATACCTTTTCCCTTATTATTTTCTTTCGCTTTATTAAATTGGGTCGAGGTAATTTCTATAACATCATCGAAATCCTCATCGGGATCCGATTCATCGAAAAATTGGTAATTTTCCCAATATTTTGCTTCCTCGGCGGAAACACCATTGACCATTATTAACTTTGGTCCGTTGGTTGAGGATTTTCTTTTATTTAATTGAATTACTGTAGGTATCAATATTTCTTCCTCCGGAACCTCTTCTTCTTCCGGTTCCTCCTCTTCCGGTTCCTCCTCTTTCGATTCCTCCTCTTCCGGTTCCTCCTCTTCCGGTTCCTCTTCGGTAATTTGTGAATCTTCCCAAAATATATTCGACTCTTCATTATTATTAGGTGAATCTATGAGATTTGTACTAGTGGTAGACATCTATCACACAATATCAAACACATTAAGAGGTTAATATATCACATAATATTTACATGTTAATAATATATAGTTTCCAACAAAAGTGTTAAGCAATCGTTTTTAAAGAAAACACGGTCGAAGTCCAGACTCACTAATGTATCCTAACAAACTCGATAAGACACACTAATGAAAATTTCTGGTTCTCTAAGACCAACGCTCGGATACCAACTAAAATGTCCGGTTCATATCGATTATAAACGTTCCATATTAATTGATTTCATTGCGAGGTTTTGACCTCTATATGACACGTTTTTCAAAGACTGCATTCATTTTTAAAACAAACCATAACCTTTTATTTTATTGACATGGTTAAAAATACACCACCTTGATTATCCAGAAATGATAATCTAAAAATATCACACTTACACACTACCAATACATATTGGTTTTCAATATTAATATGTTACAACAAAATAAATCTCGAATGCAGTTTTAAACAATATTATACAAGCATGCTGACACCAAATCTTGTCCACATATTAGCATGCAACAGCGGAAGCTCTTAATAATCACCTGAGAATAAACATGATTTAAACGTCAACAAAAATGTTGGTGAGTTATAGGTTTAACCTATATATTTATCAAATTGTAATAATAGACCACAAGATTTCATATTTTAATATACATCCCATACATAGAGATAAAAAAATCATTCATATGGTGAACACCTGGTAACCGACATTAACAAGATGCATATAAGAATATCCCCTATCATTCCGGGAAATCCATCGGGCATGATAAAACAACATCGAAGTACTAAAGCATCCACAACCATAGATGGGGTTCGTTAGGCCCAATAGATCTATCTTTAGGATTCGCGTCAATTAGTAGATCGGTTTACTAATTCTTAGGTTACCAAGCAAAAAGGGGCATATTCGGCTTCGATCATTTACCCATATAATGTAGTTTCATTTACTATTGTCTATTTCGTAAAGCATTTATAAAACTGCATGTATTCTCATCCCAAAATATTAGATTTTAAAAGTGGGACTATAACTCACTTTCACAAATTTTTACTTCGTCGGGAAGTAAGACTTGGCCACTGGTCGATTCACGAACCTATAACAAATATGTACATATATATCAAAGTATGTTCAAAATATATTTACAACATTTTTAATACGTTTATGTTTTAAGTTTATTAAGTCAGCTGTCCTCGTTAGTAACCTACAACTAGTTATCCACAATTAGATGTACAGAAATAAATCGATATATATATTATCTTGAATCAATTCACAACCCAGTGTATACACGTCTCAGGCTAGATCACAACTCAAAGTATATATATTTTTGGAATCAACCTCAACCCTGTATAGCTAACTCAAACATTACTGCATATAGAGTGTCTATTATTGTTCCAAATAATATATATACACGGGTCGATATGATATGTCAAAACATTTGTATACATGTCCATGGTATCCCAAGATTACATAATATATTAGAATACATGTATAATACAATATAAGTTAGCTAGGATATGATTTGTATATAATTGTTACAATATTTCCCGTAGCTAAAACAATCAAAAAATATCCAATCTTGTTTTACTCATAACTTCTTCGTTTTAAATCCGTTTTGAGTTAATCAAATTGATATGGTTTCATATTGAACTCTATTTTATGAATCTAAATAGAAAAAGTATAGGTTTATAGTCGGAAATATAAGTTACAAGTCGTTTTTGTAAGAGGTAGTCATTTCAGTCGAAAGAACGACGTCTTGATGACCATTTTGAAAAAGATACTTCCACTTTGAGTTTAACCATGATTTTTGGATATAGTTTCATGTTCATAAGAAAAATCATTTTCCTAGAAGAACAACTTTTAAATCAAAGTTTATCATAGTTTTTAATTATCAAACCCAAAACAGCCCGCGGTGTTACTACGACGGCGTATATCCGGTTTTACGGTGTTTTTTCGTGTTTTCAGGTTTTAAATCATTAAGTTTGCATATCATATAGATATAAAACATGTGTTTAGTTGATTTTAAAAGTCAATTTAGAAGGATTAACTTTTGTTTGCGAACAAGTTTAGAATTAACTAAACTATGTTCTAGTGATTACAAGTTTAAACCTTCGAATAAGGTAGTTTTATATATATGAATCGAATGATGTTATGAACATCATTACTACCTCAAGTTTAGTAGGTAAACCTACTAGAAATTATGAAAAAATAACTTGAGCTTCAAAGGATTTTGGATGGCTTGAAAGTTCATGAAGCAGAATCATGACACCAAAACAAGTTCAAGTAAGATTTCCACTCGAAATAAGATTGTTATAGTTATAGAAATTGAATCAAAGTTTAATATGAGTATTACCTTGTATTAGAAAGATATCTTACTGTAAATAAGAAAGATTTCTTGAGGTTGGATGATCACTTTACAAGATTGGAAGTAAGCTAGCAAACTTAGAAGTATTCTTGATTTTATGAAACTAGAACTTATAGAATTTATGAAGAACACTTAGAACTTGAAGATAGAACTTGAGAGAGATCAACTAGATGAAGAAAATTGAAGAATGAAAGTGTTTGTAGGTGTTTTTGGTCGTTGGTATATGGATTAGATATAAAAGATGTGTAATTTTGTTTACATGTAAATAAGTTGTAAGACCCTAATATTTATTATGCGGACGTGTAATTATGCTACATAGAGTGCAGGAAGTATTGAATAATTAAACCAAGCTCAGATTCTACCCAGACATGGGTGCGCGCCGCGCACTAGCCCAGCGACAGAATCTGTCTTTTTCTAATTTTGAGTTTAATGAGGGGCTTTTTGGTCTTTTCATTTAAGGCTGGATGTGAGGCTTTATCAGTTGGTTTGGATCCAACTTTGGATCATTTTCACATCCACTAAACACTCTCATTCATTCTTAGAGAGAGAGAGGGAAGTCTAGAGAGAGATTTGAGGTTTTGGTGAAGAAGGAACTTGATTTTATCAAAAGCTCGGGTTTTAAAGTTGTTCACCTCATTCCTAGCTACGTTTTGGTTGTTGTGGTAAGTTATAACTCTAAATTTCATTGTTTGATTTTGATATTCAAGTTAGGGTTTGAACTTAAATTGTTAAGAAACCCATTTAAACTCATGGAGTGGGTTTAGTGATGCAAGTAATCAGGTTTATTGTTATTGTTGGTGGTTAATGGGTTGGTGAACAAATTGGTTATGATTGGAACTTGTAATTGGGTTTAATCACTAGGTTTAGTGATTATGGAAGTATTGGAACCCTTTTGGTGTGTTTGAAAGACTAATTTTGGAATTGAGTCAAAATTAGGGTTTTTGGGTGATTTTGAGATTGAAAAGTGTTAAACACTTAAGTTTGGGTTCATTCGGCTTATTAGGACCATTTCACTTGTGATTAGTGAATTAGTGGTTAGTTTGGACGTGTTTGGTGTTTGTAAGTGCAATTGGTCGAATTTGCACTAAGTGTCGAATTGAGTTGGTTTGTAAATTCACTCTAAGTGTGTTATTGTATTTTTGATGAATTGATTAGGTACTTTCCATTGACGAGTTACGGATTTCTTGGAAGTATTCATCAAGACGACAAGGTGAGTGTTAATATCCTATGTACATGTGTATGTGTAGGATGGGTGCGGGTCGGGTGAAGTGGTTCTCGGTTATAGAGCTCACTTCACATATAGGTGGATTTGATGGACTTGCGTTTAGGCCCAAATTGGCACGGTTGTGCATTTTGGTTGACCACCTTTGGCGAGGTGCACGTTTTGTGTGTACGATATCACACGTGTTTGTGATGTGGAGTATATAACCCCAATGGCGAAGGGTTGATATTGTTGTGATGTGGATAACCCCGATGTGGTGGATTTTATAATCCCGTGACCGTGGGTTTTGAATTGTGAAAGTGGATCTCGTGTAGTTCAGATTCATGATGACGCGTGTAGTTCGGTCATCTTATCAGAAGTGGGTCTCGTGTAGTTCGGATTCACGGTGACGCGTGTAGTCCGGTCATCTTATTGAGGTAGTGATCTCGTGTAGTTCGAATTACTAAGGCTCGTGTAGTTCGGCCAACCTTGATGTTGTCTTGTTGAAGATAGTAATCTCGTGTAGCTTCGGATTACTAAAGGCTCGTGTAGTTCGGCCAATCTTCATTGTGGTGTTTGGTATTCGGTAATGAGTTAAGGGGTTAACCTTATTCGTTTATATATTGTTATATATATATTTTTTGTTGTATTGTCGTGATGTAGCTAACCCTCCGGGTGTAGCTTCTTGGCGTTGTTCACATCGTCGTTGGTGAACTTATGTTTGTTGATGCATATTTAGCTTGTTGCTTAGTGATCGTACGGTATGCTTAGATTAGCTTGCCTTTATGCTTGGATGATCCGGTATGTGTTATTTGATATTGTGTGGCGTGTCCATTTTATGCATATATATGTATGTAGTATATTCTCACTCACTAAGCGTTAGCTTACCCTCTCGTTGTTTACATTTTTATAGATTTGCTTGGAGACGGTGGCTCGGGTAAGCGTGGGAACTAGTGGACTCACAATGTTGCTTTAGAAGATCTTGCTTTTGGATTGATTAGGATTGGGTAGCGTATCCCCAATCGCCATGCTCGGTCTTTATTTTGTGTTAAAAATCATGTGGTCGAAAACTTGTAGTTTGTACGAAAGTTGTAAAACGGCCGATGTGGGCCCGATCTTGTAAAACTCATTTTATTATTGGAACGTATTAGTTTTAACTAATATAAATTGTTGTGAAGAGCGTTTGGTCTAAAAGTGTCGGGAAGCAAGAGATCTTTTTGGGAAAATTGGAAAAAGTGGACAGCGGGCTGTCAGGCCCTGTGCGGGCTGCGCACAGGTGTGGGTGCGCGCCGCGCACCCCATCTGGACAGCTCAGTTTTAATTTTTTTTATGCTGCGTTTTTGGTCGGTTAACGGGTTGGGTTGTTACAATTGGTATCAGAGCATGGTCTAAGGGATTTAGGTGACTTGAGATAGGTGCCTAGACTTAGACTTTTATGTGTGCTTATTTGTTGCGGGACTTGTAGGATTACGGGTCGGAATGGGTTATAGTTAGTGCCTTGTTTGTAAGTGGACTAACGTTTATATTAGTAATGCGGATATTATTAATATATTATTGTGTTGTGATAATAATTCTCGCGTGTGTTGTTGTTGCGTGGAATTTGTTTGTGTTTGTTTATGACATCAAGCGAGGCGGTCGTTGTACTAACAAGTTGATACGGCGTGTAGGCATAATAAGGACTTGCAAACCTTATTACGGGTGCAAATCGTGTCTAACAAGCGATGTACGACGAGTGTTTAGCAAGATAGGCCGGTGTTGTGTGTATAACTTTATATGTTCGTGATCTAATCGCTTTTGCATTCCTTAGAATGGCGACGGGAAACGGGATCGAGATGAACGATGTGGAGTTTAACGCTAGAGTTGCGGCCGCCGTTGCGGAGCAAATGAGTGCGTTTCGAGAAGAAATGGATAGAAAGTATTCCGAATTTCGGGGTAGTAGTGAAATGGAGCGTTGTCTTAAGAGCTTCATGAGGACTAAACCCCCAATGTATGACGGGGAACAGGATCCTTTGATAAGCACAACTTGGATCTCGGATGTCGAAGGGTGTTTTCGTACTATTGATTGCCCTCCCGAGAAAAAGACGAGACTCGCTACGAGTTTGTTGCGGGGTAGGGCAAAGGATTAGTTGGATGGTAAGATTGATCTTGTCGGTGGTGAACCGTTTATGGCGTTAT
Organism: Rutidosis leptorrhynchoides; assembly: GCF_046630445.1. Taxonomy (NCBI): domain Eukaryota; kingdom Viridiplantae; phylum Streptophyta; class Magnoliopsida; order Asterales; family Asteraceae; genus Rutidosis; species Rutidosis leptorrhynchoides. The sequence continues at coordinate 449,614,299 of NC_092333.1, read as the reverse complement.
CATGGGACGAGTTTAAGAAGGAATTCTTCGAGGAGTTCCGAACTTCAGCCGATTTGTCAGAAATGCGTAATGAGTTGCGAAATTTGCATCAGGGTTCTATGGAGTTGAATACTCTCAAGACGACCTTTATGGCGAAGGCTCATTTTTGCCCGGAGTATTTGGGGAATGATCATTTGTTGATGCAAGATTTCTATCGGACCTTGAATGATGACTTGAAGAGTAAAATTAGCTGGGGTCAAGCGAAATCGTTTGCGGAATTATTCGCCTTAGCTAGAGGTTTCGAGTCGTATTCACGATCCAAGAAGAGTGAACCTTCAAGTGAAAGAAGGGTTGTTTCGTATGGTGCTCCTAGTAAGAGGACTAAGGGTCCGAGCGTGAACACGGGTGGTGCACGGACGGGTATATCGGATGCTAGTGCGTCTAGGTGTTACAATTGTGGCGTGAGGGGTCACAAGTCTTGGGAATGTTCGGTACCAAAGGGTGATGGCATGGTGTGCTTCAATTGCCAAGAAGAAGGACATCGTAAGTCGGAATGTCCCAAGTTAGCGGGGATGGGTGCGACAAGGAGACGTTAAGGTACGTTTCGTTTTAATAGATACGTCCTTTGATTATTTATTTTGTGCCGATGAGTTTGAGTTGTTAAATGACTTGTGTTGTGCATATTGTTGTTATGGGTGACGTTCCTAATGGAAGTACCCTATGGTGACATTTGATTGTCGGGCGAAGGGCGTAAGACTTGGTGCAACCAAGCATTCCTTAGTACTTGGGAAATGTTTCTACCAAACCATGAAAATGGGCTTTGGTGTTCGGATGTTAGAGCATGTTCGCTCTCTTGTTGAAGTTGATGAACCATGAGGTTCGTCGGGTGGATTAAAACCCTTGAGATCGAGTGTTTTGGATCTCGATGTATGTTGGTAATGGAGTCTACGTGACGCGACATTAGGTGCTTTTTTTTATACCTACTAGCGTGGTGTTCGACTCCGATTGTGTTGCGGTAACTTGGTACTTAGGGTACCGAAGTGAAACCCTTAGGTACATGAGTGACCATGTGAAATTTGACAAGCCATAGCAATGGGATGATTGCGAGAGTAGAGCTCGTGTAATTGGGGTACACTTTTCGTTCGAAGTGTTGAAGGATTGGTTGAAATTCTTCGTGTGCTCAAGGTTGGAGCAAGATATGGTGATGGGTCGTGTGAACCCAATTATTGGTAAAGTCTACCTTTGGTAGCATGGTACGGTTGTACAGGATGCGGTTATGGAACATAGTTCCAAGTGGGGGAGTTACACTCCCGCACGAGGAGGTTTTAGTGTGAGATTTCGGATGACGCTTTTAGTAGGTCCAGAATTTGGGTCGGGACCTAGTTTTGGTTGGCTTGTGGCAGAGTACAATTTCGGTTAAGTTGTACTTATGATTTTGGATTTGAAATATCACCGAGGTGGTAATGTGGTAAATCTCGTTGAGGGATGATGGACGTGTTTGACGAGCAAGGTGAAATCCCTCGGTTAAGGGATGTGTGTGTCGGGTTCTCTCTTGGGGAATTGTTGTTTTGTGCCTATGTGCGATATGGGCGGTTCTTGCTCGTTTGTGTTGGCGTTGTGTACGCGTATGTATGGTGATGGTTAGTGGTATCCGTTAGGATTCACTATAGTGTAGCAGTGCGCGATGTTGCACTACTCGTTGATCGAGGCCAAAAGAGCGTGTGTTGATGGTTAGTGTATTCCGTTAGGATGCACTATGGTGTAGCAGTGCGCGATGTTACACTACTCGTCATGATGGAGGCCAAAGAGCGTGTGTGATGGGAGTAGTGTTATATCGGCATGGTATAACATTATCAGGAAATGCGAGTACCGGTGGGAAATGCGAGTACCATTCCTGTGTTGAGTTTTGGAGGTGGATCACGTGTAGTTCGGATTCACGATGACGCGTGTAGTTCGGTCATCTTATTGTGTAAGTGAGTCGCGTGTAGTTCGGATTCACAAATGACTCGTGTGGTTTCGGTCATTGTATTGAGGAGTGAGTCTCGTGTAGTTCGGATTCACAAATGACTCGTGTAGTTCGGTCATTCCTCAGGGATAGTGACTCTCGTGTAGTTCGGATTCACTAAGGCGCGTGTAGTTCGGCCAATCCCGATTGTTGTTGTGGTGAAGGTAGTGAGTCGCGTGTAGTTCGGATTCACTAAGGCGCGTGTGTTTTCGGCCATCCTTCGTGTTGTGTGATCTGTCGGTTGTTTTATACATCGATGGTGGTGTCGTAAGGACCATGTCGTGTGATCTATTGGTTGTTTGATACACCAATGGTGGGGTCATAAGGGCCATGTTGTGGGAACTATCAGTTGTTTTATACGCCGATGGTGGGGTCGTGAGGACCATATTGTATGATTAGTGATGCGATAGCCGTGTTTCGCTCACATGTTGCTACGGGTGTGACGATAGTCGATTTTGTACACCTTGGGATTTGCGTTGCCATAGTCGTTTTGGGCGCTATCGGTTTTAGCCGTTGGATTATGATGTTACGATAGTTGCGTATTGGTCGTATTGCGCACTACAAGGGATGTTTAGTGATTGGTGTTATCCGTAAGGATTCGCTTCTATTCGGTCTTCGTCGGTTTAGATGGTTGACTTTATTCTGATATGCGGTTGATACTAGCGATGTAACATCCCGCCTTTTTCCGTTTACTTTTCCGTTTAACTATTTAAATCCCGTTATATGTTTATAACATCTCCGGTTAATACGTGTTTTAAAAATATCTCGTCTAGGTATTTCACGCACCCGCAAACGAACTTGAGGGACTAGTTTCGCCAAAATGCCAAAGAGGTGACTAGCCTTTGACTAGTCAACCCCCACCCCCATCTTTTCTTTTTCATTTCCCTTTTCTTCTTCTACTTCCATATTTTCTCTAAATTCTCCAATTTCAAGAATCATCATCTAAATCAAATCGAGCAAGCATACATCTAAAAAAATTGCATATTCGGAATCCTCTCATCTTCCTCTTCGATTCCATACCGATTTCATCAAGTTTGGGTAACTTTCTAAAATCACTAGATTTTTTGTTCTTGATGTTTTTAACTTATAAAGTTGTTAATTAGTGTCTATGGCTCAAGTCTAACATGATTATATGATTTATATGCTCGATTTCGTTATTTGAAGTAACTAGCTTAAATATGAACTTTGGTGTGTTTGATTTGGTAATTTGGTTGCTTAAATGTTGTTGTTATGGTAAAGTGCAAGTATTAAATGTGTTACTAGTAGCACTAGCTTCAATTTGATGTGTAGGTTGTTTTAGAAAACTTCATAAACTTGATTATTGATTTTGGTGGATTTGGGTTAGGGTTTGATGAACTTGAAACGAACTTTTGATGCTTTGAATGACATGAAATGTTATTTGTAAGTGTTAGGTTGTATTGTATGCTTGATCACCTTTGAAACGGCATATCATTCATGTAAATTGGTTGCCGAATCATCAAATTTCATTTATGAACTTGAGTGCATTTAATGAGGAGCTTTGAATGTGATTTTGGTTGTTGTAAAAGTAAATGTGATGGATGAAATGTGTTTAGTTGTTTTCCTTGTCAAAATACCTTTCCGATGATATAAGATACATGCTTTGGTTGTTTGCGGGTCATAAATGGTGATTGGTTGAAGTTAGGTTCGTGCATAAAACTTAAAAACTGCCAGAATTCTCTGCACAGGTAATGGCGCGGCGCGCCATATACCCGCGCGGCGTGCAAAAGTGGTCTGTCCAACTTTGTCGATTTTTGAATAATGTTTGCTATGCTACGCACCTCCGATTCACATGTAACTTGTTCTAACATGCTCATATATGATTAAAAACCTCAGAAAAATAGTTCGGGACCCGACCCGAACGTGTTGACTTTTTCGTTGACTTTGACCGACCAAAGATTGACTTTTTGTCAAACTTAACCAAATGATTATGCAACCTTCCTAACTTGTTTCTATACTTGTATCTTGCATGAAACTTGACAATTTGATTTCACATGCTACCTAATCGAGTCGTAACGAGCCATAGGACTAGCACTATCCTTCGCACACGTTACTTTGTTTAGGTCAAGACTAGCACTATCCTTCGCACACGTTACTTTGTGAAGTACTTTTCATACGTGCAATCAAGGTGAGATCATAGTCCCATCTTTCAAACAACTTTTATGCTTTAAACTATGGGATGAGAAACATATACGTATCATACTTTTACACATTGAACACAAGTACGAAAACGAACATTCCACGTACGGGTTTGAACAAAAATCCTCAATTCAATTATCATTAGTTACACTTGCAGGGTGTAAACGTGAACTTATATTATGTGATCACATGGGCTTGACGAGCTCATTCGGATGGTTCACTACCGTTAGCGGATGAAATATATTTTCGGGTCTAGTGTATGTTCTAACACTATGCAAAGGGTGCAAAACAGTTAAGTTTGATAATTGGATGCCCGCGAAACAAATAACTTTGGAATGCAAATGATTTTGATAATCATATTATATTAAATCTTGTGGTTCAAATGCAACGTTTACTAAAACACCTATGATTTCACCAACATTTTCGTTGACAGTTTTCTATATGTTTTCTCAGGTCCTTGAAAGCTACTTGATATAAGCTTCCGCACTCTTTTTGATACTTTCTTGGATGTCGAGTATACATGCATAGTTGGAGCGTCTTTTGACTACTTTAAATTGTGTCGCATAGGTTTCATTCGTACGTTAAACATTATAATGTAACTAGTCTTTTGAACTACATTCGTAAACTTGAAACATCCTTTTTCTTATGAAATGAATGCGACATATTTTTGTCAAACATCATGATAAAGACTTATGACCACGTAACGGGAACTAAGTAGTTGGCGCCGTCAAACATGATTTGGTCGGGTAGCTACAGATGGTATCAGAGCATTGGTTGTAGGGATTTAGAGTTCATTGGTGTCAACCCCGAGTCATAGGGTACATTAGTGAGTCTAGACTACAACCGGCATATAGACTTGAAGTAGGAATTACTTGACTACTTGTGCATTATACTCGAACTCGTCTATCATATCTAATTCGTATTCAATCTTAATCCCACGTTACTTGATTTAATTGACGCGCCACCTTGACTATATGAATTAGTGTCGAATGCACATATGAATTAGGGTAATATAATTTCCAGGATTATATTACGGTGACTCATACGAACATTCCGACATTATGACATAATGAATTTAAGGCGAGTCAAGGAAATTTTTTCTCTATCCTTATTCCATATCATGGTTAGTATTATTAAGAATACTAATCAACGGTATTCTTGTGTTTTGAAGGAACAATGCCTCCTCGTCGTGTGCCACACCATGAGACTCCCGAACAAGCTCTACAACGAATGATAGCCACCGCCGTGGAAGCGGCCATGGCCGATCACTCCTCCAACAATAACAATAACCACAACAACAACAACAATGGAGCCGGTAACTCAAACGAAGGGTGCTCCTACAAATCCTTCATGGGGTGCAAACCTCACACTTTTGATGGAACCGGGGGACCGGTTACTCTTACTCGATGGTTTGAATAAACGGAGGCCGTCTTTAGCATAAGCGGTTGTCGGGACCAAGACAAGGTCAAATACTCCACTCACACCTTCTCCGGTGTCGCTCTTACATGGTGGAATACTTATGTACAATCGGTGGGTATCGATGAAGCTCACGCCCTCTCTTGGGCCGATTTAAGGGAAAAGATGGTCATCGAATATTTCCCTCGCGAAGAAACCCGAAAGCTCGAACAAGAGCTAAGAACCTTAGAGGCGGTCGGAAACGATCTCAAGTCCTATAATCAACGATTCGCCGAACTATCCTTGATGTGTCCTAACCTCGTGAACCCCGAATCTCAAAGGGTCGAACTTTATATGTATGGTCTTCCAAAGAGCATCAAACAAGGGATGATGTCATCCAAACCCGCTAACCTACAACAAGCATTGAACATGGCCCGCCAATTGATCGAAACGGTTGACGAAATCGTAGTTCCGGCACCTAAGGCCGAGGATAAATCGGGCGGCAACAAAAGAAAGTGGGAACCCTCCCAATCAAGCAACAATAACTTTGCTAAGAAGCCTTACACCTCCAACGCCAAGAAAAGTTATGGCGGAAATAAACCCTTTTGCAACAAATGCCACAAGCACCACTATGGTGAATGTAGCAATCTATTTTGCCACCGGTGCCAAAGGGGTGGTCATGTGGCCAACGATTGTAGAAGTGCCGCCCCCGTCGCTCAAAAGGTGCCTAATGCACCAAAACCGGGTACTTGTTATGAATGTGGCCAAACGCGACATTTTAGAAATGCATGTCCGAAGAAGAAAGCCAACCCCAACACACGCGGTCGAGCTTTCAACATCAACACCGAGGAAGCCCGAGATGACAATGAATTAGTCACGGGTACGTTTCTCCTCAACAACACTTATGTTACTTGTTTATTCGATTCGGGTGCCGATAAGAGTTTTGTATCCAAGACTTTGACTCATTCTTTTAATACTCCACCACTCCCACTAGATACCACTTATACCATTGAAGTGGCCAACGAAAAACTATTGAGTGCCGACACATATTACCGGGGGTGTACGTTAAACATTTTGGGTAATGAGTTTGAAATTGACTTGATACCCATGGAACTAGGAAGCTTCGATGTATTAATCGGTATGAATTGGCTAGCCAAAATGAAATCTCACATCCTTTGTGATCTTAACGCAATCCGAATCCCTATCGAGAATGGTGAACCTTTGATCTTCTATGGCGATAAGAGTTGCACCGGACTCAACCTCGTTTCGTGTATTAAAGTTAGAAAACTACTCCGTAAGGGTTGTTTTGCGATTCATGCTCACGTTAAGAAAGTCGAGTCCGATGAGAAGCACATCGATGATGTGCCAATTGTTAGTGACTATTCCGATGTATTTCCCGACGAATTGCCGGGTCTTCCACCTCATCGACCGGTTGAATTCCAAATCGATCTTATTCCGGGGGCCGCACCCGTAGCACGTGCACCTTATAGACTCGATCCATCCGAAATGCAAGAATTGCAAAGTCAAATCCAAGAACTACTTGATCGTGGTTTTATCCAACCTAGCCATTCACCTTGGGGCGCTCCGATTTTGTTTGTTAAAAAGAAAGACGGATCCCTACGAATGTGCATTGATTATCGTAAACTAAACAAATTGACGGTTAAAAACCGATATCCTCTTCCTCACATCGATGACCTCTTTGATCAACTACAAGGGTCTTGTGTATATTCAAAAATCGATCTCCGCTAGGGTTATCATCAATTAAGGGTTAGGGGGAAGATGTCTCCAAAACCGCTTTCCGAACTCGTTATGGTAGTTATGAATTTCTTGTAATGCCATTTGGTCTCACTAACGTACCGGCGGTGTTCATGGATCTTATGAACCGCGTGTGCAAACCGTATCTTGACAAATTCGTTATCGTGTTCATCGATGATATTTTGGTTTATTCTAAAAGCGAAGAAGAACACGAGGAACACCCCCGGCTCGTGCTTGAACTTTTAAGACAAGAACAACTCTATGCCAAATTCTTCAAGTGTGAATTTTGGTTGAAGGAAGTTCAATTTCTTGGTCATGTTGTAAGTGACCAAGGTATTAAAGTCGATCTAACAAAAATCGAAGCCATTAGTAAATGGGAGACTCCCACTACTATTACTCACATTCGTCAATTCTTGGGTCTCGCCGGATACTACCGTAGATTCATCAAGGATTTCTCTTTGGTTGCTCGTCCTCTAACCGCTTTAACTCACAAGGGAAAGAAATTCAATTGGGCGACCGAACAAGAATCCGCATTTCAAATCTTGAAAACAAAGCTAACCACCGCTCCTATCTTGTCACTTCCCGAAGGCAATGACGATTTTGTTGTGTATTGCGACGCCTCAAAACATGGTTTTGGGTGTGTGTTGATGCAACGAACGAAAGTCATTTCTTATGCTTCTCGACAACTCAAAATTCATGAACGAAACTACACGACACATGATCTCGAACTCGGAGCCGTTGTCTTTGCACTTAAAATGTGGAGACACTATCTTTATGGAACCAAGAGTACTATCTTTACCGATCACAAAAGTCTCCAACACATCTTCGACCAAAAGCAACTAAACATGAGACAACGAAGGTGGATTGAAACCTTAAACGATTACGATTGGGAGCTTCGTTACCATCCCGGGAAGGCAAATGTAGTAGCCGATGCCTTAAGTCGAAAAGAAAGAGCGGTGCCTCTTCGTGTTCGAGCATTAAACATCACCATCCACACCAACCTTAATAGCCAAATTCGGGTAGCCCAAGATGAGGCTCTCAAGGATGAAAACGTTTCACACGAGCTCTTGAACATTCTCATCTCTCGATTCGAAATTAGAGAGACCGGACTCCGATATTTCGCCGGAAGGATTTGGGTGCCTAGTTATGGGGACCTATGAAGCCTTATTTTAGATGAAGCCCATAAGTCACGATACTCGATTCACCCTGGTGCCAATAAGATGTACCACGACCTTAAACAACTATATTGGTGGCCGGACATCAAAAGGGACGTAGCTACTTATGTTTCCAAGTGTTTGACATGTTCCAAAGTCAAATCCGAACACCAAAGACTGTCCGGATTACTTCAACAACCCGAAATCCCGCAATGGAAGTGGGAAAGAATAACGATGGACTTCATCACCAAGTTACCAAAAACGACGGGCGGTTATGATACCATTTGGGTTATTGTTGACCGTCTCACCAAATCCGCACACTTTCTCGCTATGAAAGAAACCGACAAAATGGAGAAACTTGCACAACTTTACATAAAGGAGATCGTAGCTCTACACGGTGTACCTTTATCGATTATCTCCGACCGAGATGGCCGTTTTGTTTCTAGATTTTGGCATACCTTGCAAGAAGCGTTGGGAACGCGTTTAGACATGAGCACCGCATATCATCCTCAAACCGATGGACAAAGCGAACGTACAATTCAAACCTTAGAGGACATGTTACGAGCTTGCGTGGTTGATTTTGGAAAAGCTTGGGACAAGCACTTACCTCTTGCCGAGTTCTCTTACAACAATAGTTATCACGCGAGTATAAAAGCCGCCCCATTCGAAGCATTATATGGCCGAAAATGCCGTTCTCCTCTTTGTTGGGCCGAAGTAGGCGACGTACAAATCACCGGACCCGAACTCATTCACGAAACCACCGAGAAGATCGTTCAAATCCGAGATAGGCTTCGGACGGCCCGGAGTCGTCAAAAGTGCTATACCGACAAAAGACGCAACGACCTTGAATTTCAAGTCGGTGACCGCGTCATGTTAAAAGTCTCACCTTGGAAAGGTGTAATCTGTTTTGGGAAACGCGGGAAGCTAAATCCGCGGTATATTGGTCCTTTCGAAATCTTGGAGCATATTGGAACCATTGCTTATCGTTTAGATCTTCCGCCTCAATTGAACTCCGTTCATCCTACCTTCCATGTATCTAACTTGAAAAAGTGTCTTGCCGAACCCGATATCGTCATCCCTCTCGAGGAACTTACTATTGATGACAAACTTCATTTTGTGGAGGAACCGGTTGAAATTGTGGACACCTCTGTCAAGACATTGAAACAAAGCCGAATTCCGATTGTTAAAGTCCGTTGGAACGCCAAAAGGGGACCCGAGTTTACTTGGGAAAGACAAGATCAAATGCAAAAGAAATACCCTCATTTATTCCCGGCTCCGGAAACGCAAGATCCCGAGGAAGAAACAACAACTACTACGCCTACTTAAATTTCGGGACGAAATTTCTTTTAAGGAGTAGGTAATGTAACATCCCGCCTTTTTCCGTTTACTTTTCCGTTTAACTATTTAAATCCCGTTATATGTTTATAACATCTCCAGTTAATACGTGTTTTAAAAATATCTCGTCTAGGTATTTCACGCACCCGCAAACGAACTTGAGGGACTAGTTTCGCCAAAATGCCAAAGAGGTGACTAGCCTTTGACTAGTCAACCCCACCCCCATCTTTTCTTTTTTATTTCCCTTTTCTTCTTCTACTTCCATATTTTCTCTAAATTCTCCAATTTCAAGAATCATCATCTAAATCAAACCGAGCAAGCATCCATCTAAACAAATTGCATATTCGGAATCCTCTCATCTTCCTCTTCGATTCCATACCGATTTCATCAAGTTTGGGTAACTTTCTAAAATCACTAGATTCTGTGTTCTTGATGTTTTTAACTTATAAAGTTGTTAATTAGTGTCTATGGCTCAAGTCTAACATGATTATATGATTTATATGCTCGATTTCGTTATTTGAAGTAACTAGCTTAAATATGAACTTTGGTGTGTTTGATTTGGTAATTTGGTTGCTTAAATGTCGTTGTTATGGTAAAGTGCAAGTATTAAATGTGTTACTAGTAGCACTAGCTTCAATTTGATGTGTAGGTTGTTTTAGAAAACTTCATAAACTTGATTATTGGTTTTGGTGGATTTGGGTTAGGGTTTGATGAACTTGAAACGAACTTTTGATGCTTTGAATGACATGAAATGTTATTTGTAAGTGTTAGGTTGTATTGTATGCTTGATCACCTTCAAAAAGGCATATCATTCATGTAAATTGGTTGCCGAATCATCGAATTTCATTTATGAACTTGAGTGCATTTAATGAGAAGCTTTGAATGTGATTTTGGTTATTGTAAAAGTAAATGTGATGGATGAAAATACATGCTTTGGTTGTTTGCGGGTCATAAATGGTGATTGGTTGAAGTTAGGTTCGTGCATAAAACTTAAAAACTGCCAAAATTCTCTGCACAGGTAATGGCGCGGCGCGCCATATACCCGCGCGGCGCGCCAAAGTGGTCTGTCCAACTTTGTCGATTTTTGAATAATGTTTGCTATGCTACGCACCTCCGATTCACATGTAACTTGTTATAACATGCTCATATATGATTAAAAACCTCAGAAAAATAGTTCGGGACCCGACCCGAACGTGTTGACTTTTTCGTTGACTTTGACCGACCAAAGTTTGACTTTTTGTCAAACTTAACCAAATGATTATGCAACCTTCCTAACTTGTTTCTATACTTGTATCTTGCATGAAACTTGACAATTTGATTTCACATGCTACCTAATCGAGTCGTAACGAGCCATAGGACTAATTGAACATCTTTGACCTATCGTGTTTACCGTTATTGATACGACCTATTTGTTTAGGTCAAGACTAGCACTACCCTTCGCACACGTTACTTTGTGAAGTACTTTTCATACGTGCACTCAAGGTGAGATCATAGTCCCATCTTTCAAACAACTTTTATGCTTTAAACTATGGGATGAGAAACATATACGTATCATACTTTTACACATTGAACACAAGTACGAAAACGAACATTCCACGTACGGGTTTGAACAAAAATCCTCAATTCAATTATCATTAGTTACACTTGCAGGGTGTAAACGTGAACTTATATTATGTAATCACATGGGCTTGACGAGCCTCATTCGGACGGTTCGCTACCATTAGCAGATGAAATATATTTTCGGGTCTAGTGTATGTTCTAACACTACGCAAAGGGTGCAAAACAGTTAAGTTTGATAATTGGATGCCCGCGAAACAAATAACTTTGGAATGCAAATGATTTTGATAATCATATTATATTAAATCTTGTGGTTCAAATGCAACGTTTACTAAAACACCTATGATTTCACCAACGTTTTCGTTGACAGTTTTCTATATGTTTTCTCAGGTCCTTGAAAGCTACTTGATACAAGCTTCCGCACTCTTTTTGATACTTGCTTGGATGTCGAGTATACATGCATAGTTGGAGCGTCTTTTGACTACTTTAAATTGTGTCACATAGGTTTCATTCGTACGTTAAACATTGTAATGTAACTAGTCTTTTGAACTACATTCGTAAACTTGAAACATCCTTTTTCTTATGAAATGAATGCGACATATTTTGGTCAAACGTCATGATAAAGACTTATGACCACGTAACGGGACCTAAGTAGTCGGCGCCGTCAAACATGATTTGGTCGTGTCGCTACAAGCGATGTACTTGGTATGGTATGCTAGGGGTTGATATCTCGGTTCAATATTGGTTGAGCTTTTCCCGATGTGAGGGATTGAGCATGGTTTTAGTGCTCGGATTGGTGGCTTTGATAATTCGCGAGTGACGAATTAAGTTGTTAAGGCGAATCATTGGGAAGAGTTGCCTAGGAAAGTCGGTTTGGGACTTATGTTTGAGGACCGTGGAGTGTCGTCCGTTGGGTTAAGTGACGAGGATCACGAGGACGTGATCGATTCTAAGTGGGGGAGAGTTGTAAGACCCTAATATTTATTATGCGGACGTGTAATTATGCTACATAGAGTGCAGGAAGTATTGCATAATTAAACCAAGCTCAGATTCTGCCCAGACATGGGTGCGCGCCGCGCACACCCATTGGTGCGCGCCGCGCACTAGCCCAGCGACAGAATCTGTCTTTTTCTAATTTTGAGTTTAATGAGGGGCTTTTTGGTCTTTTCATTTAAGGCCGGATGTGAGGCTTTATCAGTTGGTTTGGATCCAACTTTGGATCATTTTCACATCCACTAAACACTCTCATTCATTCTTAGAGAGAGAGAGAGAGAGAAGTCTAGAGAGAGATTTGGGGTTTTGATGAAGAAGGAACTTGATTTGATCAAAAGCTCGGGTTTTAAAGTTGTTCACCTCGTTCCTAGCTACATTTTGGTTGTTGTGGTAAGTTATAACTCCGAATTGTTTGATTTTGATATTCAAGTTAGGGTTTGAACTTAAATTGTTAAGAAACCCATTTAAACTCATGGAGTGGGTTTAGTGATGCTAGTAATCGGGTTTATTGTTATTGTTGGTGGATAATGGGTTGGTGAATAAATTGGTTATGATTGGAACTTGTAATTGGGTTTAATCACTAGGTTTAGTGATTATGGAAGTATTGGAACCCTTTTGGTGTGTTTGAAAGACTAATTTTGGAATTGAGTCAAAATTAGGGTTTTTGGGTGATTTTGAGATTGATAAGTGTTAAACACTTAAGTTAGGGTTCATTCAGCTTATTAGGACCATTTCACTTGTGATTAGTGAATTAGTGGTTAGTTTGGACGCGTTTGGTGTTTGTAAGTACAATTGGTCGAATTTGCACTAAGTGTCGAATTGAGTTGGTTTGTAAATTCACTCTAAGTGTGTTATTGTATTTTTGATGAATTGATTAGGTACTTTCCATTGACGAGTTGCGAATTTCTTGGAAGCATTCATCAAGACGACAAGGTGAGTGTTAATATCCTATGTACATGTGTATGTGTAGGATGGGTGCATGTCGGGTGAAGTGGTTCTCGATTATAGAGCTCAATTCACATATAGGTGGATTTGATGGACTTGCGTTTAGGCCCAAATTGGCACGGTTGTGCGTTTTGGTTGACCACCTTTGGCGAGGTGCACGTTTTGTGTGTACGATATCACACGTGTTTGTGATATGGAGTATATAACCCCAATGGCGAAGGGTTGATATTGTTGTGATGTGGATAACCCCGATGTGGTGGATTTTATAATCCCGTGACCGTGGGTTTTGAATTGTGAAAGTGGATCTCGTGTAGTTCGGATTCACGATGACGCATGTAGTTCGGTCATCTTATCAGAAGTGGGTCTCGTGTAGTTCGGATTCACGGTGACGCGTATAGTCCGGTCATCTTATTGAGGTAGTGATCTCGTGTAGTTCGAATTACTAAGGCTCGTGTAGTTCGGCCAACCTTGATGTTGTCTTGTTGAAGATAGTAATCTCGTGTGGCTTCGGATTACTAAAGGCTCGTGTAGTTCGGCCAATCTTCATTGTGGTGTTTGGTATTCGGTAATGAGTTAAGGGGTTAACCTTATTCGTTTATATATTGTTATATATATATTTTTTGTTGTATTGTCGTGATGTAGCTAACCCTCCGGGTGTAGCTTCTTGGCGTTGTTCACATCGTCGTTGGTGAACTTATGTTTTTTGATGCATATTTAGCTTGTTGCTTAGTGATCGTACGGTATGCTTAGATTAGCTTGCCTTTATGCTTGGATGATCCGGTATGTGTTATTTGATATTGTGTGGCGTGTCCATTTTATGCATATATATGTATGTAGTATATTCTCACTCACTAAGCGTTAGCTTACCCTCTCGTTGTTTACATTTTTATAGATTTGCTTGGAGACGGTGGCTCGGGTAAGCGTGGGAACTAGTGGACTCGCATAGTTGCTTTAGAAGATCTTGCTTTTGGATTGATTAGGATTGGGTAGCGTATCCCCAATCGCCATGCTCGGTCTTTATTTTGTGTTAAAAATCATGTGGTCGAAAACTTGTAGTTTGTACGAAAGTAGTAAAACGGCCGATGTGGGACCGATCTCGTAAAACTCATTTTATTATTGGAACGTATTAGTTTTAACTAATATAAATTGTTGTGAAGAGCGTTTGGTCTAAAAGTGTCGGGAAGCAAGAGATCTTTTTGGGAAAATTAGAAAAAGTGGACATCGGGCTGTCAGGCCCTGTGCGCGCCGCGCACAGGTGTGGGTGCGCGCCGCGCACCCCATCTGGACAGCTCAGTTTTAATTTTTTTTATGCTGCGTTTTTGGTCGGTTAACGGGTTGGGTTGTTACATAAGTCATGAATGATTACTAATATTTTTGTAATTTTATGAGATATTTCATGCTAGTTGCCAAATGATGGTTCCCACATGTGTTAGGTGACTCACATGGGCTGCTAAGAGTTGATCATTGGAGTGTATATACCAATAGTACATACATCTAAAAGCTGTGTATTGTACGAGTACGAATACGGGTGCATACGAGTAGAATTGTTGATGAAACTGAACGAGGATGTAATTGTAAGCATTTTTGTTAAGTAGAAGTATTTTAATAAGTGTCTTGAAGTCTTTCAAAAGTGTATGAATACATATTAAAACACTACAAGTATATACATTTTAACTGAGTCGTTAAGTCATCGTTAGTCGTTACATGTAAATGTTGATTTGAAACCTTTAAGTTAACGATCTTGTTAAATGTTGTTAACCCAATGTTTATTATATCTAATGAGATGTTAAATTATTATATTATCATGATATTATGATATATTAATATATCTTAATATGATATATATACATTTAAATGTCGTTACAACAATAATCGTTACATATATGTCTCGTTTCGAAATCCTTAAGTTAGTAGTCTTGTTTTTACATATGTAGTTCATTGTTAATACACTTAATGACATGTTTACTTATAATTTATCATGATTAAACATAGTGTATCAATATCTTAATATGATTCATATGTATTTAGTAAGACGTTGTTATAACGATAATCGTTATATATATCGTTTCGAGTTTCTTAATTCAATAAACTCAATTTTATGTATATAACTCAGTGTTAAAATACCTAATGAGATACATACTTATCATAATATCATGTTAACTATATATATAATCATATATATATCATCATATAGTTTTTACAAGTTTTAACGTTCGTGAATCACCGGTCAACTTGGGTGGTCAATTGTCTGCATGAAACTCATTTCAAATAATCAAGTCTTAACAAGTTTGATTGCTTAACATGTTGGAAACATTTAATCATGCAAATATAGTTTTCAATTAATATATAATCATGGAAAAGTTCGGGTTACTACAGAATAGTACCAGGCCGAACCTGTTTTAAGCCCAAGCCGGATCCATCACTGTTTAAATCCGCAATCGCAGAGCATCGAATGTATAAACCGCAGCAATCGCGGAGTTGCTCTGACAGCTGATACATAGGATCATTAATTACATAATTAGGGTTTAATTTTTAATTATTATTATTTAAAACCTAATTAGGGTTTAATTTAATAATAATTAGTTCTAGTTTTAATTAATTTTGTATTTTAAGTTTTAATTAGTTTTATCAATTATATAAATTTAGTACTTTTATAAAATATAATATAAAAATAATATTTTTATAAAATTTGTATTTTTAACATTTTAGTTATAATTTGTATTTTTATCGTTTAATCGTAATTTGTATATTTTTCGTTCGTAATTAGTTTTAAGGTTAGTTTTTGCCATAGTTATTTTTATATTTCTAGTTTTTAAGTTTTGCCGTAAAATCCCTTAAGTGCTTTTTCTTTAGATTAAGATTTAGGCGCTCTAGAATTTTGCGACGCAGTTTATAAATTTTAGTGACTTTTAAGTTATTGCCGTTTTGGATATAGAATTCCTTTTAAGTTTTAATACCTTTAGGCGCAAGTTTTAGTTTGTTTTTCGAATTTTAAGTTTCGACGCTCTACTTTCTTATTATTATTTTTTGACTTTTTGTTTTTCGACTCTTATTTTTCGACGCGCTTTTTCTTTCTCATTTCTACGCTCTAGTTTTTAGGACATAAAATTTTCTTTATTTTCTTTAAATCTCGACGAAAAATTATTTTAAGCGGTTAAATTGATAGACATCCAAATTTTCTGGTTCGTAGTAATAGTTGGATTTGTTACTGGCGAGTTGTGGACTTCCGATTTAAAGGGTCCTGGCTACCTGCTGCATCTATTGGCTATTCGAAACGTGGGCAAAATCAGAAAAGTCTATTAATTTAATAACTTATATAATTTTTATTTTTATAACTAATAGAATATTCAGTGAATGCACCGAGCAAAACGTTCACCACCTTTCATACGTTCACCACCTATAACCCGATCAAGACATCTAGCCAATATTGTCGCCGTTGATTTTTCTTTAGAATCATCATCTAGTCGAACAAGTACTCCAACTCAAATTTCCGATAATCCATCTTTTGAACTCGATTTCACAATTGAGAACCCGGAGGATATTAAAGGACAATTCTAAGATCCAGAATCACTAATCATTCCTCCTGAACTACAAACCGTTAAATCAGAATCTTCTAGTGATTCGGATTCAACAATTTCAAATATGGAAATAACGGAATCTCTAAGTATGGAAGATCGAATGAGAGCTACACGCACTGGCCAAGGACATGCCATTACGCGACCAGACATTAATGCACCAGATTACAAAATCAAAGGACAAATCCTACACATGGTAACTAATCAATGCCAATATAGTGGTACGCCAAAAGAAGATCCAAACGAACATCTTCCAACCTTTAATAGTATCTGTACTCTATTCAAAATCAGAGAAGTTGAGGATGAACAAATCTATCTCATGTTATTTCCCTGGACTTTAAAGGGAGAAGCCAAAGATTGGTTAGAATCGTTACCTGAAGGAGCGATTGACACATGGGATGTCTTAGTTGAAAATTTTCTTAAAAGATTCTTTCCGGCATCTAAAGCCGTGAGACTTCAAGGAGAAATTGTTACGTTTGAGCAAAAGCCAAATGAAACATTATATAAGGCGTGGACAAGATTCGGAAAGTTATTGAGAGGATGTCCTCAGCACGGTTTAGACACTTATCAAATAGTACAAATATTCTATCAAGGTATCAACGTCGCTATACGAAAAGACATCGACACAGCAGCTGGTGGTTCCATTATGAAGAAAACCGCAACCGAAGCTCACAAAATTATTGATAACACAGCCTCCCACTCACATGAGTGGCACCAGGAAAAAGATATTTTTCGTTCATCTAAAGCGGCTAGAGCCAATTCTAGCCATGACTTTAATTCCGTTTCCGCAAAAATAGATGTTTTAGAGACGAATGAAAAAGATGAGTAAAGATATTCACGCAATACGAATCAGTTGTGAGCAATGCGGTGGACCACACTTAACGAAAGATTATCACATCGAACAAACGATGGAACAACGAGAGAATGTTTCCTACATGAACCAAAGGCCGGGAAATAATTATCAAAATAATTATCAACCGACAAGGCCAAACTTCAATCGAAATTAAAACATTCTTTACAATCCAAATGGACCCAACAATAACTCGTACAACCAACAAGGTCCGAATAACCAACCAACTCAAAAAACACTTTCAATCAACAAAGACCTGGCTTGTATAAACTACCACAACAAACCGAAGAGAAAAAGCCAAATCTGGAAGAAATGATGGCAAAGCTAATGGAATCTGAAACACAATTTATTACATCTCAAACCCAAACAAATGAGAGGTTTGATATGTCATTAAGAACTCAACAAGCTTCCATTTTGAATCTTGAAAAACACGTAGGTACTCTTGCTAGCATGATGAGTGAGAGGGAACAAGGAAAGCTACCGATTAATACTAAAGTAAATCCTCGGAATGAGAATGTTAATATGGTTTCAATGAATTTTGAAAAACCAGCATAAGAAGATGGGAAGGTTTTAGATGTGAGAAACAATGAAGAAGTTAACCCGAGTATGTAAAGCCAGTGGTGGCACCCTACAGACCACCCATCCCGTTTCTGAGAAAAGGAGTTGAGTATGAGCAAGTAATAGGTAATAAAGTTTGTGATACCTCTGGAAAGAAGAAGAATAAGAATAAGAAAATGCAAGAAACAAAAATCGTAGAAGTAAACCAGGTGAAGACAGTTCCACCGAAAATTTCACCCAGGTTGGGTGATCCGGGTGAATTTATTGTTCCTTGTCTACTTAGTGATTGTGTCATGTATGATGCATTAGCAGATTTAGGTGCGAGTATAAGTGTTATGCCTCTTTCATTATATAAGAGATTAGGTGTAGGTGAGTTAAGTCCAACGGAGATGAGTGTTCTACTCTTTGATCAAACCATTAGGCACCCCGTTGGAATTGCTGACAACCTACCTGTTCAAGTGGGTAATTTCTAGTCGAATTTGTTATTATTGACATTGAAGAGGACTCAAACATTCCTCTAATTTTAGGTCGACCATTCTTAGCGTCCACCGGGGCGTTATTTGATGTAAGAAAGGGTAGAATGACACTTAGCGATGGTGACAAATCGATCACCTTTGTGATTCAAAAGTCTAAATCTCCACCAACCAAAACCGTTGAACCAATAAAAATGATCGATGAGAAGCATATTGTTTTACCAACTCCAACGGTAGTGCTTAACAATAAGAAAACGCCTAAGTGCGGGGAAGATGAAGTAAAACCTAATGATGACCTGATAACAAAGATCCCTGTTGTTGATACGAAATTAAATGACCCCGTTAGTAACAGTTCAATGAAGAAACTTATTAAACGGATTCGTGAAGCTAGAACCAAGGGAAACTTTAAGTTATGTAACCGGTTAGTATCCAATCTATCGCCTAAAGAAAAGGTAAAACTAGTTGAATTTGTGAATATTACACAAGAATACGACCAATGGCTTAAAGCAAAAGTCACAGATATGCAAGTTGATTTTGGTCCAAGAGAAATTGACGATGAAGTTAATCACAATTTCGACACCACAGCTACCTAAGTGTGGGGAGATTCAAATGTTCTAAAAAGAAAATGTTGTCTAGAGTTAGTTGTTCTGTTCTCATGTAGTTCTGAGAATGGAATCCGATTGGTCTTTTCCACTAGCAGACACTAAAGAACTAGTTTTCTCCCTCCATTCTGAATTTTTTTTTATAGGTTTTATATTAAATTAATATGCATTTTTAAATTTATGTTTTGTGTGAATTTAAAAACAAAATTTATTTTATTTTATTAAGTTTAAAAAATGATTTCTAAAATTCATCGTAAGTTAAAGACTAGGTCATGGAACCGAAATTGCTTTACCCGAAGGCGGGGCGAAAAATTTTGTTATCATTATTTTTAATTTTATTGATCTAAAGTATACCAAAAAAATTAAAAAACCTAAAAATCTTTGCTTTTAAAACAATCGCTTTAAAAACGACAAATTTTAAATTTTCTCGAGGGACGGACTAGATAAACACACCGAAACAACCTAAAGTAAAAGGAAATAAAATTTTAAAAAATTATTCATTTAAATTGTTTTAATAAATAAAGGTTTTATAATATATATATATATATATATATATATATATATATATATATATATATATATATATATATATATATATATATATATATATATATATATATATGTGTGTGTGTGTGTGTGTGTGTGTGTGTGTGTGTGTGTGTGTGTATGTGTTTGTAGTTTATCTTATGTACAAAACAGGGTAAAACAGCGCACTTTCAAAGACTGGCATTAAAGTTCAGCAAAAGCTACTAATTTAGACGACAAGACGCAAAATATCAAATGTGATATAAAATAATATGTTTGCAAAATCGGTATCTTTAATCACTTTTCTACACTTATCACCCTCAGGAATTTATAATTATGGTCTGATTTCATGCAAATGAGGGCATTGCATGATCTCAATTGTGGGGAAGGGTTATAACTTCTCTCAGGTTTGCACTTGGTTTATTTGCCAAATTTTGTGAAAATTTGAAAATTTTTGAAATTCAAAATCATGTTTATACATATTATGAACGATAAAACTAGGTGATAATACCGAAATTATTGTTACCTCGGAAAGGACATAAATTGAGAAACAGCCTAAAATGCTTGAATTCATTTAAAATGGAAAAGGGGAGAATAAAAAGACAAAGAAAGAAATAAATAAAAGCCAAGTGTTGGGAGAATGTACCAAGTTTTTCAATTAAGAACTATCTATCACATGTTTCTGTAAAGTTATTGCAGGTGCTTTTGCTTTGGACTAAACTAATCAGTTTTACCCGATTATTGTAATATATTCGAAAGAAAGATGGATCTACACGATGAATCAATTCCATCATTAAAAGGAAGTAAAGTCTTCCGAAAAAGAAACGCGCTTCTTGATTTTGGTCAGGAAGTTGTCATCCAGACTAGCTGTAGGTTGACGAAAAATCTAGAAAAATTCATCTCTAAAAATCAGCAGGAAATCCACGGACCTCAGCATCAAACAGGGTCGCCAAGTGGTCAGACTTATCCTAACCATGAGAGGATCTGTCTCGTAAAATGGGGAGGGCACCGTGCAAATTATCTTGATAAGACTAATGAATCAGACCCCCAGAAAGGATAATCTCCTTAAAGATTAAAAATCAGCTTTTAAGCCTGATATTACTCAATCCTTGAGATTGACCTTAAAGATTGAGAATTACAAACTCATGGAATTCAATGATATCTAAACTCGAGCTTGAACGAGAAAATATTTTGATCAAAATTAAAACCGATTTGTTTTCTGAAAACCTATTTTCAATACGTTCATTACCATTGAACGTAAAATCCTAAGAATTCATTAGAATTCATTAGGACACCTGAACCATATCGGTTGTCAACCGTAAGAACGGTGGTTGCATAGCATGGTAGAAGACAGGACCTTGTGCCAGACCGAAAAATTATAGGGTGATCTTTACTATTTCTACTACAAAGTATAGTAATTGCATCCGACACGTTGTGGACCATGAACATCTGCATGTCATTAGACATTGCCTTAACAGTTACTTGTTCATCGCTTTCCTTTACAACCGGACGGTAGTTTACTGAAAGGTAATATACGGGACAAGTAAACTGGACGTGTTGCTTTCCTAATACAAGGTTAGCAAGTGGGTGACACAAAACCACAAGTTTTGAGCTAAAATTTTAAAATCTTAAACCCACAAAACCCACAAAAATATTTTGCAAACACCGGTGAAGGGTTATTCCGGAAAACTTATCTAGGGTAAAACCTAGAATGAATTTTCAAAAGATCAAATGTTTTCATAAAGATCCAATTTCTTTAAAGGATCTAATTTTTTATAAGTCATGTGGGACTTTAAACCACATCGTTAATATCATTGTTTATACCACTGTATCAAAATCACTGATGTACAAAGTGTGAAGAATAAAGAAGTGATTCATATGATGTATTATATTATTTCAAGTTCTGTATTGCTTGAGGACAAGCAACGTTCAAGTGTGGGGATATTTGATAGTGTTCCAAATGAACATATATTTAGGCGCAATATCCTTCCAATATGTAAAGTTTTTTAGTTGCAATTGTTCTATTTCCAAGTAATAATCGTTTAAATAAATAAGTGAGAAGACTGAAGACGCAAACGACGATTTGAAGAATGCAAATGACCAAAAAGCTCAAACGTATAAGATACAATCCAAGTGGTTCAATTTATTGATGAGAAACGTCTAAAAATTACAAAAGTACAAGTCGCGCAACGCAAAGTACAAGATATCTAAGCGTACGAAAGGACGTTCGAAAATTCAGAACCGAGACATGAACCGAGCATCAACGTACAACTCAACGGAGCTAAAATTACAAGTCAACTATGCACAAGATTATAATATAATATATATATAATTATAAGAAATTATATATTATTATATTATATATTATAATATTCAGCAGCCCACGTTTAACTCAATTTAGTGAGCTGGAATCCGAAGCTCCGCACTCGCGGAGCTGTAAATCACAAAAGTACCGCACTCGCGGAGCTTCCTGGTCCCAAAATGCCTATAAAAGCCAACGAATTCTGCTCGATCAACGTACATCAGATTGATTAATTCAATCTTTTCTTTCTCTTTATATTTATAATTAATATTTATATTATAATTTTAATTTTAATTTAAGTTTAATAATAATTGGGTTACTATAAGAAATGTTTTACGGGTTTTAAAGTCAGAACTCTGTCCGTGTAACGCTACGCGATTAAATACCACTGTAAGCTATGTTCTTCCTTTTTAAATTAATGTCTCGTAACTAAGTTATTATTATGCTTATTTGAGCCGAAGTAATTGTGATGTTGGGCTAAATATTAAGATGTGGTTATTGGATTTTGTACCATAATTCGGGTTTGAACAAAAGACCAACACTTGTGAACATTGGACTATTGACTATTAATAAGTAAGAGGTAATGTCTAATTGAACGACAACTCATTGGAACCTGTCGAATCTATCTTCAAATTAGTTAAACTAATAATTATTAAATTGATTACGAATGTCCTATTTAGTGACGTTTATACGACATCGTTTAGAATCATTTAATTAATTATTCGGGTTGAGTAATTGATTATTCATTCTGATCAAGTGGTGTAACACCCCGTTTTCCCGTACGTATCGAAAGGTACCTACTTAATCATTTGTACGTCTATAACTCGTTAGCTTATGCGTAAATGTACGAATATATGTGTATATATATATATATATATGTATACTTGATAATGTGTGCATATATATATATATAAGTTTAAACACGAGTTTTGTTAGCATTAAGTCTTGTGAGACTATTGTGGAAGGCTAGGTGAATATAGGAAGCGGGTTTGGATTGTACAAATTAAATAACATCGAAAATTGTTTAAGGTGGTCAAACTGTTCAGATGCAGCCTTAAGCCGCGCCGCTGCAAATGGGTCCGCGCCGCGGTATATCAAGCGAACCAGGATCAGGAAGTGGGTTAAGGAGGGCCTATTTTCCCTTTATGTGTCACGCCGTGACGACTAAGGCCGTGCCGCGACAGTTCTGCTGAACTGGTGTCGGACTTAGCTCAATTTAAGGGATTTTAAGGGGCAAAATGGTAAATTGACATGTGAATCTGATGGGAGCATTAACTCTCCACCACATATCCATTTAATTCATTTCTTTTTCTCTTTTCTCTCCATTTTCTCTCCCAAAACTTAAAACCCATTTGGTTTAAAAGTGAGATTTGAGAGTGAAGGATTGAGGGTTGATCTTTGGAGCTAGAATTAAAGTTGTTCCTTGTGTCTCTAGGTACGCGTTGATAGTCTCGATAAGTTCTAACCTTATTATTTAAGTTTTAATTGGTTAATGGCTAGGATTTTGGTTACTAGAGATTTGTAAGACCCAATTGGTGGTAAAATGGGTGAGTTTGGGTTATGTTGTTGTAATGAAACCCTAATAGCCACAATCTAGGGTTTTGGCCTTGTGATTTGAGGTTGTAAGTGTCAATTGGTGTTGTTAGTCACTAATACACTTTAAGATTTATGAAAGAAGTGTTAATGGGTAGGTTTGACTAGATTGTGAGTTTAAGTAAAATAAAATGGGTCAAAATGTACTAGTTGACCTAATTAGATGAAATGGGTATGGATTACCCTAAGTTTTGTGTTAATTGAAGTAATAGACTTTAATTCACTAGTCTTAATGATTGAAGTCGAGTCTTGGCCATTTATGGGCGGTTGTGAGTAGTTGAGTCATTTAATGAAAATTGGGTCATTAAATGCTCAAGTGGGAGTATTGTGGCTAATCCCACTAGTTGTGAAATTGAATGTGCACTTAATGATTTAGGTACATTGCGTTGAAGCTTGGAAGTACTAAATCATCATCCTTGTGACAAGGTGAGTGGAATAATTATGCGTTCATGTATATGGCGTGTTTATTTGTGAATGTTATGGTAAGAACCACGTGCCGGTAGTGCCATAACATGTGTGGGATGGATTGTGAACCACGAGCCGGTAGCACTATAAACTAAGATGTGAACCACTAGCCGGTAGCATCGAGTGTGAACCACATGCCGGTAACACTATAAAATGAGGCGTGAACCACGTGCCGGTAGTGTCAAAGTGTGAACCATGTGCCGGTAGCACTATAAAAGAGTGAGACTCAAATGCGTATGGTGTGAACCACATGCCGGTAGCACCATAGCGTTATGGTTAACCATATTATGTTGTTATCGTTTAGCATTATATATATATATATATATATATATGGTGTTAAGTATATGCTAATGAGATTTGGTGTCAATGTACGACTTGTTGATATTTCGGGTATGATTGACTTGCTATGTGAGTTACATGTTCGTGCGAGGTATTTGGTATTTGTGATTGCAAATAGATGGGTTATATATATGTATGTATAACTATTGCATTCACTAAGCATTGCTTACCCTCTCGTTGTTTACCATTTTTATAGGTTCCGGCTTGGACAAGGGTAAGGGCATACAGTTGGATTAGTTGTCTCCCATTTGTGTTGACAGGGGGTGCTTTTAGGATAGCTTTTGAAGTGGCCTAACGTTTTGGGTAGTTTAGCCCCAAACCATGCTCGAATGTCGATTGGATTATAAACTATCATTGTAGTAGGTCAAACTTGTATTAAACTTAATTACTGGCCTTTGTGCCTTTGGTAAACATTTAAACTGTTGTACGTTTAAATGGAACTTGTGGAATGGTTAACATATTTAATTGGCGCGTAAATGTGTATTGTATAAAAAAAAATTTATCGTAAGGAATACGGGTTGGGTTGTTTCAAGTGGTATCAGAGCATGGTCTAAGGGATTTAGCCAACTTGAGATAGGTGCCTAGACTTGGGCTTTATTGTGTGAGCGCTTTATGCGGGACTTGTCTGACTTTGGGTCTAATCGGGAATTGTTAGTGCTTTGGTTTATGTGAACTAACCTTGTGCTAATTGATTTGTGTTGTGTTTAGTAAGCATCGAGCGAGATGGACGTTGTACTAGCAAGTTAATGCGACATGCTCGTGTAACAATGATTAGCTACCATTGTTACGGGTGCAAATCGTGTCAAACAAGTAATGTACGATGATTGTCGAGCAAGATGGAGTAGTGTGGTGTACATGTATATACTTAAATGTTATGTCTTTTTGTTCTTTGTTTAATCTTTTCCGTTTTATAGAATGAAGACGAGAAACGGACACGATAATGATAACGATGGTACGAGTGAGGATGTTGAACTCACGGCCCAGGTTGAGGCCATCTTTAAAAAGTTAAAGAAGGATTTTCTTGACGATGTCCGAAAGGTCTTCCAAGAGTCGGTCGATGGACAAGTGACCTAAATGATCAACGATCAAATGAAAGCCGCAATAGAGGAGGCTTTAGAGGCTACAAACATTTATCCTCGAGGCGAAGGGGGTGAAGGTAATGGTGGGGGTGGAAGGCGGGACTTCCACTACAAAAATTTCAAGGATACTCAACCTCCGATGTTTAATGGGGTGAGGGATCCATTGAAAAGCACTTGTTGGATTTCCGATATCGAGGGAGCTTTCAGTACCGCAGAATGTTCTCCCAAGAAGAAGACGAGGTATGGGTCTAGCATGTTACGTGAAGAAGGCAAGTTGTGGTGGGACGATAAAATCAATTTGTATGGTGAAGAGCAATGTATGAGCTTGACATGGGAGGAGTTTAAGAAGGAATTTTTTCAAGAATACCGAACTTCTTCCGACCTTGATAGAATCCGGGACGAGTTGCATCATTTGCAACAAGGTTCAATGGACTTGGTTACTCTCAAGTCTACCTTTTTGGCAAAGACTCGTTTTTGCCCGGAATATGTTGGTGACGATCACAAGCTAATGAAAGATTTCTACCGTACCTTGAACGATGAGTTAAAGGGTAAGATTAGTCGGGGAATGTCTAAGACTTTTGAAGAGCTATTCGAGTTGGCTCGGGGTTTTGAACCGGAGGTTCCGAGGAAGAGTGATTTCACTTTTTCAAAGAGAAAGTTTGAAGGTTCGAGCCATTCGAACTTTTCAAATAAAAAGAACAAGAAAGGCTCCGAAAGCTTAAATAATGTGAAGAAGGGTGCTTTCGGGCCCACGTGTTTTAATTGTAAACAAAGGGGACACATGGCCCGTGATTGTACCAATGGACTGAACAAATTTACTTGCTATAATTGTGGTAAGGAAGGGTACAAGAAGCCGGAATGTCCCGAGTTGAGTAATGATCATGTTAAGAAATTGGAGAGAACGGTGGGCACGGCTAGGGGTCACAACTATTTGATGACGAATAATGAAGCTAAGCAATCCAACAAAGTTGTCTCAGGTACTTTTATGGTTAACTCTAATCCGGCAAGGATTTTATTTGATAACGGTGCAAATTTGTCGTTTGTATCTCCAAAATTTGTGCCTAAACTTGATAGACCGTTAGCTAAGTTAAGTCGTCCGGTAGAAGTCGAAATAGCAGACGGCAAGACGGTGCTAGTGGTTGATGTATGTAAGAATTGTGACGTTGTTTTTGGTGCCGAAAACTTTAAAATTGATCTCATCCCGATGACTTTGGGCGACTTTGATATTGTTGTGGGCATGGATTGGCTCGATCATAATAGAGCCGATATTGCATGCCATGAGAAGTTTATTCGTGTGAAGACCCCTAGTGGGGGAGAGTTAATTATTCACGGTGATAAACGAAGAAGACTTGTGCCGATATGTTCTTTTGCACGGGCACATCGTTTTCTTGTTAGTGGTGGCATGGCTTTTCTTGCCCATGTTGTTGATACTCGTGATGAGCCACCACCTATTCGTGAAATTCCGGTGGTTAGGGAATTCGAAGACGTTTTTCCGGACGAGTTACCGGGTGTTCCGGCGGAAAGACAAGTTGAATTTCGCATTGAGTTGGTTCCGGGAGCTACTCCCATTGCTAAAACTCCTTATCGTTTAGCACCGACGGAAATGCAAGAGTTGTTAAATCAAACCCAAGAGTTGCTTGAGAAGGGTTTTATTCGACCGAGTGCTTCTCCATGGGGCGCTCCGGTTTTATTCGTGAAAAAGAAGGATGGTAGTATGCGGATGTGCATCGATTACCGGGAATTGAATAAAGTGATGATCAAGAATCGTTATCCATTGCCTCGGATTGACGATTTGTTTGACCAACTTCAAGGTGCGACGTATTTTTCTAAGATCGACCTACGGTCCGGCTATCACCAAATGCGGGTCCGTGAGGAAGATATTGAGAAAACGGCTTTTCGAACACGTTATGGGCATTTTGAGTTCGTAGTTATGCCTTTTGGTCTTACGAATGCACCGGCGGCATTCATGGATCTTATGAACCGAGTGTGCCAACCTATGTTAGACAAGTCAGTGATTGTGTTCATTGACGACATACTTGTCTAATCGAAGAGTATGAGAGAACATGAACATCATTTGCGTGGTGTGTTGAGGACGTTGCGGAAGGAGAAGTTGTATGCAAAGTTCTCCAAATGTGAATTTTGGCTAAGGGAAGTTCAATTCCTTGGCCATATTGTGAACAAGGATGGTATTCAAGTAGATCCGGGGAAGATAGAGACGGTGAAGAGTTGGAGACAACCGACTACGCCTACGGAAATCCGAAGTTTTCTCGAATTGGCCGGTTATTATCGTCGGTTTATCCAAGACTTTTCTAAGATTGCTTCTCCATTGACGAAGTTGACGAGAAAGAATGCTAGGTTTTATTGGGAGAACGAGCAAGAAATTGCTTTTCAATTGCTAAAAGAGAAGTTGTGTCAAGCTCCGGTGTTAGTGTTACCGGAAGGAGTGGAAGACATGACGGTTTATTGTGATGCTTCGTTAAATGGACTCGGGTGTGTTCTAATGCAAAGAGGTAAAGTCATCGCTTATGCCTCTCGACAATTAAAGGAACACGAGACGAGATATCCGACTCATGATCTTGAGTTGGCGGCGGTTGTGCATGCGTTGAAAATTTGGAGCCATTACTTGTATGGTGTCAAGTGTACGATTTATTCGGATCATAAGAGTTTGAAACACCTCTTTAATCAACGAGATTTGAATTATCTTCAACGTAGGTGGATGGATGTGGTAAAAGACTATGATTGTGAAATACTTTATCATCCGGGCAAGGCGAATGTGGTCGCGGATGCGTTAAGTCGAAAGAGTCATCACCCGGCATTACGATTGGGATTGTTACGTATGATTATTACTAACGATTTTCTTGAAAAACTCGGCGTGATTCAAATAGAGGCTTACGTTCACAACAAGCATGCAGAGCGAATTGTGGGACAATCGGAGTTCATTACTATGGGCTCGCGGGGTTTGTTGTCTTTTCAAGGAAGAGTGTGGGTGGCTAAGATGGGAGATTATCGACAAGTGCTACTTGATGAAGCACATAAGTCAAATTATTCCATTCATCCGGGCGCGACGAAAATGTATCTCGATTTAAGGAAAGATTATTGGTGGCCGGGCATGAAACGTGATGTTGTGAAGTATGTTGAGCAATGCATCACGTGTTTGCAAGTTAAGGCCGAGTACCAAAAGCCGTATGGTAAGTTACAACCGTTAGAAATCCCGAAATGGAAATGGGAGCACATTACCATGGATTTCATCACAAAGTTACCTAAAACGGCGAGAACTCAATTTGATTCGATTTGGGTTATAGTAGATCGATTGACGAAAAGCGCTTTGTTTCTTCCCATTAAGGAAGCGATATCGTCGGAGACCTTGGCTAAGTTGTTTATCAAGGAAGTCATCTCTCGACACGGTGTTCCTATATCTATTATTTCGGATCGAGATACTCGTTTTACATCTCGGTTTTGGGAAAAGTTTCATGAAGATATGGCTACGCAATTGAAGTTGAGCACAGCGTATCATCCTCAAACGGACGGTCAAACCGAACGTACGAATCAAACTTTAGAGGATATGTTACGGGCATGTATTATTGATTTCGGTGGTAGTTGGGATGAGCATTTGCCTTTGGTGGAATTCTCGTACAATAATAGTTATCATACTAGTATTGGGATGCCGCCTTATGAGATGCTTTATGGGCGTAGGTGTCGAACCCCGATTTGTTGGGGTGAAGTGGGACAAAAGGAAATCGGGAGTACCGATTTGGTCTTAGAGATGAATAGCAAGATTGATGTGATTCGAGAGCATTTGAAAAAGGCTCAAGATAGGCAAAAATCTTATGCCGATAAACGTAGACGAACGATCGAATTTCAAGAAGGTGACATGGTGATGCTCAAAGTTTCGCCATGGAAGGGTATTATTCGGTTTCAAAAACGAGGAAAGTTAGCTCCTCGGTTTATTGGGCCGTTAAAGGTTTTAGCTCGTGTTGGTGAAGTCACGTATCGTTTGGAATTACCTGAAGAGCTTGCGGGGATCCATAATACATTTCATGTTTCTCATCTCCGTAAGTGTCTTGCGGATGATTCATCTTGGGTGCCGTTAGACGAGATTGAGCTAAATAATAAGTTAGAGTATATCGAGGAACCGATTGCTATACTTGATGAGAAGGTCAAAAGATTGAGACATAAAGAGGTAAGGACTTTTAAAGTTCAATGGCGTCGTAGTAAGGGTTCCTAGTTTACTTGGGAGCCCGAAGAGTTTGTGTTGGTTTATCTTCCTTTTTGTCATACGGCTTGGATCGCGAGGACAAGCTCCGATTCAAGTGGGGGAGAGTTGTAACACCCCGTTTTCCCGTACGTATCGAAAGGTACCTACTTAATCATTTGTACGTCTATAACTCGTTAGCTTATGCGTAAATGTACGAATATATGTGTATATATATATATATATGTATACTTGATAATGTGTGCATATATATATATATAAGTTTAAACATGGGTTTTGTTAGCATTAAGTCTTGTGAGACTATTGTGGAAGGCTAGGTGAATATAGAAAGCGGGTTTGGATTGTACAAATTAAATAACATCGAAAATTGTTTAAGGTGGTCAAACTGTTCAGATGCAGCCTTAAGCCACGCCTTGGCAAATGGGTCCGCGCCGCGGCATATCAAGCGAACCAGGATCAGGAAGTGGGTTAAGGAGGGCCTATTTTCCCTTTATGTGTCGCGCCGCGATGACTAAGGCCGCGCCACGACAGTTCTGCTGAACTGGTGTCGGACTTAGCTCAATTTAAGGGATTTTAAGGGGCAAAATGGTAAATTGACATGTGGATCTGATGGGAGCATTAAATCTCCACCACATATCCATTTAATTCATTTCTTTTTCTCTTTTCTCTCCATTTTCTCTCCCAAAACTTAAAACCCATTTGGTTTAAAAGTGAGATTTGAGAGTGAAGGATTGAGGGTTGATCTTTGGAGCATGAATTAAAGTTGTTCCTTGTGTCTCTAGCTACGCGTTGATAGTCTCGGTAAGTTCTAACCTTATGATTTAAGTTTTAATTGGTTAATGGCTAGGGTTTTGGTTACTAGAGATTTGTAATACCCAATTGGTGGTAAAATGGGTGAGTTTGGGTTATGTTGTTGTAATGAAACCCTAATAGCCACAATCTAGGGTTTTGGCCTTGTGATTTGAGGTTGTAAGTGTCAATTGGTGTTGTTAGTCACTAATACACTTTAAGATTTATGAAAGAAGTGTTAATGGGTAGGTTTGACTTGATTGTGAGTTTAAGTAAAATAAAATGGGTCAAAATGTACTATTTGACCTAATTAGATGAAATGGGTATGGATTACCCTAAGTTTTGTGTTAATTGAAGTAATAGACTTTAATTCACTAGTCTTAATGATTGAAGTCGAGTCTTGGCCATTTATGGGCGGTTGTGAGTAGTTGAGTCATTTAATGAAAATTGGGTCATTAAATGCTCAAGTGGGAGTATTGTGGCTAATCCCACTAGTTGTGAAATTGAATGTGCACTTAATGATTTAGGTACATTGCGTTGAAGCTTGGAAGTACTAAATCATCATCCTTGTGACAAGGTGAGTGGAATAATTATCCGTTCATGTATATGGCGTGTTTATTTGTGAAGGTTATGGTAAGAACCACGTGCCGGTAGTGCCATAACATGTGTGGGATAGAGTGTGAACCACGAGTCAGTAGCACTATAAACTAAGATGTGAACCACGAGCCGGTAGCATCGAGTGTGAACCACGTGCCGGTAGCACTATAAAATGAGGCGTGAACCACGTGCCGGTAGCGTCAAAGTGTGAACCATGTGCCGGTAGCACTATAAAAGAGTGAGACTCAAATGCGTATGGTGTGAACCACGTGCCGGTAGTACCATAGCATTATGGTTAACCATATTGTGTTGTTATCGTTTAGCATTATATATATATATGGTGTTGAGTATATGCTAATGAGATTTGGTGTCAATATATGACTTGTTGGTATTTCGGGTATGATTGACTTGCTATGTGAGTTACATGTTCGTGCGAGGTATTTGGTATTTGTGATTGCAAATAGATGGGTTATATATATGTATGTATAACTATTGCATTCACTAAGCATTGCTTACCCTCTCGTTGTTTACCATTTTTATAGGTTCCAGCTTGGACAAGGGTAAGGGCATACGGTTGGATTAGTTGTCTCCCGTTTGTGTTGACAGGGGGTGCTTTTTGGATAGCTTTTGAAGTGGCCTAACGTTTTGGGTAGTTTAGCCCCAAACCATGCTCGAATGTCGTTTGGATTATAAACTATCATTGTAGTAGGTCAAACTTATATTAAACTTAATTACTGGCCTTTGTGCCTTTGGTAAACATTTAAACTATTGTACGTTTAAATGGAACTTGTGGAATGGTTTACATATTTAATTGGCGCGTAAATGTGTATTGTATAAAAAAAAATTTATCGTAAGGAATACGGGTTGGGTTGTTTCAAGTGGGTAAATTAATATTCATGGACTAATTATAACAGGGGTAGATTACATACAAGGATAATTGGTCTAATTGTTAACAAATTATTAAAACCTTGAATTACACAGTCGATAACCTGGTGTAATTATTAACAAAGTATTAAAACCTTGTTACAGTTCGAATCCCTAATTAGTTGGAATATTTGACTTCGAGAATAAGGTTAATTTGACGAGCATTTTATAATTATGACCGATGGACTATTATGGACAAAAACCAGATAGGTATCAAATAATCCAGGACAAAGGACAATTAACCCGGGTAACAATTAATCAAAACGTCAAACATCATGATTACGGAAGTTTAAATAAGCATAATACTTTTATTTCATATTTCATCGTACCTTTATTTACTGTCATTTCAATTACTACAATTTACTTTATCGCAATTTAAATTCTGTCATTTATATTATCGTCATTTATCTTTACGCTTTATTTAAAATTGACAAACCGGTCATTAAACGGTAAAAACCCCCCTTTTATATATTATTATTACTATGTATAATTATATATATTTTATATAAGTATAGTTGTTAAAAATATAGCGTTAAACTTAGCTAGCTCCCTGTGGAACGAACTGGACTTACTAAAAACTACACTACTCTACGATTAGGTACACTGCCTATAGTGTTGTAGTAAGGTTTAGGTATATCCCATCTATATAAATAAATAAAAATTGTATCATATTTCACCGTATTTCGTAGTAAACAATAATAGTATATTTCGTACCCCTCCGCTGACACATCAGCTTGACAGCCCCATTTCAAGCTAGTCGTGCTAGCAATTTATAATCGAAATGTATTAGTACTTCGTATTTATTTGAAGATACACCTGTTCAGTGTATATATTGTGTTTGGCAAGGGTAGGAAAATGGTTAAGTGGTTACCAGTGGCTCATAGATAATGGAATAATATTTTATGTTTTCTAACATTTTAAATCTTGTGGTCTAAAGTTTATTCTTTTATTTAAACCTATAATTCACTCAACATTTTTGTTGACAGTTTACTCGCATGTTTTCACAGGTACTTGATTTGTTTGGTGCTTCCGCTGTGTTAGAAGTGTCTGCATGCATTTGGGCAGATTTTGTTAAACAACTTATGAAACATTAAACTTGCATTCTCTTTTTGGATATTTAAACTTGTGGGTATTTGGTTGGCTATGTTTTATGTCAACTTTGGATATTTAATATGTTGGGTTTGTTTAAACTACATATTTTGGTAAATTTCCTTTTGGGAAACTTTTTGGAATAAAAGAATGCAATGTTGTTTATTAAATTCATTTAAAGTTCGATCAAGCTGTGGGACCAAGTGACGGAGCCGTTAAGTATATTGACGGGGCCATCACAGTTGGTATCAGAGCTCTAGTTGTAGGGAATTACGCTGCATTAATGTGGTTAACCCTTGGTCTTTAGGGTGCATTAGAGTCTAGTCTACAGCCCGACCTTTCTTGATATAGCATTATTATGCATTTCATTTCGTATGAGAAATAACATAAGTATTTATTTCTATTTTGTATGTGGTTTGTGGTTTTACTGTTTGCAGATGTCGGCTTCCAGCAACAATTCCATTCCTACTCCTGTTTCCCCGTCTGTCGCTCGTCGTGCACGATAGCCTCGCCTGAGAGATCCTGTTAACTACTACATGGCTACCATCATTCATATGACTACGTCATATACGAATGAGACTCGAATTGATGCTCTTAGCGACTGTATGCATGTGTTATCGCATACGGAGGTGATGGATGAGATTAGCGCTGATATGGATACGTTCGGTAGCTTCAAGCATTGGATCGAGTTCTAGACTAGGAAGCATAACTGAGAGGTGGACGCTAAGTTCGAGGCCCTTGAGAGCTTGATTCGTGGTCTGAAGACGGAGTTGGAGGAGGTGAAAGGAAAGTTGAGGAAGTATGAGACTCCTGACGAGCCTCATACCGGCCCAGCTTATCACACCAGCTCCAAGCAGATGTGATGTGATGATTCATGAGTGATTATTTTATTTCATAGACTATTTGTCCTTTTATACATTCATTTTTGGGTGATGTACGACGTTTTTGCCGAGGATTTTGTTATGGGATATTTTCATTTATGTATGGATGGTTATTTCTTTTATTAAGGGCATTTAATGGTAAAGTGCTTACTGCTAAGACTGTGTATCATAAATGTAACATTAATCTGGCTGGTAGAGATTTTGAGGTAGATTTAATACCGATTGACTTAGGAAGTTTTGACGTTGTTATTGGTATGGATTGGTTGTCTGCAAATCGTGCTGAGATCGTGTGTTGTGAGAAAGCTGTTCGTATTACTAGTGTGGTTGGAGAGCCGCTGATGGTTTTTGGGGATAAGAAATGCAGGCAGTTAAACCTTATTAGCTGTTTGAAAGTTCATAAACATCTTCACAAAGGCTGTCATGCTATTCTAGCCCATGTTGTTGATTCTGATAAAGAAGAGAAGAGCATTGGCGATGTTCATATTGTTAGAGATTTTCTCGAGGTATTTCCCGAAGATTTACCTGGCCTTCCGCCGCAACGCGCGGTAGAATTTCAAATCGATCTTGTTCCCGGTGCTGCTCCTGTAGCACGTGCTCCTTATCGACTTGCGCCTTCCGAACTTCAAGAATTGTCGAGTCAACTCCGTGAGTTGTTAGAAAAAGGTTTTATTCGTCCCAGTTCATCCCCTTGGGGAGCTCCTGTTCTATTTGTTAAGAAGAAAGATGGTTCGTTTCGTTTTGTGTATTGATTATCGTGAATTGAACAAGCTTACAGTTAAAAACCGTTATCCTCTTCCTAGAATTGATGATCTGTTCGACCAGCTTCAGGGTTCGTCTATTTATTCTAAGATCGATCTTTGTTCCGGTTATCATCAACTGCGTGTTAAAGAATCTTATATTCCAAAAATCATATTTTGCACCCGTTATGGTCACTACGAATTCCTTGTTATGCCGTTCGGATTGACGAATGCACCTGCTATGTTCATGAACCTCATGAACCGTGTGTGTAGACACTATCTGGACAAATTCGTCATTGTTTTCATCGACGACATCCTTATTTATTCCAAGAGTGATGAAGAGCACGAAGAACATTTGAAGTTGGTGCTCGATTTGTTGAGGAAAGAAGAGTTGTACGCTAAGTTCTCTAAGTGTGCTTTCTGGTTAAGATAAGCTCAATTTCTTGGACATGTTGTTAGTAAACAGGGAACACAGGTTGATCCTGCCAAGATTGAGGCAATTGAGAAGTGTAAAATTTCGAAGACTCCTACTCAGATCCGTCAGTTTCTAGAGTTGGCAGGTTACTATAGAAGGTTCATTCAAGATTTCTCTCGTATAGCGAAACCTCTGACTGCTTTAACGCACAAGGGGAAGAAGTATGAGTGGAAGGATGAACAAGAGACTGCTTTTCAAACTCTAAAGAAGAAGTTGACTAGCTCTCCGATATTGTCACTGCCTGAGGGTAATGACGATTTTGTCGTCTATTGTGATGCCTCACGTCAGGGCTTTGGTTGTGTTTTGATGCAGCGAAAGAAAGTTATTGCGTACGCGTCACGTCAGTTGAAGATTCACGAACAGAATTGTACAACCCATGATTTAGAGTTGGGAGCTGTTATGTTTGCACTTAAGATTTGGAGACATTATCTTTATGGGGTCAAAAGTACAGTGTACACTGACCACAAACGTCTTCAACATATTCTTGATCAAAAACAGCTAAATATGAGACAGCGTAGGTGGGTTGAGATGTTGAACGATTATGATTGTGAACTTTTGTGACGACCCGGAAATTTTTGACCAAATTTAAACTTAATCTTAATATGATTTCGACAAGATAAGCAAAGTCTGTTATATTGATTCTCAAAATTTTTGAACTAATGTTATATATTCAGTTAACCTTTGACTATTGACCGACGATTCACGAACATCTATTTGTAAATATATATATATATATATATATACACACAATAAGTTGGAATATTAATTATTAAAATTAATTATAAATAACTTGCAGTGTTTATTTAAAGACTGATTTATGTATATTAAATAAAGATATATACATATATATAATTTCAAGTTATTTAGTAAACGATAGTAACATTCGTTTATTGATTCGATTGATATTTAGATAAGTTAACTAAAACGTTTAAGATGAACAAGTAAAACACTAAATTGCTACAGTATTTTCGAATTGCTACAGTACCCGAAAAGCTACAGTGTTTTCGAAAGCCACTATTTGCCACAGTAAAAAGATATAATATGATATAATATTTTACAAATGTAATAAGATATAATATTAACTTAGATATAAAACGTTTTGATTTAAAATAATATTATTATATATTATGACGTTAATTTATAGACCCAAATGACCAAAACACTCGAACGTACAAGATACACTTCGGGTAATATAGTTATTGGTAATGTAAGTCTATATTTTGACAAAGGTATACGTCGCGAAACGTAAAGTACAATTTATTAAAACATACGAAGTAACGTTCGAAAATTCGGAATCGGGACATAAGTCAAGTGACAACGTACAAGTAATCGAAACTAAAATTACAAGTCACCTATACATGAGAATATAATATAATATATATATAATTAATATAAATTATATATATTATATATATATATTATAAAATTATGTCGACGAACAAACAAACAAAACAAGGTGAGCTGGAAAAAGAAGGTCATGCGATCGCTTGGCCAATGGCCTTCAAACCCATGCGATCGCATGGGATGGCTGGCCAGGAGATGTCTATAAAGCTCGTCGATTTCTGGCTTCTTACACACACTCATATCTATCTCTGTATTATTATTATTATTATTTATATTATTATTATTATTATTATTATTATTATTATTATTATTATTATTATTATTATTATTATTATTATTATTAATCATTATTATTATTATTAGGAGTATTAGTATTATTATTAGTATCATACATAAAATGCTACGACGAGGTTATGAGCAAGATATTTCAAAACGAGTCTTTCGAGCGGGATAGAGCTAAGAAAACTATGAGTTATAGCTATGGAGGTTATGGGTAATGTTCGTGGGTATTGTTCGCAAGTCAAATCTAGTTTTTATCATCTCCGTTGCGTCTATGTACTTTTCTGCAATATTGAATCACAATATTGATACGTTGAGATCTACGGTTATTTTGCATTCCGAGTTTCGGTCACATTTCGGTGAATGACCTTATGTGCTGCTAAGGTGAGTTTCATTTGCTCTCTTTTTAATTGCTTTTGCAATCTATATTTTTGGGCTGAGAATACATGCACTTTATTTTAAACGCAATGGATACAAGTACATACTAAATTCTACACCGAGTTTGAAACGAAAACTCCTTAGCTTTGGTAACTAGTAACTGCCGGTTATAAGAACTGGTGGGCGCGAGTAGTTATATATAGATCCATATGGCTTGCCATCCCCGCCTATTCCAGGTATAGAAACCTTAGCCTGAACTATAAAACAGACGTATGCTGTTTGAGGTTAATACACGTTGGATTGCGTGTATTGTACATGTTGGTTACATGTATGTTCAAACATGGGTACTTATAATAACGTTAAAGTTTAGTTATGAGAGTGCTCAATTTTGTAGAATCTTTTGATAAACGTTTCGGATGAAACAACTGAAATCTTGTGATCCACCTTTATATACAGATTATGAGCAACATTAAAACTATGAACTCACCAACCTTTGTGTTGACACTTTAAGCATGTTTATTCTCAGGTTCCTAGAAGTCTTCTGCTGTTTGCTTATACGTTATACAAGCTATGTGCATGGAGTCATACATGCTTTATTCGGGAAAACTTTGCATTCACAAAATCATCACCATGTACCTTATTTTGACTGCATTGTCAACGGATGTAGTATTGTAAACTATTATTTACGGTGATTGTTTATATGTGGAAATCATCAGATGTCAAAAACCTTGGAATTAGATATTCATTTATGGTGTGCCTTTTCAAAAGAATGCAATGTTTACAAAACGTATCATGTAGAGGTCAGTACCTCACTGTGAAATCGATGAATGATGTATTCGTCCAAATGGATTTGGACGGGTCATCACAGCTTTTATATCATCTGGGGAAGGCCAATGTTGTGGCCGATACGTTAAGTCGTAAAGAGAGAATTGAACCTCGCAGGTTTAGAGCTTTGAATATGACAATTCGAACTAACCTCACTAGGCAGATTCTTGCTGCTCAACAAGAAGACTTGAAGGAGGAGAATTTTGTGAACGAGAAAGTTAGAGGCATGGCTAAGAAGTTTGAGGTACGAGCAGATGATACTAGATACTTTGCGGGACGTCTTTGGTTCCGAAATTTTGTCATCTACGACAACTTGTTTTAGATGAGGCTCATAAGTCTAGGTACTCTATTCATCCTGGTTCAGGAAAGATGTACCATGATCTTAAGGAGCTGTATTGGTGGCCTAATTTGAAAACTGATGTGGCTACGTATGTGGCTAAGTGTATGACCTGTGCTAAGGTTAAACCTGAACATCAGAAACCGTCTGGACTTTTGGTGCAACCTGAGATTCCCGAGTGGAAGTGGGAAGGTATTACGATAGATTTTATTACAAAGTTACCGAGAGTTGTGGGTGGTTATGATACCATTTGGGTGATTGTCGATCGACTCACAAAGTCAGCTCATTTCTTGCCGATTAAGGAAACGGATTCAATGGAGAAGCTTACTCGTTTGTACTTGAAGGAAATTGTTTCAAGACATGGTGTTCCTGTATCTATTATTTCCGATCGAGACAGTATGACGCCCTAAAATGCAGACCTTTTTTTTAGCTGAGCACGAAATGCACTAATCTGCACAGATGTGCAAATTCTTGTACACTTGTGCAAATAAGGGTAAACTGAAATCAGAAACCCCTTTCTTTTTTAGCTGAGCACGAAATGCACTTTTCTGCACAAATGTGCAAATTCTTTCACACTTGTGCAAATAAGGGTGAACTGAAATCAGAAACCCTTTAAAATTACTTTGCAACATCAAACAACTTCATACCTTATCATTTTCAAACATAACACATTAAAAACTTTTATCTACATAAACCAACACTTTTGAACATCATATCAAACATTAAATTCACTTGGTCGCGCACGACCCGTTCCACAATCAAACATATAGTTTTGACCCATTTCGACTTATATATCAAACCTGACCCATTTTGACTCTTTCCGTTATCTATCATACTTCATTTGAACATACTTAAACCTTTCATTAACCTTATTACAAAATCTTTGACTACTTGTTTACTCCAAAACGTTTAACGGACTTCAACTCAAGATGTTAATACATGCATTTATCCAAAAACATAATTTAATAGAAACTTACTTGAGCTAGCCCCTTTTCTTCAATTTTCTCACGTTCTCTTTACCTTTCTAACACTTGTTACATATGATTTCAAGAACTTGCTATTTATGTATTCCTTCCTTTAATCACTGCTTCGTGCAAGTCCACTTTACAATCTTGTACTGCTTTCTAAAAACCTACAACATGTCAACAACTAATAGAGGTAAGCTTTAAGTTTAGTGAGCAACATAGAGTGTATAAAACAACTAACGATAAACGTGTCTATTCTTTAAATTATATTAATCTTCATAAACGTCGCGCTTGTGTGGTAGCAATTCTTCTTTATAAGAATGGTGCATTCTTTCTCCGTGACCCATGCTCCATGTCGCATCATTACATAATGTAACTAAGACATTAATATATCACATATCTACAACATATTAATTTTC
Organism: Rutidosis leptorrhynchoides; assembly: GCF_046630445.1. Classification (NCBI taxonomy): domain Eukaryota; kingdom Viridiplantae; phylum Streptophyta; class Magnoliopsida; order Asterales; family Asteraceae; genus Rutidosis; species Rutidosis leptorrhynchoides. The sequence goes on along the minus strand of NC_092333.1, from coordinate 449,574,411 downwards.
ATAAGGGAAATATTCACAATAATAATAAATCATCATTCGAATAATACTTACCTTTCTTACTCGTCATGGACAAGTGTATCACCACTTACCAAATTTTGGTCCTCATGATCGGCTTATACTAGCGGGGAATCCGTCTTCATTGGTTCATCACAACTCATGTTTCTCACTCTACTCGGACCCTTTTTCCATTAAAATACTTGAAGACTTCTTCAACATTTTAAACTTTTATTAGCAACTTAACATATCAACATTATAATAACATCTCCCATAATCTTCACTATCTTGTCGTTAACAATCATGGCATAAACTAACGAAATTATCTTTACTAAATTATCACCTTATTAATTTACAATAAACATTATAATTTTTTCGTTCAACCATAATATACTCATGAACATAATAAGCTACACATTATAAAAATTGAATATATAATTATATCGTTGTTAGAACATAAATTTACCTATGTACTCACCTTGGCCTCTTTTGCACACTTGGCCGCTTTCCTTCCCGTGATTAGCTCCTAATAACAATGCTAATCACATTAATAAATTACTTAACACATAGATTCGATCATAATGCCATTAGACACCAAAGTGGCTACTAGCTTAATTTTTACCCAATTAAGCTTTTGATCGATTTTGACTCAAGAAAGGAACTTGAACCACTACACTACATGTGGTAACTCATGTCCAAATAACTCCCTAATAACATGGACACTTACAACATGCCCAAAATTCCAAACGATAATACTTTATACAAGCTTTACACAATTCCACCATTTGAACAGTCCTACATTCACAGCAGATTCTGACCCATTTAAGTCTCTGTTCAGCATCTAAAGACTTATTCATTGGAAAGTACACTTAAAGCCCTTTTCGAAAAGTGCTCACACGTCCTAAACGGAGCTACGGTTGATTTTATATGTTTTTTACAAAATCAAGTCTTGTGCATTTTTTTTAGTGACGGGTTTGACATCATTGACTCCATTTTCACCTCAATTCAACACAAAAACATTTCCAACAAAACCAAGCTACTTATATATACTAATAACACTATCATGAATGATTTTTTACACAATTTAATCATCATACATGGCTAATAACATCATGAACATTACTAGTTCTTCTCTTAGGCATTTTAACAAACACTTTGTGTGCATTACTTGATTTTTAACCATTAACCATATTAGAATCATCTTCTTTTCCAAAATACTTGTTCTTTTGCAAGTTCATACATAAACATCCACATTAACACTAATTAATTTCATTTTTAAGCTTAACAATTGTGCATATAACATTAAACATTAACTAAACTTGAAACAACCATCAATTTCATCTAATTTCAACAAGATTCATACCTTACTTTTATAGGGTTTATGAACCCTTAATTTAAGCTTGGATTTAGGAAGAAGATGATGAAATACTTTCTTCTAGCATGAACTATAAGCCTCTAATTGTTCAATTTTGCACTTGCAAAAAGAATCAACTTCCAATTTTGCTCTCTTCCTTCCTCTTGCTCGACACACATCACGCACACACACACACTCACTGTATTATTATCTATTTTTTTTTTTTTAAGACTCAATATCACTTCCCTTCCATTTTCTATGGGTTTTATTTTAATTAACTATGGTGTATTGACAACTTAAGTCCCTCTCCACCACTACGTAACTTAGGTAGTCCAAAATTGTTAACTAGCTTTAACTATTACATTACCAAAACTAGTCTCTAGTTAACTTTAATTAACAATCTTACTTATTTATTTTACACTTATCATTAAATCATTCATATAAAACTCAATAAAAGTCACTTATTAATTAATAGAAAATATCTTGAAATTTGGGGTGTTACAACTCTCCCCCCGTTGGATTGTTCATGTCCTCATGAACCGATTTTATCATACCGTTCATAGCTAACTGTCATGTATTACACATAAACAAAGTGAAGCCACTTCACTCCTTTTACACCACTACACTGTTCACTAGTCTCTACCATAACTTTTACTATGCTAATCATGATTTCTCTTCTTTTAAACGGTTTCTCTTAAACCTACATCTCAATCAATAACCATATTTTACAAGCTATTTCTATCCAATGCATTTTCTTATGAAAAATTACACGAAAGGTATCATAAAAATACGTCAAGTTCCTTGGTAATGCCATACTTCTTTCAACTCACGACAATATGACTTTAGTTCAACGACTCTACATAACTTAATTTTCTTCTTATTTGCGGAAGCGTACATTTATCTCACTCTATTTCTTCCCAATTTACTTGCATAAAATTTATTTACACCTGTGTGGTATATCCTCTTTGAATCTGTTTATCAAAACAGAAGCGTTAAAGTGACTTCCCGTCCACTCTTACTCGTTTTCAACTAATTACAACTAACCATATTCAATTACGGAATCACCGTTTTCTTTTAGCTTCATCATATAACTTTCGTGACAATGTAAACATTCTTATTTATTAAGAAAAATCTAGCTAGCTATCTCCACTTTATCTAAACACTAAATGCGTAAGCATAGAATAAGGGCACCTATCATGGCATTTTGGCGTGTTACTCATGCGTTTACTTTAAACATAATATTCATTCTTCTTTGTCATAATCTATTATATTTCTAAGTACATTCTACTTTAAGGCCATACTTCATTTCTATCTCAGTATTCCATTTAGTTAAAAGTCTGCCTATCTACATCGCCTGGTGATCAGTTCTTTCATCTCATAATTACCGTTAATCATGCTAAACTTTCTTAATGCTTGTAACCCACAACACTTGTGGGATAATATTCATCATAATTACAACCCTCGGGTTTTCTTTAATCAAAATATACACATAATCAACATTATATATAATATAAAATTTACTTATCTTGTCGTCACGTTGAGTGTTCCAAGTGTATGGATTCACATCCACTTAGTCATTGCAGGTTCTTGTCTTTGTGCTTTAATGGCCATTATCTGTACTTCTCAATCGTATCATCATTCATATGAATAATTAAATAACTTACAAGAAAACAAACCTTGCTTAATGTGTGCATGACACGAATTTGGTAGTCCTTTATTATATATCCGTCCACATTTAAAGCAAAGCTCTTTTAAACATTGATACTCTGATCAATAGAGTCCGTTCAGTTGCCTTCGTGTCTTTTCATCCATCAATTATGCATTTCATAGTTCATGCGACTTATGATCTTCCCACATTACATATTCTTTGATATAAAACTTAGATTTCATCATTTACATAAATATCATTAAACGACCACATTAACATTTATATCTTTGCAACTTTGACTTTTTCTCAAACATTTAAACTTTAACTCATTTAATATATCTTATTGCCTCGATCATAACATCATTCGACTTAGTTGAAACTCATTAATCACATTAATGTAACTAAATTGTTAATCATCGACACATACGAGTACCTTCATTCTACCCTTGACAACTGATTTTAGCCTTAAGTTCTTAACACTTTTTCAATCATACCCATATAATACTTATATCGAGTTAAATGTCTTGCCAAGTCAATACGATTCGTTTCACGTAAAATCTTTACTTCATACTTATTAATTCACTTAATCTCGTGCTATATATATTTTTTTACACCTTCCCATATGGTTGCTTAGCCATTTGGTAAGTCTTATACCTACTCAGGTGGTTGTTTAGTCACGCACTAAGTCTTACACCCCGTCATATGGTTGCTTAGCGACTCGCTAAGTCTTACACCTCACATACTCGTGATCAAGGTCTCCTCTTGTACGTATACAATTCAGACAACTCATGAACACTCTTTACGTAAACATAGTCATAACCTTTCAACTCGGAGGTTGCTTTCTTTAATCGAATCCGATCAAATCATGTCGTAGATGAATGGTCTAAGCATTTCATTTAGCGTGCTTGATCGTCACCCTCTTGCACGGATGCAATCTGGGAGCATCAAGTCTCCTTCATTCCTTATTTTATAAGTGCTTAGTCCTCTTGGAACTAGCCCCTTGCGACTTTCATCATTCCTTCCTTAATAAGTGCATAGTTCTCTCAGAACTAGCCCCTCTTGTATCATTCATTATTACTTAAGAGCAAGTGCATAGTCCTCTCGGAACTAGTCCCTCTTGTCTCATTCATTATCACTTAAGAGTAAGTGCATAGTCTTCTCGGAACTAGCCCCTTGTCACATTCACCATCACATAAGCATATCCGGATCCGATTCATAACCTTACAAGGGTTGACCGAAGTCTCACCTCTTTCATCATTAATCTTACAAGGGTTTGACCGAAGCCTCACTACTTGCATCATTAATCTTACAAGGGTTTGACCGAAGCCTCACCACTTGCATCATTAACCTTACAAGTTTGACGGAAGTCTCACTTCTTTCATCATTAGTCTTACAAGGGTTTGATCGAAGCCTCACCACTTGCATCATTAATCTTACAAGGGTTTGACCGAAGCCTCACCACTTGCATCATTAACCTTACAAGTTTGACAGAAGTCTCATTTCTTTCATCATTAGTCTTACAAGGGTTTGACCGAAGCATCACCACTTGTATCATTAATCTTACAAGTTTGACGGAAGTCTCACTTCTTTCATCATTAGTCTTACAAGGGCTTGACCGAAGCCTCACCACTTGCATCATTAATCTTACAAGGGTTTGACCGAAGCCTCACCACTTGCATCATTAACCTTACAAGTTTGACGGAAGTCTCATTTCTTTCATCATTAGTCTTACAAGGTTTTGACCGAAGCCTCACCACTTGCATCATTAATCTTACAAGGGTTTGACCGAAGCCTCACCACTTGCATCATTAACATTACAAGTTTGACAGAAGTCTCATTTCTTTCATCATTAGTCTTACAAAGGTTTGACCGAAGCCTCACCACTTGCATCATTATTTTACCTTATGCGCATTCATAATCATATCATAGCAAAATAACTACTCTTTTCCCTTGTGATTATAGGTGGCCTCTTGCACGGGTGCAATCCGTAACACCTATAACCACACTTTTCCTGCCCAAATTCCATACAACTCGCTCTTTAGTAACTTTAAAGTTTTACCTTTCTTCATAAGATACATACTCTTATTAATGTTGACATCATGCATACCACATTTCACTTATTATTTACGTAAGCATTCACTTCATTTTATCATCACATATCATACATAAAGCATAGACTACTCATATAAGCCATTACAATCAGTAATCATGCAAATCATATACATCTAATCATAGATATATTTAGGTTTAAGTCTAGATAATCCTAATGTAGATTACCTAAATCTCTTAAACCACTGCTCTGATACCCACTTATGATGCCCTAAAAAGCAGACTAGAAAATGACAGATTTTTTTTTTAGCTGAGCACGAAATGCACTAATCTGCACAAATGTGCAAATTCTTGCACACTTGTGCAAATAAGGGTAAACTGAAATCAGAAACCCCTTTCTTTTTTAGCTGAGCACGAAATGCACTATTCTGCACAAATGTGCAAATTCTTGCACACTTGTGCAAATAAGGGTGAAATGAAATCAGAAACCTTTTAAAATTACTTTGCAACATCAAACAACTTCATACCTTATCATTTTCAAACATAACACATTAAAATTTTTTATCTACATAAACAACACTTTTGAACATCATATCAAACATTAAATTCACTTGGTCGTGCACGACCCGTTCCACAATCAAACATATAGTTTTGACCCATTTCGACTTATATATCAAACCTGACCCATTTCGACTCTTTCCATTATCTATCATACTTCATTTGAACATACTTAAACCTTTCATTAACCTTATTACAAAATCTTCGACTACTTGTTTACTCTAAAACGTTTAACGGACTTCAACTCAAGACGTTAATACATGTATTTATCCAAAAACACAATTCAATAGAAACTTACTTGAGCTAGCCCCTTTTCTTCAATTTTCTCACGTTCTCTTTACCTTTCTAACACTTGTTATATATCATTTCAAGAACTTGCTATTTATGTATTCCTTCCTTTAATCACTACTTCGTGCAAGTCCACTTTACAATCTTGTACCGCTTTCCAAAAACCTACAACATGTCAATGATAATGCTAAAAACAAACATATATTTCATAGCATTATCCCTCAAGAAATACAAGCTTTTAGTTGCAATTATTCTATTTATAAGTGATATTCGTTTAAATATTAAAAGGTGAAGACAAAAGACAGATTCGACGAATTAAAGACGCAAATGACCAAAACGCTAAAAAGTACAAAGTACAATCCAAGAGGTTCAATTTATTGACGAGAAACGTCTAAAAGTTACAAGAGTACGAGCCGCAAAACGCAAAGTACAAGATATTAAATCGTACGCAAGGACGTTCGAAAATCCGAAACTGGGACATGAACCAACTATCAACGCGCAACTCAATGGAGCTAAAATTACAAGTCAACGATGCACAAGAATATAATATAATATATAATTAATTATATAAAATTATATATATTATATTATATATATTAAATAATCGAGCAACCCACATTTTAATTGAAAATGTGAGCTGGTACAGCTGGCCATGCGATCACATGACCAGGTAGTGTTAATGTCATGCGATCGCATGAGGGCATGTAGCTGGCCAAGTCCTATAAATTGCAACGTTTTCGGCCGATTTATGTACAAAAAAATATATCCATCTATCATCATTCTCTCAATATATATTTATATTTATATTTTAATTTTAATTTTAATTTTAAGTTAATAATAATAAGGTTATAGTGGTGAATGTTTTAAGTTTGCAAGGCGAAATTCTGTCCGTGTAACACTACGCGATTAATACTCATTGTAAGTTATGTTCAACCTTTTTAAATTAATGTCTCGTAGCTAAGTTATTATTATGCTTATTTAAATCGAAGTAATCGTGATGTTGGACTAAACATTAAGACGGGGTAATTGGGCTTTGTACCATAATTGGGGTTTGGACAAAAGAACGACACTTGTGGAAATTAGACTATGGGCTATTAATGGGCTTTATATTAACTAAAAGATATCTCGTTAATTTAATATAAAGGTTACAATTTGACATATCTATAAATAACCACATACGCTTAATCGGGTACGGTCACTAAACGGTAAACCCCCCCCCCCCCCTTTTATAATAATAATAATAATAATATTACTTATATATATATTGATACAAATATAGTTTAAAATAAATATAGCGTTAAACTCAGCTAGCTCCCTGCGGAACGAACCAGACTTACTAAAAATTACACTACTTTACGATTAGGTACACTGCCTATAGTGTTGTAGCAAGGTTTAGGTATTTCCACTCTATAAATAAATAAATAACTTGTGTAAAATTGTATCGTATTAAATAGTATTTTGTAATAAAAATATAACTATTTCGTATACACCTCGCATAACATCAAGTATTTTTGGCGTCGCTGCCGGAGAATCGGTAAAAAACGCTATATTTTTATAAAGTATATTTGTGTAAAAATATATAATTTTTAATTTCGTAAAAATATTTTGTGTTTATAATAAGTGTTAAAAAATAAGAAAAAATATATATATATATTTTTAAGAACTTATCTATAAAAAGTATTTTTATTAAATCTTTATAATATAAATTTAATTTTATATAAATTGTATATATATTATTTTGAGAAAAAAAAAATAAGTAAAAGTATTCGGCCTGGTACTGTAGCAGCCCAACAAACTGGCCTGGTATCCATTCCCATTCGATCGCATGGCCTAGACACCCAGAACTCATGCGATCGTATGAGCGTGTCTGACAGGAAACCTTAAACGCCATAATTACAGAATTAGGGTTTTATTTTTAATTATTATTATTAAACCTAATTAGGTTTAGTTATTTTATTATATAGTTTAGTTTTTAATTAATTTGTAATTTTAAGTTTTAATTAGTTTTATTGATTTATAAATTAATACTTTTATAAAATAATTATATAAAAATAATATTTTTATAAAAATAAGTAATTTTATCATTTTTTGTATCTTTTTATAAATTGAATATTTTTTAGTTTAATTCGTAATTTGTATTTTTTTCGTTCGTAACTAGTTTTAAACTTAGTATTTTGCCATAGTAACTCTAGATTTTTAGACTTTGCCATAAAATCCCTTAAGTGCTTTTTCTTTAGATTACGATTTAGACGCTTTAGAATTTTACGATGTCACTTATCATTTTAGTATTTAATAAACTTTAGTACCTTGTTAAGTAATTGTCGTTTTGGATATAGAATTCCTTTAAGCTTTAATACCTTTAGATGTAAGTTTTAATTCTTAGTTTTTAGGCTTTTAAGTTTCGACGCTTTACTTTCTTATTTTTGTTTTTCGACTTTTATTTTTCGATGCTTATTTTTCGACCTCTTATTTTTCGACGCGTTTTTCTTTTTCATTTCGACGCTCTAGTTTTTAGGACATAGATTTTATCTTCTTTAAATTTTGACGAAAAATTATTTTAAGCGGTTAAATTGATAGACATCCAAAATTTTCTGCTTCGTAGTAATAGTTGGATTTGTTAGTGGCGAGTTGTGGGCCTCCGATTTAAAGGGTCCTGGCTACCTGCTGCATCTATTGGCTATTCGAAACGTGGGCAAAAGCAGAAAAGTCTATTAATTTGATAACTTATATAATTTTTATTTTTATAACTTATAGGATATTTAGTGAATGCACCGAGCAAAACGTTCACCACCTTTCATACGTTCACCACCTGTAACTCGATCAAGACATCTAGCTAATATTGTCGCCGTTGATTTTTCTTTAGAATCGTCATCTAGTCGACCAAGTACTCCAATTCAAATTTCCGATAATTCATTTTTGAACCCGACCTCACAATTGAGAATCCGGAGGATATTCAGGGACAATTCAGAGATCCTGAACCACTAATCATTCCTCCTGAACAACAAATCACTCATCCAGAGATTGTCGAGGAAGAAACCATTAAATCAGAATCCTCTAGTGATTCAAATTCAACAAATTCAATCATGGAGAATCTGAAACCTCTAAGTATGGAAGATCGAATGAGGGCTAAACGCACTGGCCAAGGTCATGCAATTACTCAACTAGACATTAATATACCAGATTATGAAATCAAAGGAAAAATCCTACACATGGTAACTAATCAATGCCAATTTAGTGGTGCACCGAAGGAAGATCCAAATGAACATCTTCGAACCTTTAATAGGATCTATACTCTATTCAAAATAAGAGAAGTTGAGGATGAACAGATCTATCTCATGTTATTTCCCTGGACTTAAGGGAGAAGCCAAAGATTGGTTAGAATCGTTACCTGAAGGGGCGATTGACACATGGGATGTCTTAGTTGAAAAATTTCTTAAACAATTCTTTCCGGCATCTAAAGCCGTGAGACTTGAAGGAGAAATTGTTACGTTCACACAGAAACCAAATGAAACTCTATATGAGGCGTGGATAAGATTTGGAAAGTTGTTAAGAGGATATCCGCAACATGGTTTAGACACTTATCAAATAGTACAAATATTCTACCAAGGATGAGATATTACTACAATGAAAAGACATCGATATAGTAGCTGGTGGTTCCATTATGAAGAAAACCGCAACTGAAGCTTACAAAATTATTGATAACACTGCTTCCCACTCACATGAGTGGCATCAAGAAAAAGATATCGTTAGATCATCTAAAGCAGCTAGAGCCGATTCTAGCCATGACTTTGATTCCATTTCCGCAAAGATAGATGCTTTCGAAAGATGAATGGAAAAGATGACTAAAGAAATTCACGCAATACGAATTAGTTGTGAGCAGTGTGGAGGACCACATTTGACAAAAGATTGTCTCAGTATTGAACAAACAATGGAACAAAGAGAGAATGTTTCATACATGAACCAAAGGCCTGGAAATAATTATCAGAATAATTATCAACCGCCAAGACCAATCTACAATCAAAATCGGAATTATAATCGAAATGTTCCATACAACAACCAACAAGGTCCTAGCAATCAACAAGTATCCAATAATACTTACAATCAACAAAGACCTATTTTTCTAATTAAACCACCACAAACCAATGATAAAAAGTCAAATTTAAAAGACATGATGTCGAAGCTAGATGAATCTCAAACTCAATTTTTCACATCTCAGAAAATGCTCAAGCATTTAGAAATCAACAAGCTTCAATCCAAAATCTGGAACAAGAAGTGAGCAACCTAGGAAGGTTAATAGGTGAAAGAAAACCGGGGAGTCTACCTAGTGATACAAATGCTAACCCCCGGAATGAAATAGCTAAAGTCATTACCACGAGAAGTGGTATTACACTTAAACCACATGAAATACCTGAAATTTCTGATGACTCTATTCCTACTCCACAAGAACCATAGCCTGAGCAAGAGAAGGAAACAGAACCGGTAGTTGAAAAGGTTAATGAAGATAACACAAGGCTAAACCTTATGTTAAACCATACCAACCACCACTTCCTTACCCGAGTAAAATGAGAAAAGAAAGACTTGAAGCCAAGCAATTCAAATTCTTGGATATGTTTAAACAAATAAATGTCAATCTTCCTTTCATTGATGTAATATCAGGAATGCCTAGATATGCTAAATTTTTGAAAGATCTAATCACAAATAGAAAGAAAATGGAAGAACTCTCTGCTGTTACTATGAATGCTAATTGTTCTGCAGTGCTGTTGAATAAGATAACAGAAAAATTATCAGATCCAGGAAGTTTTACAATTCCATGTTTTTTGGGTAGTCTTAGTTCAATAGAAGCATTGGCAGACTTAGGTGCTAGTATAAATTTAATGCCGTATTCATTATACGCTAAACTAGACCTCGGAGAATTGAAACCAACACAAATAAGCATACAACTAGCCGATCGATCAGTAAAATATCCTAGAGGGATAATGGAGAACATGCTAGTTAAAGTTGGTACTTTAGTATTTCCAGTAGATTTTGTTATTCTAGACATGGAAGAGGATTCTCGAGTTCCTCTCATATTTGGAAGACCATTCTTAAACACGGCTAAAGCAATAATAGACGTGTTCGGTAAGAAACTGACCCTAAGTATAGAGGACGAGAGTGTTACCTTTTCTGTGGATAGAGCCATGCAACAACCGCAATCTGCAGATGATACATGTTATTATATTCAAACTATAGATTCACATGCAGAATTATTAGAAGAATTTCCAGAATTACAAGGAACAGGAGAATGTTCTTTAGGAGAAGGAATTGAACCAATTAATGAAGCTGAAATGTTAGCCGCACTCATGGCTAATGAATACGAACCAACAACAGAAGAACTTCAAATGATAAAAGAAGAAGACAGATATCGATACAAATCATCGATAGAAGAACCACCGATATTAGAGTTAAAGCCACTTCCAACCCATTTGGAATACACTTATTTACATGGTAAATCTGAATTACCTGTAATAATATCATCTTCTCTTACTGAAAATGAAAAATCTCAACTCATTTATGTGCTAAAAGCTCATAAACCAGCTATTGCAGGGAAGATTCATGACATTAAAGGTATAAGTCCTTCGTATTGCACACATAAAATCCTTATGGAAGAAGGTCATAAAACCTATGTGCAACGCCAACGAAGACTAAATCCTAATATGCAAGATGTTGTTAAGAAAGAAATTATTAAACTGTTAGATGCAGGTTTAATTTATCCAATCTCTGATAGTCCATGGGTAAGCCCAGTTCAATGCGTACCTAAGAAGGGTGGCATGACTGTCATCACAAATGAAAAAAATGAGCTTATTCCTACTAGGACTGTAACAGGATGGCGTGTTTGTATTGATTATAGAAAATTAAATGACGCCACCAGAAAAGAACATTTTCCCTTACCTTTCATTGATCAAATGTTGGAAAGATTAGCCGGGAATAGTTACTATTATTTCCTTGACGTTTTCTCCGGATACTTTCAAATTCCAATTGCACCCGAGGACCAAGAGAAAACCACCTTCACGTGCCCTTATGGTACTTTTGTTTACAAACGCATGTCATTTGGACTTTGCAACGCCCCTGCAACCTTTCAAAGGTGCATGATGGCGATTTTTCATGACATGATAGAAGAATGCATGGAAGTTTTCATGGATGACTTTTCAGTCTTCGGTGATACATTTGAATCATGTCTAATTAATCTTGAACGAATGCTTATTAGATGCGAACAATCAAATCTAGTTCTTAATTGGGAGAAATGCCATTTCATGGTTAAAGAAGGCATCGTTCTTGGTCATAAAATTTCAAAGGAAGGAATTGAAGTGGATAGAGCTAAAGTAGATGTAATTGCTAAACTTCCACATCCCACCAATGTTAGAGGAGTTATGAGTTTTCTAGGGCATGCCGGTTTTTACCGACGTTTCATAAAAGACTTTTCTAAAATTGCCACTCCTATGAATAAACTCCTAGAAAAGGATGATCCATTCATCTTTTCAGATGAATGTATCAAATTTTTTAATATTCTTAAAGAAAAACTCACTAATGCGCCGATCATGATAACTCCAAATTGGAATCTACCATTTGAACTCATGTGCGATGCAAGTGATTTTGCAATGGGATCCGTTTTAGGACAAAGGATTGAAAAACGATTTCAACCTATTTATTATGCTAGTAAGACGTTACAAGGAGCACAAACAAATTATACAACTACTGAAAAAGAACTCCTTGCTATTGTCTTTGCTTTTGACAAATTTCGTTCGTATCTCGTTCTAGCAAAAACGGTGGTGTATACTGACCATTCTTCTCTTAGATACCTATTTTCGAAACAAGATGCCAAACCACGTTTAATCCGTTGGATCTTACTCTTACAAGAGTTTGATATTGAAATCCGAGACAAAAAGGGAGCAGAAAATCTCGCCGCTGATCATCTTTCTCGTCTTGAAAATCCTGAATTAGAAGTTCTAAATGAATCGGCCATACAAGACAACTTTCCTGATGAATATCTTTTGAAGATCGATTATAATGAAATTCCATGGTTTGCAGACTATGCAAACTATTTAGTATGTGGATTCCTTGAAAAAGGGTTGTAGTACCAAAAACGAAAGAAATTCTTTAGTGATATAAAACACTATTTTTGGGAACATCCACATTTGTTTAAAAGTTGTCCCGATGGAATAATACGCCGATGTGTATTCGGAGATGAAGCTAGTCAAATCTTAAATCATTGTCACACAGGACCAACAGGAGGGCATTATGAGCCTTAACTTACAGCAAGGAAAGTTTACGACGCTGGATTCTATTGGCCTACAATTTTTAAAGAAGCACACCTTCTCTGTAAATCCTGTGATGCTTGTCAAAGGGCCGGAAAAATAAGTCAACGTGATGAAATGCCACAAAATGTCATTCAAGTATGTGAAGTATTTGACGTTTGGGGTATTGACTTTATGGGTCCATTTCCAAAATCTCATAATAATCTCTACATTCTCGTTGTCATTGATTATGTATCTAAATGGACGGAAGCACAAGCTCTCCCAACTAACGATGCACGAGTTGTAGTCATCTTCTTAAAACGTCTTTTTGCTAGGGTCGGAACACCGAAAGCTTTAATAAGTGACCGGGGTACTCATTTTTGTAATAATAAACTTGAGAAAGTTCTCAAAAGATATGGAGTAACTCATAAAATCACAACCGCTTATCGTCCACAAACAAGTGGACAAGTTGAAAATACCAACCGAGCATTAAAACGTATTCTAGAAAAAACCGTAGGATCAAATCTGAAGGAATGGTCCATGAAATTGGAGGATGCACTCTGGGCTTTTAGAATAGCCTACAAAACTCCAATTGGAACCATACCTTTTAAACTTGTTTATGGAAAAGCATGTCACCTTCCAGTAGAAATTGAGCACAAAGCATTTTGGGCTTTGAAGACATGTAATCTTGATTTGCATGAAGCCGGACGTCTACGGTTAAGTCAACTAAACGAATTAGAAGAATTAAGACATGAAGCATACGAAAATTCGTTAATCTATAAAGAAAGAACGAAGAAATGGCATGATAAAAGAATCAGAAGTTCAAAAGAATTTAAAGAAGGAGACAGAGTTCTTCTTTTCAATTCAAGAATCAAGATATTTCCTGGAAAATTGAAATCAAGATGGTCTGGACCATTCATAGTCAAAAGAGTTTTTCCATACGGAACAATAGAGTTAATAAATTCAAATGGGATTGAATTTAAAGTTAATGGTCACAGAGTTAAACATTACATACATGGTCCGATGGAAGTTGACAATGAAGTCAATCATAATTTCACCACTCAAGAAAATCCTCAGAATGAAAACATAAATATGTTATCAACAACATATGAAAAACCAAAATCGGAAGACGGGGAAGCTTCAAATTGGAGTGATGAAGAAGAATTCCTATACAAACCTCCCATTCCAAGAGACGAAAAAAATGTGAACAAGAAGTTCAAGTAGAAGTGAAAGAACCAAGAAAAGATCACCCAGAAAAGGTTAACAAACCAACTCTACTTACTAAAGTAGGAGACCCAGGTGAATTTATCATTTCTTGCTTGCTTAATGATGGTGCTATGTATAATGGGCTCACAAATTTAGGAGCAAGTGCAAATATTATGCCTCTTTTCTTATACAAAAGATTAGGTGTGGGTAAATTAAGACCAACCAGAATAGGTGTTCAATTATTTGATCAAACCATTAAACACCCGGTTGGAATAGCCAATAATTTACTTGTTAAAGTGGGAAGTTTGACCTTTGTTGCAAACTTTATAGTTATTAATATAGAGGAAGACCTTGATATTCCTCTAATTTTAGGTCGCCCATTTTGAGCAACCACCGAAGCATTCATTGATGTAAGAGAAGGTAGAATGACACTTAGGGATGGTGACAAATCGGTTACCTTTGTGAACCGAAAGTTTAGATCTCCACCAACCAAAACTATTGAACCAATAAAAACGCCTAAGTGTGGGGAAGATGAAGAAACACCTAATGATAACCCGATAACAAAGAATCCCATTATTGATACGAAATTAGATTAACCCATTTTCAACTGTTCAACGAAGAAACTTTATAAACGGATTCAAGATGCTAGGATTAAAGGGAACTTTAAGTTATGTAACCGATTAGTATCCAATTTTTCGCCTAAAGAAAAGGCAATGGTAGTTGAATTTGTGAAAGTTACAGAGGAAATCAACAATTGGCTTGAAGCAAAAGTCAGAGATATCCAAGTTGTTGATAGTCCGATTGAAAACGAAGTTAATCACAATTTTGACACCACAGCTAACTAAGTGTGGGGAGAATCAAGTCTTTTTAAGGATAATATATATTTCTGTTAGAGTTAGATTTTTTGTTCTCGTGTAGTTTTAGAAAATGGAATCCGAATGTTCTTTCCCTAGCAGACCTTAAAGAACTAGTCTTCTCCCTCCATTCTGAATTTTTATTTCTTTTAGGTTTTACGAGATGAAGAATTCCTTTGATCTGAACCATGGTCTACTACTACACGCTATGATTACTAAACGTAATAATAACATCTTTCCGAGTGAACTGGTATCATTCATAAGAGAAAAAATGGATGAAGTAAGGAGAGAACTCAGGAAAGATCATCATAAGACACATTTTGGTAAAGGAAAATCAAAATCCGCAACAAAAAGAAGAGCACGACACCTTGAAAGATGTCATAAATGCAGAAAATGGTCACACGAAGGTAAATGTTCGAACAATCAAACATATTTAAATACCGAATTTTTTACTCTATGTAGAGAAGGACCGTTCATATGTTTAGAAGAAAAGTTATTGAAAAATCGAGGTTACGCTTATGTAGCTATGGAAAACCAAATCACACGACTCTCCTATGAGTCGGCTAAAGCGGGTCTCTGAGAATTCTATCTCACAGGTAAGTATGTACAGTTTTTATTTTTATTTTATTGCTTTTATCCTTTTGATAATAAACGCTGAATCGTTCGCTATAAAGTATTAAATTGATATTCAATAAAATTAGGTATACGAAACCGAAATTATTGATATCATACAAAAATTTATTACGTCACTGCGAAATTTACCGTTTATTCTTAAGGTATAAATATCTTTAATCAATCAATCCAAAATATTTTAAAAATTCGTCAGGAGTGAAACTAGGTAATATAGCCGAAATTACTTTACCCAAAATAGGGGCATATATTATTGATAATATTTGATTGATTAAAGTGGGATAAAAGACCAAAAAGATTTTTAATTTTAATTTTTACCTTGTTTTTAAATTAATATTAAATTATTATTGTAAATTTTTAAAAACCAATATATTTAAGTTTTTAAATATTTTAAATAATTAATATTTTCAATATAAGTTTGTAAAATTAATGTATAAAAATATTAATGATATTTATATGAATTTTTAATTTTATGCATTTTAAATTTAAGTTTGGTGTGAATTTAAAAACAAAATTAACTTTATTTCATTAAATTAAAAATATGATTTCTAAAATTCGTCGTGAGTTGAAGACTAGGTCGTTGAACCGAAATTACTTTACCCGAGGGCGGGACGAGAACTTTTATTATCATTATTTTTAATCGTATAGATCTAAAGTATGCCAAAAACATTTAAAAAATCCAAAAATCTTTGCTTTTAAAACAACACTTTGAAATGACAAATTTTTATAATTTGTCGAGGGACGAACTAGGTGAACGTACCGAAACGACCTCATTCTAAAAGAAAACAAAATTTTAAAATTAATTAATTATTTTATAAGTAAAAGGTTTTGTAAAAAAAATAAAAAAAATAAAAAAAATAAAAAAAAGAATACCCCACCTCATGCGATCGCATGGGATTTGCAAGGGGGATCCATGCGATCGCATGGAGGCAAAAACCTGGACAGAAACATAAAGGCAGCGAGCTGCTCTGTCTCTCACAAACAAACACACATACATACGCGATTTACTCTCAAAAATACCCAAAAATCTTCATGTGATGGCCCCGTCAAAATACTTAACGGCTCCGTCACTTGGTCCCACAGCTTGATCAAACTTAAATGAATTTAACAAACGACATTGCATTCTTTTATTTCAAAAGTTTTCCAAAAAGGAAAACATACCAAAATATGTAGTTTAAAAGTAACCCAACATGTTAATTAACCAAAGTTGACACAAAACATTGTCAACAAACCCACAAATTTAAATTATCCAAAATCAGAATGCAAGCTTAAGGTTCATAAATTGTTTCATTAACATCTGCCCAAATGCATGCAGACTCTTCTAAACACAGCGGAAGCATCACATAAACTCAAATACCCGTGAAAACATGCGAGTAAACTGTCGACACAGAGGTTGAGTGAATTATAGGTTTAAATAATTGAATAAACTTTAGACCACAAGAATTAAAATTTTTAGAAAATATTAAACATTATTCCATTATTAATGAGCCACCTGGTAACCACTTAACCCTTTATTTACCCTTGCAAAACACAATAATAATATACACTGGACAGTGTATCTACAACAAAATACGAAGTACTAAACATTCTGATTATAAATTGCTAGCGCGACTAGCTCGAAATGGGGTTGTCAAACCCGATAGATCTATCCGTAGGATTCGCGTTCACTGGTAGAAACCAATGATTACACTTACCAGACTAGGGAATATTTTTGTCCAACTCATAATGAATAATTTAAATTTAATTGTCACTTATGTCTAAATGTAAAATAAAATACATGTAATCACATCCCAAAAATATACTTTGAAAAGTATGTAAAAACGGGACTATAACTCACCTTACTAGTAACAAAGTAACCAACACAAATAAGCGAACAGCAAATGAAGTACAGTGATCAGGAATGATCACAACACTGACCTATAAATAAAGCAGGTCGATATAAATAACTAACTTAGGTCAAGTCTTAGCATGATAGCTATTTTACATGTTGCAAGTAGTCGTAGAACAATACTCAGCATGCATCAGTTTGATCGGAACAGCTTACGGACACACACTTTCTATTTTTAGAAAGTTTCTATTTTTAGCAGGTTTCCATTTTTGGAAAGTTTCTATTTTTGGAAAGTTTCTATTTTTGGAAAGTTTCTATTTTTAGAAAGTTTCCAAATTTAGAAAGTTGCTATTTTAGGAAAGTTTATAAGTTAGGAAAGTTTCCTTAATTAGAAAGTCAACAAAAGTCAACTGAAAGTCAAAGTCAACCGAAAGTCAACTCAAAAGTCAACCTTGGTCAAACATAGTCAACGTTAATTTAAAAGTGTAAGTTGTAATAATAATGTAAGTTATAATGTTTATTAAAGTTAAATATGTCTAATTATGTCATAACATAAGTTTAATTAAATTAAAATGAATTATTAAAGTTAATATAAGTTTAAATGATATAATTATTATAACATAAGTATTTAATTAATTAATTAAATATTAGTCATAATATAAGTATTATTAATTAATAATAAATTTTAAATCATCTCATAAGTATTATTAATTAGTAATGAATTATTAATCATATCATAAGTTTCTAATTATAATCATTAAATCATAAGTATTTAATAATTAAATTATAATTAAATAATAACTAAGCCTTATAATAATTAAATAATTAATTAATCCTTATTATAAGTCTTATAATAATAATCTTATAATATAAGTTTAATACTTATCATAAGTATTTTCCATTAATAATAAAAGTATTATTAATCATAAGTTTAATTAAAATGTTAATTAAATCATAAGTAATAATTAAATGATATAATAAATATATATCATAAGTCTTAAAATTTAATAATTAATTTTTATATCATAAGTAATTTAATAATAATGAAAATCATTATTTTTATCATAAGTTTTAATAATTAACCATAAGTTTTAATTCAAAAGTTCATCGGGTTGCATCTTGAGCCTCGGGTGTCGATTTTCGGCGAGCCTTATATATATCTCCGCCTAATCAAACCACCCGACACATTGGTGCACTCAAGAACACACCAAGAACAGTCCACAAGTCATGGTGATCAGCCATGACACCACTTGGAACTTCAATTCAATCAAAATCGTGTTTTAGCCATAACGGGTGATTCGTGGCTCGGATTTAGATGACCCGAACATGAAAGTTTGTCCCACCATTAATCCTAACACACTAACACACCCGAAAGTCACCAAATATGGTTACAAAGTCGGACCAAACCTGGTTCATATCAATATCACATTTCCATCTTAACAAAATACCATTTTGATCATATCTAGGGCTCCGGGAATCAAAACGACATGAATCCGGAGTCTAAAATTAATGTCTTGATGAGAGAAACTCATCTAACTACTTTATTTTAACTTTTATATCAGTCACAATTCCAGAATTAAACAAAAAGCTGCTGTCCCAATTAAATCAAACCGAAAACATATGTATTTGAGTAATTCTACGCATACAAACATCATTACAACAACAAGTAATCATCATACTATCAATATATAATCAAAATACAGAAAAATAATGAAAAATCAAAAGTTCTAGGGTTAGGATTTATACCCAAAACGATAATCAAAAAGTATAGTCGCGTAGAGGAGATCGAGAGGAACGCGTTGGTGTTAAATAATTGATGATCCAAGCAAGCTTTTTGATGAAGAATGATGATGTTGGGGGTATGCTAGGCAATGGCCAAAGGGAGCAAAAAGGGAGGAGAAGAGAATAAATAATAAGTATTAGGTTTTAGGGAAATTTTGGTAAAAATAATTATGAGGGAACAAATGAGAAGCAAGGGGAGTATACTCCTCCTTAGCTTCGACCGAAACAAGGGAGTGGGGTGGGCCCCACTAGCCCATCTTGCTAAATATGTATTTACTTGTGGCCCGAAAGCCCGAACGAACCCCGAAACGCGAAAACACGCTTACGCGATTAAAAATCCGAAGAGATAACAATTACGCGACGAAAAATAAATATAAATACTACATATAATTATATGATCTTAAAATATCATATTTAAAATAATTAGGATTTAAATATCCCAAAAACTCGACCTTTGGTTTGAAAACCGAAAAGATTCGCCGGATAGAAATCCGCGACACGTAGAAACGTATAACTCAAAATATGAATACAATTATTCACATAACACATAATAATTAATATATATATTATTACAAAAATAATAATATAGGTCATGTAAATGACGTGGTACGAATAACAGTTAACGGTCATTAAATAATTAACAGAAAAGATAACGGAAAAAGTAGGGTCGTGACAGCACCTTCCCGTTACGGAAATTTAGTCTCGAAATTTAAGCAGGTGCAGGGGTTGACTCAGCATTTGGGAACAAATGCGGGTACTTATGCTTCAACTGATCTTCACGCTCCCAAGTGAACTCGGGACCGCGTCTGGCATTCCATCTAACCCGGCCAATAGGAATTCGGCTCTGCTTAAGAGTCTTAACTTCTCGATCCATAATTTCAATAGGTTCCTCAATAAAATGAAGTTGCTTATCAACATGAAGTTCTTCCAGAGAATAGTTTTATCGACTTCGGCCAAACACTTCTTTAAATTCGATACATGAAAAACTTCGTGAACAGCACTAAGTTCTTGTGGAAACTTCAAACGATAAGCCGCCGGTCCAACTCTCTCAACAATCTCAAACGGTCCAACAAAACGAGGACTTAACTTTCCCTTTTTACCAAAACGGATCACACCCTTCCAAGGTGAAACCTTTAACATAACACGATCACCAACTTAGAATTCCACATCTTTCATTCCCCTATCGGTGTAACTCTTTTGCCAACTTCTAGCGGTTCTTAACCTTTCCTTAATCTGTACGATCTTCTCGGTAGTCTCATGGATAATTTCTGGAACTGTGAGTTGAGCATCCCTAACCTCATTCCAACAGACAGGAGACCCACACTTCCTACCATACAGAGCTTCAAACGGTGCAGCTTTAATACTTGCATGATAACTGTTGTTATAAGAAAACTCAGCTAGCGGCAAATATTTATCCCACCCATTACCAAAATCAATAACGCACGCTCGTTTGTTTGAGTATGATAAGCGGTGCTCATATCTAACCTAGTTCCCAAGGCTTCCTGTAAGGATCGCCAAAACCTCGATACAAATCGACTGTCTCGGTCCGAAATAATAGATACAAGAACACCATGTCTAGAAACAATCTCCTTCAAGTACAAACGTGTAAGCTTCTCCATCGAATCTGTTTCCCTAATAGGCAAAAAGTGATCCGACTTAGTGAGTCGATCTACAATCACCCAAATAGTGTCATAGCCACCCGCAACTCTCGGTAACTTAGTAATAAAATCCATCGTAATTCCTTCCCACTTCCACTCGGGAATCTCAGGTTGCACTAAAAGTCCAGACGGTTTTTGATGTTCAGCTTTAACCTTAACACAGGTCAAACACTTAGCCACACACGTAGCCACATCACCTTTCAAATTAGACCACCAATACAGCTCCTTAAGATCATGATACATCTTTCCTGAACCAAGATGAATAGAGTACCTAGACTTATGAGCCTCATCTAACACAAGTTGTCGCAGTTCACCAAACTTCGAAACCCAAAGACGTCCCGCAAAGTATCTAGTACCATCTGCTCGTACCTCAAATTTTTTAGCCATACCTCTTACGCTCTCTTTCACAAAATTCTCTTCCTTTAAGGCTTCTTGTTGTGCCTCAAGAATCTGCCTTGCGAGGTTTGTTCTAATTGTCATATTCAAGGTCCTAAACCTACGAGGTTCAGCCCTTTCTTTACGACTCAACGCATCCGCCACAACATTGGCCTTACCCGGATGATATAAAAGTTCACAATCGTAATCATTCAACGTCTCAATACATCTTCGTTGCCTCATGTTCAACTGTTCCTGAACGAGGATATGTTGAAGACTTTTGTTATCTGTGTACACAGTACTCTTGACCCCATACAAATAATGTCTCCAAATCTTAAGCGCAAAAATAACGGCCCCCAACTCTAAATCATGAGTTGTATAGTTCTGTTCGTGAATCTTCAATTGACGTGACGCGTACTCAATAATTTTCTTTCGTTGTATCAAAACACAACCAACGCCTTGACGCGAAGCATCACAATAAACAACAAAATCATCATTACCCTCAGGTAGTGACAATATCAGAGCGGTAGTCAACTTCTTCTTTAAAATCTGAAAAGCAGTCTCTTGTTCATCCTTCCACTCATATTTCTTCCCCTTGTGCGTTAAAGCAGTCAGAGGTTTCGCTATACGAGAGAAATCTTGAATGAACCTTCTATAGTAACCTGCTAATCCTAGGAACTGACGAATCTGAGTAGGAGTTTTCGGAGTTTCCCACTTTTCAATCGCCTCAATCTTAGCAGGATCAACTTGTATCCCTTGTTTACTCACAATATGTCCAAGGAATTGAACTTCTCGTAACCAGAAAGCACACTTAGAGAACTTAGCGTACAACTCTTCTTTTCTTAACAGATCGAGCACCAACTTAAAATGTTCTTCGTGCTCTTCATCACTCTTCGAATAAATAAGGATGTCGTCGATGAACACAATAACGAACTTGTCCAGATAGGGTCTACACACACGATTCATGAGGTCCATGAACACAGCAGGTGCATTTTTCAATCCGAACGTCATAACAAGAAACTCAAAGTGACCGTAACGGGTGCGAAAAGCAGTTTTCGAAACATAAGATTCTTTAACACGCAACTGATGATAGCCGGAACGAAGATCGATTTTTAAATAAACAGATGAACCCTGAAGCTGATCGAAAAGATCATCAATTCTCGAAAGGGGGTAACGGTTTTTAATAGTAAGCTTATTCAACTCACGATAGTCAATGCACAAATGAAAAGAACCATCATTCTTCTTAACAAACAGAACAGGTGCTCCCCAAGGGGACGAACTAGGATGAATGAAACCCTTGTATAACAACTCACGGAGTTGACTCGACAATTCTTGAAGTTCGGAAGGCGCAAGACGATAAGGAGCACGTGCTACAGGAGCAGCACCGGGAACAAGGTCAATTTGAAATTCTACTGCATGTTGCGGTGGAAGGCCAGGTAAATCTTCGGGAAATACCTCGAGAAAATCTCTAACAATATGAACATCACCAATGCTCTTCGTTTCTTTATCGGAATCAACAACATGGGCTAGAATAGCATGGCAGCCCTTGCGAAGATGTTTAAGAACTTTCAAACAGCTAATAAGATTTAACTGTCTGCATTTCTTATCTCCAAAAACCATCAACGGCTCTCCAACCACATTAGTAATACGGATAGCTTTATCATAACACACAATCTCAGCACGATTCGCAGACAACTAATCCATCCCAATAAGAATGTCAAAACTACCAAGTTCAATCGATACCAAATCTATCTCAAAATTCCTACCAGCCAAAATAATGTTACATTTACGAAGCACAGTCTTAGCAGTAAGCACTTTACCATTAGCTATCTCAACAACATAAGTATTGTCTAAAGGAGTTAACGGTGTATTGATTTTTGGACTTAATTTACTCGACACAAAACTCAAATCAGCCCCTGAATTAAATAGTACATAAACTTATAAATCGTTGACCGAGAACGTACCCGTAACAAGTTTAGGATCCTCCTCAGTATCCCTGGCGTTAATGTTGAACGCTCTACCACGTGCAGTCTCTGCAGTCTTCCTGTTGGGACAGGCATTACGAAAATGCCCCGGCTTCCCACACTCGTAACAAACTCTCTGATTACCACCATTATTTGGCTTTCCATTACCATTACCATTCCCACCTCTATTGCCAGCATTATTACCATTATTACCACCTGCAGCAGGAGTAGCAGAACCCGGCAGAAGCACCGTACAATCCTTAGCAATGTGTCCCTGTTTGGAACACCTCTTACAAGTAACGGTACAGTAACCATCATGAGCTTTGTAACATCGAGGACACACACGCTGACTACGGTTATTCGAACCAGAAGTATCCTGCTTTTTCTGCTAACCTTGGCTTTGATTGCGGTTATTATCCCAATTTCTCTTCCCATTATCAGCTTTCTTAACAGTCTCTTCACTGGGTTCGGTTACAGCAGCCTTGCTTCTTCTCAAGATCTTATCATTCAACTTATGAGCCACATACATCGCGGCCTCAATTGTCTGGGGCTCACTAGACTCGACCCCATGCTCGATTTTCTCAGATAGCCAATCAATGTACGCTTCAATCTTAAGATTCTCATCCGTATAAACATTAGGACACAACAAAGTCAACTCGAAGAACCTTTGCTCGTAGGCATCTAATTCGGTGCCCTTCATTTTCAAGTTCTTAAGTTCAACCTTTAACTTCTTAAGCTCACCCCGGGGACGATAACGGTTGATCATTCTTTCTTTGAAATTATTCCAAGTTAAACCATAAGCCACATCATTTCCCAAACTATTAACCAAGTTGTTCCACCAGGTCAATGCACTATCCTTAAGAGTGCAGCTAGCAAAACTAACATTGTCCTCCTCTCGGACTCAGCTAACCCTGAAAATAGACTCGATTTTCTCGAACCAGCGGGTAAGCCCTATGGGTCCTTCCGTACCACTGAATTCCTGTAGACGGCTTGCCATGAACGTTTTGTGGGAGCATCCCACCTGGTTGTTATTATTCGCATTAGCATTAGCATTTACTGCCATAGCAGCAGCTATCCCTTCGGTGATAAGACGTTGCATACGGGCTTCGTTGGACTCTCTAGGAGGCATGATCTTCAAAACAGAATAACACAACCGTTAGTACTAAGAATAATACCAGTGTTATAAAGGAATAGATCGAACACAAAAAGATTAACCATTAAAATAATAGTCAGTAAACACTATGAGTAATAACATGATAGTTATGATAGTAATAGAAATAGCCACCACATGCATACATATTTTATGATAACATCATACAACATACATAGCACCTAACATACATGATCTATATTACACATAATATAACATGCCAAGAGTCACAACATCAGAAATAAAATGTGATAATGATAATAGATGTCATAAAAATAACCATCCATACATAATGAAAAACATCCCATAACAAAACCTTAATAAAATCTTCGGCAAAACGCCGTACATATCCCAAAAATGTATGTATGAAAGGACATTAAATCTTATGAAATAAATAATCAATCATGAGTCATCATATCACATCTGCTTAGAGCGGGTGTGATAAGCTGGGCCGGCATGAGTCTCAGCAGGAGGCTCACACTTCCGCAACTTTCCTTTCACTTCTTCCAACTCTGCCTTCAAACCACGAACTGTGCTCTCGAGAGCCTCGAACTTAGCGTCAACTTCACGGTTACGCTTACGATTCTCGAACCCAACATTATTCTTGAAACTAACAAACGAATCCATACTAGCTCGAATCTGGTCCATCATCTCGTTATGCTGCAAAGTACGCATACAATCAATAAGAGCATTAATACGTGTCTTGTCGGTGTAGGCTCTGTTCATGTGAGTGAGAGTGGAAAAGTAGTAGTGAATGGGATCATCGATCAAAGGTTGATCAGCACAGCGTCTTTCAGCAGCCAAAGGAGCAGGAGCAGGAACGGAGTTGTTGCTCGAAGTCGACATCTGCAAACAGTAAAACCACAAACCATATACCAAATAGAAATAAATGCTTATGATATATCTCATATGAAATGAAATGCATAATAATGCTATAGCAAAAGGGTCGGGCTGTAGACTAGACTCTAATGCACCCTAAGAACCACGGGTTGACCACATTAAGACCGCCTAGTTCTCTACAACCAGAGCTCTGATACCAACTGTGATGGCCCATTCAAAACACTTAACGGCTCCGTTACTTGGTCCCACAGCTTGATCAAACTTAAATGAATTTAACAAACGACATTGCATTCTTTTATTTCAAAAGTTTCCCAAAAAGGAAAGCATACCAAAATATGTAGTTTAAAAGTAACCCAACATGTTAATTAACCAAAGTTGACACAAAACATTGTCAACAAACCCACAAATTTAAATTATCTAAAATCAGAATGCAAGCTTAAGTTTCATAAATTGTTTCATTAACATCTGCCTAAATGCATGCAGACTCTTCTAAACACAGCGGAAGCATCACATAAACTCAAGTACCTGTGAAAACATGCGAATAAACTGTCAACACAAAGGTTGAGTGAATTATAGGTTTAAATAATTGAATAAACTTTAGACCACAAGATTTAAAAATGTTAGAAAACATTAAACATTATTCCATTATCAATGAGCCACCTGGTAACCACTTAACCCTTTATTTACCCTTGCCAAACACAATAATAATATATACTGGACAGTGTATCTACAACAAAATACGAAGTACTAAACATTCCGATTATAAATTGCTAGCGCGACTAGCTCGAAATGGGGTTGTCAAACCCGATAGATCTATCCGTAGGATTCGCGTTCACCAGTAGAAACCAATGATTACAGTTACCAGACTAGGGAATATTTTTGTCCAACTCACAATGAATAATTTAAATTTAATTGTCACTTGTGTCTAAACGTAAAATAAAATGCATGTAATCACATCCCAAAAATATACTTTGAAAAGTATGTAAAAACGGGACTATAACTCACCTTACTAGTAACGAAGTAACCAACACAAATAAGCGAACAACAAATGAGGTACAGTGATCAGGAATGATCACAACGCCGACCTATAAATAAAGCAGGTCGATATAAATAACTAACTTAGGTCAAGTCTTAGTATGATAGATATTGTACATGTTGCAAGTAGTCGTAGAACAATACTCAGCATACATCGGTTTGATCGGAACAGCTTACGGACACACACTTTCTATTTTTAGAAAGTTTCTATTTTTAGCAGGTTTTCATTTTTGGAAAGTTTCTATTTTTGGAAAGTTTCTATTTTTGGAAAGTTTCTATTTTTGGAAAGTTTTCAAATTTAGAAAGTTGTTATTTTAGGAAAGTTTATAAGTTAGGAAAGTTTCCTTAATTAGAAAGTCAACAAAAGTCAACTGAAAGTCAAAGTCAACTGAAAGTCAACTCAAAAGTCAACCCTGGTCAAACATAGTCAACGTTAATTTTAAAAGTGTAAGTTGTAATAATAATGTAAGTTATAATGTTTATTAAAGTTAAATATGTCTAATTATGTCATAACATAAGTTTAATTAAATTAAAATGAATTATTAAAGTTAATATAAGTTTAAATGATATAATTATTATAACATAAGTATTTAAATAATTAATTAAATATTAGTCATAATATAAGTATTATTAATTAATAATAAATTTTAAATCATCTCATAAGTATTATTAATTAATAATGAATTATTAATCATATCATAAGTTTCTAATTATAATCATTAAATCATACTCCCTCCGTCCGGATTAATTGCCCAATATTCCTTTTTGGGACGTCCCATATTAATTGTCCACTACCAAATATGGAAAGTAAATTTGATAAAGTTTACAATATTGTCCCTAATGAATTAATTAAATTACAAAGGTGAGAGAGATTTCTAATTAATTAGTTGAGGGTAAAACAGTAAAGTAAGAAAAAAGTACAGAAAAAGTATAGTATGATAATGACATTTCTTAAACTGTGTGTTTTTTATCTGTGAACAATTAATCTGGGACAGAGGGAGTAAGTATTTAATAATTAAATTATAATTAAATAATAACTAAGTCTTATAATAATTAAATAATTAATTAATCCTTATTATAAGTCTTATAATAATAATCTTATAATATAAGTTTAATACTTATCATAAGTATTTTCCATTAATAATAAAAGTATTATTAATCATAAGTTTAATTAAAATGTTAATTAAATCATAAGTAATAATTAAATGATATAATAAATATATATCATAAGTCTTAAAATTTAATAATTACTTTTTATATCATAAGTAATTTAATAATAATGAAAATCATTATTTTTATCATAAGTTTTAATAATTAACCATAAGTTTTAATTCAAAAGTTCATCGGGTTGCATCTTGAGCCCCGGGTGTCGATTTTCGGCGAGCCTTATATATATCTCCGCCTAATCAAATCACCCGACACATTGGTGCACTCAAGAAAACACCAAGAACAGTCCACAAGTCGTGATGATCAGCCATGACACCACTTGGAACTTCAACTCAATCAAAATCGTGTTTTAGCCATAACGGGTGATTCGTGGCTCGGATTTAGATGATCCGAACATGAAAGTTCATCCCACCATTAATACTAACACACTAACACACCCTAAAGTCACCAAATATGGTCACAAAGTCGGACCAAACCTGGTTCATATCAATATCACATTTCCATCTTAACAAAATACCATTTTGATCATATCTAGGGCTCAGGGAAGCGAAACGACATGAATCCGGAGTCTAAAATTAATGTTTTGATGAGAGGAACTCATATAACTACTTTATTTTCACTTTTATATCAGTCACAATTCCATAATTAAACAAAAATCTGCTGTCTCAATTAAATCAAACCGAAAACATATGTATTTGAGTAACTCTACGCATACAAACATCATTACAACAACAAGTAATCATCATACTATCAATATATAATCAAAATACAGAAAAATAATGAAAAATCAAAAGTTCTAGGGTTAGGGTTTATACCCTAAACGATAATCAAGAAGTATAGTCGCGTAGAGGAGATTGAGAGGAACGCATTGGTGTTAAATAACTGATGATCCAAGCAAGATTTTTGATGAAGAATGATGATGTTGGGGGTGTTCTAGGCAATGGCCAAAGGGAGCAAAAAGGGAGGAGAAGAGAGTAAATGATAAGTATTAGGTTTTAGGGAAATTTTGGTAAAAAGAATTATGAGGGAACAAATGAGAAGCAAGGGGAGTATACTCCCCCTTAGCTTTGGCCGAAACAAAGGAGTGGGGAGGGCCCCACTAGCCCATCTTGCTAAATGTGTATTTACTTGTGGCCCGAAAGCCCGAACGAACCCCGAAACGCGAAAACACGCTTACGCGATTAAAAATTCGGAGAGATAACAATTACGCGACGAAAAATAAATATAAATACTACATATAATTATATGATCTTAAAATATCATATTTAAAATAATTAGGATTTAAATATCCCAAAAACTCGACCGTTGGTTTGAAAACCGAAAAGATTCGCCGGATAGAAATCTGCGACACGTAGAAACGTATAACTCAAAATATGAATACAATTATTCACATAACACATAATAATTAATATATATATTATTACAAAAATAATAATATAGGTCATGTAAATGACGTGGTACGAATAACAGTTAACGGTCGTTAAATAATTAATGGAAAAGATAACGGAAAAAGTAGGGTGGTGACAGTACCTTCCCATTACGGAAATTTAGTCCCGAAATTTAAGTAGGTGCAGGGGTTGACTCAGCATCTGGGAACAAATGCGGGTACTTCTGCTTCATCTGACGTTCACACTCCCAAGTGAACTCGGGACCGCGTCTGGCGTTCCATCTAACCCGGACAATAGGAATTCGGCTCTGCTTAAGAGTCTTAACTTCTCGATCCATAATTTCAATAGGTTCCTCAATAAAATGAAGTTGCTTATCAACATGAAGTTCTTCCAGAGGAATAGTTTTATCGGCTTCGGCCAAACACTTCTTTAAATTCGATATATGAAAAACATCGTGAACAGCACTGAGTTCTTGTGGCAACTTCAAACGATAAGCCGCCGGTCCAACTCTCTCAACAATCTCAAACGGTCCAACAAAACGAGGACTTAACTTTCCCCTTTTACCAAAACGGATCACACCCTTCCAAGGTGAAACCTTTAACATAACACGATCACCAACTTGGAATTCCACATCTTTCCTTCCCCTATCGGCATAACTCTTTTGCCGACTTCTAGCGGTTCTTAACCTTTCCTTAATCTGTACGATCTTCTCGGTAGTCTCATGGATAATTTTTGGACCTGTGAGTTGAGCATCCCCAACCTCATTCTAACAGACAGGAGACCTACACTTTCTACCATACAGAGCTTCAAACGGTGCGGCTTTAATACTTGCATGATAACTGTTGTTATAAGAAAACTCAGCTAGCGGCAAATATTTATCCCACCCATTACCAAAATCAATAGCGCACGCTCGTAACATATCTTCTAACGTCTGAATGGTCCTTTCACTCTGACCATCTGTTTGAGGATGATAAGCGGTGCTCATATCTAACCTAGTTCCCAAGGCTTCCTGTAAGGATCGCCAAAACCTCGATACAAATCGACTGTCTCGGTGAGAAATAATAGATACAGGAACACCATGTCTAGAAACAATCTCCTTCAAGTATAAACGTGTAAGCTTCTCCATCGAATCTATTTCCCTAATCGGCAAAAAGTGAGTCGACTTAGTGAGTCAATCTACAATCACCCAAATAGTGTCATAGCCACCCGCAACTCTCGGTGACTTATTAATAAAATCCATCATAATTCCATCCCACTTCCACTCGGGAATCTCAGGTTGCACTAAAAGTCCAGATAGTTTTTGATGTTCAGCTTTAACCTTAGCACTGGTCAAAAACTTAGCCACACACGTAGCCACATCACCTTTCAAATTAGGCCACCAATACAGCTCCTTAAGATCATGATACATCTTTCCTGAACCAGGATGAATAGAGTACCTAGACTTATGAGCCTCATCTAACACAAGTTGTCGTAGTTCACCAAACTTCGAAACCCAAAGACATCCCGCAAAGTATCTAGTACCATCTGCTCGTACCTCAAATTTTTTAGCCATACCTCTTACGCTCTCTTTCACAAAATTCTCTTCCTTTAAGGCTTCTTGTTGTGCCTCAAGAATCTGCCTTGCGAGGTTTGTTCTAATTGTCATATTCAAGGCCCTAAACCTGCGAGGTTCAGCCCTTTCTTTATGACTCAACGCATCCGCCACAACATTGGCCTTACCCGGATGATATAAAAGTTCACAATCGTAATCATTCAACGTCTCAATCCATCTTCGTTGCCTCATGTTCAACTGTTCCTGATCGAGGATATGTTGAATACTTTTGTGATCTGTGTACATAGTACTCTTGACCCCATACAAATAATGTCTCCAAATCTTAAGCTCAAAAACAACGACCCCCAACTCTAAATCATGAGTTGTATAGTTCTGTTCGTGAATCTTCAATTGACGTAACGCGTACGCAATAACTTTCTTTCGTTGCATCAAAACACAACCAAAGCCTTGACGCGAAGCATCACAATAAACAATAAAATCATCATTACCCTCAGGTAGTGACAATATCGGAGCGGTAGTCAACTTCTTCTTTAAAATCTGAAAAGCAGTCTCTTGTTCACCCTTCCACTCATATTTCTTCCCCTTGTACGTTAAAGCAGTCAGAGGTTTCGCTATACGAGAGAAATCTTGAACGAACCTTCTATAGTAACCTGCTAATCCTAAGAACTGACGAATCTGAGTAGGAGTTTTTGGAGTTTCCCACTTTTCAATCGCCTCAATCTTAGCAGGATCAACTTGTATCCCTTGTTTACTCACAATATGTCCAAGGAATTGAACTTCTCGTAACCAGAAAGCACACTTAGAGAACTTAGCATACAACTCATCTTTTCTTAACAGATCAAGCACCAACTTCAAATGTTCTTCGTGCTCTTCATCACTCTTCGAATAAATAAGGATGTCGTCGATGAACACAATAACAAACTTGTCCAGATAGGGTCTACACACACGGTTCATGAGGTCCATGAAGAATAGTTGCATCCCAATTTAAGATTTGATAGAAGTTGGAGAGATTATCCGACGTACCAAAGTAACAAATTTAAGCTTTGGACCAAAAATGTAGAAGTACCAAGGGTAATAGATTGGGAGCCTTTGGAAAGGGTCCACCTAGCTAACCCAGTTCGGAAGCATCTAATCCAAAGGTATATCAACTCTTCTTTTTCCGATTGGGAACGTTTATTTACCACTCGTAGGCCTGTATATAAAGAATGGGTGTTGAGCTAATGAGTACTATAGTTTTTAATAAGGATGTATATAGGTTAGACGATAAGAGTTTTCTTAGATTTTTGCTTGGCCGTAGGATGTTTACTTTACAGATTTACACTCCCGCTGAATTACCATCACCTGATTGTACAAATTTGATTTATCATGGTGAGCGGGTAGATAGAAATTTTGACGCTAATGCCATCTGGAGGCGTATGTCAAATTTTAATGTGTTTACGCGGGAAGGAAGACACTCCTATTTAGATATTAATAAAGCCGAGCTTCATATAATACATAGATTCTTAGCAAACTCGATTACACAAAGAGGTAACAACAAGGAGAAAATGACCTTACACAATTTATTTTACCTTAAGTGCATTCGAGACACTAGAAGCTTTGTTAATATCCCCTACTGTGTTGGTTTTTATCTGTCCAAAATGGTGGAAGGTATACAGGAAGGGGGAATAATAGGAGGAGGTATTTTTGTTGCTCTCATTGGAGAGTATTTAGGTGTAGATAGGGAACAAGGGGGTCCAATGATGGTGGTTAGGGAACAAGACGAGACTTTAGGTTTGCAAGTCTATCAAGGTGCAAAGGTATTGACTAGGAGATGCAATCAGGCAATACCATATCAGGGCCGCCATCCACAGGTAGAGAGGGGTTCGGATGATGAGATGGAGGAAGCGGATGACATTAGGGATGTCATTAGGGATAGTGCAACTGACGTTTTCCACCGTATAGATGAGGTAGAAATGACTAATGAGGATAGGCATCGTCGGTATGAGCAGTGGCAAGCCGTAAATGAGTATGAGACTTCCAGGCGACGCCAACACGATAGCTGGCAAGTTCATCTGCACCAAATCATGAGCTAGCTATCATATCAGGTACCAAATAACTACATCCCGACTCGACCTGCTTACTATCCACCACATCAACCCGACATGCGACCACCCTATGACTTGTACGACCCCAATCAAGCCTACCAAAACACCTATCACCAACCATGGAACCCGAACGATGATATGAACTGGAACCCCTATCCAAATCAATAGTGTTCCATTGGTGATGTCTTCTCTTTTATTATTTTTATCTATTTATGCTAAACATTTAACATTTTGATACTTTAATGTAATGTTTAATATTTTTATTATTTTGTACTAATAGTTCATTTTTTTAATTTGAAAGTGGGATATTAAGTCCCATTTCAAATTACCATGCATGTTTATATTTGTATTGTATGTATTTTATCTCATGTACACAACAGGGTAAAACAGCGCATTTTCAAAGACTGGTATTAAGTTCAGCAAAAGCTATTAATTTTGACGACAAAACGAAAAACAAGTGTGATGTAACAAAAGACGGAATGAACAAATGAAGTGCACCATTTATCATTCAAAGCATACAATAATATGTTTGGAAACTTTGGTAAAATTTTAATCATCTTTTTACACTAATCACCCTCAATAATTTAAATTGTTACTGATTTCTTGCAAACGAGGGCATTGCAAGATCTTAAGTGTGGGAAGGGGTTAAATTCTTTCGGGTTTTAAAATTTTAATTTAAACACTTGGTTACCATTAAAAATACTAGTAACGCAGTAGTTGTATTAGAATCTAGTGCTCTCTGATAATAAAGAACAGCCCTAGTCTTATATACTGACTACCCACTTCTAGTAAAAATTTTAAAGTTTTTTAACTAAATGAACTCAAAATCATGTTTATACACATTTATGAACGATAAAACTAGGTGTTAATACCGAAATTATTGTTACCTCGGAAAGGACATAAATTGAGAAACAACCCAAAATACTTGAATTCATTTAAAATGGAATAGAGGAGAATAAAAAGGCAAAGAAAGGAAAATAAAAGCCAAGTGTGGAAACAATTTACCAAGTTATTTAGAACATATATCACATATTTTTGTACAAATAATTGAAGATACATTTGTTTTGGAAGTTATTAATCTGTTTTACCCAGTTTATTGTAATATAAATGGAATTTAAAAGGAAGTAAAGTCTTCCGAGAAAAAGACACGCGCTTCTTGATTTAGGTCAGGAAGTTGTCGTCCAGACTAGTTGTAGAGTCTACGAAAAACCTTGAAAAGTTTTCTCGAAAATCAAATGGAAATCCACGGACCTCAGCATCAAACAGGGTCACCAAGTGGTCAGACTTATCCTAACCATGAGAGGATCTGTCTCGTACAATGGGGGCACCGTGCAAATTAGCTTATAAGACTAATGAATCAGATCCCTAGAAAGGATAATCTCCTTAAAGATCAAAAATCAGCTTTTAAGCCTGATATCACTCAATCCTTGAGATTGACTTTAAAGATTGAGAATTACAAACTCATAGAATTCAATGATATCTAAACTCGAGCTTGAACGAGAAAATATTTTGATCAAAATTACAAACCAATTTGTTTTCTGAAACCCTATTTTCAATGCGTTCATTACCATTGAACGTAAAATCCTAGGAATTCACCTGGAATTCATTAGGTCACCTGAACTAAAACGGGTGTCAACCGTAAGAACGGTGGTTGCATAGCAAGGTCGAAGACAGGACCTTGTGCCAGACCGAAAAACTATAGGGGGATCTTTACTATTGCTCCTACAAAGGATAGTAATTGCATCTGACACGATATAGACCATAATCAAAAGCATGTCACGGGACATTGCCTTAACAGTTGATTGTTCAACGCTTTCCTTTACAACTGGACGGTAGTTTACCGAAAGGTAATATACGGAGCAAGTAAACTGGACGTGTTGCTTTTCTAATACAAGGTTAGCAAGTGGGTGACACAAAACCATAAGTTTTGAGCTAAAATTTTCAAATCTGAAACCCACAAAACCCACAAAAACTTGCTATTTATGTATTCCTTCCTTTAATCACTACTTCGTGCAAGTCCACTTTACAATCTTGTACCGCTTTCCAAAAACCTACAACATGTCAATGATAATGCTAAAAACAAACATATATTTCATAGCATTATCCCTCAAGAAATACAAGCTTTTAGTTGCAATTATTCTATTTACAAGTGATATTCTTTTAAATATTAAAAGGTGAAGACAAAAGACAGATTCGACGAATTAAAGAGGTAAATGACGAAAACGCTAAAAAGTACAAAGTACAATCTAAGAGGTTCAATTTATTGATGAGAAACGTCTAAAAGTTACAAGAGTACGAGCCGCAAAACGCAAAGTACAAGATATTAAATCGTACGCAAGGACGTTCAAAAATCCAGAACTGGGACATGAACCAACTATCAACGCGCAACTCAACGGAGCTAAAATTACAAGTCAACGATGCACAAGAATATAATATAATATATAATTAATTATATAAAATTATATATATTATATTATATATATTAAATAATCGAGCAGCCCACGTTTTAATTGACAATGTGAGCTGGTACAGCTGGCCATGCGATCGCATGGCCAGGTAGTGTTAATGTCATGCGATCGAATGAGGGCCTGTAGCTGGCCAAGTCCTATAAATTGCAACGTTTTCGGCCAATTTATGTACAAAAAGATATATCCATCTATCATCATACTCTCAATATATATTTATATTTATATTTATATTTTAATTTTAATTTTAATTTTAATTTTAATTTTAATTTTAAGTTAATAATAATAAGGTTATAGTGGCAAATGTTTTAAGTTTGTAAGTCAAAATTCTGTCCGTGTAACACAACGCGATTAATACTCATTGTAAGTTATGTTCAACCTTTTTAAATTAATGTCTCGTAGCTAAGTTATTATTATGCTTATTTAAATCGAAGTAATCGTGATGTTGGACTAAATATTAAGACTGGGTAATTGGGCTTTGTACCATAATTGGGGTTTGGACAAAAGAACGACACTTGTGGAAATTAGACTATGGGCTATTAATGGGCTTTATATTAACTAAAGGATATCTCGTTAATTTAATATAAAGGTTACAATTTGACATATCTATAAATAACCACATACGCTTAATCGAGTACGGTGGGCGGGATATCTATAAATACGAATAATTGTTCATTTTACCGGACACGGGGATGGATTAATAGTTAATGGACTCATTAAAACAGGGGTGGATTACATTCAAGGGAAATTGGTGTAATTGTTAACAAAGTAGTAAAACCTTGGATTACATGCAGTCGATAACCTGGTGTATTCATTAAACAAAGTATTAAGACCTTGTTACAGTTCGAATCCCCAAGTAGTTGGAATATTTGACTTCGAATATAAGGTTAATTTGACAAAGATCCTCGCACTTTATAATTATGACTGATGGACTATTATGGACAAAACCGTATGGACATATCAAATAATTTAGGACAAAGGACAATTAACCCATGGTAATAAATTAAAATCAACACGTCGAACATCATGATTACGGATGTTTAAATAAGCATAATTCCTTTATTTTATACCTCATCGTACTTTTAATTATCGCAAATTTTATTTATCATCATTTTATTTATCGCACTTTTATTTATTGTCTTTTACTTTACGCTTTAAATTAAGTTGTATTTATATTTAATATTTTACATTAGGTTTTAATTGTGACTTAAGACATAAAATTGACAAACCGGTCATTAAACGGTAAAATCCCCTTTTTATAATAATAATAATAATAATAATAATACTTATATATATATTGATACAAATATAGTTTAAAATAAATATAGCGTTAAACTCAGCTAGCTCCCTGCGGAACGAACCGGACTTACTAAAAACTACACTACTTTACGATTAGGTACACTGCCTATAGTGTTGTAGCAAGGTTTAGGTATATCCACTCTATAAATAAATAAATAACTTGTGTAAAATTGTATCGTATTTAATAGTATTTTTTAATAAAAATATAACTATTTCGTATACACCTCGCATAACATCAGTCAACAACTAATAGAGGTAAGCTTTAAGTTTAATGAGCAACATAGAGTGTATAAAATGACTAACGATAAACGTGTCTATTCTTTAAATTATATTAATCTTCATAAACGTCGCGCTTGCGTGGTAGCAATTATTCTTTATAAGAATGGTGCATTCTTTCTCCGTGACCCATGCTCCATGTCGCATCATTACATAAGGTAACTAAGACATTAATATATCACATATCTACAACATAGTAATTTTCATAAGGGAAATATTCACAATAATAATAAATCATCATTCGAATAATACTTACCTTTCTTACTCGTCATGGACAAGTGTATCACCACTTACCAAATTTTGGTCCTCATGATCGGCTTATACTAGCGGGGAATCCGTCTTCATTGGTTCATCACAACTCATGTTTCATCACTCTACTCGGACCCTTTTTCCATTAAAATACTTGAAGACTTCTTCAACATTTTAAACTTTTATTAGCAACTTAACATATCAACATTATAATAACATCTCCCATAATCTTCACTATCTTGTCGTTAACAATCATGGCATAAACTAATGAAATTATCTTTACCAAATTATCATCTTATTAATTTACAATAAACATTATAATTGTTTCGTTCAACCATAATATACTCATGAACATAATAAGCTACACATTATAAAAATTGAATATATAATTAAATCGTTGTTAGAACATAAATTTACCTATGTACTCACCTTGGCCTCTTTTGCACACTTGGCCGCTTTCCTTCCCGTGATTAGCTCCTAATAACAATGCTAATCACATTAATAACTTACTTAACACATAGATCCGATCATAATGCCATTAGACACCAAAGTGGCAACTAGCTTAATTTTGACCCAATTAAGCTTTTGACCGATTTTGACTCAAGAAAGGAACTTGAACCACTACACTATGAGTGGTAACTCATGTTCAAATAACTCTCTAATAACATGGACGCTTACAACATGCCCAAAATTCTAAACGATAATACTTTATACAAGCTTTACACAATTTCACCATTTGGACAGTCCTACATTCACAGCAGATTCTGACCCATTTAAGCCTCTGTTCAGCATTTAAGGACTTGTTCATTGGAAAGTACATTCAAATCCCTTTTCAAAAAGTGTTCACATGTCCTAAACGGAGCTACAGTTGATTTTATATGATTTTTACAAAATCAAGTTTTGTTCAGTTTTTCTTAGTGACGGGTTTGACATCATTGACTCCATTTTCTACTCAATTCAACACAAAAACATTTCCAATAAAACCAAACTACTTACATATACTAATAATACTATCATAAATGATTTTTAACACAATTTAATCATCATACATGGCTAATAACATCATGAACATTACTAGTTCTTCTCTTAGGCATTTTAACAAACACTTTGTGTGCACTACTTGATTTTTAACCATTAACCATATTAGAATCATCTTCTTTTCCAAAATACTTGTTCTTTTGCAAGTTCATACATAAACATACACATTAACACTAATTATTTTCGTTTTTAAGCTTAACAATAGTGCATATAACATTAAAACATTAACTAAACTTGAAACAACCATCAATTTTGTAATGACCCGTCCTAATCCATAAGAACGAATACAATAACATATGATTAAATCGCGAGGTACTTGACCTCTATATGAAACATTTTACAAACATTGCATTCGTTTTTAAAGACAAACTTTCATTTCATCGAAATTTAACAAGCATGCATACCATTTCATAATATATCTAAACTACAAATGACTTGATAATATTCTTGATGAACTCAATGACTCGAATGCAACGTCTTTTGAAATATGTCATGAATGACTCCAAATAATATTTCTAAGATGATCAAATGCACAGCGGAAGATTTCTTTCGTACCTGAGAATAAACATGCTTTCAAGTGTCAACCAAAAGGTTGGTGAGTTCATTAGTTTAACATAAATAATCATTTCCATCATTTTAATAGACCACGGGAATTTCATTTTTCAGTTCTCATAAATATACGTCCCATGCATAGAGACAAAAAAATCAATCATATGGTGAACACCTGGTAACCGACATTAACAAAATGCATATAAGAATATCCCCTATCATTCCAGGAAATCCTTCGGACATGATAAAACAACATCGAAGTACTAAAGCATCCGCAACCATGAATGGGGTTCGTTAGGCCCAATAGATCTATCTTTAGGATTCACGTCAATTAGTAGATTGGTTTACTAATTCTTAGGTTACCAAGCAAAAGGGGCATATTCGGCTTCGATCATTCACCCATATAATGTAGTTTCAATTACTTGTGTCTATTTCGTAAAACATTTATAAAAATTGCGCATATATTCTCAGCCCAAAAATATAAAGGGTAAAAAGACAAATGGAACTCACCATACTGTATTTCGTAGTAAAAATACATATAACGTCATTGAACAAGTGCAAGGTTAGCCTCGGATTCACGAACCTATATTAATTATATATATATACATATATATGTTGGTCAATATTTGTCTTGCAATTTAGGTTAGGTCATAGTGTATCTCAATCCTAATGCTCGAGACTAATATGCAAAAGTCAACAAAAGTCAATTTGACTCAAAATAATTTCCAAAATTTATACATGATTATAATATATTTTAAATATCGTCATTTTATATTTTTAAAAGATTTATTAGAGTAAATAATATAATTCATTTATTAATAAATAAAATTTTATATTAAAATTTATATAATAAAATATACTTTTATATATATTAAGTAATAAAATTTATAGAGTTCATTTAATATCATAAAGATAGTATGATAGGTATTATTAAAGTAATTTATTACACGTAGTAAAATATGTTTGTATCACATATTTATTTGATAACATAATATCTATAATAATAGTAAGTAAAAGTCGTATTATTTTGTAATAATAATTATTATTATAAAAATATCAATATTTATAATTACTAAGATGACATTATGATAAAACGATAATTCTAATTATGATAACTATAATATTTACGATACTTTTTAATATTATTTTTAAAATAATAATTCTATTTAAAATGATAATAATAATGATATTTTATAGTAACAATGATATTTCTATTAAAATGATAATTTTTGTTAAAATGATAGTTTTAATACTAACGATACTTTTAATAATAATAGTAATAATAAAAATAATAAGAACGATAATTTTATCTAAATCAATATCTTATCATGATACTCTTACTCATTATTTCCTAATCATTTCGTTTAATAGTTTTTAATCGTCTTTTATATCGTATTCATAATAATGATAATAATAGTAATTAAAATAATTAGGTGTTACTAATATTAGTTTTAATTACAATAATACTAATAATGATAATTACTATGACATTATTAACGATAATACTAATAATTATTTTAATGATAATATAATAATAATAATAACAATAATAACAATAACAATAACCATTTTTAAATAATGATATATATATATATGATAATAATAATAACAATAATAATAATAATAATAATAATAATAATAATAATAATAATAATACTAATTATACCTTTAACGGTAATAACGATAGTAATAATAATAAAGATAACAATTTTTAATGATAAATCCTTTTATTGATAAAGATAATCATAATAATAATAATAATAATAATAATAATAATAATAATAATAATAATAATAATAATAATAATAATAATAATAATAATAATAATAATAATAATAATAATAATAATAATAGTAATAGTAATAGTAATAATAATAATAATAATAATAATAATAATAATAATAATAATAATAATAAGATAAAACTAGAACGACGATAATAACGACGATAATAATAATCATTTTTAATAATAATACAAAAATACGATTGACTATAACTTCAAATCCGTTCATCGAAACCATTCGATATCTAAAGAAAAAGTTCTTAATTTTTCGCTAGCTTTCCAATGACATGCATATCTTATACCTTATCTCAACCGCATATATAACTAATTCAGGATTCAACATAACCTAACTAAAGGCAATATCAAAAGTACAAACATGCATAATTCTATATACTCGAGCACTAGTCAGGGATACACTATTAGTATGTAAAAGTTAAATTATGAGTACTCACGTATCAATATTGAGATTCAATATTGCAGGAAAGGTACGTAAACACAACGGAGACGATAAATACTAGGTTGACCTCATGGGCATACCCTCGACCCATACCCATAACCTCCATAGTTATAGCCCATAATTTCCTTAGCTTTATCCCGCTCATAAAAAATTCGTTTTGAAAATAATGCACTCATGACCTCGTCGTAATATTTTATGTATAATACTAATTATAATAATACTAGTACTACTAATAATAAGTTTAATGATAATAATCTTTATAATATTAAAATATAATAATAATTAATATATATATATATATATATATATATATATATATATATATATATATATATATATATATATATATATATATATATATATATATATATATATATATATATATATATATAACGAGAGAGATAGAAGATAGATTGAAGAATGATGAGCTCGAGTTTTTATAGTCCAAATCTGGCCCCACCTCCCCAATCTCGGAGGATTGCTGAAACAAAAGTCCTTAATTTACGGAAATTATTAAAGTTATTCGTATTACGTAGTACATGTTTCTTTATGTTTTATTAATTATTATTATATATATAATATATTTAATTTATATAATTACTTATATATTATATTATATTTACGCTCATGGTAAAAATGTAATTTTTACTCAAATAACTTGGACGTTGTCACTCGACTCATGTACCACTTTTGGTTTTTCGAGCGCACTTTCGTACGTTTAGAAAACTAGCCTTTTACGTTATGCGACATGTACACTTATTAATACTTTGACTTTACTCATCAAAAATTTACCTTATAATAAATGTAACCTATAAAATTGAGCGTTGTGGTCATTTGCTTCTATAAATCAGAGTCTCGTAGTTTATCACAATGTATCATTTTAAATCATCTGTTAAAATATTATATTTTGGCACTTGTATAATATATATATATATATATATATATATATATATATATATATATATATATATGTATATCCTTATTTAAAATATATATTTGTTCATATTGAAATATGTAATAATACAATATTTAGTTTTTTAAAACTAATTATATTTTTAAAATTTATTTTGGAATCGTTTAGATAGTAGAAAAATATTATATCAATCACGTTTACATTTTTGAAACGCTTTATCTACTTGTAATTTATAATATAAACTTTATTTAAATTCTCCAAAAGTCATATATAAATTATCTTATAAAACGTCCTAATTAATAAAGTTCTTTTTAAATTGAAACGTTTTTATACATTTAAATCAAATATGATAACTTTGTTCTTTTTCTAAAACTAAATATATAAAATAATCATTTTATTAAAAGGTTAAAATAGAAGAAGCTGTTATATCGTAAAAATGTTTTAGAAAAGTAAGATTAAATATACTTCTAATAGATTTCAAGTTTTTAATGTTTGTTGGTGCAACGTGATATAACGTCTAAAGGTTAGATAAACATATAAAATCATTTTAATGTAAAACGTTAATTTACTTAACTTGTCGATACTCATCTTCTAAGTTATCTATATTCTACAATTTTACTTCCACGTTAATTAATATACAAGTTTAATAGTTTATCTTATCAAAAGTCACGAGACAATTATTGTAAAACATAAATTGAAAAATCAAACGGAAATCTCCACTAACCCTTGTCTAGTTCCCGTTAATTGACACTTTGTTCCTTCTAATAAATCACTTTACCAATCATTCCGAATACCGTTAAAAAGAATAGATTTCTCAAATCATAGTGGACCTCTTAATAAAGACTCGTAATTATAATTCAATGTATCTAATAATTCAATCATTTGATATCATCTTTTAATTCCATCGATAATATATTTTGAAAAAAATACGTTCACGAAAAGTATTATACGTCTAATATTTTATTAATGTTTTCAAGTTATAATATATACACATATACATACATAATTATATACGTTCATTTAATGGTTCGTGAATCGTTGGAATTTGGTCGAGGTTAAATGAATGTATGAACATAGTTTAAAATCCTTGAGATTCAACTTACAAACTTTGTTTATCGTGTCGGGAATATATAAAGATTAAAGTTTAAATTTGGTCGGAAATTTTCGGGTTGTCACAAATTTCATCTAATTTCAACAAGATTCATACCTTACTTTTCTAGGGTTTATGAACCCTTAATTTAAGCTTGGATTTAGGAAGAAGATGATGAAATACTTGCTTCTAGCATGAACTATAAGCCTCTAATTGTTCAATTTTGCACTTGCATGAAGAATCAACTTCCAATTTTGCTCTCTTCCTTCCTCTTGCTCGACACACATCACGCACACACACTCACTGTATTATTTTTTTATTTTTTTTTATTTTAAGACTCAATATCACTTCCCTTCTATTTTCTATCGGTTTTATTTTAATTAACTATGGTGTGTTGACAACTTAAGTCCCTCTCCACCACTATATAACTTAGGTAGTCCAAAATTGTTAACTAGCTTTAACTTTTACATTACCAAAACTAGTCTCTAATTAACTTTAATTGACAATCTCACTTATTTATTTTACACTTATCATTAAATCATTCATATAAAACTTCAATAAAAGTCATTTATTAATTAATAGAAAATATCTTAAAATTTGGGGAGTTACAGACAGTCGATTCATATCGAGGTTTTGGCAATCCTTACAGGAAGCTTTGAGAACTAATTTGGATATGAGCACCGCTTATCA
This sequence comes from Rutidosis leptorrhynchoides, assembly GCF_046630445.1. Lineage (NCBI taxonomy): Eukaryota > Viridiplantae > Streptophyta > Magnoliopsida > Asterales > Asteraceae > Rutidosis > Rutidosis leptorrhynchoides. The sequence goes on along the minus strand of NC_092333.1, from coordinate 449,530,927 downwards.
TCCGCAGACAGATGGTCAGAGTGAAAGGACCATTCAAACGTTAGAAGACATGTTACGAGCGTGTGTTATTGATTTTGGTAATGGGTGGGATAGATATTTGCCGTTGGCTGAATTTTCCTATAATAACAGCTATCATGAAAGTATTAAAGTCGCACCATTTGAAGCTTTTTATGGTAAAAAATGTAGGTCTCCTATCTGTTAGAATGAGGTTGGGGATGCTCAACTCACAAGCCCAGAAATTATTCATGAGACTACCGAGAAGATCGTACAGATTAAAGAAAGGTTGAGAACCGCCAGAAGTCGGCAAAAGAGTTACGCTGATAAGAGAAGGAAGGATATAGAATTTGAAGTTGGTGACCGTGTTATGTTGAAGGTATCACCTTGGAAAGGTGTGGTACGTTTTGGTAAAAGGGGAAAGTTGAATCCCCGTTTTGTTGGACCGTTTGAGATTACACAGAGAGTTGGACCCGTGGCTTATCGTTTAAAATTGCCACAAGAACTCAGTGCTGTTCATGACGTGTTTCATGTATCAAATTTGAAGAAGTGTTTGGCCAAGGCCGATGAGACCATTCCTCTTGAAGAGCTTCATGTTGATAAACAACTCCATTTTATTGAGGAACACATTGAAATTATGGATCGAGAGGTTAAGACCCTCAAGCAAAGTAGAATTCCTATCGTCCGAGTTAGATGAAATGCCAGACGCGGCCCCGAGTTTACTTGGGAACGTGAAGATCAGATGAAGCAGAAGTACCCGCATTTGTTCCCAGATGACGAGTCAACCCCTGCACCTGCTTAAATTTCGGGACGAAATTTCCGTAACGGGAAGGTACTGTCACGACCCTACTTTTTCCGTTATCTTTTTCCGTTTATTATTTAACGCCCGTTAATTGTTATTCATGCCGCGTTATTTCTATGACCTATATTATTATTTTAGTAATAATATATTAATTATTATGTGTTATGTGAATATTTGTATTCATATTTTAATTCGTACGTTTCTACGTATCGTGGATTTCTATCAGGTGAATCTTTTCGGTTTTCAAACCAACGGTCAAACTTTTGGGATTTTAAATCCAAATTATTTTAAATATGATATTTTAATGTCATATGATTATATATAGTGTTTATGTATTTTATTCGTCGTGTATTTGTTATCTCTCCGAATTATTAATCACGTAGTAGCGTTTTCGCGTTTCGAGTTTCGATCGGGCATTCGGGCCACAAGAAATTGCACATTATTTAAAAATGACCCACTAGGGGGCCCACCCTACCCCCATTCGACTGAACCCCATGAAGGGGGGGAGTGCCTTTCTTTTTTTGCCATTTTACATTTTCACTTCACATTTTATTTTTCACAAAACCTAATTTTCTAAATTTTCTCTCAACTTTTCTCCTCCCTCTCCTCTTCCTTGGCCGTCGCCCAACACCAAGAACATCATCATCATCTTCATCAATTGTTGATCATTCAAGAAGCTTTCATCATCATCGCGTTCATCTCTTCGATCTCTACACGTTCATATCATTCAATTCTTGATTAGGGTATAAACCCTAACCCTAACTTTTTGATTTTTTTTTTAATTTTTCTATTTTTATATGTTATTATGATTGTATAGTACTTGTATGTTGATGGATTGTTGATTGTATGCATAGAAACACCTGTTATAGCATGTTTTCAGTTTGATTGATTTTGGACAACAGCATATTCGACCACTTCAGGGAACTAAACTGATGTTTTTGTAAAATTAAAATTTTGATATGTTCCTCTCATCAAGACATTGATTTTAGACTCCGAATTCATGTTATTTCAATTCCCGGAACTTAAGTTATGATTAAAATGGTGTTTTCATGAAAACAAATTATAAAAACGAATTTGTTCAGGATTGGTCCAACTTTGTGACCATTTTTGGAGTCACTAGGGTGTACTAGTGTGTAAGTATTGATGATTGTATAAACATTCATGTTCGGGTCATCGGAATCCGAGCCACGGTTCAACCGTTATGACTAAAACATGTTTTTGAATGAATTAAAGCTCCAAGTTGATATATCGCTGTTAGTCACGACTTGGTGGCTGTTCTTGGGGTGTTCTTGAGTGTACTAATGTGTCGGGTGGCTTGATTAGGTGAAGATATATACAAGACTCGCCGAAAACCGACATTCGGGGCTCAAGTTATGACCCGATGAACTTTTAATTAAAACTTATGGTTATGAAATAAAACTTATGACATAAATAATGATTTTCATTATTAATAAATTACTTATGATATAAAAAGTAATTATTTTAATTTAAGACTTATGATATACATATTTATTATATCATCTATTAATAGTATTATGATTTAATTAAACATTTAATTAAACTTATGATTAATAATACTTTCATTATTAATGAAAAATACTTATAGTAAGTATTAAACTTATGTTATCAGATTATTTTAATAAGACTTATAATAAAGAGTAATTAATTATTTAATTATTATAAGGTTTAGTTATTATTTAATTATAATTTAATTATTAAATACTTATGATTCAATAATTATAATTAAATATTATGATATGATTAATAATTCATTATTAATTAATAATACATATGATATGATTAAAATTTATTATTAATTAATAATACTTATGTTATGACTAATATTTAATTAATTAATTAAATACCTATGTTATATTAATTATATCATTTAAACTTATGATTAACTTTAATAATTCAATTTAATCTAATTAAACTTATGTTATGACATAATTATACATATATGACATTAAATAACATTATAACTTATATTATTATTATAACTTATACTTTAAAAATTAATGTTGACTATGTTTGACCAAGGTTGACTTTTGAGTTGACTTTCGGTTGACTTTGGCTTTCAGTTGACTTTTGTTGACTTTCTAATTAAGGAAACTTTCCTAAGTTATAAACTTTCCAAAAATAGCAACTTTCTAAATATGGAAACTTTCCTAAAATAGAAACTTTCCAAAAATGGAAACTTTCCAAAAATAGAAACTTTCCTAAAATAGAAACTTTCCTAAAATAAAAACTTTTCAAAAATGGAAACCTGCCAAAAATAGAAACTTTCTAAAAATAGAAAGTACGTGTCCTTACGCTGTTCTGATCAAACCGAAGCATGATGAGTGTTGTTCTATGTTTACTTGCAACAAGTACTATAGCTATCATACTAAGACTTGACCTAAGTTAGTTATTTATATCGACCTGCTTTATTTATAGGTCGGCGTTGTGATCATTCTTGATCACTTTACTTCGTTTTCTGTTCGCTTTTTGTGTGGTTACTTCATTTGCTTTAAGGTGAGTTATAGTCCCGTTTTTCATATTTTTTAAAGTATTTTTGGGATGTGATTACATGCATTTTTGTTTTACATTTAGACACAAGTGGCAATTAAATTTAAATTATTCATTATGAGTTGAACGAAAATATTCCCTAGTCTGATAACTGTAATCACTGGTTTCTACTGGTGAACACGAATCCTGTGGATAGATCTATCGGGCTTGACAGCCCCATTTCGAGCTAGTCGCGCTAGCAATTTATAATCAGAATGTATTAGTACTTCGTATTTATTTGAAGATACACCTGTTCAGTGTATATATGGTGTTTGGCAAGGGTAAGAAAATGGTTAAGTGGTTACCAGGTGGCTCAAAGATAATTGAATAATATTTTATGTTTTATAACATTTTAAATCTTGTGGTCTAAAGTTTATTCGTTTATTTAAACCTATAATTCACTCAACATTTTTGTTGACAGTTTACTCGCATGTTTTCACAGGTACTTGATTTGTTTGGTGCTTCCGTTGTGTTAGAAGTGTCTGCATGCATTTGGGCAGATTTTGTTAAACAACTTACGAAACGCATTCTCTTTTTGGATATTTAAACTTGTGGGTATTTGGTTGGCTATGTTTTATGTCAACTTTGGATATTTAATATGTTGGGTTTATTTAAACTACATATTTTGGTAAATTTCCTTTTGGGAAACGTTTTGGAATAAAAGAATGCAATGTTGTTTATTTAATTCATTTAAAGTTCGATCAAGTTGTGGGATCAAGTGACGGAGCCGTTAAGTATATTGACGGGGCCATCACATCAGTCCTCTGACAGGGGCGGTAGGACCAGTGTAATAAATACAAAGTCACTACCTATTCATGAGCCACTATTTCAAAATCTCGGTAGAATAACTAACGCCTTTCTTCTATATTTTTCGAGAAAGAGAATTGATATATGACCTATTCGAAGCTGCCACCGGTATGCGAATGATGCACAATTTTTTTCGTATCGGTGGAGTCGCTGCTGATTTACCTCATAGCTGGATAGATAAATGTTTGGATTTTTGCGATTATTTTTTAACAGGAATTGCTGAATATAAAAAGCTTATTACAAGGAATCCCATTTTTTTAGAACGAGTTGAAGGAGTAGGCATTATTGGTGGAGAGGAGGCAATCAATTGGGGTTTGTCGGGACCAATGCTACGAGCTTCCGGAATACAATGGGATCTTCGTAAAGTTGATCATTATGAGTGTTACGACGAATTTGATTGGGAAGTCCAATGGTAAAAAGAGGGGGATTCATTAGCTCGTTATTTAGTACGAATCAGTGAAATGACAGAATCCATAAAAATAATTCAACAGGCCCTAGAAGGAATTCCGGGAGGGCCCTATGAAAATTTAGAAACCCGCCGCTTTGATAGAGTAAAAGATACTGTATGGAATGAGTTTGATTATCGATTTATTAGTAAAAAACCTTCTCCGACTTTTGAATTGTCGAAGCAAGAACTTTATGCAAGAGTCAAAGCAAGTCATAACATGCACTTGTTTTAGCCTAATCTGAATTACAAATTTTATCGCAATTATTTTATAAACTAGAAAACCCAAAATTAGGTAATTTACAACTACTCCTTTACTTTAGGAATATCCTAAGATAATAGGTTCGATTCTGTTGACTACTTCAAAATTCGACCCTAGGTCATACTTCGCTTACTTACCATAGGAAGGAGTAGTAAGATTTAGGCCCCGCAAAATATAAATTTAAAACTCCGTTGAAAATTTTGTACCGACACTTTGTGACCTAACGAAACCGCATAAATAAACCATCTGGTTCGAACTTGTCATCGGAGGTAACCCCGATAGATTATCTGGAAACACTTTCGGATATTCAGACACCACAGGGATATCAGACACTACCTTCTTTACTATCTTCACATCGATCACATAGGCTATGAAGGAATCATATCCCTTGGTCAAGGATTTCTGGGCTTTCATCAATGAGATTAGAGGACAAGGGAACCCACCACGTTCTCCCAGAGATATAACCCATTTCCCATCGATCAAAGGAAATGATATAATCTTTTTATGGCACTTAATACTAGCCTTATGGTTACTTAGCCAATCCATGCCTAGTATTATATCGAAACTAGGTATAGGCATCACTAGGCAAGTCACGGAGAATAGACTACCCTCTATATCAATGGTAGCTCCAGACACACACGTTGTAACTGGAACCGTTCAACCGTTACCCACTTCAACACTTAAAGGTTCAGTAATCACATTAATAGGCATATTCAACTTAGCACAAAAACGTGTTGATATAAACGAGCAATTTTCTCCACAATCATATAACAAACGAGCCGGCACAGAATTTATTAAGAATATATCGGTGATTGCATCGTTAGTAGTAGTAGCATCGTATACTGACATCTGGAAGGCTCTTGCTTCTGGTGGTGGAGGATTCTTTCGTTTCTGCCCCGTGGTGGAAGCAAAACGGACACGTATAATTTCCTTGCAAAACGCCACGTACCCCTGACCCTGGCCCTACCCCAGAATACACTTTCCTTGCAAACAGACACTCTGCAGATCTATGACATTCTTTCTAACAGTTCCAACACACATTATTCTTGAATGAACAATCTTGAGGCTCATGCCCCACTGTACCACATCGTAAATACCGTTTTGTTAATGATGAACACTGTCCATTATGTGAAGACTTGAAAGTTCTACACCACACTCTTTGACCACTTGACACTGATCCGCCCTGACTGGATTGCCCTTTCGGATTAAACCGACGTGATTTCTTGGAGTGTTGACTAGACTGACTCGCCCCTGGTTTCACTTGCGACACACTTTCAATTCCCGCACTTCGGGTAACCTTAATATCACGTTCAGTAACCTTTTCCAACATATGAGCTTGTGACAATGTAGTAGCAAGCCTTGCAACTGTTAGGTACTCAGGCTTAAAAATTTCCACAAAGCGTTGCACTCGGGACTGCTCATCAGGAACCCACTGATGAACAAATCTCAGCTTATCCATAAATTTTCAAAAATTCATCCACTGTCATATTCCCCGTCATCTTCATTTCCATAAATTCTTGCTTCAATCGGTTAATATCGTACACCGTACAATATTGCTCACAAACTTTTGCAGCAAAATTGTTCCCAAGTGACTTGGTTAAGTTGTTCTTCAGATAAAGGGGCAGTGATCGTATCCCACCATACCATTGCTCGGTTCTTCAAAAGTTGACTGGCATACGTCACCCGTAGTTCTAGATCACACTAACAGGCTTTCAGCGCCCGTTCCACTTCCCTTAACCAATTCATTTTAACAACTGGAGCATGTTGACACGAATACTCAGGGGGCTTGCAGTCTAAAAACTGCTTAAGCGTGCACTTTTGCTTTCTTTCACTACTTGCTGAAACACAGGAGTTTGAAATGGGGTCACCACTGGATTTTGATACTGATATTGAGGTTGGGAAGGATACGGGCATTGTTGAGAAAATGGGTATTGCACTTGAGGTGAAAATTGAGATTAAAACTGGGGTGGTTGAGAAGCACTTCCCATAGGTACTGACACATACTGGGGGATGGTGAATCCGGGAGGTACTTGCGGATCATCAGTTACCGAAAACACTAGTTGTGCTGACAAACTGGGCCTGCTGTCTTTCTAATTCACGCACTCTATCCCTTGATTCTTGTAATTGACCTTCCAATTCAAGAACATATTCAGCTTGATCTTGCTCTGCACTATGCTCCTATGAAGGTTCTCTGAAGATTCCGGGTCTGGGGTCCGAGGGGCGCTGTCATTTCTTGCTTCGTCAGCCATACGTATCTAATCACATCATCTCACAAAAGCTTAGTAGATAATTCATTAGTACTAATCACTGACCACAAATATCCAAATACATATCTCCTACATTCACTTATCCCTTTCTCGCACTCATATGTTTGACACAACTCAAGGTTTGAGAACATGACACTCACGTGTACATGCTGGCAAACCTACGCTCTGATATTATCTTGTAACACGGTATTTTTTTTTGTAATTACAGCGGAAGACGTTATTAAACATATCATATATATTAATTACACAAAATATACGATTATATAATATCACTGGTGTTACTTATTACAGACCAAGTTTATATGTTCACTTAAACAAAACATCAGAGTCACAAGCATGTCAAACATCACTGTTGTCCCTACCACACCCACCAAAAGTATGCTACGCATCACCTGCAGGACAAAACACTGTAGGGAGATTAGCGCACCGCTAAGTAAATGGAAATATCTAAATAGACATCACTATAAGCATCAAGCACAGCTTAAGTCACTGGTCACTAATTAAATAATTTTACAAGAGGACCAGCGGCTTGTACGGGCCATTAACTACTAGCTGATCGGGCTAGAGTTTATCGATAGTCCCTATTACTGAACCACTGGTATTGTCTTCCTGACCTGACACACTCGTCATTTAAACTATATCACTAATCAGTAATACTTGGACCCAACACACTATCACCCGAAAGACACCAAGGTGGATAGGGTTGACCTCTTACGTCGGAAGAACACCATGACATTATCACTGGGTGTACACATAGTCACATATAATCACTACACTTGTCACAGTGTGACAACCCAGAAATTTTTGACCAAATTTAAACTTTATCTTTAAATGATTTAACGTTTCCGACACAATAAGCAAAGTCTATGAAGTTGAATCTCAAAATTTTAGAACTGTTTCATTACATTTGACTACTCTCGACGATTCATGAACAATTATATGTATATATATATATATATATATATATATATATATATATATATATATATATATATATATATATATATATATATATATATATATATATATATATATATATATATATATATATATATATATATAAAAGTAAAAACGACTTTCCTACAGTAAAACACTATTTGCTACAGTAAAACACTATTTGCTATAGTGAACCTACAGTGAAAACGACTTTGCTACAGTGATTTGCTACAGTAAACACTATTTGCTACAGTAAACACTATTTGCTTAACAACTTAACCATTGTTAACTACAATCTCTGTTTCAACTTAATGAATTCCATTTCATAATAAACCAAGTGTATTATTCAATTACATAATTGATTTTACATTTTCATTTTCGATGTACTCGAAACTTTCCAGAAAACATCATCTGTGCCTTGTAAGGTTCACAAAGATTCCACAAGCATCAACATCCTTCACCGAGAAATAAGAATAAATAATGAAGTAATGATTACATTAGCGAAATACTCCTCAAAGATTATGTAATCTTTAATGTATTAGAGATTAATCATTTCTAAGTCAAGTCGAAAATCAAATGAGCTTAATATGATATTAACTCATTAAATCTGTATTAGATTTGAAAAAAATATACATACATATATTTTCATAAAGACGGTAATAAAAATTCTTTTGTACAAAGTATTAATTGTGAAATCTTTAACGGGTAGGTACTACTCGAGAAATATTTAAGTTCACAATTAATATGTTACACTGTACATTCTTCAATTTTGATTCAAAAATCATTAACTATACTCACTATCTTCACAATGATACACAATCATTTCATACAAATTCAATCACATATTCTGATATCGACGGATCAGAATCCAAGCCATAACTCTGAACCGGTGACATCATTCTTAGATCTCTACATCTTTCAAAGCTATACTTTGACTTCAAAACTATGCAAGATCCTTTAACATTATTTTTACCAAAAAAATAACCTTGCAATTCCTTTTCAAAGTATCCAGTATTATCAACCATTCAACCAGTCAACGACGACCTTTCAGACTTGTAATTTTGGCATATACATTTTCGTTACTGGGGAACCTTTCATGTTCCACCACATTAGCAGTAAATTTACCAACAACTTCATTGATCTTTGACCTTCTGAAAAATCCTTATACTCATTGAAACTGTATCATGTACTCATCCTCATCTTGTAACAATAATTGCCATATCAACTACCGGGAATTATCAATCAGTATTTCAAATATCCTAGCAATTCTACGTCAACAGTTATATATACATATAATTTCTATCTTCTAGACTTACATACTTCGAATGTGAAGTTTCTGAAAAACATCCCAAACTATGAACTAGTTCTCTGAAATTGGAACAATGCTGATGAAGCAGCAAAAACTGTAAACGACCTTAACAGTCAAAAGTTTAATGATAAAGAATAGTATGGTGGTAAAGCTGAGAAAAAGAGAAGGTTTGGAACTGGAAAACGGATTGAGCAAAGTACGAAGGAGGTTGTGGATAAATCACAAAGACTGAACCTGCCTTTAAAGAATCCAAATGATTCAGTGTCTGCTGAAATCCTTAGTAAATACCTTGCTCTTTACTCTAAAACCTTTGCGGACACTATTCTTCATCATCATCATTATCTAAAATATTCTAAGATATCATCATATCTTTCATTATAAATATCCTCGATATTTCTGAAGATATTTTCATAACCATTCTTATTTGAAATCATTCATCTCTTCGCGCTATCTGTGTTATAACATAAAAGAAACTATTTTAGTTTCTAACATATGAAAAATTCGAAAAAAATTTTAATGTTTTGAAGTAGTGTTGCGAACTGAAGCATGAATTAGTATAATATAATGACACTTGATCAACGTGATTATATTACAATAAGTCATGCTGAGTTTCTAATGGAACGTGATAAGGGTTCACAGATTCCACCCTCATCATGTGCCATGTTACACGACTCTTACATTCTAATCTCTAAACATATCAAGAAAATATTTTTCTTGATGATTCGGTCTTTTCCAAATATTCTGGTAATTTGACAAATCAAGATCGTGCCATTACAATTTCTTTCTTAGAACGTTAGTATTGTTTATCCAAAATTTCATACCTACGAATTCTGAACCATTATTCGCTTGACTTAAAGTCGGGAAGAGAAAACGAAAGCATGAAGCTCCGAAATATAAAGGAGAATATAAGCCCGATAACAACCCCGAAATTTACAAACCGTGTATATCAATGCGTATAGCAATATAAAGACACGGGAGAATGAAAAACACTATAACCCCAAGGTAATGGTAGAAGAAAATAACTTCCTCTGGTGGCAGATGAAAAAGAAGAATGAATGATATGATAGCCAAGAAAATATCAAGAATCAGAACTGGATGAAGCATTTTTACAAATCTTTTGTAAGTATGAAATAAGAAAGAAGATTATAGGAGTGGTGAGAATAAATGAAACGGAAGAGGTTAATTTATAGCAAAATATCAGACATAGCAATCGAGGCAGATTACGCATTTAATCAAAGGAAATCCTAATTTCCTTAAATTCCGAAGAATCAAATCTTATTTAAATTATGAAGATTTTCTATTCCTTAAATTTCGAAAATCAATCGTTACTACATCAAGAGATAAGACGAATCTCTATTCTCCATTTCACTCTATTACGATAACTTCTCACATACGCTTCGAGTAATCGGATTGTTTTATCCGTATTATTCAATGGTGATAAAATTCTATTTACCAACTCATATTCGTCATGAAAACATTTTTATTGTCAGCCATGACGACCTCACTCAAATTTCGAGACGAAATTTCTTTAACGGGTAGGTACTGTGACAACCCGGAAATTTTTGACCAAATTTAAACTTTATCTTTAAATGATTTAACGTTTCCGACACGATAAGCAAAGTCTATGAAGTTGAATCTCAAAATTTTAGAACTGTTTCATTACATTTGACTGCTCTCGACGATTCATGAACAATTATATGTATGTATGTATATATATATATATATATATATATATATATATATATATATATATATATATATATATATATATGTACAAGTAAAAACGACTTTCCTACAGTAAAACACTATTTGCTATAGTAAAACACTATTTGCAACAGTAAAACACTATTTACTACAGTGAACCGTATTTTGCTACAGTGCTACAGTGATTTGCTACAGTAAACGCTATTTGCTACATTAAACACTATTTGATGTCGACGACTAGCAAACAAAAACGGATAAGGCAGCCATGCGATCGCATAGCAAAAACACTGAAAACTCATGCGATCGCATGAGGTACTGTAGCAGGCCACATACTATAAAAGCTCGATTCATTACTCCGTATTATTATTTTTTTATATTATTATTATTATTATTAAGATTAATATTATTATTATTAATCTTATTATAATATTATTATTAGTAGTATATATACCTAAAATACTACGACGAGGTTATGAGCGTGTCACCTTCAAAATGGGTTTTTGAGCGGGATAGAGCTAAGGAAATTATGGGTTATTGCCAAGGAGGTTGTGGGTAATGTTCAAGGGTATATTTGTGAATCAAATCTAGTGTTTATCATCTTTGTTGCGTCTACGTACTTTCCTACAATATTGAATCTCAATATTAATACGTAAGCACTCATATTTTATCTTTTATACATTAATTGTTTATCCATGTCTAGTGCTCGAGTATATATATTTATGCATGCTTGTATGCTAAATTTTGTCGTTAAATAATTATGATGAATCACGAAGTAAATACATATATTACTAATAAAATGTATATGATATGCATGTTTTTGGAAAGCTGGCGAAAAATCAATAACTTTTCATTTAGAAATCGCGTAATTTCGGTGAACGAATTAAAAGATATGATCAACTGAATTATGATTGACATTAATTGAAATTGCTTTTGAAACTTGTTTGTAAGAATAATAAATTAGATTTTTGAATATTACCAGCCAAGTAAATGAATCCATATATAAGGCACGTCTCGTTTTGTTGAATTATTGTCAAAATTGACTTTTTGAAACGACTTTGAATAACTTTTGTATGTCGATCTCAAGCATTAGGATTGTTATACACTATGACCTGACCTAGCTTGATACACATTTATTGACCAACATATGTTCTCTAGGTTGAGATCTACGGTTATTTGGTAATCCGAGTTTTGATCACATTTTGGTGAACGACTTTATATGCTGCTAAGGTGAGTTTCATATGATCCCTTTTTAATTGCTTTTGAAATATACATTTTTGGGCTGAGAATACATGCACTTTATTTAAACGCAATGGATACAAGTACATACTTAATTCTACACTGAGTTTAAACCGAAAATCCCTTAGCTTTGGTAACTAGTAACTGCCAGTACGTAGGATGTGGACTGGTGGGCGCGAATAATAGTATATGGATCCATAGGGCTTGACATCCTCATCCGAGCTAGAGCACTAGCCTTTTAACGGACGTGTGTTATTTGAGTTTAGGACACGTTGGTTTGCGTGTATTAAAACGAATGGGGTATTTATCATTATAACGTTAAAGCTTAGTTACCAGGGTGCTCTGTTACGTAGAATCTATTGACAAACTTTTGATAAACGTTTCTGGATGAAACAACTGAAATCTTGTGATCCACTTTTATATACAAATTATGCGCAACATTAAAACTATGAACTCACCAACCTTTGTGTTGACACTTGTTAGCATGTTTATTCTCAGGTTCCCTAGAAGTCTTTCGCTGCTTATATGTTAGACAAGCTATGTGCATGGAGTCATACATGGCATATTTTTCAAGGAAACGTTGCATTCACCAAATCATCACCATGTATCTTATTTTGACTGCATTATAAACGAAAGTATTATTGTAAATTATTATATTACGGTGATTGTTTATATGTAGAAATCATCAGATGTCGAAAACTTTTGATTTAAATATTCATTTATGGTGTGCCTTTTCAAAAGAATGCAATGTTTACAAAACGTATCATATAGAGGTCAAATACCTCACAATGAAATCGATGAATGACGTGTTCGTCCATATGGATTTGGAGCGATCATCACACACAGACTCAATGCAAAGTCTAATCATAAGCATGACATGGGTCATTATACTTGTCATTGTATAACCATATCTATAAAGATAGTCTCACTCACCTGATAGCACAAGAACTCAGTGATATTATTTTACCGAGCCTTCACCTTTATCCTTATTACCTGAGAATGAGATATCCAAATCAGTATTCATATCTCATATATAATAACAAGACAGACAACATATCAGATTTACAATTTAAACCATCAACTGTTCATACGAGGAAAATCTCTTCGTACGAGGTGATCACAATTCGCATGAGGTACAACACTTCATATGAACCATATAACTTAGCAAATAAAACATGAATCTGCCTTTGTTCGTACGAAGTCAAGTACTTCGTACGAACTGCCCATCACTTCGCAAGCAGTGATGTTGTTCGTACGAGTAAGAAAATAGTATACCAGTAACATTCAACGAATAATCGATATCAAACCATTATTTTATGCTATTAAGTCATTCAAATAAGTCTATGAATCATATTTGACAAGTTTACTCATTTTCCTGCAACAACCGTATGGGTGTAAAACGAAGCATACACACTCCTGTAAAACTTTGAACCCAAATTAAAGTTTGATTCACATCTTTAAATATTTACCATTGGAAATTATATCTCATTATGTTTCCAACAGTAGTTTAATTGTCAAAAATGATGTTACGATTTGAAAGTTACGCCCATTTCAATTTTCCCAAAAACTGTCAACCAGTCCGTACGAGGAGAATTCTCCTCGCATGAAGAAGGGCCTCTTCATACGAAGAGAAGTCCTCCTCATATGAGAACATCAAAACCACAATTTTAGCTCGTTTTTGGCACCTTTTCGACCCAAATCGATGTATAAACAGGTTATGATCGATAAACTGATTCAAGGACATCAAGTAACACATATAGGAGCTATAGCAAGTAACCATTAAGCATTCCAAACACATAAGATCAAGAATCAAGCTATAAACCCTAAGTTACATAAAACCCATTTCATATTCATCAAAATCATAGATAATTACCTTGTTTTGATTCCCGAAACTAATAGAATCAGATACACAAAGTTACAAGCTTTGATTTGCACTTTTTGATTTCAAGGTGTTAGGGAGCAGAGTCTTGATTAGGGTTTTTATTTGCTAAAAATGGCATGTAATGGGACGAGCAGAAACATATATGCAATTTGGGCTTCTTCATTGTAAGGAAACTCATTCCGTATAAGACACGAGTATTTACCACTTATCAGAAATACAATGTACCTCATTAAGCGGTCTTAATGAGGTCCAATTTTCATAATTAAATATGTTATGTGACCTTTGTCACAAAACGCACTTTATCTCATACACAAATAATTATAAAACATATAATTATTTAAATCACTATAACAAGCACAAAAGGGTAAATGGGTCATTACCACTAGGCCCAAGTTGAGGTTGTTACATCCAGCTCCAGATACAAGCTCAAGCTCCAGCGAGTTTCACCCTAACACACCATAAGCTTATAATTTTAATAAGCTCCAAGTCATAAGTTTTGTTTTGTAGACATAAAAAGTAGACGTTCTGAAAATCATAAGCTCTTAAAAATGAGCAACTTGTAGTATCTTATGAAAAAAAGTAGAGCTTATGAATTGGAAAATAAGTTCCAACTAGCTTACCAAACCCTTATAAAATATAATAAACTCCAACTATTAGCTTCAAAAATAAGCTCCAACTCCAGATCTGACCCATTAACTCCAACTCCAGCTCCAGCCACTTTCATCCAGACACACCCTTACTAAACTATTTACCCTCTTAACTTTCTAAAAAATCTACCTCTTGATTATAACCTTTAGTTAACTATTTACCCTCTCAACATTCTAAAAATCCCCCTCATGGTTAGGATAAGTCTGACCAAATGTCTCTGTTTGATGCTGAGTACTGGTGGATTTTCAGCCAATGATAAAGATGACTTTTCAAGATTTTCCGTCAACTATACAGCCGGTCTGGACTGCAGCTTCCGACTCAAGTCAGCAAGAAATGTCGTTCGGGAGACTTGAATTCCTTTAAGGATGGAACATATACATTCGATACGTAAGATCGGTGGCGTACACTATTCTTGTTGGGAGAAATGTTGCAATCAATTCTAAAATAAAAACTGGATAAGGCCCGATTTCTGACCAAAACCGTAACAATCCACCGTCAGAGTACCTGAAATATTCTCAACTCTACAACTGTGATAACATCTCTAAATAAACTCAACAATATGACAGACAACTTGGCTTTTGAGTGTTTCAAAATCTTTAAAGTTTTTCAAATTTGTGTCAAAATTTACTCACAAACCAAAACATAATGCCAAGTGAAAAAGTCCGCGAGAACTTATATCTCTCTCCCACACTTAAAATCATGTAAAGCCCTCAAAATCGGGTCAAAAATATAAATTCGAGAGGAAAATGTAGTGTAAAGAGATAAAGATACCGGAATGTAGAGTTGAAAATCGCAAAATGAAGTCACAGATTGCTCTGCACTGATTGTCATTCCTCAATTTTTATCACATAATATTCAAATCAAATGGTATATGTAATGAATACACATGAAAAGACACAAAATATACAATACTATACAGGAATACATTGTGCATGTTTATTAACGAGTCATGCACCTGACTGATTCCCGATCTCAACTAATACCGGGAGACTAGGTTATGTCATCTCTTAATTCTCGGGAACCTACAATGCTACTAACACCCTTGACCCGTGTCTCAAACCACTAATTAACTTCTTTAGTAACCTGCGCGAATTCAAAAGCTTCGTCTTTTTTCAGCGACAAATTAGATATTAACCGGTCACTTAGCTTATGATCCCCTCTATTCCTAGCATCATGAACCCACTTATAAAGTTTTCTCATGGAACGGTCAACAACATGTTCTTTAAATAACTTATCCACAATGGGTTCCCTAGGTCTCGAGTCAATAAGAGGCTTAACCTCAACCCCCTACACTTAGGCTTTTCAGCCACGACTATCACAATTGAAGGAGTCGGTAAGACATCATAAGTAACAAAAATAGTTTTCACCGACTACTTAACCTTGGTAGGTGAGTTCTTAGACTACTTATTCACAAAGGTGACAGATTTGTCACCATCTCTCAAAGTTAACTTACCCGCCACAACATCAACTAACGCCCCACTGAATGCTAGAAAGGGTCGACCTAAAATAAGAGGAACATCAGTGTCCTCTTCAACATCAACTACCACAAAATCAGTCACAAAGGTCAAATTACCAACTCCAACTTGTAAGTTATCCACAACACCAACATGGTGTTTATCAGACTGGTCAAATAAATGGATACAAATCTTAGTCGGGGATAATTCATCTAAACCTAACCTCTTATATAACGAAAGAGGCATAACACTTACACTTACCCCTAAATTAGTGAGTGGTCATACATGACACAATCACTAAGTAAACAAAAGATAATAATTCACCCGGATCACCCAACTTAGGTGGAAGTTTTGGTTTAACAATATTCATCAGATGTAATCGCGTAGCCTTAGTTTCCTGCACTTGTTTCTTTTTCTCCTTCTTTCCACAAGTATTACCTGCACTAAAATCACGTAAACAATCATTATTACCTCGGCTCGGGTCCATCACCTGCTCGTACACAACTCCTTTCCTTGGAAATGGAATATGTGAGCGATATGGAGGAACCACTTATTTCACATGCTCGGGTAGTGGCAGTTGCTCTACCTCATCCTTTGGATTTTCTCCCGAAGTTGAAGAAACCATGTTTACATTATCTTTCTGAGTATTATTCTCAACCATCATATTAGCCATTTTACCAAGCTGGTTCTCCACATTTTAAATCATGGCTTGTTGATTTCGAAACATTTGTTCATTCTCATTTGTTTGAATCACATTGGTAACCAATTGGGTTTGAGATGACATCAACTTCTCCATCATGCCCTCCAAATCTGACTTCTTCACCTCGATTGGGTTGTTGTTGATAACCTCTACTTGACCCCGTGGAATTGTTATATTAAATTTGAGCTTGCAGGTTGTAAAGGTTGTTGAAATTTTAGTTATATTGAGCTCTACCTTGGAACCGATTGTTGTTCCTTTGAGTAATGTAGGCGATCTCTTCCTTTTTGACTCATATTCAACCCCGCATCACAATCGTTAGCTAAATGGAGACCCCTGTAATATTCACATCCTACCTTCATACCATGGATGCCCTTGTTGATCTTTTCCATTCACCTAGTTATACCATCCAACTTTGCACTCAACGACCCAAAATCATCGAAAGCACTAGTGCTCACGACTGTAGCAGAACGGGTCACTTCTCTTTCCTGATGCCACTCATGAGAATACATGACTTGTTTCTTAATTATATCATATGCCCGTTGCTCGATTTTATCCATAGTAGAACCTCTAGTGGCTTGATCAATCTGAATTCGGGTACTCACTTCACACCCCTTATAGAAAATTTGAACCTTTTTGGAAGGTGTCTAACCCATGTTGTGGACACCCTCTCAACATCTTACTGAATTTGTTCAAGGCTTCATACAAAGTCTCCATCAGCTTTTGACAAAATTGGGTAATCTTGGATTGAAGTCTAACGCTCTTGATGTCGGAAAAAACTTTTGAAGAAATTTCTCCACTAAACCATCCCAAGTGGTAATTGTACCCTCGGGTAATCCATCCAACCAAGCACGTGTTTCTCCATTGAGCGTCTAAGGGAAAAGTCTCATATAGATCACCTGGTCCGTAACCTCCTTTAACTTTTAAAGGTCGCAAATTCCTTTAAAAGTCCAAAGATGCTTGTTAGCTTCTTCCTTTATGTCTCCATTGAACTGCCATTGATTAATTATCAAATGGAGAATAGGCCCTTTGATTTCAAACTCTTCCCGAATAACAGGTTGGGAAATAACACTGCCTTGGTTGATTCGGGACGACTTCATCTTAGTGGCCATTGAATGTTGTTGATCTGCCATTTCAGTAGTAGGTAAATCACCCGTTGAACCACAATCCTCTATAGCAGGTTGTTTACTGTTCACACTCCAAAATTCTCTCTGGTTCCGTAAATGGCGTAAGTAATGGACAATTAGAAGAACGAGTGTTTGACATACACTACATGTAACGTGTCAAAACACAAACATCAAACCGATTTCAACCATGACACTAAAAAAAATATAAATTAAAAACAATAACTAAGAAAAATCAAAAATGACCCAAATGAATCACAACTAGCAAACAATCTCAAAAATACACAACTGTCCCCGGCAGCAGCGCCAAAAATTTGATGTGTAAAATCAAGTATATAAATTTTTAATGGAAAAGTACCAATATAGAGACTGAAACATAACTAGGCAAGTGTACCTAATCATATAACAGTATAAAGTTGGTAAATCCAGTGATCCTCCACAAGACAGTTATAAGTTCAAATTGAGATTTTAAAACAAAATGTAATTAAGAAACTAAACATAATAGCAAGTAAAAAATATTGGGGGTTGCCGTTTAACGATCGGAAAATCAAGTGGTGAAATTAAGTAAAAGTCAATATTTATGTGTTTCTGAAATAATAAAAGTAAACAAAGCAGTTGAAAATAGATTTGATATCAATTAAACAGAAATGCTTGTCTAGACCTTTTACCCTTGATATTGGATGACTTGTAATAAAGACCGGATTAAAGATCGGATTAATTGACTTATTCGATCGGTTCACCAAGAATTATCCTGAGCAAACACTCAAACTAGATTAGACGGTGCAGGGTTCCATGTCACTGAAGAACTCCTCGTTTGTAACCAACTAAATTAACTAGTTTAAAGACTCAAATTGTGTGACCTGTGTTCATAGAATCACCAATCATGCCAACGTTCGTTGTACACAATAAACCCATGTATCAACTAATGTTACAACTTAATTCATCTCCTTGGTCTAGATGAATGCTCAAATCCCCAACCAAAATAACCACATGAAATGACTATAATATACCCGAATAAACGACACCAAATTGGACAATCATAATCACCAAATAGTAAACGATTAAACAATTAAAAATAAGTGTAATAGACTCCGACGAGTGTACACTCTAGTAGACGATCACACATATTAATTAATTTAAAAAAAAGTATTAACAATAATGGTTCTTTTATTTAAACATCAAACGATCATGAATAGAATAATCAATCACATAAATTAATCATCCAAACATCTCCGTTATTAGTCTAAACAAGCATGATAAAAACTAGTTATCAATCATATTCAAAGATACAATAAACCAAAATTAATAGAAGAATTCATTGTTGATGAACAAGAAATCAACCTAATTAAAGTGGTAATCTTGAATGATGAAGAGATCAAAGCTTGTTTCCTAATTTATTTAATGGTTTAGATGATCATGGTGATCTCTAAAAATAACCCAAAATCATCTCTCTAAGCTCCAAAAACGGCCAAGTGAAAGTTAATATGTTTAGGCTTCAAAATATGATAAACAAAACATGTCAGATCTGACGCACTGCCTGCTCCGAGTGCACAAAAGGAGCACTGCTCGGTGTAATATCTCTAAAATGAGCAAATGCACAGCGGAAGATTCCTGTAATACCTGAGAATAAACATGCTTTCAAGTGTCAACCAAAAGGTTGGTGAGTTCATTAGTTTATCATAAATATTTGTTTCCATCATTTTAATAGACCACAAGATTTTCATTTCTCATAAATATACGTCCCATGCATAGAGACAAAAATCATTCATATGGATTGAACACCTGGTAACTGACATTAACTATATGCATATAAGAATATCCCCTATCATTCTGGGAAATCCTTCAGACATGATAAAACAATATCAAAGTACTAAAGCATCCGGTACTTTGGATAGGGTTCGTTAGGCCCAATAGATCTATCTTTAGGATTCGCGTCAATTAGTAGATCGGTTTACTAATTCTTAGGCTACCAAGCAAAAAGAGGCATATTCTGCTTCGATCATT
The DNA here is from genome assembly GCF_046630445.1 of Rutidosis leptorrhynchoides. Taxonomy (NCBI): domain Eukaryota; kingdom Viridiplantae; phylum Streptophyta; class Magnoliopsida; order Asterales; family Asteraceae; genus Rutidosis; species Rutidosis leptorrhynchoides. Next base: position 449,510,809 of record NC_092333.1, on the reverse strand, counting down.
CAACCATATAATGTAGTTTTCGATTACTTGTGTCTATTTCGTAAAACATTTATAAAAATTGCGCATGTATTCTCAGCCTAAAAATATAAAAGGTAAAAAGGTAAATGAAACTCACTATACTGTATTTCGTAGTAAAAATACATATGACGTCATTGAACAAGTGCAGGGTTGGCCTTGGATTCACGAACCTATATCATTTGTGTATATATAGATTAATACACGTAATCGTAATCGAATAAGTTTATATATATATATATATATATATATATATATATATATATATATATATATATATATATATGATTTACTAATCATATCATTTATATATATATATATATATATATATAAATGTCTCATATATTCATTTTGTTTATAAAACTAAAAATTTTGTTATGTTATATGTTTTTAAATATATTTTTACAAGTATATATATATATATATATATATATATATATATATATATATCATTGTTTGTAAAAAAAAATATTGATAGTAATACTAAAATTATATTAATATTGATCAAAATGACAATAATTATAATTCTTAATTTTACTAAATAAGGTATTATTGTTAATAATTATATTATTGATAAAAAAAAATAACGATATTTATAATAATAACTATAGAAATATAAATTTTTCGGTTAGTGATACTTAAGATAATGATTTTAGTAATTATATATTAATAGTACTCGTTATTTATAAATAATCATACTTATAATGATAGTTGTAATACTAATAATGATTATAATACTAGCAATAATACTAATAATAATGTTATCAATTATAAAATGAAATAAGTATTTATTTTAATGAAACTAATAATAAATTTTATTATTTTCATAGCAATATTAATGATAGTAATAATAATCATAATCCTAATGATGATAATAATAATAAATTTAATACTTATTGTTATGATAGTAATAATAATAATGATTATAATACTTTGTAAAAATAACAATCACTAATAATAACATTAATTAGAATATTAATAATAATAATAATAATAATAATAATAATAATAATAATAATAGATATAAAATAAAAAAATATGGTTATACCCTTTATTATGCTTCCTAAAAAGAATTTCCCGCGACGGGACTCCAACCCGAAACCTCCCGCTCCTCAACACAACGCCCTGACCAGTCCCTCCACCTTGCTTTTTCTGATTATAATCCCACTTAAATATATTTAACCCCTCCAACAATCTGTTCTACTTCTCCTTCTTCTTCTTTATAACCCAAGATCGAACCAGAGTATTATTAACTATAACATCAATCACTAATTTGATTTTTAGGTCTAAACAAACAGAGATGATCAAATGAGGTATTTGAAACTAATAGAAATGAACGAAAAAAATAAATAAAATCTAACAGCCTCCTGCTGTTCGATGTGAGGTTTGAAAAAAAAATATATTGATTTTGAGTTGTGGAACGTTATACACAAATGTTACAACATGAAATAGTTTTTGAATCATTAATAGAAACTATTGAAATCATCCATTTGAAACGAATCATCACAGAACTTTTTAATTTGATCTTAGAACACAGTTTGACTTTTTAAATCAAAAACTTTGACTTCGAAATTCTTACTTAATTTAAGGAATTGAGAGTTGAAACTTTGTAGAAAGATTGAACACATAATTCCTAACATCTCTGTATTTATGGATTTTCAAATGAAGTTTGAAATCGAATTTCTTGTAAAATGGGTTAAGAGCAGAGACTGACTTGATATTTTATCTGTTTTCTGTGTTTTCTTTTCGATTTGCAACTGATGTAGTAATATATAATGATAGTATTTAGTAGGTTAAACTAATAAGGATGATTTGATTACGACGTGTAACAAATTCAGACAAGTAAATCGAAATAAGGAATCAAACAATAAATAAAATTAAATAAATAAATGAAAAAAAAGTAGAAACAGATGGGTACTGAATCCTTTATTAATTTGTTACTGATTTGTACCTTTTCTACAGCTGTATAACGACTTCTAAACAAGAGACCAAAATCAAAACAGTTGATGTTGAAGTGCTATGAATTCTGTATTATTTATTTGTTATTTTAATTAATAATAATACCTTTAATACAATTAATAAAAATAACAATAACCATAAAAAGTATAATGATAATTGCTACTAATAATGCTATTAATGATATTAATAATAATATTTATATTAATAATAATAATATAAGTTGTTTTTCAATAAAAATATTTGTAGTAATTTTTAATAATAATATCTGATAATAACATAAATCATATTAACTAAAAATTAAAATTTACTACTAGTTATAACAATACTGTTATTAACAATAATATTAACAATAGCATTAATTATAATAATATTAATATTAATATTATTCATGATAACAATAATATAAGTAATAGTACTATAACAACTTATATCTACCAAATTTCATATATATATATATATATATATATATATATATATATATATATATATATATATATATATATATATAATATTCATATAACATTTATATTTTAACTTGTGATTACATCTAATATTTTAACCTTATATTTTTAATTATGTAGTACTTATTTTATATACTAACATAGTTATATATAATAACATAGTTGAATATTTAACATTTATATATTTGTAGATATATATTTATTAAAATATATAATAATAATAATTATGTATAGACAGCATATATTATATATACATTTAATATCAACTTTATTATCTTGTATATTATTTTACAATTTAGTATTTACAATTAAATTATATAATATTTCAATTTATATTTTTAAATCATTATATATCTATATATATACATATCTTATTTATTAGTATTTGTTCGTGAATCGTCGGGAGTAGTCAAAAGGGCAAATGCATTCATGTAAATTGTTCCAAAATTTTGAGACTCAACTTTATAGACTTTGCTTATCGTGTCGAAATTAAATAAGATTCAAGTTTAAATTTGGTCGAAAATTCCCGGGTCATCACAGTACCTACCCGTTAAAGAAATTTTGTCCCGAAATTTGAGTGAGGTCGTCATGGCTAACAATAAATATGTCTTCCTGACGAATATGAGCTGATAAATAGAGTTTTATCATTATTGAATAATACAGATAAAATAATTCGATTATTCGAAGAGCACGAATGAAGCTATCACAAAAGAGTGAAATGAATAAATGCAGATTTGACTTAACCGGTGACGTAGTCACGGTTGATTTCCGGAATATAAGGGATTCGAAGAAAATCTTCAAAATCTAAAAGATTTGATTGTTCGGTGAATAAGAAAATTATGATTCTCTAATTAAATGCGGAGATCTGCCTAAATCTCTCTATCAAATATTTCACTATAAATTAACTTCTTCCGTTCCATTATTTTTATCATTCCTATACTCAATTCCTAAATTCAAAAGATTATGAAAATGCTTAATCCAGTTCTAATCCTTGTCCTTATCCTTACTATCGCAACAATCATTCTCCTTTTCCAACTTCCACCAGAGGAATCTGCTTATTTCTACTTTGTCCTTGGGGCTATAGTACTTATAATTCTCCCGTGTCTTTATGTTGCGATAAATATTGATATACACGGTTTGTAATTTATGTGTTGTTATCAGGCTTTATATTCTCCCTTAAATTTCAATGTCCCTATTCCTATCTCCTATAATCACTGTCATCCACAGTTAATACTCCCTCCTATTTGCTGCGATTTATACTCTAATTTCTGTTTCAGATATTTGTCCCTCCGTTTCTTCTTCTTGCGATTAGGCATCTTTTGTAATGATCCAGAATTCGCAGATATAAGTTTCAGAATGAACATTGTTAATGTTCTAAGAAAGGAATGGTAGTGGCACGATTTTGATTTGTTAAAATACCAGAATACCCTGGGAAAGACCGAATCATCAAGAAATATTTTCTTGATATTTTAGAGGTTAAAAATAAAATACAAGAGTCGTGTAACATAGCACATGATGACGTTATGATCTGTGAATCATCACGTTCCATTAGAAACTCAGCATGACTTACTGTAATATAATCACGTTGATCAAGTATCATTATATTATACTAACTCATGCATCAGTTCCCAACATTACTTCAATAACATTCATATTTTAAGCTCGAAAGTTTACAGAATATAGAAACTAACAGTTTTTATATGATGTAACACTGATAGTACGAAGAGATTAAACATTCCAGATAAGAATAGTTATGAAAATATCTTCAGAAATATGGAGGATATTTATAATGAAAGATACGATGATATCTTGGAATTTCTAATATCGAAGGATGATGAAGAAAATTTGTCCGCAAGAGTTTAGAGTCAGAAGCAAGGTATTCGCTAAAGATTTCATCAGAAACAGAATCATCGGGATTCTTAATGTACAAGTTTAGTCCTTGTGATTTTTTCAGAGACTCCTTCATAGTTAGCTCAATCCGTTTTCCAGTTCTAACTTTTCTGAGCTTTTCCAACGTATCCTTCTTTATCATTAAACTTTTGACTGTTAAGGTCGTTTACAGTTTTTGCTATTTCATCAGCATTTTCAAAATTTGGGGTATTGATTCGTAGACTGGGTGCTGTTCAAAATTTTAGAATTGAAGATCATAATTCTAAGAGATAAATGTTATATGTGTACACATAACTGTTGATGTAGGAACATTGCGAGATTCAAAATACTGATTGATAATTCCTGGTAATTGGTATGGTAATTCTCATTATAAGATGTGGATGAGTATAAGATATGGCTTTAATGAACAAATATAAGGGTTCTTCGGAGAGACTTAAGCCAATGAGTAATGAAGTTGCTGGTAAGTTTACTGCTAATGAGATAGGATATAAATGGTTCTCGGTAACGATGATGAAGGGGCAAATGTATATATCAATGTTATAATAAAACTTATTTGAATGAAAGATCGATGTTGATTTGCTGGAGCTGTGACAAAAATTGGCTAATTTGAAAAGGAATTGCAAAGTTATTTTCTGTAATAACAATGCCAAAGGAGCTAGCACAGTTACGTGTTAAACGTTTACTCAGGTTCTGAGTGTTTTCAAGTGCATAACTATATGCATAAATCTTTCCTTCCGTAGATGAAGTTGTGGTTGTTTCATCCTCTCGATTGAGGTGTTTTCAAGAATCATGAAAGGTTTGAACACAGATTGTAATCGTCATGATACAAATGAGGTTTAAGATAAAATCAAGTGGCAAACTTGAAGAATTGTTTAGTTTCATATGTTATAATCAATATTTTAATTCATTTTAATTGTCCAATATTATTAGTCCACAGTCGATAGTCCACAGTTAATAGTCCAATAACTCATATATAGTTTAATATATAATATTCGAATTAATTAATAAGTATCGTGACCCGTGTACATGTCTCAAACTCGATCACAACTCAAAGTATATATATTATTGTAGAATCAACCTCAACCCTGTATAGCTAACTCCAGCATTACTGCATATAGAGTGTCTATGGTTATTCCAAATAATATATATATATATATATATATATATATATATATATATATATATATATATATATATATATATATATATATATATATATATATATATATATATATATATATATGAGTCAATATGATATGTCAAAACCTTGTATACGTGTCCCGATATTTAAATGCGAAAATAACAGTATTTAAATGACGATAAATAAAGTGCGTAAAATAAATAACAGAAATTAAATGACGATAAATAAAATTGCGAGAATATAAATTGCAATAAATAAACTGCGATAAATAAATTGCGATAATAAAATGTAATAAGGAATTAACAGTTAGCTAGGAATAGTTAGCTAGGATTTTGTTAGCGTGGATTCTTAATAAAATTTTCTCATAGTTAATTTGTTTGTTTCTAACAAATTTTATCTTTGTCCAATGTTTTCTTCATTATGCCACTTGTTAGATTCTGATAAGTCAAAATCCAAATATGAAATTGAATGAAAATGGTTATTCTGTGGTGAACGGATACATATATCTGTGGATGTAGGTAGGATAGTATATGACTGTTGAATCAGATTCGAAGAATGTACAATGTAACTTATTAATGTGAAATCTAAATAATCCTCGGGTATTACCTACCTGTTAAAATATTTTCACCATTAACAGTTTATACAAAAGAATTTTTAATTACAATCTTTATGAAAATATACTTACATATGTATTTTCTTCAGATGTAATCATGGATTTAATGAGTTAATATAGTATTAAACTCATTTGGTTTACCGTCAAAACTAGAATACATAATCTCTAAAACATTAGAGATTACATAATCGTCATGTAGAACGAAGATAATTGATGTAGAACGATACGTAGAACAATGATTATATTCGAGGTACAGAATGAGATGTTGAGGCATGGATTGTTGAAGGTACGGGTGCTGTTAATGATGGTACTGTTGGTGCCGGTGATGTTGCCGAAGCTGGTATGTTTTGCACCATATTTTCCAAAGCTACAACTCGGGCGCGAAGCTCGTTGACTTTTTCTATTACTCCGAGATGATTGTCGGTTCGGACTAGTGGATGAATAAGATCTAGAATATGAGATAGTATATAATCATGACGGGATACTCTGGAAATGAGGGAGAAAATGGTATCACGAACTGGTTCGCCTGTAAGTGCTTCAGGTTCTTCACCAAGAGGTGAATTCGGTTGGTGGAAAGGATCGTCTTCTTTGCGTCTCCATTGATTAAGTCGACTATGAACCCATCAGATGAATTGGGGATGGCTAATTGGTTAGTTCATTCTGGTGACGCTGCTTCCGGAGCTTAGGTGAATATCCATGTCGGAATAGCTGTCGGAATAACTATCGGAATAGCTATCGGAATCTGAGGGACTCGAACTGGTTGAGGGATTCATCTCGTACGATCAGATGAAGGATTTTCGATAAGAAATAGATTATAGGATGTAGATTAGTACCCTGCAATACATAATTTACATATGCATATATAATACTAAAATCCCATAAGTTACGGAGGAATCTACGGAAGCTGTCAGGCAAAGGTAACAATAACAGATACGCTAATATATGAATTTATCTATACACTGTCTATACAATAGAGGCAGTAAGACGTGTCTAGACTTTAAGGATGATAAGCAACTAATTTTCGACACTAAATGATAAGCAAAACTTTTGACATGCAGATACGGTCGAAGTCCAGACTCACTAATGCATCCTAATGACTTATCAGTTAGACACACTAATACCAGACCTAGTTTGCTAAGACCACCGCTCTGATACCAACTGTAGAGACCCGTCCTAATCCATCCAGACGAAGTCCATATCAATTATATACGATTCATAATAGTTGATTTCATCGCGAGGTACTTGACCTCTATATGATACATTTTACAAACATTTCATTCGTTTTTAAAAGACAACCTTGCTTTACATCGAAAGTTGACGGCATGCATATCATTTCATAATATATCCAACTATAATTGACTTAATAATAATCTTGATGAACTCAATGACTCGAATGCAACATCTTTTGAAATATGTCATGAATGACTCCAAGTAATATCTCTAAAATGAGCAAATGCGCAGCGAAAGATTCCTGTAATACCTGAGAATAAACATGCTTTCAAGTGTCAACCAAAAGGTTGGTGAGTTCATTAGTTTATCATAAACATTTATTTCCATCATTTTAATAGACCACAAGATTTTCATTTCTCATAAATATACGTCCCATGCGTAGAGACAAAAATCATTCATATGGATTGAACACCTGGTAACCGACATTAACTAGATGCATATAAGAATATCCCCTATCATTCCGGGAAATCCTTCAGACATGATAAAACAATATCGAAGTACTAAAGTGTCCGGTACTTTGGATGGGGTTCGTTAGGCCCAATAGATCTATCTTTAGGATTCACGTCAATTAGTAGATCGGTTTACTAATTCTTAGGCTACCAAGCAAAGAGGGGCATATTCGGCTTCGATCATTCAACCATATAATGTAGTTTTCGATTAATTGTGTCTATTTCGTAAAACATTTATAAAAATTGCGCATGTATTCTCAGCCCAAAAATATAAAGTGTAAAAAGGTAAATGAAACTCACTATACTATATTTCGTAGTAAAAATACATATGACGTCATTGAACAAGTGCAGGGTTGGCCTTGGATTCATGAACCTATATCATTTGTGTATATATAGATTAATACACGTAATCGTAATTGAATAAGTTTATATATATATATATATATATATATATATATATATATATATATATATATATATATATATATGATTTACTAATCATATCATTTATATATATATATATATATATATATATATATATATATATATATATATATATATATATATATATGTCTCATATATTCATTTTGTTTATAAAACTAGAAATTTTGTTATGTTATATGTTTTTAAATATATTTTTACAAGTATATATATATATATATATATATATATATATATATATATATATATATATATATATATATATATATATATATATATATATATATATATCATTGTTTGTAAAAAAAAAATATTGATAGTAATACTAAAATTATATTAATATTGATCAAAATGACAATAATTATAATTCTTAATTTTACTAAATAAGGTATTATTGTTAATAATTATATTATTGATAAAAAAAATAACGATATTTATAATAATAACTATAGAAATATAAATTTTTCGGTTAGTGATACTTAAGATAATGATTTTAGTAATTATATATTAATAGTACTCGTTATTTATAAATAATCATACTTATAATGATAGTTGTAATACTAATAATGATTATAATACTAGCAATAATACTAATAATAATGTTATCAATTATAAAATGAAATAAGTATTTATTTTAATGAAACTAATAATAAATTTTATTATTTTCATAGCAATATTAATGATAGTAATAATAATCATAATCCTAATGATGATAATAATAATAAATTTAATACTTATTGTTATGATAGTAATAATAATAATGATTATAATACTTTGTAAAAATAACAATCACTAATAATAACATTAATTAGAATATTAACAATAATAATAATGATAATAATAATAATAGATATAAAATAAAAAAATATGGTTATACCCTTTATTATGCTTCCTAAAAAGAATTTCCCGCGACGGGACTCCAACCCGAAACCTCCCGCTCCTCAACACAACGCCCTGACCAGTCCCTCCACCTTGCTTTTTCTGATTATAATCCCACTTAAATATATTTAACCCCTCCAACAATCTGTTCTACTTCTCCTTCTTCTTCTTTATAACCCAAGATCGAACCAGAGTATTATTAACTATAACATCAATCACTAATTTGATTTTTAGGTCTAAACAAACAGAGATGATCAAATGAGGTATTTGAAACTAATAGAAATGAACGAAAATAAATAAATAAAATCTAACAGCCTCCTGCTGTTCGATGTGAGGTTTGAAAAAAAATATATTGATTTTGAGTTGTGGAAGGTTATACACAAATGTTACAACATGAAATAGTTTGTGAATCATTAATAGAAACTATTGAAATCATCCATTTGAATCGAATCATCACATAACTTTTTAATTTGATCTTAGAACACAGTTTGACTTTTTAAATCAAAAACTTTGACTTCAAAATTCTTACTTAATTTAAGGAATTGAGAGTTGAAACTTTGTAGAAAGATTGAACACATAATTCCTAACATCTCTGCATTTGTGGATTTTCAAATGAAGTTTGAAATCGAATTTCTTGTAAAATGGGTTAAGAACAGAGACTGACTTAATATTTTATCTGTTTTCTGTGTTTTCTTTTCGATTTGCAACTGATGTAGTAATATATAATGATAGTATTTAGTAGGTTAAACTAATAAGGATGATTTGATTACGACGTGTAACAAATTCAGACAAGTAAATCGAAATAAGGAATCAAACAACAAATAAAATTAATTAAATAAACAAAAAAAAAAGTAGAAACAGATGGGTACTGAATCCTTTATTAATTTGTTACTGATTTGTACCTTTTCTACAGCTGTATAACGACTTCTAAACAAGAGACCAAAATCAAAACAGTTGATGTTGAAGTACTATGAATTCTGTATTATTTATTTGTTATTTTAATTAATAATAATAATAAATAAATATAAATATATTAATAATAATACCTTTAATACAATTAATAAAAATAATAAAATTAACAATAACCATAAAAAGTATAATGATAATTGCTACTAATAATGCTATTAATGATATTAATAATAATATTTATATTAATAATAATAATATAAGTTGTTTTTCAATAAAAATATTTGTAGTAATTTTTAATAATAATATCTGATAATAACATAAATCATATTAACTAAAAATTAAAATTTACTACTATTTATAACAATACTGTTATTAATAATGATATTAATAATAGTATTAATTATAATAATATTAATATTAATATTAATATTATTCATGATAACAATAATATAAGTAATAGTACTATAACAACTTATATCTACCAAATTTCATATATATATACATACATATATATATATATATACATACATATATATATATATATATATATATATATATATATATATATATATATATATATATATATATATATATATATATTAATAATATTCATATAACATTTATATTTTAACTTGTGATTACATCTAATATTTTAACCTTATATTTTTAATTATGTAGTACTTATTTTATATACTAACATAGTTATATATAATAACATAGTTGAATATTTAACATTTATATATTTGAATATATATATTTATTACAATATATAATAATAATAATTATGTATAGACATCATATATCATATATACATTTAATATCAACTTTATTATCTTGTATATTATTTTACAATTTTGCATTTACAATTAAATTATATAGTATTTCAATTTATATTTTTAAATCATTATATATCTATATATATATATATATATATATATATATATATATATATATATATATATATATATACATATCTTATTTATTAGTATTTGTTCGTGAATCGTCGGGAGTAGTCAAAAGGGCAAATGCATTCACGTAAATTGTTCCAAAATTTTGAGACTCAACTTTACAGACTTTGCTTATCGTGTCGAAATTAAATAAGATTCAAGTTTAAATTTGGTCGGAAATTCCCGGGTCATCACAACGATCGCTCCAAATTCATATGGACGAACACGTCATTCATCGATTTCATTGCGAGGTATTTGACCTCTATATGATACGTTTTGTAAACATTGCATTCTTTTGAAAAGGCACACCATAAATGAATATTTAAATCAAAGTTTTACGACATCTGATGATTTCTACATATAGACAATCACCGTAAATAATAGTTTACAATAGTACTTCCATTGACAATGCAGTCAAAATAAGATAGATGGTGATGATTTGTGAATGCAATGTTTTCTCGAATAAAGCATGTATGACTCAATGCACATATCTTGTATAACATATAAGCAAACATCGGAAGACTTCTAGGGAACCTGAGAATAAACATGCTAATAAGTGTCAACACAAAGGTTGGTGAGTTCATAGTTTTAATGTTGCGCATAATCTGTATATAAAAGTGGATCACAAGATTTCAGTTGTTTCATCCAGAAACGTTTATTAAAATATTCTACAAGATTGAGCACCCTGGTAACTAAACTTTAACGTATATATAATAAGTACCCCTGTTTTAACATACATGCAACCAACATGTACAATACACGCAATCCAACGTGTACTAAACTCAAATAGCATATGCTTGTTTTATAGTTCAGGCTAGGATTTCTATACCTGGAACAGACGGGGATGTCAAGCCATATGGATCCATATATAACTACTCGCACCCACCAGTTCTTATAACCGGCAGTTACTAGTTATCAAAGCTAAGGGATTTTCGGTTCAAACTCAGTGTAGAATTTAGTATGTACTTGTATCCATTGCGTTTAAAATAAAGTGCATGTATTCTTAGCCCAAAAATATAGATTGCAAAAGCATTTAAGAAGGGAGCAAATGAAACTCACCTTAGCAGCACATAAAGTTGTTCACCGAAATGTGACCGAAACTCAGAATACCCAAATAATCGTAGATCTCAACCTAGAGAACATATGTTTGTCAATAAATGTTTAACAAGCTAGGTCTGGTCATAGTGTATCACAATCCTAATGCTCGAGATCGACATACAAAAGTTATCCAAAGTCATTTTAAAAGGTCAATTTTGACAATAGTTCAACAAAATGAGACGTACCTTATATAAGGTTTCATTTACTCGGTTGGTAATATTCAAAAATTCAATTTATCAGTCTTACAAACAAGTTGTTTAAATATTAATTGCAGATTCAAAATGTGACGACCCAAAAATTTTCGACCAAATTTAAACTCAATCTTTATATGTTTCCGACACGATAAGCAAAGTCTGTATTGTTGAGTTTCAAAAACTTTGAAATTATATTCATGAATTCATTTGACCTTCGACTATTTTCGACGATTCACGAAACAATTACTTGTAAATTAAATATGTATATATTTAATATATATATAAATATAATAATTTGAAATATATATTATATTAAATTTTACTATATAAAATAAAACAATATATAATAATTATTTAAAACATATATATATGTATATAAATAGATATAAACAAAAGTATATATAAAAAGTTAAGATAATAAAATATAATTTAAACAGGAATTAAATATGTAAAATAAAGTACAAAATAATTAAGTTGTAATTTAAAATGAATATATATATATATATATATATATATATATATATATATATATATATATATATATATATATATATATATATATATATATATATAATAGATATGATTCAATGTATATTTACTATTATTATAAGTATCATTAGTATTGTTATTATCATTGTTCATATCGTAATTAGTAGAATGATTACAATTTTAGTTACTATAATGATTGTGTATCATTATTATCTTTATCAAGATTAATATTATTAATATCATTATTATTATAATATTTATTAATAGAAATTAATATAATTTATTATTTTTATTAATAACAATATAATTATTATAAGTTTTAGGATTATTAGTATTTTTATTATTATTAATATAATTATTATTAATAATGCATTTATTAATTATTAGTATGTATTGTATTATATAAATTATAAATCAAGGAATCTACACAAATTAGTATTATTAAATTATTAATAATTATTATTATTATTATTATTATTATTATTATTATTATTATTATTATTATTATTATTATTATTATTATTTAGTGTATTATTAAGATTTATTAAAAACTGATTAAATAATCGATTATATATAGCAGATCAGTTTCACATAGCTTTCAAACTATGTCAAATTTTGTTTTCTATCTTAGGGATCGTACTAATCAGTGTTTAATCACAGATTAAAATCCAAATTCAGTTGAGGGTTGTTTTCACCTTTTAATTTTTTTATTTATCGTACCTGATGGAAAAGATTCTGGTCGATCACCAATTGCTATAAAACAAACGAATTTCTCAGCGTTTTGGACAATAACAACCAATTTATTATTACTACTATCAGTTACAATCAAAATCACTTTTTTATATAGGATAAATTAAACAGAAGATGGATGTATACAGCTCGTACCTCTGTTCATGTCAAATTTTCCCAAAAACTCGAATCTGTTTTAATTTTCAAAATGTATAAATGCCATTGTGTTAGGAATCCATTACTTAATCTTTCTGTCAAGTATCAATCTCCAATTTTTCAAAACAAGAACAAATTCGTGAGTCAAAGTGTTATATTAAAAAGTCAAACGTTTCTGCTTCAATCAAATTTAAGTTGTAGAGATCAATTCAGTTGAAATTAATGACTCAGAAAGGTTCTAGGAAGTTTTTCCAATCTTTTTCATGTAGGAAGTTTTTTTTAAAACACTCTTAAAATCGAAATCATAAGTTGAGTTCATCTTATTTATTTTTTTTACGCGTACAGCTTCTGCTATGCTGTTAAATTTTTTTTTTTTTTGTTCTTTTAATCGATATAAACCACAACTGAGTATTCTGTTTCAATTTAAAGCCTTAAATCAAATCAATGACTTCGTTGCTATGATTGAAATCCCTCTGGTTGTTTGATTTGTTTTTGAAGAAGAAGAAGAAGGATATAAGAACACAGATATGTGGGTTAAATAAATATGGTTACGAATTAAAACAGAAAGAAAGTAAATGGAAGAGTGGTAAGGGGGTTTGCGGGTGTGCGAGAGATCAAGGGATCGAGCCCTGCAAGGGCTGTTTTTTTTTAAAAACTCTATAAGGTAGTCCATTTTCATTATTTTTATTATCATTATTATTATTATTATTATTATTATCATTTTTAATTATTATTATTGTTTTTAATATTATTATTATTATTACTAGTATATTAGTATTAGTATTAACATTTTTAATAATAAAAGTAGTAGTATTACTATCATAATACAAATTATTATAATCATTACTTTTATCACTAGTATTATTATTATTATTATTATTATTATTATTATTATTATTATTATTATTATTATTATTATTATTATTATTATTATTATTATTATTATTATTATTATTATTATTATTAAAAGTATTAGTATTATAGATATTATTATTATTATCATTATTACTAAATGTATCATTATTTTTTTAAAGTTACAATTTTTATCAAAATTAGTATTACCGTTGAAATTAACATTTTTATCAAAATTACCAATTTACGATTGAAATTGTTATTACTATCATTATTAAGAAATATCATGAGTTTATCAAAATGAGTATTATTTTATCATTATTATTATTTTTATTATTAATATTATTATTATCATTAATATGATCAAGTAATAATAATATATCAAATAAAAATGATTTATATAAAAATACACATAACTTAACTATATTATTATTATCAACACTATTATTAATATTATTATTATTACAATAAAAATTAGCCATATAAAATCATATCTAATACATATAACCTAACTCTATTACTATATTAATTAATTGATAAAGATATATAAAATAAAAATATTTAAGTTACTAATGGAGCTCATAACTTATTAGAATAATAGTGAATCATCAATAATAATATATATATATTTATTCGACTACGATTATATGTATTAATAAATATACAAATGATATAGGTTCGTGAATTCGAGGCCAACCCTTCATTGTTCAGTTGTTCAATATCGGCATCTGTATTTTTACTACAAAATACAGTATTGTGAGTTTTATTTACTCCCTTTTTAATTGCTTTTGCAATATATATTTTTGGGCTGAGAATACATGCACTGCTTTTATAAATGCTTTACCGAATAGACACAAGTACTTAAAATATATTCTACGTTGAGTTGTACTACCCTGCATATCTTCCCTAATAGCTTCGTAACTAATATTTACATGTTAGAAGAACATGTAAGCGCAAATCCTATTGATAGATCTATCGGGTTTGACCACCCCAACCGGGCTAGTCGCTCTAGTATCGTAAACGGTTGCATAGTACTTCGTTTTTACTACACTTGGTACAGTGTAGGTAGATTTCATAATAAAGGGAATATGCCACATTAATTGTTAAGTATGGTTACCGAAGCGCTCAACAACTTATAGAATACTTTTATACACTTGCGACTGTACATATATTTATAAACGGAAATCTTGTGGTCTATTAATATACTGAAATGATTGTTATGATAAACCTATGAACTCACCAACCTTTTGGTTGACACTTGAAAGCATGTTTATTCTCAGGTATGAAAGAAATCTTTCGCTGTGCAATTGCTCATATTAGAGATATTACTTGGAGTCATTCATGACATATTTCAAAAGACGTTGCATTCGAGTCGTTGAGTTCCTCAAGATTATTATTAAGTCAAGTATAGTTGGATATATTATGAAATAGTATGCATGCCGTCAACTTTCGATGTAATGAAAGATTGTCTTTTTAAAAACGAATGCAATGTTTGTAAAATGTATCATATAGGGGTCAAGTACCTCGCGATGTAATCAACTATTGTGAATCGTTTGTAATCGATATGGACTTCGTCCAGATGGATTAGGACGGGTCTCTACACAAAAGCAATTCCAATTAACGTCAATCATAATTCAGTTGACCTTATCTTTTGATTCGTTCATCGATATTACGCGATTTCTAAATGAAAAGTTATTGATTTTTCGCCAGCTTTTCAAAAACATGCATATCATATACCTTTTATCAGTAATATATGTATTTAATTCGTGATTCATCATAAACTGTTTAACGACGAAATTTAGCATACAAGCATGCATAAATATATCTACTCGAGCACTAGACATGGATACACAAATAATATATAAAAGATAAGATATGAATGCTCACGTATCAATATTATGATTCAATATTGCAGGAAAGTACGTAGACGCAACAGAGATGATAAACACTAGGTTTGACTTGCGAACAATACCCATGAATATTACCCATAACCTCCACAGCTATAACCCATAGTTTCCTTAGCTCTATCCCGCTTGAAAACCCATTTTGAAATTATTTGGACATCACTCTGTCGTAATATTTTATGTATATTATTATTTTTGTATCGTAAAAATAATAATACTAATACTATTAATAATAAGATTAATAATAATAATCTTAATATTAATAATAATAATAATAATAATAATAATAATAATAATAATAATAATAATAATAAAAATAATAATAATTAATAATAATAATAATTAATAAAATAAATACGGAGTAAAATGAATTGAATCAGAAGTAGAAATGGTCGAGCTTTTATAGTGTTGGCCTGAAATTACTTGCCATGCGATCGCATGGTTTACTAGGCTTCTGGCCATGCGATCGCATGGCCACCTGTCTCCAGCTCACATCTTTTTGTTTCTTTGTTCGTCGACATAATTTTATAATATATATAATTTAAATAATTTAAATTAATTAATTATATATTTTATTATATTCTCGTGTATAGGTGACTTGTAATTTTTATTCCGATGTCTTGTACGTTTACGTTCGACTTATGTCCCGGTTCTGGCTTCTCGAATGCATTTTCGTACGCTTAGAAAACTAGTACTTTTCGTTACGCGGCGTGTACCTTTATCAAAAATTAAACTTAATCATTGATAAACTATGTCACTCGAAGTGTAGCTTAAATCAATTAAGTGTTTTGGTTATTTGCTTCTATAAATCATCGTCTCGTAGTATATACATATACATATATACATTTTCATTTTGAAATAGTGTTTTACTGTAGCATAGTTAATGTAGCAAAGTTTTTTTACTGTAGCAAATAGTGATTTTCGAAAACACTGTAGCTTTTCGGGTACTGTAGCAATTCAAAAATATTGTAACAAATTAGTGTTTTACTGGTTCATCTTAAACGTTTTAGTTAACTTATCTAAATATCAATTGAATCAATAATCGAATGTTACTATCGTTTACTAAATAACTTGAAATCATATATATATATATATATATATATATATATATATATATATATATATATATATATATATATATATATATATATATATGCACATTAAGTTATATATATATATTGTTCGTGAATCTTCGAGAACAGTCAAAGAATAATTGATTACATGAATATAGTTTCAAAACTTTCATGACTCAACATTACAGACTTTACTTATCATGTCGAAAACGTTAAATCATTTAAAGATAAAGTTTAAATTTGGTCAAAAATTTCCGGGTTGTCACAGTAATGGAAGTTGAGAGAGATGAAAAGTGATGTTGAATTCAAGTTACATGAAAACAGGAGATTTTGTTGACAAATTAAACGGAAATTTACCAAATATACCCTCAAAATAATTAATATAGTTAATTTTATCAAAAGAAAAACATTTATATATTAATTAAATGAGGTAAATGAATGTGTGGTTGAGAAGTGTTCTCACCAAATTATATATATATATATATATATATATATATATATATATATATATATATATATATATATATATATATATATATATATATATATATATATATATATATATATTTCTTCCTTTTCTTTATATTTAACTTACGAAAAGTTTATGAATAAAAATTTACAAAATGACATAACAATCGTATAAACTTCTTTCTTCCTTTTCTTTCTTGGAATGAATTCTCTATTCACTTCATGTTGTACAAACAAGCAACACCTCAGCCGAACACTAAAAACTTAAAAAACCGAAAAACATACAACCAAGTGCTAGACATACACACATCAAAACAAAAATAACATAATAAATGTCATTGACCTAGTTATGTACAAAGTTTGACTTATACTAGCTAAGTGGTTCCCACGTTGTTTTGAGTTTCGGCTTACATTACGGGCCTGTTTACTTTTAGCTTAATAGGGATTAATAGTCTAGATGGATTATTCGGTCAGCTAGTTGGTCTTGTTTACTTTGACTTAATTTTTAACTCATCTTACTCGTTAATGCGGAAAAGGGATGTTGTCCCCATATAGCCACTAATTTCCACCTTTACCCTCAAATTCTTCCATCTTCATAGTCATCCAAACATCATTCACAGCTGGTAACCATTTCATCTCCACATAACTCTCAATAAACCCTCAATTAAACTGAAATAACAATAATCAAAATTAGTCGCCGTCAGTCCTCCGTCGCTGTCAGTTCTCACGTCGCGGACCATCACCGTTGTAAAACGTATGTAGCAAATTTCAAGGTTGCAAGTAATAAGTGATTAACAATTATAAAAGGGTTGAAGCTATTTAGGTCAACTGGAACTATTTCAAAACGTTCATCTCAACAAAACCCTCAATTAAACTGAAAATAACAACAATTAATTTTTTTTGTGAAGATATAACTATTGAGGGTAAAGGTGGAACGTTTTAAATTTGTGGATTACAATTACAGTGTTCATGTATTTGCCATTGAGTGAAAATATGAATGTGAGGGATAAGAAGTGAAAAGGGTTTTCAATTTGTGGAAAACAAATGGTGACTTTTTATGTGTAAAATTTTGGTCGCATATTATACATATATCTAAAAGACATAGAGTATTTTATAATATTATACTTATATCTAAAAGACATAGGGTAAATCAATAGTACCCAGGGGTACTTTCGACTTTTCACATTTTTTTTTCAAATTGAACAACAAAACCCCCACACTTTATCCAAAAAATCAAACCCACCCCCAAACAGGGGGATAAAGTATCAAATACTCATTCTTATAAAAAATCTTAAACAAACTCCACCGAAATATTCAACAGGCCATATCTTCGCGCTCGCAACGAGTTAAATTTTTCCGCCACCATCGTTAAACTCGAAATAATTTTAGGAACACAATGTCACTAGCTATACGCAAAACGGACGTTTTTTAAATAACGCTAAATATTTGGGGTACTTTTCATACACGTTAATTCTTCGTTAAATTTTTAAAAGTCGACAATTCCATTGCAAAACGCGAAGATGCACATATATTGTTAATTTAAAATAACATTTAAATCTTTCACGGGTTATACCTTTTAGTTCGACTCGAGTTGCGCTTCAACGACATCATCGTTAACCACAAAATGATTTTGCAAACTAAACGCAATAAAATAAATTGAAAACCGAACCCCCGCCGCGAAGCGAGGGCTCGAACACTAGTTAAATTATTCAATACAAGCTGAAGTTTTCATATATCGTGTAATATCTTAACATATATTAATCATAATACATATTTAAATATCTACAATCTACAATAATACGATAGAGAACAAATTTATTCTTTGATAATCGAGTTTTTAAATCAAGGACAAAACAGTCATTTTCACTATTAATACCATTTATTCACCACAAAAAATAAACAACATTTCTATATTTACAACTTACTCCATTTTACTCTTCATATCCATACTGTCATCTATATCCATATTAAACTTAATGAATAAAAAAGTAAACAGGTCCTACAACTGTGACCACTTGATTCAGCTCGGGTTATTTATTAGGATTTTTCTGATAACAACGTTAAGGGTTTCCATTTAGAATTAACTAGTACCAGCCAGGACGCGCGTTGCGACGGAGTTTTTTGGCTTGAATATTCATATTTAACGTAGCGTTATGTGTTTACATACGGAAGAACGGGTCATGTTGTAAGCCCCGTTTTTTATGTCGTTGTGTTTAGGTTTTTTAAAAAAATGTCCGTTTTCAACACAGCTAGTTTAATTTTGTTCGTAAAATTATTTTGAGTTTAATGGTGGTGTCGGTTGACAGTGACGCCCGGCGAGCAGAAAGATAAAGCCAGTTAAAAATCGTGGTGGATTTTGTGGGGTATTTATAGATTTAATATTGACGTTACGCTTTATACCCCTGAAATTTACGATTTTATTCCCTGCAGAATTGAATGGTCAAGCGTAATTAAGGGGTTGTAATTAAGGGGTTGTAAGTGAAAATTTTAAGTGTGAACATGAGGGCATGGGCGACAATTTTTTTGGGCGGGGCGACAACATATCTCATATATAATAGTAGAGGTATAATATATAAAATATAATATAATATAATATAATATAATATAATATAATATAATATAATATAATATAATATAATATAATATAATAATAATAATAATAATAATAATAATAATAATAATAATAATAATAATAATAATAATAATAATAATAATAATAATAATAATAATAATAATATAATTTAGTGAAAAAAATGATGGTAAATGTGATAATTTTTTCTATTGGGTAGTTCACTTTTTTAATGTATAATTTTTTTTTTTCATCTCCAAATTCATTAATAACAACCTGTAAGAATTGTAATTAGAATTTTTATTATTATTATTATTATTATTATTATTATTATTATTATTATTATTATTATTATTATTATTATTATTACTTAAAAACTATCTATAAGGGGGATGATTCTCACACACACTTTTTTGATCCTCACACACCAATTGAGTATTATTAGAAGAGTAAAAGGTTAAAATAGGTGTGTGAGGATCAAAAAAGTGTGTGTGAGAATCATCCCCCATCTATAATCATGACCACGTTTGATATAAAAAAGATAAATAAATAAATTTGTAAAGCTAGAGTGCAACCTACCTTTTTAGCCAATCATAAGTCTTAAAAATGCGTCATTTAGTATTACGAGTGATATTTGTACTAATTTTTGTATGATTAGTCTAGTATTCCTCATTCGTAGTTTTATGTAAAACTCATATTTTAGCTCAATTTGATATCGTATGGTGTGCTAAGCTTCAAAGGATCCCGTCTGAGTATAGCTTGATAAATGTGGAGTGGATTTAGATTCGATTCGATGTCCCGTATGTAACAATGATGTTGAAACAGTCGAGCATACCCTTCTCATTTCCTCGTTCACAAATGATCTATGGTCTCGTGTCTTTCGATGGTGGAACACAAATAGATCTATGTATTCAGATGTGGATGAAATGTTCCATGGGATATGTAGCAAATCATCTCCGAGTCAATCCACAAAGCTATGGCAAGTTATTGAATGACTTTGTGGATATATCATTTGGCGAAATCGAAATCTTACTTTGTTCTTAAAAAAGAAAGGTAATATATAGGTGTAGTGACCCGAACTTTTCCATGTTTATATATATTAAATGAAATTGATATTTATATGATTAAGTGCTTCCAACATGTTAAGCAATCAAACTTGTTAAGACTTGATTAATTGAAATAGGTTTTATATAGACAATTGACCACCCAAGTTGACCGGTGATTCACGAACGTTAAAACTTGTAAAAACTATAGGATGTCATATATATGGATATATATATATATATATATATATATATATATATATATATATATATATATATATATATATATATATATATATATATATATATATATATATATATATATATATATAGTTAACATGGTATTATGATAAGTAAACATATCATTAAGTATATTAACAATGAACTACATATGTAAAAACAAGACTACTAACTTAATGATTTCGAAACGAGACATATATGTAACGATTATCGTTGTAACGACATTTAATTGTATATATATATATCATATTAAGATATATTAATACATCATAATATCATATTAATGTAATAATTTAATATCTCATTTGATATAATAAACAATGGGTTAACAACACTTAACAAGATCGTTAACCTAAAGGTTTCAAAACAACACTTACATGTAACGACTAACGATGACTTAACGACTCAGTTAAAATGTATATACATGTAGTGTTTTAATATGTATTCATACACTTTTGAAAGACTTCAAGACACTTATCAAAATACTTCTACTTAACAAAAATGCTTACAATTACATCCTCGTTCAATTTCATTAACAATTCTACTCGTATGCACCCGTATTCGTACTCGTACAATACACAGCTTTTAGATGTATGTACTATTGGTATATACACTCCAATGATCAGCTCTTATCAGCCCATGTGAGTCACCTAACACATGTGCGAACCATCATTTGGCAACTAGCATGAAATATATCATAAAATTACAAAAATATTAGTAATCATTCATGACTTATTTACATGTAAACAAAATTACACATCCTTTATATATAATCCATACGCCAACGACCAAAAACACCTACAAACACTTTCATTCTTTAATTTTCTTCATCTAATTGATCTCTCTCAAGTTCTATCTTCAAGTTCTAAGTGTTCTTCATAAATTCTATAAGTTCTAGTTTCATAAAATCAAGAATACTTCCAAGTTTGCTAGCTTACTTCCAATCTTGTAAAGTGATCATCCAACCTCAAGAAATCTTTTTTATTTACAGTAAGATATCTTTCTAATACAAGGTAATACTCATATTCAAACTTTGATTCAATTTCTATAACTATAACAATCTTATTTCGAGTGGAAATCTTACTTGAACTTGTTTTCGTGTCATGATTCTGCTTCAAGAACTTTCAAGCCATCCAAGGATCCTTTGAAGCTAGATCTATTTTTCTCATTTCCAGTAGGTTTATCCACAAAACCTGAGGTAGTAATGATGTTCATAACATCATTTGATTCATATATATAAAACTACCTTATTCGAAGGTTTAAACTTGAAATCACTAGAACAAAGTTTAGTTATTTCTAAACTTGTTCGCAAATAAAAGTTAATCCTTCTAACTTGACTTTTAAAATTAACTAGACACATGTTCTATATCTATATGATATGCTAACTTAATGATTCAAAACCTGAAAACACGAAAAACACCGTAAAACTGGATATACGCCGTCGTAGTAACACCGCGGGCTATTTTGGGTTAGTTAATTAAAATCGATGATAAACTTTGATTTAAAAGTTGTTCTTCTGGGAAAATGATTTTTCTTATGAACATGAAACTATATTCAAAAATCATGGTTAAACTCAAAGTGGAAGTATGTTTTCCAAAATAGTCATCTAGACGTCGTTCTTTCGACTGAAATGACTACCTTTAAAAAAAAGACTTGTAACCTATATTTCCAACTATAAACTAATACTTTTTCTGTATAGATTCATAAACTTAAGTTCAATATGAAACCATAGCAATTGGATTCACTCAAAACGGATTTAAAACGAAGAAGTTATGGGTAAAACAAGATTGAATATTTTTGCTTGTTGTAGCTACGTGAAAATTGGTAACAAATCTATTTTAATCATATCCTAGCTAACTTGTCTTTTATTATACATGTATTCTAATATATTATGTAATCTTGGGATACCATAGACACGTATGCAAATGTTTTGACATATTATATCGACCCATCTATATATATTATTTGGAACAACCATAGACACTCTATATGCAGTAATGTTAGAGTTAGCTATACAGGGTTGAGGTTGATTCCAAAAATATATATACTTTGAGTTGTGATCTAGCCTGAGACGTGTATACACTGGGTCGTGGATTGGGTCAAGATAATATATATCAATTTATTTTTTGTACATCTAACTATGGACAACTAGTTGTAGGTTACTAACGAGGACATCTGACTTAATAAACTTAAAACATTAAAACGTATTAAAAATGTTGTAAATATATTTTGAACAAACTTTGATATATATGTACATATTTGTTATAGGTTCGTGAATCGACCAGCGGCCAAGTCTTACTTCCCGACGAAGTAAAAATCTGTGAAAGTGAGTTATAGTCCCACTTTTAAAATATAATATTTTGGGATGAGAATACATGCAAATTTATAAATGTTTTACGAAATAGACACAAGTAAATGAAAATACTTTATATGGGTGAATGATCGAAGCCGAATATGCCCCTTTTTAGCTTGGTAGCCTAAGAATTTGGGAACAGACCCCCAAATTGACGCGAATCCTAAAGATAGATCTATCGGGCCCAACAAGCCCCATTCTGGAATTTAGAATGCTTTAGTACTTCGAAATTATCATGTCCGATGGGTGTCCCAGAATGATGGGGATATTCTATATGCATCTTGTTAATGTCGGTTACCAGGTGTTCACCGTATGAATGATTTTTATCTCTATGTATGGGATGTATTGAAATATGAAATCTTGTGATCTATTATTTCAATTGATAAATATATAGGTTAAACCTATAACTCACCAACAATCTTGTTGACATTTAAAGCATGTTTATTTTCAGGTGATTATTAAGAGCTTCCGCTGTTGCATACTAAAATAAGGACAAGATTTTGAGTCCATGCTTGTATGATATTATGTAAAAACTGCATTCAAGAAACTTATTTTTGATGTAATATATTCTTATTGTAAACCATTATGTAATGGTCGTGTGTAAACAGTATATTTTAGATTATCATTATTTGATAATCTACGTAATGCTTTTTAAACCTTTATCGATAAAATAAAGGTTATGGTTGTTTTAAAAATGAATGCAGTCTTTGAAAAACGTCTCATATAGAGGTCAAAACCTCGTGACAAAAGCAATTAATATGGAACGTTTATAATCAATATGAACGGGACATTTCAATTGGTATCAGAGCGTTGGTCTTAGAGAATCAGAAATTTGCATTAGTGTGTGTGATGTCCCCGTCAAAACACTTAACGGCTCCGTCACTTGGTCCCACAGCTTGATCATAACTCTATATGAATTTAATAAATAACCTTGCATTCTTTATTTGAAAATGATTTCCTATAAAGGAAACCTATCAAAATATGTAAGTTTAGAAAAACCATACATTATTACTTAACTAAAAGTTGACCAAAACAAAGTCAATAGCATCCACTATTAAATGTATCAAAATAGAATGCAAGTTATTGTTTAACAAAAGCTGCCATCAAAAATATGCAGACTCTCTAAGCACAGCGGAAGCAATCAATCATGAACCTGAGAATAAAATATGCGAGTAACTGTCAACAAAAATGTTGAGTGAATTATAGGTTTAATATTGCAAACAATATTTAATTTGAACAAATAAAACTTTATGTTTGAAAACATAAAAACTCCTTTCTGGACCACAAAATTATATGCTAAAAAACATATAAAAACATTATTCCATTTACCGTGAGCCACCTGGTAACCACTTAACCATTTATTTACCCTTGCTAAACACAATAAATAATATACATCGAACAAGTGTATCTACAACAAAATACGAAGTACTAAACATTCCGATTATAAATTGCTAGCGCGACTAGCTCGAAATGAGGTTGTCAAACCCGATAGATCTATCCATAGGATTCTCTTTCACAAGTAGAAACCAGTGATTACAGTTACCATACTAGGGAATATTTTTGTTCAACTCACAATGAATAATTTAAACCAACTTCCACTTGTGTCCAATACGTAAAAATATAATGCATGTATTCTCATCCCAAAAGATTTAAATAGAAAAATGGGACTATAACTCACCTTAATAGCAAACGAAGTAACCACACAAACATGCGAACAGCAAATGAAGTAAAGTGATTAGGAATGATCACAACGCCGACCTATAAATAAAGCAGGTCGATATAAATAACTAACTTAGGTCAAGTCTTAGTATGATAGCTATTGTACATGTTGCAAGTAGACATAGAACAACACTCAACATGCATCGGTTTGATCGGAACAGCGTACGGACACACACTTTCTATTTTTAGAAAGTTTCTATTTTTAGCAGGTTTCCATTTTTGGAAAGTTTCTATTTTAGGAAAGTTTCTATTTTTGGAAAGTTTCTATTTTTGGAAAGTTTCTATTTTTGGAAAGTTTCCAAATTTAGAAAGTTGCTATTTTAGGAAAGTTTATAAGTTAGGAAAGTTTCCTGAATTAGAAAGTCAACAAAAGTCAACTGAAAGTCAAAGTCAACCGAAAGTCAACTCAAAAGTCAACCTTGGTCAAACATAGTCAACGTTAATTTTAAAAGTGTAAGTTATAATAATAATATAAGTTATAACGTTTATTAAAGTTAAATATGTCTAATTATGTCATAACATAAGTTTTATTAAATTAAAATGAATTATTAAAGTTAATATAAATTTAAATGATATAATTTATATAACAAAAGTTTTAATTTAATTAATTAAATATTAGTCATAATATAAATATTATTAATTAATAATAAATTTTAAATCATATCATAAGTATTATTAATTAATAATGAATTATTAATCATATCATCAGTTTCTAATTATAATTATTAAATCATAAGTATTTAATAATTAAATTATAATTAAATAATAACCAAGTCTTATAATAATTAAATAATTAATTAATCCTTATTATAATTATAAGTCTTATTATAATAATCTCATAATATAAGTTTAATACTTATCATAAGTATTTTTCCCATTAATAATGAAGTATTATTAATCATATGTTTAATTAAAATGTTAATTAAATCATAAATATTAATTAAATGATATAATAAATATATATCATAAGTCTTAAATAATAATAATTATTTTTTTATCTTAAGTAATTAAATGATAATGAAATCCATTATTTATATCATAAGTTTCATAATTGGTCAAAAGTTTTAAATCAAAAGTTCATCGGGTCGTATCCTGAGCCCCGGGTGTCGGTTTTTGGCGAGCCTTACATATATCTCTGCCTAAGAAAACCACCCGACACTTTGGTACACTCAAGAACACCCCAAGAACAGTCCACAAGTCGTGATGTACAGCCAACACACTACTTGCAACTTCAATTCAATCAAAAACGTGTTTTAGATGTAACGGGTGATTCGTGGCTCGGATTGAGATGACCCGAACATGAAAGTTACTCCCACCATAAGTCCTAACACACTAACACACCCTAAAGTCACCAAATATGGTCACAAAGTCGGACCAAACCTGGTTCATACCAATATCACAATTCAATCTTAACAAAATACTATTTTGATCATAATTAGGGTTCCGGGAATCGAAACGACATGAATCCGGAGTCTAAAATTAATGTCTTGATGAGAGGAACTCATCTAGATACTTTATTTTAACTTTTATAACAGTCACAATATCATAAATACATGAAATAGCTGCTGTCCCAATTTTATCAAACCGAAAACATGTATAATCGAGCAATTCTACGCATACAATCATCAATACAATAACATATTATCATCATACTATCAATATATAACCAAAATACAGAAATATAATGAAAAATTAAAAGTTCTAGGGTTAGGGTTTATACCCTAATCGATAATCAAGAAGTATGATCGCGTAGAGAAGAACGAGAGGAAAGCGATGTTGATGAAAGCCCTATGATCCAAGCAATAATTTTTGGTGAATTGATGATGATTTGGAGGTGTTGGGAGACGGCCATGAGGGAGGGAGAAGAGAGAATTTGCAAAAAAATAAAATTAGGTTTGATGGAATAAAATGTGGAAACAAAATGGAATGCAAAAATAAAAGAAATCAAGGCACTCCCCCCCTTACAAGGGGTTCGGCCGATTTGGGTGAGGGGTGGGCCCCTTAGTGGGTCACTTTCAATATTTGATAAATTGATTTTAGCCCAAACGCTCGATCGAAACCCGAAACGCAAAAACACGACTACGCGATTAAAAATTCGGAGAGATAACAAATACGCGACGAAAAATATATATAAATACTATATATAATCATATGACATTAAAATATCATATTTAAAATAATTAGGACTTAAAAATCCCAAAAGCTTGACCGTTGGTTTGAAAACCGAAAAGATTCGCCGGATAGAAATCCGCGACACGTAGAAACGTATAATTTAAAATATGAATACAAATATTCACATAGAACATAATAATAAATATATTATTACAAAAATAATAATATAGGTCATAGAAATGACGTGGCACGAATAATAATTAACGGTCGTTAAATAATTAACGGCAAAAGATAAGGGAAAAAGTAGGGTCGTTACAGTACCTTCCCGTTACGGAAATTTCGTCCCGAAATTTAAGCAGGTGCAGGGGTTTCCTCGGCATCTGGGAACAAATGCGGTTACTTCTGCTTCATCTGATCTTCACGCTCCCAAGTGAACTCGGGACCGCGCCTGGCGTTCCATATAACCCGGACAATAGGAATTCTACTCTGCTTCAGAGTCTTAACCTCTCGGTCCATAATTTCAACAGGTTCCTCAATAAAATGAAGTTGCTTATCAACATGAAGTTCCTCCAGAGGAATAGTCTTATCGGCTTCGGCCAAACACTTCTTTAAGTTCGATACATGAAAAAAAACGTTATGAACAGCACTGAGTTCTTGTGACAATTTCAAACGATAAGCCACGGGTCCAACTCTCTCATTAATCTCAAATGGTCCAACAAAACGAGGACTCAACTTTCCCCTTTTACCAAAACGCATCACGCCCTTCCAAGGTGATACCTTCAACATTACATGATCACCAACCTGAAATTCAATATCGTTCCTTCTCTTATTGGCATAGCTCTTTTGCCTGCTTCTGGCGGTTCTCAAACTTTCCTTAATCTGTACGATCTTCTCGGTAGTCTCATGAATAATTCCTGGACCTATGAGTTGAGCATCCCCAACCTCATTCCAGTAGACAGGAGACCTACACTTTTCACCATACAGCGCTTCAAAAGGTGTGACTTAATACTTGCATGATAGCGGTTATTATAAGAAAATTCAGCCAGTGGCAAGTACTTATCCCAACTACTACCAAAATCAATGATGCATGCTCGTAACATGTCTTCCAATGTTTGAATGGTCCTTTCACTCTGACCATCTGACTGTGGATGATAAGCAGTGTTCATATCTAACTTAGTTCCCAAAGCTTCCTGTAAGGATCGCCAAAACCTCGATATAAATCGACTGTCTCGGTCTGAAATAATAGATACAGGAACACCAAGTCTAGAAACAATCTCCTTCCAATACAAACGAGTAAGCTTCTCCATCGAATCTGTTTCCTTAATCAGAAAAAAGTGAGCTGACTTAGTGAGTCGGTCAACAATCATACAAATGGTATCATAACCACCCACAACTCTTGGTAACTTTGTAATAAAGTCCATTGTAATACCTTCCCACTTCCACTCAGGAATTTCAGGTTGAACCAAAATTCCTGACGATTCTGATGTTCAGCTTTAACCTTAGCATAGGTCAAACACTTAGCCACATACGTAGCCACATCAACTTTCAAATTAGGCCACCAATACAGCTCCTTAAGATCATGATACATCTTTCCTGAACCAGGATGAATAGAGTACCCAGACTTATGAGCTTCATCTAAAACAAGTTGTCGTAAATCACCAAATTTCGGAAACCCAAGACGTCCCGCAAAAATACCGAGTACCATTGGTTCGTACCTCTAACTGTTTACTCAAGCCTCGGACCTTCCCGTTACAAAATTCTCCTCCTTCAAGGCTTCTTGTTGTGCCTCAAGAATCTGCCTTGCGAGGTTTGTTCGAATGGTCATATTTAAGGCCCTAAACCTATGAGGTTTAGTTCTCTCTTTACGACTTAACGTATCGGCCACAACATTAGCCTTCCCGGATGATATAAAAGTTCACAATCATAATCATTCAACGTCTCAATCCATCTTCGTTGCCTCATATTCAACTGTTTCTGATCAAGGATATGTTGAAGACTTTTGTGATTAGTGTACACAGTACATTTGACCCCATAAAGATAATGTCTCCAAATCTTAAGTGCAAACACAGCAACTCCCAATTCTAAATCTTGGGTTGTATAATTCTGCTCATGGATCTTCAACTGACGTGACGCGTACGCAATGACTTTCTTTCGCTGCATCAAAATGCAGTCAAAGCCCTGACGCGAAGCATCACAATAAACAACAAAATTGTCATTACCCTCAGGTAGTGATAATATCATAGCGGTAGTCAACTTCTTCTTCAGAGTTTGAAAAGCAGTCTCTTGTTCATCCTTCCACTCATACTTCTTCCCCTTGTGCGTTAAAGCAGTCAGAGGTTTCGCTACTCGTGGAAAATCTTGAATGAACCTTCTATAATAGTCTGCCAAACCTAGAAACTGACGAATCTTAGTAGGAGTCTTCGGAATTTCCCACTTCTCAATTTCCTCAATCTTAGCAGGATCAACCTGTATTCCCTGTTTACTAACAACATGTCCAAGGAATTGAACTTCTCTCAACCAGAAAGCACACTTAGAGAACTTAGCGTACAACTCTTCTTTCCTCAACAGATCAAGCACTAACTTCAAATGTTCTTCGTGCCCTTCATCACTCTTGGAATAAATAAGGATGTCGTCGATGAAAACAATAACGAACTTGTCCAGATAGGGTCTACACACACGGTTCATGAGGTCCATGAACACAGCAGGTGCGTTTGTCAATCTGAACTGCATAACAAGGAAATTCGCAGTGACCATAACGGGTACAGAAAGCGGTTTTCGGAATATCAGTTTCTTTAGCGCGTAATTGGTGATAACCGGAACGAAGATCAATCTTAGAATAAACGGACGAACCTTGAAGTTGATCGAATAGATCATCAATTCTCAGAGGAGGATAACGGTTCTTAATCGTAAACTTGTTCAACGCTCGATAATCAATACACCATCGGAATGAACCACCTTTGCTCTTAACAAACAAAATAGAAGCTTCCCAAGGGGACGAACTGGGACGAATGAAATATAGTTGCAATAATGAAGGAAGAAATATATGGAGTAGTCACATCGGTGGCATAGATATTTAAGGCAATTCTCTCAAAGGAGATAACGAGGATCATGGACTTCAAAGTAAATTTTCATTACATTTCCGAAAGGAAGACGTACGAAATGTGTGATATTTCAACGAGAGTGAACTTCCTTGTACAATGAGCGAGGAAATCTAGGATTCATCCATATTCTTAAATTTATGTGCGGATGAAAAGAACGTGAATCATGGGTTATAAAGAATGGCTGGCTTCAGGTGAGATGAATCTCCAAAAATAATTTCGTGCACCTCAAAGTATTGGATCATAGGATTGATGTTTTCGAGGGTGTTGCGGTTGACAGCGAATATTGAGAGTAGAAACTCCTCAAACGGTCTAGTGTAATATATATCCATGATACTCACTATAACAACAGTTGGGGTAGAAACCCACATAGCGCCTTTTCTACAATAGGGTGACCACCGAGTGTACCCCAGAAAATTGATTTATTGGTCCGCGTTTCGGCTATGTCCAAACATAAGAGGGAAAATTTTACGAGCGCAAAGACTTTCTAACAAATTTTATAAAACCGGAATCCAAAGTGGTGTAAGAGTTTCTATCAACGTACTTAATGGTAAGTTTCATCCTTAAACGGAGAATAAGAAGAACCGTGATCCAAACACTCTGTAGAGTAATGCGAAAATTTGATAAGATCAATCAAACGGGGTTTTGAAAAAGCTTTAAACGTTTGATGCGACATCATAAACGGAGCGAAGTTCTTAGTAATTTAGAAGTATGTACAACGTGTACCATTTTATATAAAACAATTTGACTTAATCAAACAGCTCAATAAATGAGTGGTTTAAAATAATTTTTGAAGGTATGATTTAGTATATACTAGCCAAAATAGGTAAGGGTAAATTTATTTATTTGAATCCATACGTACATATATGATTTTATAATTTGTATACATGACAAAATATTTCATTACTTCTATTCGCCCATAAATCCCGTGAGAACCGCCCAATTAAACAAATGTGTAAAACTCCCGATGATAAACAGAGTATCTGTATTCAGAGGTTACAAGTTGTAGTAAGATTGTGGAAGATCGAGTAAAGGACTTGAATCATCGTGCGACATAATGTTACGAGGTCATGAAAACTAATGAGTTAAATGTTGTTTTGACTAATATCAGGACATAAGTCCTTGGGCCAAAACTATTCCCGAGCGAAGCTGTTGCTAACAAGCGAGTTATGAAGGATAGAGCATGAGATAGATAATCCGGTTAAAACGAGCTTATAGTATATCAACAAATAAGATAATGAATGTTTTCCCTACCCATGTAATACATCGGAATTTCTGAATGAGTGGTGTAAAAATTTTCTTTGACTCGCTTTCTATTCCTCATGTCACAATATTAGGACTTCTTTATGAATTAACGTAATATAATCACGTTGGCCTGACGCCATTATATTTCACTAATTCATAGTTCCATTCCAATAGCACTACAAGAGGTCAGGACACGCGATCAACCTCGAATTTCCACACAATTTCTCTAAAATGATTTCTAAAACAATGTGCTAAGGATAGCACAAGAGACAAAATATCTAAAAGTAATGAATAGGAATAACGATGACATAAAAATGTCTTCGAAGTACCAAGAATCTCTAAAAGTCAAGAATGACGTTTTTCGGTTCAAAAACCAAAGCGCCTAGGCACAACGGCACAAAGGCACGTAATATAACAAGAATGTTATATACCTAAACATAATAGCTGACATTGAAATGCCGAGCATTTAGAAGTCAAGAATGACATCTCGCGTAAGATAACTCAAACATTAAACACATAACCATAATAGATGACATAGGAATGTCGAGAATTTCAGAAGTCAAGAATGACATCCCTCGGTTTCACTATCCTAGGTGTTCTTATAAAAGATAAACTCGCATGAGTAGGAGAATACGTTTAAATCGGAATGGGAGTTCCTCTCGGATTCAGAACATAACAGAGATGTATGTATGATAACAATATACATACCAATACGATACAAATAATCACATATAATAATATTTTATAGGCCGGGCTGTAGACTAGACTCACTAATGCACCCTATTGACTCGGGTAATGACATCAATGCTGCCTAATTCTCTACAACCAATGCTCTGATACCAACTGTGATGTCCCCGTCAAAACACTTAACGGCTCCATCACTTGGTCCCACAGCTTGATCATAACTCTATATGAATTTAATAAATAACCTTGCATTCTTTATTTGAAAATGATTTCCTATAAAGGAAACCTATCAAAATATGTAAGTTTAGAAAAACCATACATTATTACTTAACTAAAAGTTGACCAAAACAAAGTCAACAGCATCCACTATTAAATGTATCAAAATAGAATGCAAGTTATTGTTTAACAAAAGCTGCCATCAAAAATATGCAGACTCTCTAAGCACAGCGGAAGCAATCAATCATGAACCTGAGAATAAAACATGCGAGTAACTGTCAACAAAAATGTTGAGTGAATTATAGGTTTAATATTGCAAACAATATTTAATTTGAACAAATAAAACTTTATGTTTGAAAACATAAAAACTCCTTTCTGGACCACAAAATTATATGCTAGAAAACATATAAAAACATTATTCCATTTACCGTGAGCCACCTGGTAACCACTTAACCATTTATTTACCCTTGCCAAACACAATAAATAATATACACCGAACAAGTGTATCTACAACAAAATACAAAGTACTAAACATTCCGATTATAAATTGCTAGTGCGACTAGCTCGAAATGGGGTTGTCAAACCCGATAGATCTATCCATAGGATTCGCGTTCACCAGTAGAAACCAGTGATTACAGTTACCAGACTAGGAAATATTTTTGTTCAACTCATAATGAATAATTTAAACCAACTTCCACTTGTGTCCAATACGTAAAAATATAATGCATGTATTCTCATCCCAAAAGATTTAAATAGAAAAATGGGACTATAACTCACCGTAATAGCAAACGAAGTAACCACACAAACATGCGAACAGCAAATGAAGTAAAGTGATCAGGAATGATCACAACGCCGACCTATAAATAAAGCCAGTCGATATAAATAACTAACTTAGGTCAAGTCTTAGTATGATAGCTATTGTACATGTTGCAAGCAGACATAGAACAACACTCAACATGCATCGGTTTGATCGGAACAGCGTACGGACAATACTCTTTCTATTTTTAGAAAGTTTCTATTTTTAGCAGGTTTCCATTTTTGTAAAGTTTCTATTTTAGGAAAGTTTCTATTTTTGGAAAGTTTCTATTTTTGGAAAGTTTCTATTTTTGGAAAGTTTCCAAATTTAGAAAGTTGCTATTTTAGGAAAGTTTATAAGTTAGGAAAGTTTCCTTAATTAGAAAGTCAACAAAAGTCAACTGAAAGTCAAAGTCAACCGAAAGTCAACTCAAAAGTCAACCTTGGTCAAACATAGTCAACGTTAATTTTAAAAGTGTAAGTTATAATAATAATATAAGTTATAACGTTTATTAAAGTTAAATATGTCTAATTATGTCATAACATAAGTTTTATTAAATTAAAATGAATTATTAAAGTTAATATAAATTTAAATGATATAATTTATATAACAAAAGTTTTAAATTAATTAATTAAATATTAGTCATAATATAAATATTATTAATTAATAATAAATTTTAAATCATATCATAAGTATTATTAATTAATAATGAATTATTAATCATATCATAAGTTTCTAATTATAATTATTAAATCATAAGTATTTAATAATTAAATTATAATTAAATAATAACCAAGTCTTATAATAATTAAATAATTAATTAATCCTTATTATAAGTCTTATTATAATAATCTCATAATATAAGTTTAATACTTATCATAAGTATTTTTCCCATTAATAATGAAGTATTATTAATCATATGTTTAATTAAAATGTTAATTAAATCATAAATATTAATTAAATGATATAATAAATATATATCATAAGTCTTAAATAATAATAATTATTTTTTTATCTTAAGTAATTAAATGATAATGAAATCCATTATTTATATCATAAGTTTCATAATTGGTCAAAAGTTTTAAATCAAAAGTTCATCGGGTCGTATCCTGAGCCCCGGGTGTCGGTTTTTGGCGAGCCTTATGAAATGTCCCGTTCTTATTGATTAAAAACGTTCCATATTAATTGATTTCGTTGCGAGGTTTTGACCTCTATATAAGACGTTTTTCAAAGACTGCATTCATTTTTAAAACAAACCATAACCTTTATTTCATAAATAAAGGTTTAAAAAGCTTTACTTAGATTATCAAATAATGATAATCTAAAATATCCTGTTTACACACGACCATTACATAATGGTTTACAATACAAATATGTTACATCGAAATCAGTTTCTTGAATGCAGTTTTTACACAATATCATACAAATATGGACTCCAAATCTTGTCCTTATTTTAGTATGCAACAGCGGAAGCTCTTAATATTCACCTGAGAATAAACATGCTTTAAACGTCAACAAAAATGTTGGTGAGTTATAGGTTTAACCTATATATATCAAATCGTAACAATAGACCACAAGATTTCATATTTCAATACACATCCCATACATAGAGATAAAAATCATTCATATGGTGAACACCTGGTAACCGACATTAACAAGATGCATATATAAGAATATCCCCATCATTCCGGGACACCCTTCGGATATGATATAAATTTCGAAGTACTAAAGCATCTGGTACTTTAGATGGGGCTTGTTAGGCCCAATAGATCTATCTTTAGGATTCGCGTCAATTAGGGTGTCTGTTTCCTAATTCTTAGATTACCAGACTTAATAAAAAGGGGCATATTCAATTTCGATAATTCAACCATAGAATGTAGTTTCACGTACTTGTGTCTATTTTGTAAATCATTTATAAAACCTGCATGTATTCTCATCCCAAAATATTATATTTTAAAAGTGGGACTATAACTCACTTTCACAGATTTTTACTTCGTCGAGAAGTAAGACTTGGCCACTGTTGATTCACGAACCTATAACAATATATACATATATATTAAAGTATGTTCAAAATATATTTACAACACTTTTAATATATTTTGATGTTTTAAGTTTATTAAGTCAGCTGTCCTCGTTAGTAACCTACAACTAGTTGTCCACAGTTAGATGTACATAAATAAATCGATAAATATTGTCTTGAATCAATCCACGACCCAGTGTATACGTATCTCAGTATTGATCACAACTCAAACTATATATATTTTGGAATCAACCTCAACCCTGTATAGCTAACTCCAACATTCACATATAGAGTGTCTATGGTTGTTCCAAAATATATATAGATGTGTCGACATGATAGGTCGAAACATTGTATACGTGTCTATGGTATCTCAAGATTACATAATATACAATACAAGTTGATTAAGTTATGGTTGGAATAGATTTGTTACCAATTTTCACGTAGCTAAAATGAGAAAAATTATCCAATCTTGTTTTACCCATAACTTCTTCATTTTAAATCCGTTTTTAGTGAATCAAATTGCTATGGTTTCATATTGAACTCTATTTTATGAATCTAAATAGAAAAAGTATAGGTTTATTGTCGGAAAAATAAGTTACAAGTCATTTTTGTAAAGGTAGTCATTTCAGTCGAAAGAACGACGTCTAGATGACCATTTTAGAAAACATACTTCCACTTTGAGTTTAACCATAATTTTTGGATATAGTTTTATGTTCATAATAAAAATCATTTTCTCAGAATAACAACTTTTAAATCAAGTTTATCATAGTTTTTAATTAACTAACCCAAAACAGCCCGCGGTGTTACTACGACGGCGTAAATCTGGTTTTACGGTGTTTTTCTTGTTTCCAGGTTTTAAATCATTAAGTTAGCATATCATATAGATATAGAACATGTGTTTAGTTAATTTTAAAAGTCAAGTTAGAAGGATTAACTTTTGTTTGCGAACAAGTTTAGAATTAACTAAACTATGTTCTAGTGATTACGAGTTTAAACCTTCGAATAAGATAGTTTTATATATATGAATCGAATGATGTTATGAACATCATTACTACCTCAAGTTTAGTAGGTAAACCTACTGGAAGTGACAAGAAATGATCTAGCTTCAAAGGATCTTGGATGGCTTGAAAGTTCTTGAAGTAGGATCATGACACAAAAACAAGTTCAAGTAAGATTTTTACTCGAATTAAGATAGTTTATAGTTATAGAAATTGAATCAAAGTTTGAATATGAATATTACCTTGAATAAGAAAGATAACCTACTGTATATAACAAAGGTTTCTTGATCTTAGATGATTACTTGGAATGGATTAGAAAGCTTGGAAGTAAATTAGTAAACTTGAAGGGATTTTTGAAGTGTTCTTGAAGTGTTCTTCCTATGATGATTATAGCTTGATTCTTGAAGTGATTTTTGATGAAGATGATGATTAAATACTGGAAAAATATGTTCATAATAGTGTGTGTGTGTGTGTTGAGAGAGAATTAGAAAGAGAATTGGAAGTGAAATGGAGTGAATGATGAGTGGTAATTGGTGAGTGATGAGTGGGGTTAAAAGGAGTTCTAGTTAGTTGACTAGCTCATGGTAGAAGTTAAAATTGATTAGTCATACATGACATAATCAAGAGTGGAATCCCATGCTAGTTCCTATTGGTATATA
This sequence comes from Rutidosis leptorrhynchoides, assembly GCF_046630445.1. Lineage (NCBI taxonomy): Eukaryota > Viridiplantae > Streptophyta > Magnoliopsida > Asterales > Asteraceae > Rutidosis > Rutidosis leptorrhynchoides. Next base: position 449,473,160 of record NC_092333.1, on the reverse strand, counting down.
CCCATAGTAAGTACGTTTTGAAGCTGTGTATAATACGGGTAAAAATACGACTAGAATTCTTGATGAAAGAAAAGAATGGGAAAGTAACTGTAACCATTTTCGTTAAGTATGAGTGTTTTGATATATGTCTTGAAGTCTTCCAAAAGTATTTTAATACATCTAAATACACTACATGTATATACATTTTAACTGAGTCGTTAAGTCATCGTTAGTCGTTACATGTAAGTGTTGTTTTGAAACCTTTAAGTTAACGATCTCAATTAATGTTGTTAACCCATTGTTTATTATATCTAATGAGATGTTAAATTATTATATTATCATGATATTATGATATATTAATATATCTTAATATGATATATATACATTTAAATGTCGTTACAACGATAATCGTTACATATATGTCTCGTTTCGAAATCCTTAAGTTAGTAGTCTTGTTTATATGTATATAACTCATTGTTAATATACTTATGGAGATACTTACTTATCATAATCTCATGTTAACCATATGTATATCCATATATATATCGTCATGTCGTTTTTACAAGTTTTAACGTTCGTGAATCGCCGGTCAACTTGGGTGGTCAATTGTCTATATGAAACATATTTCAATTAATCAAGTCTTAACAAGTTTGATTGTTTAACATGTTGGAAACATTTAATCATGTAAATATCAATCTCAATTAATATATATAAACATGGAAAAGTTCGGGTCACTACAGTACCTACCCGTTAAATAAATTTCGTCCCGAAATTTTAAGCTGTTGAAGGTGTTGACGAATCTTCTGGAATGCGGGTATTTCTTCTTCACCTGATCTTCACGCTCCCAGGTGAACTCGGGTCCTCTACGAGCATTCCATCGAACCTTAACAATTGGTATCTTGTTTTGCTTAAGTCTTTTAACCTCACGATCCATTATTTCGACTGGTTCTTCGATGAATTGGAGTTTTTCGTTGATTTGGATTTCATCTAACGGAATAGTGAGATCTTTTTTAGCAAAACATTTCTTCAAATTCGAGACGTGGAAAGTGTTATGTACAGCCGCGAGTTGTTGAGGTAACTCAAGTCGGTAAGCTACTGGTCCGACACGATCAATAATCTTGAATGGTCCAATATACCTTGGATTTAATTTCCCTCGTTTACCAAATCGAACAACGCCTTTCCAAGGTGCAACTTTAAGCATGACCATCTCTCCAATTTCAAATTCTATATCTTTTCTTTTAATGTCAGCGTAGCTCTTTTGTCGACTTTGGGTGGTTTTCAACCGTTGTTGAATTTGGATGATCTTCTCGGTAGTTTATTGTATAATCTCCGGACCCGTAATCTGTCTATCCCCCACTTCACTCCAACAAATCGAAGACCTGTACTTTCTACCATAAAGTGCTTCAAACGGCGCCATCTCAATGCTTGAATGGTAGCTGTTGTTGTAGGAAAATTCTGTTAACGGTAGATATCGATCCCAACTATTTCCGAAATCAATAACACATGCTCGTAGCATGTCTTCAAGCCTTTGTATCGTCCTTTCGCTCTGCCCATCAGTTTGTGGATGATAGGAAGTACTCATGTCTAGACGAGTTCCTAATGCTTGCTGTAATGTCTGCCAGAATCTTGAAATAAATCTGCCATCCCTATCAGAGATAATAAAGATTGGTGTTCCATGTCTGGAGACGACTTCCTTCAAATACAGTCGTGCTAACTTCTCCATCTTGTCATCTTCTCTTATTGGCAGGAAGTGTGCTAATTTGGTGAGACGATCAACTATTACCCAAATAGTATCAAAACCACTTGCAGTTCTTGGCAATTTAGTGATGAAATCCATGGTAATGTTTTCCCATTTCCATTCTGGGATTTCGGGTTATTGAAGTAGAACTGATGGTTTCTGATGCTCAGCTTTGACCTTAGAACACGTCAAACATTCTCCTACATATTTAGCAACATCGGCTTTCATACCCGGTCACCAAAAATGTTTCTTGAGATCCTTGTACATCTTCCCCGTTTCAGGATGTATTGAGTATCTGGTTTTATGAGCTTCTCTAAGTACCATTTCTCTCATATCTCCAAATTTTGGTACCCAAATCCTTTCAGCCCTATACCGGGTTCCGTCTTCCCGAATATTAAGATGCTGCTCCGATCCTTTGGGTATTTCATCCTTTAAATTTACTTCTTTTAAAACTCCTTGTTGCGCCTCCTTTATTTGAGTAGTAAGGTTATTATGAATCATTATATTCATAGATTTTACTCGAATGGGTTCTCTGTCCTTCCTGCTCAAGGCATCGGCTACCACATTTGCCTTCCCCGGGTGGTAACGAATCTCAAAGTCGTAATCATTCAATAATTCAATCCACCTACGCTGCCTCATATTCAGTTGTTTCTGATTAAATATGTGTTGAAGACTTTTATGGTCGGTATATATAATACTTTTGACCCCATATAAGTAGTGCCTCCAAGTCTTTAATGCAAAAACAACCGCGCCTAATTCCAAATCATGCGTCGTATAATTTTGCTCGTGAATCTTCAATTGTCTAGACGCATAAGCAATCACCTTCGTTCGTTGCATTAATACACAACCGAGACCTTGCTTTGATGCGTCACAATAAATCACAAAATCATCATTCCCTTCAGGCAATGACAATATAGGTGCCGTAGTTAGCTTTTTCTTCAATAACTGAAACGCTTTCTCTTGTTCATCCTTCCATTCAAATTTCTTCCCTTTATGCGTTAATGCAGTCAAGGGTTTTGCTATTCTGGAAAAGTCTTGGATGAACCTTCTGTAGTAACCAGCTAGTCCTAAAAATCGGCGTATGTGTTTCGGAGTTTTCGGGGTTTCCCACTTTTCAACAGTTTCTATCTTTGCCAGATCCACCTTAATACCTTTTTTGTTCACTATGTGACAGAGGAATTGAACTTCTTCCAACCAAAATGCACACTTTGAAAATTTAGCGTACAATTCTTCCTTCCTCAATACTTCTAACACCTTTCTCAAATGTTCACCGTGTTCTTGGTCATTCTTTGAGTAAATAAGTATGTCATCAATGAAAAAAATGACAAACTTGTCAAGGTATGGTCCACACACTCGGTTCATAAGGTCCATGAACACAGCTGGTGCATTAGTTAAACCAAATGGCATGACCATAAACTCGTAATGACCGTAACGTGTTCTGAAAGCAGTCTTTGGAATATCATCTTCTTTCACCCGCATTTGATGATACCCGGAACGTAAGTCAATCTTTGAATAAACAGACGAGCCTTGTAGTTGATCAAATAAGTCGTCGATTCTCGATAGTGGGTAGCGGTTCTTGATGGTAAGTTTGTTCAACTCTCGGTAGTCGATACACAACCTGAATGTACCATCCTTCTTCTTGACAAACAAAACAGGAGCTCCCCACGGTGATGTGCTTGGTCGAATGAAACCATGCTCTAAAAGTACTTGTAATTGGCTTTGCAGTTCTTTCATCTCGCTGGGTACGAGTCTGTAAGGAGCACGAGCTATTGGTACAGCTCCTGGTACAAGTTCTATTTGAAATTCAACGGATCGATGTGGGGGTAATCCCGGTAATTCTTTCGGAAATACATCGGGAAATTCTTTTGCGACGGGAACATCATTGATGCTCTTTTCTTCAGTTTGTACTTTCTCGACGTGTGCTAGAACAGCATAGCAACCTTTTCTTATTAGTTTTTGTGCCTTCAAATTACTAATAAGATGTAGCTTCGTGTTGCCCTTTTCTCCGTACACCATTAAGGGTTTTCCTTTTTCTCGTATAATGCGAATTGCATTTTTGTAACAAACGATCTCTGCTTTCACTTCTTTCAACCAGTCCATACCGATTATCACATCAAAACTCCCTAACTCTACTGGTATCAAGTCAATCTTAAATGTTTCGCTAACCAGTTTAATTTCTCGATTCCGACATATATTATCTGCTGAAATTAATTTACCATTTGCTAATTCGAGTAAAAATTTACTATCCAAAGGCGTCAATGGACAACTTAATTTAGCATAAAAATCTCTACTCATATAGCTTCTATCCACACCCGAATCAAATAAAACGTAAGCAGATTTATTGTCAATAAGAAACGTACCCATAACAAGCTCCGGGTCTTCCTGTGCCTCTGCCGCATTAATATTGAAAACTCTTCCGCGGCCTTGTCCATTCGTGTTCTCCTGGTTCGGGCAATTTCTAATAATGTGGCACGGTTTTCCACATTTATAACAAACTACATTGGCATAACTTGCTCCGACACTACTTCCTCCGCCATTACTCGTTCCGACACCATTTGTTCCTTTCGTTCTATTAACCCCTGGTCCGTAGACCTCACACTTCGCCGCGCTATGACCATTTCTTTTACACTTGTTGCAAAATTTGGTGCAGAACCCCGAGTGATACTTTTCACACCTTTGGCATAGCTACTTCTGATTGTTGTTTTTGTTGCGGTTATTATTGTTGTTGGGATGATTGTTGTAGTTGCTGTTGTTGTTGTTGTTGTTGTTGTTGTTGTTGTTGTTGGGCCGTTTGTTGTAGTTGCGATTGATGTTGCGATTGTTGGGATAATTGTTGCGATTATTGTTGTAATTGCTGTTGTTGTTGTATTGGTGATTCTTATCACCGTTTTCCTCCCACTTTCTTTTGACTTGCTTCACATTGGCCTCTTCAGCAGTCTGTTCTTTAATTCTTTCTTCAATCTGGTTCACTAGTTTGTGAGCCATTCTACATGCCTGTTGTATGGAGGCGGGCTCGTGTGAACTTATATCTTCTTGGATTCTTTCCGGTAATCCTTTCACAAAAGCGTCGATCTTCTCTTCCTCATCTTCGAATGCTCCCGGACACAATAGGCACAATTCTGTGAATCGTCTTTCGTACGTGGTAATATCAAATCCTTGGGTTCGTAACCCTCTAAGTTCTGTCTTGGGCTTATTGACCTCGGTTCTGGGACGGTACTTCTCGTTCATCAAGTGCTTGAATGCTGACCACGGTAGTGCGTACGCATCGTCTTGTCCCACTTGCTCTAGATAGGTATTCCACCATGTTAACTGAAATGTCCCGTTCTTATTGATTAAAAACGTTCCATATTAATTGATTTCGTTGCGAGGTTTTGACCTCTATATGAGACGTTTTTCAAAGACTGCATTCATTTTAAAACAAACCATAACCTTTATTTCATCAATAAAGGTTTAAAAAGCTTTACGTAGATTATCAAATAATGATAATCTAAAATATCCTGTTTACACACGACCATTACATAATGGTTTACAATACAAATATGTTACAACAAAATAAGTTTCTTGAATGCAGTTTTTATACAATATCATACAAGCATGGACTCCAAATCTCGTCCTTATGTAAGTATGCGACAGCGGAAGCTCTTAATAATCACCTGAGAATAAACATGCTTAAAACGTCAACAAAAATGTTGGTGAGTTATAGGTTTAACCTATATATATCAAATCATAATAATAGACCACAAGATTTCATATTTCAATACACATCCCATACATAGAGATAAAAATCATTCATATGGTGAACACCTGGTAACCGACATTAACAAGATGCATATATAAGAATATCCCCATCATTCCGGGACACCCTTCGGATATGATATAAATTTCGAAGTACTAAAGCATCCGGTACTTTGGATGGGGCTTGTTGGGCCCAATAGATCTATCTTTAGGATTCGCGTCAATTAGGGTGTCTGTTCCCTAATTCTTAGATTACCAGACTTAATAAAAAGGGGCATATTCGATTTTGATAATTCAACCATAGAATGTAGTTTCACGTACTTGTGTCTATTTTGTAAATCATTTATAAAACCTGCATGTATTCTCATCCCAAAAATATTAGATTTTAAAAGTGGGACTATAACTCACTTTCACAGATTTTTACTTCGTCGGGAAGTAAGACTTGGCCACTGGTTGATTCACGAACCTATAACAATATATACATATATATCAAAGTATGTTCAAAATATATTTACAACACTTTTAATATATTTTGATGTTTTAAGTTTATTAAGTCAGCTGTCCTCGTTAGTAACCTACAACTAGTTGTTCACAGTTAAATGTACAGAAATAAATTGATAAATATTATCTTGAATCAATCCACGACCCAGTGTATACGTATCTCAGTATTGATCACAACTCAAACTATATATATTTTGGAATCAACCTCAACCCTGTATAGCTAACTCCAACATTCACATATAGAGTGTCTATGGTTGTTCCGAAATATATATAGATGTGTCGACATGATAGGTCGAAACATTGTATACGTGTCTATGGTATCTCAAGATTACATAATATACAATACAAGTTGATTAAGTTATGGTTGGAATAGATTTGTTACCAATTTTCACGTAGCTAAAATGAGAAAAATTATCCAATCTTGTTTTACCCATAACTTCTTCATTTTAAATCCGTTTTGAGTGAATCAAATTGCTATGGTTTCATATTGAACTATATTTTATGAATCTAAATAGAAAAGGTATAAGTTTATAGTCGGAAAAATAATTTACAAGTCATTTTTGTAAAGGTAGTCATTTCAGTCGAAAGAACGACGTCTAGATGACCATTTTAGAAAACATACTTCCACTTTGAGTTTAACCATAATTTTTGGATATAGTTTCATGTTCATAATAAAAATAATTTTCTCAGAATAACAACTTTTAAATCAAAGTTTATCATAGTTTTTAATTAACTAACCCAAAACAGCCCGCGGTGTTACTACGACGGCGTAAATCCGGTTTTACGGTGTTTTTCGTGTTTCCAGGTTTTAAATCATTAAGTTAGCATATCATATAGATATAGAACATGTGTTTAGTTGATTTTAAAAGTCAAGTTAGAAGGCTTAACTTTTGTTTGCGAACAAGTTTAGAATTAACTAAACTATGTTCTAGTGATTACAAGTTTAAACCTTCGAATAAGATAGCTTTATATGTATGAATCGAATGATGTTATGAACATCATTACTACCTTAAGTTCCTTGGATAAACCTACTGGAAAAGAGAAAAATGGATCTAGCTTCAACGGATCCTTGGATGGCTCGAAGTTCTTGAAGCAGAATCATGACACGAAAACAAGTTCAAGTAAGATCATCACTTGAAATAAGATTGTTATAGTTATAGAAATTGAACCAAAGTTTGAATATGATTATTACCTTGTATTAGAATGATAACCTACTGTAAGAAACAAAGATTTCTTGAGGTTGGATGATCACCTTACAAGATTGGAAGTGAGCTAGCAAACTTGAAAGTATCCTTGATTTTATGAAACTAGAACTTTTGGAATTTATGAAGAACACTTAGAACTTGAAGATAGAACTTGAGAGAGATCAATTAGATGAAGAAAATTGAAGAATGAAAGTGTTTGTAGGTATTTTTGGTCGTTGGTGTATGGATTAGATATAAAGGATATGTAATTTTGTTTTCATGTAAATAAGTCATTCATGATTACTCATATTTTTGTAATTTTATGAGATATTTCATGCTAGTTGCCAAATGATGGTTCCCAAATGTGTTAGGTGACTCACATGGGCTGCTAAGAGCTGATCATTGGAGTGTATATACCAATAGTACATACATCTAAAAGCTGTGTATTGTACGAGTACGAATACGGGTGTATACGAGTAGAATTGTTGATGAAACTGAACGAGGATGTAATTGTAAGCATTTTTGTTAAGTAGAAGTATTTTGATAAGTGTATTGAAGTCTTTTAAAAGTGTATAAATACATATTAAAACACTACATGTATATACATTTTAACTGAGTCGTTAAGTCATCGTTAGTCGTTACATGTAAGTGTTGTTTTGAAACCTTTAGGTTAACGATCTTGTTAAATGTTGTTAACCCAATGTTTATAATATCAAATGAGATTTTAAATTATTATATTATCATGATATTATCATGTATGAATATCTCTTAATATGATATATATACATTAAATGTCGTTACAACGATAATCGTTACATATATGTCTCGTTTCGAAATTATTAAGTTAGTAGTCTTATTTTTACATATGTATTTCATTGTTAATACACTTAATAATATATTTACTTATCATTTAACATAATTAACCAAGTGTATCAATATCTTAATATGATTCATATGTACCTAGTAAGACGTTGTTATAACGATAATCGTTATATATATCATTTTCGAGTTTCTTAAATTAATAGTCTCATTTTTATGTATATAACTCATTGTTAAAATACCTAATGAGATACATACTTATAATAAAATCATGTTAACTATATATATAACCATATATATGTCATCGTATAGTTTTTACAAGTTTTAACGTTCGTGAATCACCGGTCAACTTGGGTGGTCAATTGTCTATATGAAACATATTTCAATTAATCAAGTCTTAACAAGTTTGATTGCTTAACATGTTGGAAACATTTAATCATGTAAATATCAATCTCAATTAATATATATAAACATGGAAAAGTTCGGGTCACTACAGTACCTACCCGTTAAATAAATTTCGTCCCGAAATTTTAAGCTGTTGAAGGTGTTGACGAATCTTCTGGAAATAGATGCGGGTATTTCTTCTTCATTTGATCTTCACGCTCCCATGTGAACTCGGGTCCTCTACGAGCATTCCATCGAACCTTAACAATTGGTATCTTGTTTTGCTTAAGTCTTTTAACCTCACGATCCATTATTTCGACGCGTTCTTCGATGAATTGGAGTTTTTCGTTGATTTAGATTTCATCTAACGGAATAGTGAGATCTTCTTTAGCAAAACATTTCTTCAAATTCGAGACGTGGAAAGTGTTATGTACAGCCGCGAGTTGTTGAGGTAACTCAAGTCGGCAAGCTACTGGTCTGACACGATCAATAATCTTGAATGGTCCAATATACCTTGGATTTAATTTCCCTCGTTTACCAAATCGAACAACGCCTTTCCAAGGTGCAACTTTAAGCATGACCATCTCTCCAATTTCAAATTCTATATCTTTTCTTTTAATGTCAGCGCAGCTCTTTTGTCGACTTTGGGCGGTTTTCAACCGTTGTTGAATTTGGATGATCTTCTCGGTAGTTTCTTGTATAATCTCCGGACCCGTAATCTGTCTATCCCCCACTTCACTCCAACAAATCGGAGACCTGCACTTTCTACCATAAAGTACTTCAAACGGCGCCATCTCAATGCTTGAATGGTAGCTGTTGTTGTAGGAAAATTCTGCTAACGGTAGATGTCGATCCCAACTATTTCCGAAATCAATAACACATGCTCGTAGCATGTCTTCAAGCGTTTGTATCGTCCTTTCGCTCTGCCCATCAGTTTGTGGATGATAGGTAGTACTCATGTCTAGACGAGTTCCTAATGCTTGCTGTAATGTCTGCCAGAATCTTGAAATAAATCTGCCATCCCTATCAGAGATAATAGAGATTGGTATTCCATGTCTGGAGACGACTTCCTTCAAATACAGTCGTGCTAACTTCTCCATCTTGTCATCTTCTCTTATTGGCAGGAAGTGTGCTGATTTGGTGAGACGATCAACTATTACCCAAATAGTTTCAAAACCACTTGCAGTCTTTGGCAATTTAGTGATGAAATCCATGGTAATGTTTTACCATTTCCACTCTAGGATTTCGGGTTGTTGAAGTAGACCTGATGGTTTCTGATGCTCAGCTTTGACCTTAGAACACGTCAAACATTCTCCTACGTATTTAGCAACATCGGCTTTCATACCCGGCCACCAAAAATGTTTCTTGAGATCCTTGTACATCTTCCCCGTTCCAGGATGTATTGAGTATCTGGTTTTATGAGCTTCTCTAAGTACCATTTCTCTCATATCTCCAAATTTTGGTACCCAAATCCTTTCAGCCCTATACCGGGTTCCGTCTTCTCGAATATTAAGATGCTTCTCCGATCCTTTGGGTATTTCATCCTTTAAATTTCCCTCTTTTAAAACTCCTTGTTGCGCCTCCTTTATTTGAGTAGTAAGGTTATTATGAATCATTATATTCATAGATTTTACTCGAATGGGTTCTCTGTCCTTCCTGCTCAAGGCATCGGCTACCACATTTGCCTTCCCCGGGTGGTAACGAATCTCAAAGTCGTAATCATTCAATAATTCAATCCACCTACGCTGCCTCATATTCAGTTGTTTCTGATTAAATATGTGTTGAAGACTTTTGTGGTCGGTATATATAATACTTTTGACCCCATATAAGTAGTGCCTCCAAGTCTTTAATGCAAAAACAACCGCGCCTAATTCCAAATCATGCGTCGTATAATTTTGTTCGTGAATCTTCAATTGTCTAGATACATAAGCAATCACCTTCGTTCGTTGGATTAATACACAACCGAGACCTTGCTTTGATGCGTCACAATAAATCACAAAATCATCATTCCCTTTAGGCAATGACAATATAGGTGCCGTAGTTAGCTTTTTCTTCAATAACTGAAACGCTTTCTCTTGTTCATCATTCCATTCAAATTTCTTCCCTTTATGCGTTAATGCAGTCAAGGGTTTTGCTATTCTGGAAAAGTCTTGGATGAACCTTCTGTAGTAACCAGCTAGTCCTAAAAACTGGCGTATGTGTTTCGGAGTTTTCGGGGTTTCCCACTTTTCAACAGTTTCTATCTTTGCCGGATCCACCTTAATACCTTCTTTGTTCACTATGTGACCGAGGAATTGAACTTCTTCCAACCAAAATGCACACTTTGAAAACTTAGCGTACAATTCTTCCTTCCTCAATACTTCTAACACCTTTCTCAAATGTTCACCGTGTTCTTGGTCATTCTTTGAGTAAATAAGTATGTCATCAATGAAAACAATGACAAACTTGTCAAGGTATGGTCCACACACTCGGTTCATAAGGTCCATGAACACAGCTGGTGCATTAGTTAAACCAAACGGCATGACCATAAACTCGTAATGACCGTAACGTGTTCTGAAAGCAGTCTTCGGAAAATCATCTTCTTTCACCCGCATTTGATGATACCCGGAACGTAAATCAATCTTTGAATAAACAGACGAGCCTTGTAGTTGATCAAATAAGTCGTCGATTCTCGGTAGTGGGTAGCGGTTCTTGATGGTAAGTTTGTTCAACTCTCGGTAGTTGATACACAACCTGAATGTACCATCTTTCTTCTTGACAAACAAAACAGGAGCTCCCCACGGTGATGTGCTTGGTCGAATGAAACTACGCTCTAAAAGTTCTTGTAATTGGCTTTGCAGTTCTTTCATCTCGCTGGGTGCGAGTCTGTAAGGAGCACGAGCTATTGGTGCAGCTCCTGGTACAAGATCTATTTGAAATTCAACGGATCGATGTGGGGGTAATCCCGGTAATTCTTTCGGAAATACATCGGGAAATTCTTTTGCGACGGGAACATCATTGATGCTCTTTTCTTCAGTTTGTACTTTCTCGACGTGTGCTAGAACAGCATAGCAACCTTTTCTTATTAGTTTTTGTGCCTTCAAATTACTAATAAGATGTAGCTTCGTGTTGCCCTTTTCTCCGTACACCATTAAGGGTTTTCCTTTTTCTCGTATAATGCGAATTGCATTTTTGTAACAAATGATCTCTGCTTTCACTTCTTTCAACCAGTCCATACCGATTATCACATCAAAACTCCCTAACTCTACTGGTATCAAATCAATCTTAAATATTTCGCTAACCAGTTTAATTTCTCGATTCCGACATATATTATCTGCTGAAATTAATTTACTATTTGCTAATTCGAGTAAAAATTTACTATCCAAAGGCGTCAATGGACAACTTATTTTAGCACAAAAATCTCTACTCATATAGCTTCTATCCGCACCCGAATCAAATAAAATGTAAGCAGATTTATTGTCAATAAGAAACGTACCCGTAACAAGCTCTGGGTCTTCCTGTGCCTCTGCCGCATTAATATTGAAAACTCTTCCGCGGCCTTGTCCATTCGTGTTCTCCTGGTTCGGGCAATTTCTAATAATGTGGCCCGGTTTTCCACATTTATAACAAACTACATTGGCATAACTTGCTCCGACACTACTTACTCCGCCATTACTCGTTCCGACACCATTTGTTCCTTTCGTTCTATTAACTCCTGGTCCGTAGACCTCACACTTCGCCGCGCTATGACCATTTCTTTTACACTTGTTGCAAAATTTGGTGCAGAACCCCGAGTGATTCTTTTCACACCTTTGGCATAGCTGCTTCTGATTGTTGTTGTTGTTGCGGTTATTATTGTTGTTGGGATGATTGTTGTAGTTGCTGTTGTTGTTGTTGTTGTTGTTGGGCCGTTTGTTGTAGTTGCGATTGATGTTGCGATTGTTGGGATAATTGTTGCGATTATTGTTGTAATTGTTGTTGTTGTTGTATTGGTGATTCTTATCACCGTTTTCCTCCCACTTTCTTTTGACTTGCTTCACATTGGCCTCTTCAGCAGTCTGTTCTTTAATTCTTTCTTCAATCTGGTTCACGAGTTTGTGAGCCATTCTACATGCCTGTTGTATGGAGGCAGGCTCGTGTGAACTTATATCTTCTTGGATTCTTTCCGGTAATCCCTTCACAAACGCGTCGATCTTCTCTTCCTCATCTTCGAACGCTCCCAGACACAATAGGCATAATTCTGTGAATCGTCTTTCGTACGTGGTAATATCAAATCCTTGGGTTCGTAACCCTCTAAGTTCTGTCTTGAGCTTATTGACCTCAGTTCTGGGACGGTACTTCTCGTTCATTAAGTGCTTGAATGCTGACCACGGTAGTGCGTAAGCATCATCTTGTCCCACTTGCTCTAGATAGGTATTCCACCATGTTAACGCAGAACCTGTGAAGGTATGCGTAGCGTACTTCACTTTGTCCTCTTCAGTACACTTACTTATGGCAAACACCGATTCGACCTTCTCGGTCCACCATTTCAATCCGATCGGTCCTTCGGTTCCATTAAATTCTAAAGGTTTGCAGGCAGTGAATTCTTTGTAGGTGCATCCTACACGATTTCCTGTACTGCTAGATCCAAGGTTATTGTTGGTATGTAGCGCAGCCTGTACTGCGGCTATGTTTGAAGCTAGAAAAGTACGGAATTCCTCTTCATTCATATTCACGGTGTGTCGAGTAGTCGGTGCCATTTCCTTCAAAATAGTCAAATGGAACAAGTTAATCATACAGAATATTAATAGTAGTTAATAGTATTTCGTAGCATAATATGAACTCATTTATAAAAGCTTTTTCTTCATATTAGCGTTTTATAAGTTTAAATTCGGGTAGTACCTACCCGTTAAGTTCATACTTAGTAGCTAATATACAATTTAACTACTACAATTCTATATGAAAAACTGATTATAATAATATTTCGTGTTCAAACTTTTACACAATATTTTACAAACTTACAATACCGCTTATTTTACATATAGCATGAAATATAGCACACAATAAATTTGATACAAGATGGTTGTGAAGATAATTCTAGCTAGTACACAAGTCGTTCAGCAAAGGCAATAAAGACACGTAATTCATACGTCCAGAAACAAATCATGCATTCGGGTTTTACTAGGATTACTTCCCATCCTTGGTCTTGTGGAACATAACCGTTATGGCCGTTGATAAGACAGCGTGTTGTAACGTCGTCAAAGGGACGAGGGTTACGTAATGTCCAACAGTCCCGTAACAATCTAAAAACCTCATTTCTTACCCCAATTACCGACTCCGTCACTTGTGGGAACGTTTTGTTTAATAGTTGTAGGCCGATGTTCTTGTTCTCACTTTGGTGAGAAGCGAACATTACTAATCCGTAAGCATAACATGCTTCTTTATGTTGCATGTTAGCCGCTTTTTCTAAATCACGAAGTCCAATATTCAGATATATTTAGTCAAAATAATTTCTTAACCCATTGCGTAAAATAGCATTTGGGTTCCCCGCAATATATACGTCAAAGTAAACACATCGTAACTTATGGATTTCCCAATGTGATATCCCCCATCTTTCGAACGAAAGCCTTTTATAAACCAAGGCATTCTTGGAACGTTCTTCGAATGTCTTACAAACTGATCTCACCTTAAATAGTTGTGCCGAAGAATTCTGACCGACTCTAGACATGATTTCATCAATCATGTCTCCGGGTAAGTCTCTTAAAATATTGGGTTGTCTATCCATTTTGTGTTTTTATACTGTAAAATAGACAAGAGTTAGATTCATAAAAAAAAAATACTTATTAATACAAGCAATTTTTACATATATCATAAAGCATAAGCACACTATATTACATATATTACACCACACGAATACAGCTATCTTATTCCGACTCGCTTGTTTCTTCTTCTTCGGTTTTGGTTCGTTTTGCCAAGTTTCTAGGGATATATGATGTTCCCCTAATACGAGCCGTCGTTATCCACATTGGTTTAGAAAAACCTGGTGGTTTAGAGGTTCCCGGGTCATTGTTACAACTTAAGGACTTCGGGGGTTGACGATACATATAAAGTTCATCGGGGTTGGAATTAGATTTCTCTATTTTTATGCCCTTTCCCTTATTATTTTCTTTTGCCTTTTTAAAGTCAGTTGGGGTAATTTCTATAACATCATCGGAATTCTCGTCGGAATCCGATTCATCGGAGAATTGGTAATCCTCCCAATATTTTGCTTCCTTGGCGGAAACACCATTGACCATAATTAACCTTGGTCGGTTGGTTGAGGATTTTCTTTTACTTAACCGTTTTATTATTTTCCCCACCGGTTCTATTTCTTCATCCGGTTCCGATTCTTCTTCCGGTTCCGATTCTTCTTCTGGTTCCGACTCTTCTTCCGGTTCCTCTTCGGGAACTTGTGAATCAGTCCACGAATCATTCCAATTTACATTTGACTCTTCATTATTATTAGGTGAGTCAATGGGACTTGTTCTAGAGGTAGACATCTATCACATAATATCAAACGCGTTAAGAGATTAATATATCACATAATATTCACATGTTAAAAATATATAGTTTCCAACAAAATTTGTTAAGCAATCATTTTTCAAGTAAACACGGTCGAAGTCCAGACTCACTAATGCATCCTAACAAACTCGATAAGACACACTAATGCAAAATTCTGGTTCTCTAAGACCAACGCTCGGATACAAACTGAAATGTCCCGTTCTTATTGATTAAAAACGTTCCATATTAATTGATTTCGTTGCGAGGTTTTGACCTCTATATGAGACGTTTTTCAAAGACTGCATTCATTTTAAAACAAACCATAACCTTTATTTCATCAATAAAGGTTTAAAAAGCTTTACGTAGATTATCAAATAATGATAATCTAAAATATCCTGTTTACACACGACCATTACATAATGGTTTACAATACAAATATGTTACAACAAAATAAGTTTCTTGAATGCAGTTTTTATACAATATCATACAAGCATGGACTCCAAATCTCGTCCTTATGTAAGTATGCGACAGCGGAAGCTCTTAATAATCACCTGAGAATAAACATGCTTAAAACGTCAACAAAAATGTTGGTGAGTTATAGGTTTAACCTATATATATCAAATCATAATAATAGACCACAAGATTTCATATTTCAATACACATCCCATACATAGAGATAAAAATCATTCATATGGTGAACACCTGGTAACCGACATTAACAAGATGCATATATAAGAATATCCCCATCATTCCGGGACACCCTTCGGATATGATATAAATTTCGAAGTACTAAAGCATCCGGTACTTTGGATGGGGCTTGTTGGGCCCAATAGATCTATCTTTAGGATTCGCGTCAATTAGGGTGTCTGTTCCCTAATTCTTAGATTACCAGACTTAATAAAAAGGGGCATATTCGATTTCGATAATTCAACCATAGAATGTAGTTTCACGTACTTGTGTCTATTTTGTAAATCATTTATAAAACCTGCATGTATTCTCATCCCAAAAATATTAGATTTTAAAAGTGGGACTATAACTCACTTTCATAGATTTTTACTTCGTCGGGAAGTAAGACTTGGCCACTGGTTGATTCACGAACCTATAACAATATATACATATATATCAAAGTATGTTCAAAATATATTTACAACACTTTTAATATATTTTGATGTTTTAAGTTTATTAAGTCAGCTGTCCTCGTTAGTAACCTACAACTAGTTGTCCACAGTTAAATGTACAGAAATAAATTGATAAATATTATCTTGAATCAATCCACGACCCAGTGTATACGTATCTCAGTATTGATCACAACTCAAACTATATATATTTTGGAATCAACCTCAACCCTGTATAGCTAACTCCAACATTCACATATAGAGTGTCTATGGTTGTTCCGAAATATATATAGATGTGTCGACATGATAGGTCGAAACATTGTATACGTGTCTATGGTATCTCAAGATTACATAATATACAATACAAGTTGATTAAGTTATAGTTGGAATAGATTTGTTACCAATTTTCACGTAGCTAAAATGAGAACAATTATCCAATCTTGTTTTACCCATAACTTCTTCATTTTAAATCCGTTTTGAGTGAATCAAATTGCTATGGTTTCATATTGAACTATATTTTATGAATCTAAACAGAAAAGGTATAAGTTTATAGTCGGAAAAATAAGTTACAAGTCGTTTTTGTAAAGGTAGTCATTTCAGTCGAAAGAACGACGTCTAGATGACCATTTTAGAAAACATACTTCCACTTTGAGTTTAACCATAATTTTTGGATATAGTTTCATGTTCATAATAAAAATCATTTTCTCAGAATAACAACTTTTAAATCAAAGTTTATCATAGTTTTTAATTAACTAACCCAAAACAGCCAGCGGTGTTACTACGACGGCGTAAATCCGGTTTTACGGTGTTTTTCGTGTTTCCAGGTTTTAAATCATTAAGTTAGCATATCATATAGATATAGAACATGTGTTTAGTTGATTTTAAAAGTCAAGTTAGAAGGATTAACTTTTTTTTGCGAACAAGTTTAGAATTAACTAAACTATGTTCTAGTGATTACAAGTTTAAACCTTCGAATAAGATAGCTTTATATGTATGAATCGAATGATGTTATGAACATCATTACTACCTTAAGTTCCTTGGATAAACCTACTGGAAAATAGAAAAATGGATCTAGCTTCAACGGATCCTTGGATGGCTCGAAGTTCTTGAAGCAGAATCATGACACGAAAACAAGTTCAAGTAAGATCATCACTTGAAATAAGATTGTTATAGTTATAGAAATTGAACCAAAGTTTGAATATGATTATTACCTTGTATTAGAATGATAACATACTGTAAGAAACAAAGATTTCTTGAGGTTGGATGATCACCTTACAAGATTGGAAGTGAGCTAG
Source organism: Rutidosis leptorrhynchoides (assembly GCF_046630445.1). Lineage (NCBI taxonomy): Eukaryota > Viridiplantae > Streptophyta > Magnoliopsida > Asterales > Asteraceae > Rutidosis > Rutidosis leptorrhynchoides. The sequence continues at coordinate 449,455,912 of NC_092333.1, read as the reverse complement.
CAAACTTGAAAGTATCCTTGATTTTATGAAACTAGAACTTTTGGAATTTATGAAGAACACTTAGAACTTGAAGATAGAACTTGAGAGAGATCAATTAGATGAAGAAAATTGAAGAATGAAAGTGTTTGTAGGTGTTTTTGGTCGTTGGTGTATGGATTAGATATAAAGGATATGTAATTTTGTTTTCATGTAAATAAGTCATGAATGATTACTCATATTTTTGTAATTTTATGAGATATTTCATGCTAGTTGCCAAATGATGGTTCCCACATGTGTTAGGTGACTCACATGGGCTGCTAAGAGCTGATCATTGGAGTGTATATACCAATAGTACATACATCTAAAAGCTGTGTATTGTACGAGTACGAATACGGGTGTATACGAGTAGAATTGTTGATGAAACTGAACGAGGATGTAATTGTAAGCATTTTTGTTAAGTAGAAGTATTTTGATAAGTGTATTGAAGTCTTTTAAAAGTGTATAAATACATATTAAAACACTACATGTATATACATTTTAACTGAGTCGTTAAGTCATCGTTAGTCGTTACATGTAAGTGTTGTTTTGAAACCTTTAGGTTAACGATCTTGTTAAATGTTGTTAACCCAATGTTTATAATATCAAATAAGATTTTAAATTATTATATTATCATGATATTATCATGTATGAATATCTCTTAATATGATATATATACATTAAATGTCGTTACAACGATAATCGTTACATATATGTCTCGTTTCGAAATCATTAAGTTAGTAGTCTAATTTTTACATATGTATTTCATTGTTAATACACTTAATAATATATTTACTTATCATTTAACATAATTAACCAAGTATATCAATATCTTAATATGATTCATATGTACCTAGTAAGACGTTGTTATAACGATAATCGTTATATATATCGTTTTCGAGTTTCTTAAATTAATAGTCTCATTTTTATGTATATAACTCATTGTTAAAATACCTAATGAGATACATACTTATAATAAAATCATGTTAACTATATATATAACCATATATATGTCATCGTATAGTTTTTACAAGTTTTAACGTTCGTGAATCACCGGTCAACTTGGGTGGTCAATTGTCTATATGAAACATATTTCAATTAATCAAGTCTTAACAAGTTTGATAGCTTAACATGTTGGAAACATTTAATCATGTAAATATCAATCTCAATTAATATATATAAACATGGAAAAGTTCGGGTCACTACATTAACGCAGAACCTGTGAAGGTATGCGTAGCGTACTTTACTTTGTCCTCTTCAGTACACTTACTTATGGCAAACACCGATTCGACCTTCTCGGTCCACCGTTTCAATCCAATCGGTCCTTCGGTTCCATCAAATTCAAAGGTTTGCAGGCAGTGAATTCTTTGTAGGTGCATCCTACACGATTTCTTGTACTGCTAGATCCAAGGTTATTGTTGGTATGTAGCGCAGCTTGTACTGCAGCTATGTTTGAAGCTAGAAAAGTACGGAATTCCTCTTCATTCATATTCACGGTGTGTCGAGTAGTCGGTGCCATTTCCTTCAAAATAGTCAAATGGAACAAGTTAATCATACAGAATATTAAGAGTAGTTAATAGTATTTCGTAGCATAACATGAACTCATTTATAAAAGATTTTTCTTCATATTAGCGTTTTATAAGTTTAAATTCGGGTAGTACCTACCCGTTAAGTTCATACTTAGTAGCTAATATACAATTCAACTACTACAATTCTATATGAAAAACTGATTATAATAATATTTCGCGTTCAAACTTTTACACAATATTTTACAAACTTACAATACCTCTTATTTTACATATAGCATGAAATATAGCACACAATAAATTTGATACAAGATGGTTGTGAAGATAATTCTAGCTAGTACACAAGTCGTTCAGCAAAGGCAATAAAGACACGTAATTCATACGTCTAGAAACAAGTCATGCATTCTGGTTTTACTAGGATTACTTCCCATCCTTGGTCTTGTGGAACATAACCGTTATGGCCGTTGATAAGACAGCGTGTTGTAACGTCATCAAAGGGACGAGGGTTACTGAAAGGATCCATTCATATACATTATAAACGATTCACAATAGTTGATTACATCGCGAGATATTTGACCTCTATATGATACGTTTTACAAACATTGCATTCGTTTTTAAAAGACAAACTTTCTTTACATCTAAAATTGACGGCATGCATACCATTTCATATTACATCCAACTATAATTGACTTAATATTAATCTTGATGAACTCAACGACTCGAATGCAACGTCTTTCAAAGTATGTCATGAATGACTCCAAGTAATATCCTTAAAATGAGCTAATGCACAGCGGAAGATTTCTTTAATACCTGAGAATAAACATGCTTTAAAGTGTCAACCAAAAGGTTGGTGAGTTCATTAGTTTATCATAATCAATCATTTTCGTAATAGTAATAGACCACAAGATTTCTGTTTATAAATATATGTACACTCGCAAGTGTATAAAAGTATTCTATAAGTTGTAGGCACCCGGTAACAAGCCTTAACGTTCATGTTTTACCCTCTGAAGTACACCAGATCAGGTGTGTTTAATATAACCTCGAAGTACTAAAGCATCCCATAGTCAGGATGGTGTTTTTCAGGCCCAATAGATCTATCTTTAGGATTCGAGCCTACCGTACATAGACAAGTAGTTTAATGTTACCAAGCTAAGGGTATATTTCTGGTTTAAACCCACATAGAATTTGTTTTAGTACTTGTGCCTATTTCGTAAAACATTTATAAAACAGTGCATGTATTCTCAGCCCAAAAATATATATTGCAAAAGCAATTAAAAAGGGAGCAAATGAAACTCACAATACTGTATTTCGTAGCAATTATGTATATGACGGAACTGAACAAGTGCAGGGTTTGTCTCGGATTCACGAACGTATCAATATTGTGATTCAATATTGCAGGAAAGTACGTAGACGCAACGAAAATGATAAACGTTAGGTTGACCTCACGAGCAATACCCTCGAACAATACCCATAACCTCCATAGCTATAACCCATAATTTCCTTAGCTCTATCCCGTTTGAAAACTTATTTTGAAATCGTCTGAATATAACTCCGTCGTAGTATTTTATGTATACTAATAATATCTTGAAATAATACTAAGTAAATATATATATGTAATTCGATTGAGAGAGTTTAGAGAAATATATTTTCAAGTTTCTATGAAATAATGAAACCTATTGAATTCTATTTATAATAGATTTTTGAATTATTAAAGTGAATTATTAAAGTATGAATTATTAAAGTGAATTATTAAAGTATGAATTATTAAAGTGAATTATTAAAGTATGAATTATTAAAGTATGAATTATTAAAGTGAATTATTAAAGTATGAATTATTAAAGTGAATTATTAAAGTATGAATTATTAAAGTGAATTATTAAAGTATGAATTATTAAAGTATGAATTATTAAAGTGAATTATTAAAGTAAATTATTAAAGTTAAAGTAAAGTAAAAGTAAAGTAAAAGTAAAGTAAAGGTAAAGTTAAAGTATAGTAAAAGTATAAAACTATATACGTATAATACGCGTATATATAATATTAATTTAAATCGTTATATATATTTAATAAAATAAAATATAAATATCGTTATCTTTATCATACTGGTTAAGTAATGAGTTGTCAAAAGTGGTTCTAGATATTTATAAAAGTTATATACGTTTTAATAATAAAGTTCTTTTTAAACTGAAAACGTCTTTGTACTTTTGAAACTAAATTAACAGAATATTATGGAAACCAATTCCCCACTATCTTTTGTCTAACTTTCGTAAATGACACTTTTTGTTTTTATTTATAAATAGCTTTACAAATTATTCTGAATATCGTTAAGAGGAATAGATTTTCTCAAATCATAGTGGACCTCTCAACAGAGACTTGTAATCATAATTCAATGTTTATGATAATTCAATCATTTAATATATTTTTTTAATTTCATTGAAAATCATATTGAAACAAATACGTTCATGTAAGTTATTATACGTTTAATACTTTATTAATATTCTCAAGTTATAATACATATATACATATACATATCTATTTATATATAATGATTCGTGAATCGTCGGAATTTGGTCGAGGTTATAATGAATGTATGAACACAGTTTAAAATTCTTGAGATTTAACTTAACAAACTTTGCTTATCGTGTCGGAATAATATAAAGATTAAAGTTTAAATTTGGTCGGAAATTTCCGGGTCGTCACAGTACCTACCCGTTAAAGAAATTTCGTCCCCGAAATTTGATAGAGGTCGTCATGACTAACAATGAGAATGTTATTATAACGATTATAGAGTTTTATCATGTTCAAGAAGAATGGATAAAATAATTCGATTAATCGAAACGTGTGAGTGAAGTTATCGTAAATGAATGAAATAAGATAATAGTGATTCGTCGTATCTTTTGACCTCATCACGATTGATCTCCGAAAAGAAAATCTTTGTAATCTATATTGGATTTGATTATTCGGTGATTAAGGAAATTATGATCCTCTTCGAATTAATGCGATAATCCATTTTGATTTCTCTGTCGGATATTTCACTATAAATCCACCTCATTTGTTTTCTTACAACTCACACCTTCTCAACTCATATTTTAAAGTATTTGTCAATATACTTCATCCAGTGCTGATTCTTGATATACTCCTCACTTTCATATCTGTCGCTCTTCTTTTTCATCTACCTCTGGAAGAATCTATTTACTTCTACTATACTCTTGGTTTTATTGTGTTTTTAGTTCTCCCGTGTCTTTATATTGCTATATGCATTGATATATACGGTTTGTGATTTCAGGGTTGTTGTTGGGTTTTATATCTTCCCTTATATTTCAAAGTCCTTGCTTCTTCTATAATCATTGTCATTCCCAATTAATGCTCTCTTTTATTTGCTGCGATTTATACCCCAATTTCTATTTCGGAGTTTTGTCCTTTCGTTTCTTCTTCTTGCGATTAAGCACCGCTTGTAATGGTCCAGAATTCGCATATTTGAATTTCGGAATGAACATTGTTAATGTTCTAAGAAGTAAATTGTAATGACACGATCTTGACTTGTCAAATTACTAGAATACCTCGAAAAAGGCCGAATCATCAAGAAATATTTTCTTGATATTTTAGAGGTTAAAGAGAATACAAGAGTCGTGTAACATAGCACATGATGACGTTATGATCTGTGAATCATCACGTTCCATTTAGAAACTCAGCATGACTTAATGTAATATAATCACGTTGATCAAGTGTCATTATATTATACTAGTTCATGCTTCAGTTCACAACACTACTTCAAAAATATTCCTATTTTAAATTCGAAAGTTTCAGAATTTAGAAACTAAAATAGTTTCTTTTACGATGTAATACAGACAACACGAAGAGGTAAATGATTTCAGATAAGAATAATTATGGAAATATCTTCAGAAATATGGAGGATATTTATAATGAAAGATACGATGATATCTTAAAATTTCTAATATCAGAGGATGATGAAGAATATTGTCCGTAAGAGTTTAGAGTCAGGAGCAAGGTATTCGATAATGACTTCAGCAGACACGGAATCATTTAAATTCTTTGAAGGTAGATTTCGTCCTTGTGATTTATCCACAGCCTTCTTCATGGTTTGCTCAATCCGTATTTTTCAGTACCAAATATTCTCTTTTTCTGAGCTTTACCAACACACTACTCTTTATCATCAAACTTTTTACTGTTAAGGTCGTTTATAGTTTTTGCTGCTTCATCAGTATTTCGAGAACTAGTTCGCAGTTTAGGGTGTTTTTCAGAAACTTCACATTCAAAGTATATAAGTCCAGAAGATAGACACATATAATTGTTGGCGTAGACATGCTGCGAGATTTCAAAATACTGATTGCTAATTTCCGATGATTCGTATGGCAATTCTCGTTACAAGATGCAGATGAGTAAATGATGGGGTTTTGATAAATATAAAGATTTTTCGGAAAGTCAAAGATCAATGAAGTTGTTAATAAGTTTACTGCTAATGTGGCGAGATATGAAAGGTTCCCCGGTAATAATGATGAAGGGGTAATCATTATAATAAGGCTTATTCGAATGAACAATTGAAGCTGGTTTGCTGGAGCTGTGACAAAACCGTCTATTTTTAGAAGGGATTGGAAAGTTATTTTAGCTAGTAAATTCCAAAAGGTCTGACATGGATACATGTTAAATTATGACTTTGGTTTCAAGAGTTTTTCAGGTACGTAACTGTGGATAACATGTGGTTGGATCATCATCTCGATTGTTCATTATTTGAAGTGTCTTCAGGTATTTCGAAGGGCTTGAACACAGATTATAATCGTTAATATACATACAATGTTCTAACACAGTTTTGAAGTTAAAGTATAGCTTTAAAAGATGTAAGAATCTAAGAGTGATGATACCGGTTATAACTTGAATTGAATTCGGCGATTTCAAAATCAGAATATGTAATTAGATTTTTGAATGAGTATGGTTGTTTTGATTTCTATAAAAGAATGTATATTGTTGTGAAAGTAGGGAGTATAATGGATAATTTGCTGAATCAGATTCGAAGAATGTAACATATTAATTGTGAATTTATATATCCCTCGGGTATTACCTACCCGTTAAAAAAAATTGTCACAATTAATATTTTGTACAAAAGAATTTTATTACAGTCTTTATGGAAATATATGTGTATATTTCTTCAGATGTAATATTGATTTAATGAGTTAATATTAAATTAAACTCACTTAATTTATAGTTAAGGCTAGGATAGATAATTTCTAGACTTTAGAAATTACATAATCGTCGTAGAATGTTTTCCCAATGAAGTTATGAATCAATACTTCATCGTTGTGGTATTCCTTAGTATCTACAGGGCGTATGACGTCGATGCTCATGGGACAGATTGTGAAGTTGAGGTTTGCGATGCGGTTGTTGTTGGTGGTGGTAATGGTACTGTTGATGTTGTTGATGGTGGTACTGGTTATGTTGTTGGTGCTGCTGCTGGTGTTTGTAACCTTTGCACCATAATCTCCAAAGCCACTACCCGAGCGCGAAGCTCGTTGACTTCTTCTATTACACTGGGTTGATTGTTGGTTCGGATGAGCGGATAGATAAGATCTAGAATTTGGTGTAGTATATAATCATGACGAGATACTCTGGAAATGAGAGAGAAAATGGTGTTTCGGACAGGTTCGCCGGTAAATGCTTCAGGTTCATTGCCAAGAGGGCAATGTGGTGGATGAAAGGGATCACCTTCTTCTTGTCTCCAATGGTTAAATAGATTACGAACTCATCCCCAATTCATCCAAAATAGATTATGGCTAGTTGGTTGATCCATTTCGGTCATGCTGCTTTCGGAGCTCATGTGAAAATCCATATCGGCATAGCTGTCGGAATCTGAGGAACTCGAACTGGTTGAGGGATCCATCTTGTATGATCAGGGAAAGAATTTTTGGTATGAAATAGATTGTAGAATTTAGATTTGGTATTCTTCAATACATAATTTACATATGTATATATAATACCAATATCCCATAAATTACGGAGGAATCTTTGAAAGATGTCAATCAAAGTTCACAGTAACAGATATGCTAAGATAAGAATTCGTCTATACATTATTATGCAATAAATGTAGGAAAACGCGTCTAGACTTCAGAATGATAAGCAGGTAATTTCCTAAGGATGGTAAGTAGATGATTTCCGACTAAAAATGATAAGCAAAACTTTTGACATGCAGACACGGTCGAAGTCCAGACTCACTAATGCATCTTAACAACTATCAGCTAGACACACTAATGCAAGACCTGGTTCGCTAAGACCATCGCTCTGATACCAACTGAAAGGATCCATTCATATACATTATAAACGATTCACAATAGTTGATTACATTGCGAGATATTTGACCTCTATATGATACGTTTTACAAACATTGCATTCATTTTTAAAAGACAAACTTTCTTTACATCTAAAATTGACGGCATGCATACCATTTCATATTACATCCAACTATAATTGACTTAATATTAATCTTGATGAACTCAACGACTCGAATGCAACGTCTTTCAAAGTATGTCATGAATGACTCCAAGTAATATCCTTAAAATGAGCTAATGCACAGCGGAAGATTTCTTTAATACCTGAGAATAAACATGCTTTAAAGTGTCAACCAAAAGGTTGGTGAGTTCATTAGTTTATCATAATCAATCATTTTCGTAATAGTAATAGACCACGAGATTTCTGTTTAGAAATATATGTACACTCGCAAGTGTATAAAAGTATTCTATAAGTTGTAGGCACCCGGTAACAAGCCTTAACGTTCATGTTTTACCCTCTGAAGTACACCAGATCAGGTGTGTTTAATATAACCTCGAAGTACTAAAGCATCCCATAGTCAGGATGGGGTTTGTCAGGCCCAATAGATCTATCTTTAGGATTCGCGCCTACCGTACATAGACAAGTAGTTAAATGTTACCAAGCTAAGGGTATATTTCTGGTTTAAACCCACATAGAATTTGTTTTAGTACTTGTGCCTATTTCGTAAAACATTTATAAAACAGTGCATGTATTCTCAGCCCAAAAATATATATTGCAAAAGCAATTAAAAAGGGAGCAAATGAAACTCACAATACTGTATTTCGTAGCAATTATGTATATGACGGAACTGAACAAGTGCAGGGTTTGTCTCGGATTCACGAACGTATCAATATTGTGATTCAATATTGCAGGAAAGTACGTAGACGCAACGAAAATGATAAACGTTAGGTTGACCTCACGAGCAATACCCTCGAACAATACCCATAACCTCCATAGCTATAACTCATAATTTCCTTAGCTCTATCCCGTTTGAAAACTTATTTTGAAATCGTCTGAATATAACTCCGTCGTAGTATTTTATGAATACTAATAATATCTTGAAATAATACTAAGTAAATATATATATGTAATTCGATTGAGAGAGTTTAGAGAAATATATTTTCAAGTTTCTATGAAATAATGAAACCTATTGAATTCTATTTATAATAGATTTTTGAATTATTAAAGTGAATTATTAAAGTATGAATTATTAAAGTGAATTATTAAAGTATGAATTATTAAAGTGAATTATTAAAGTATGAATTATTAAAGTATGAATTATTAAAGTATGAATTATTAAAGTGAATTATTAAAGTATGAATTATTAAAGTGAATTATTAAAGTATGAATTATTAAAGTATGAATTATTAAAGTGAATTATTAAAGTGAATTATTAAAGTTAAAGTAAAGTAAAAGTAAAGTAAAAGTAAAGTAAAGGTAACGTTAAAGTATAGTAAAAGTATAAAACTATATACGTATAATACGCGTATATATAATATTAATTTAAATCGTTATATATATTTAATAAAATAAAATATAAATATCGTTATCTTTATCATACTGGTTAAGTAATGAGTTGTCAAAAGTGGTTCTAGATATTTATAAAAGTTATATACGTTTTAATAATAAAGTTCTTTTTAAACTGAAAACGTCTTTGTACTTTTGAAACTAAATTAATAGAATATTATGGAAACCAATTCCCCACTATCTTTTGTCTAACTTTCGTAAATGACACTTTTTTTTTTATTTATAAATAGCTTTACAAATTATTCTGAATATCGTTAAGAGGAATAGATTTTCTCAAATCATAGTGGACCTCTCAACAGAGACTTGTAATCATAATTCAATGTTTCTGATAATTCAATCATTTAATATATTTTTTTAATTTCATCGAAAATCATATTGAAACAAATACGTTCGTGTAAGGTATTATACGTTTAATACTTTATTAATATTCTCAAGTTATAATACATATATACATATACATATCTATTTATATATAACGGTTCGTGAATCGTCGGAATTTGGTCGAGGTTATAATGAATGTATGGACACAGTTTAAAATTCTTGAGATTTAACTTAACAAACTTTGCTTATCGTGTCGGAATAATATAAAGATTAAAGTTTAAATTTGGTCGGAAATTTCCGGGTCGTCACAGTTACGTAATGTCCAACAGTCCCGTAACAATCTAAAAACCTCATTTCTTACCCCAATTACCGACTCCGTCACTTGTGGGAACGTTTTGTTTAATAGTTGTAGGCCCATGTTCTTGTTCTCACTTTGGTGAGAAGCGAACATTACTAATCCGTAAGCATAACATGCTTCTTTATGTTGCATGTTAGCTGCTTTTTCTAAATCACGAAGTCCAATATTCGGATATATTGAGTCAAAATAATTTCTTAACCCATTGCGTAAAATATCATTTGGGTTCCCTGCAATATATGCGTCAAAGTAAACACATCGTAACTTATGGATTTCCCAATGTGATATCCCCCATCTTTCGAACGAAAGCCTTTTATAAACCAAGGCATTCTTGGAACGTTCTTCGAATGTCTTACAAACTGATCTCGCCTTAAATAGTTGTGCCGAAGAATTCTGACCGACTCTAGACAAGATTTCATCAATCATGTCTCCGGGTAGGTCTCTTAAAATATTGGGTTGTCTATCCATTTTGCGTTTTTATACTGTAAAATAGACAAGAGTTAGATTCATAAAAAAAATACTTATTAATACAAGAAATTTTTACATATATCATAAAGCATAAGCACACTATATTACATATATTACACTACACGAATACAACTATCTTATTCCGACTCGCTTGTTTCTTCTTCTTCAGTTTTGGTTCGTTTTGCCAAGTTTCTAGGGATATATGATGTTCCCCTAATACGAGCCGTCGTTTTCCACATTGGTTTAGAAAAACCTGGTGGTTTATAGGTTCCCGGGTCATTGTTACAACTTAAGGACTTCGGGGGTTGACGATACATATAAAGTTCATCGGGGTTGGAATTAGATTTCTCTATTTTTATGCCCTTTCCCTTATTATTTTCTTTTACCTTTTTAAATTCAGTTGGGGTAATTTCTATAACATCATCGGAATTCTCGTCAGAATCCGATTCATCGGAGAATTGGTAATCCTCCCAATATTTTGCTTCCTTGGCGGAAACACCATTGACCATAATTAACCTTGGTCGGTTGGTTGAGGATTTTCTTTTACTTAACCGTTTTATTATTTCCCCCACCGGTTCTATTTCTTCATCCGGTTCCGATTCTTCTTCCGGTTCCGATTCTACTTCCGGTTCCGACTCTTCTTCCGGTTCCTCTTCGGGAACTTGTGAATCAGTCCACGAATCATTCCAATTTACATTTGACTCTTCATTATTATTAGGTGAGTCAATGGGACTTGTTCTAGAGGTAGACATCTATCACATAATATCAAACGCGTTAAGAGATTAATATATCACATAATATTCACATGTTAAAAATATATAGTTTCCAACAAAATTTGTTAAGCAATCATTTTTCAAGTAAACACGGTAGAAGTCTAGACTCACTAATGCATCCTAACAAACTAGATAAGACACACTAATGCAAAATTCTGGTTCTCTAAGACCAACGCTCGGATACCAACTGAAATGTCCCGTTCTTATTGATTAAAAACGTTCCATATTAATTGATTTCGTTGCGAGGTTTTGACCTCTATATGAGACGTTTTTCAAAGACTGCATTCATTTTTAAAACAAACCATAACCTTTATTTCATAAATAAAGGTTTAACAAGCTTTACTTAGATTATCAAATAATGATAATCTAAAATATCCTGTTTACACACGACCATTACATAATGGTTTACAATACAAATATGTTACATCGAAATCAGTTTCTTGAATGCAGTTTTTACACAATATCATACAAATATGGACTCCAAATCTTGTCCTTATTTTAGTATGCAACAGCGGAAGCTCTTAATATTCACCTGAGAATAAACATGCTTTAAACGTCAACAAAAATGTTGGTGAGTTATAGGTTTAACCTATATATATCAAATCGTAACAATAGACCACAAGATTTCATATTTCAATACACATCCCATACATAGAGATAAAAATCATTCATATGGTGAACACCTGGTAACCGACATTAACAAGATGCATATATAAGAATATCCCCATCATTCCGGGACACCCTTCGGATATGATATAAATTTCGAAGTACTAAAGCATCCGGTACTTTGGATGGGGCTTGTTAGGCCCAATAGATCTATCTTTAGGATTCACGTCAATTAGGGTGTCTGTTCCCTAATTCTTAGATTACCAGACTTAATAAAATGGGGCATATTCGATTTCGATAATTCAACCATAGAATGTAGTTTCACGTACTTGTGTCTATTTTGTAAATCATTTATAAAACCTGCATGTATTCTCATCCCAAAATATTAGATTTTAAAAGTGGGACTATAACTCACTTTCACAGATTTTTACTTCGTCGAGAAGTAAGACTTGGCCACTGTTGATTCACGAACCTATAACAATATATACATATATATTAAAGTATGTTCAAAATATATTTACAACACTTTTAATATATTTTGATGTTTTAAGTTTATTAAGTCAGCTATCCTCGTTAGTAACCTACAAGTAGTTGTCCACAGTTAGATGTACAGAAATAAATCGATAAATATTATCTTGAATCAATCCACGACCCAGTGTATACGTATCTCAGTATTGATCACAACTCAAACTATATATATTTTGGAATCAACCTCAACACTGTATAGCTAACTCCAACATTCACATATAGAGTGTCTATGGTTGTTCCGAAATATATATAGATGTGTCGACATGATAGGTCGAAACATTGTATACGTGTCTATGGTATCTCAAGATTACATAATATACAATACAAGTTGATTAAGTTATGGTTGGAATAGATTTGTTACCAATTTTCACGTAGCTAAAATGAGAAAAATTATCCAATCTTGTTTTACCCATAACTTCTTCATTTTAAATCCGTTTTTAGTGAATCAAATTGCTATGGTTTCATATTGAACTCTATTTTATGAATCTAAATATAAAAAGTATAGGTTTATAGTCGGAAAAATAAGTTACAAGTCGTTTTTGTAAAGGTAGTCATTTCAGTCGAAAGAACGACGTCTAGATGACCATTTTAGAAAACATACTTCCACTTTGAGTTTAACCATAATTTTTGGATATAGTTTTATGTTCATAATAAAAATCATTTTCTCAGAATAACAACTTTTAAATCAAGTTTATCATAGTTTTTAATTAACTAATCCAAAACAGCCTGCGATGTTACTACGACGGCGTAAATCTGGTTTTACGGTGTTTTTCGTGTTTCCAGGTTTTAAATCATTAAGTTAGCATATCATATAGATATAGAACATGTGTTTAGTTAATTTTAAAAGTCAAGTTAGAAGGATTAACTTTTGTTTGCGAACAAGTTTAGAATTAACTAAACTATGTTCTAGTGATTACAAGTTTAAACCTTCGAATAAGATAGCTTTATATGTATGAATCGAATGATGTTATGAACATCATTACTACCTCAAGTTTAGTAGGTAAACCTACTGGAAGTGACAAGAAATGATCTAGCTTCAAAGGATCTTGGATGGCTTGAAAGTTCTTGAAGTAGGATCATGACACAAAAACAAGTTCAAGTAAGATTTTTACTCGAATTAAGATAGTTTATAGTTATAGAAATTGAATCAAAGTTTGAATATGAATATTACCTTGAATAAGAAAGATAACCTACTTATATAACAAAGGTTTATTGATCTTAGATGATTACTTGGAATGGATTAGAAAGCTTGGAAGTAAATTAGTAAACTTGAAGGGATTTTTAAAGTATTCTTGAAGTGTTCTTCCTATGATGATTATAGCTTGATTCTTGAAGTGATTTTTGATGAAGATGATGATTAACTACTGGAAAAATACGTTCATAATAGTGTGTGTGTGTGTGTGTGTTGAGAGAGAATTAGAAAGAGAATTGAAAGTGAAATGGAGTGAATGATGAGTGGTAATTGGTGAGTGGTGAGTGGGGTTAAAAGGAGTTCTAGTTAGTTGACTAGCTCATGGTAGAAGTTAAAATTGATTAGTCATACATGACATAATTAAGAGTGGAATCCCATGCTAGTTCCTATTGGTATATACCCATAGTAAGTACGTTTTGAAGCTGTGTATAATACGGGTAAGAATACGACTAGAATTCTTGATGAAAGAAAAGAATGGGAAAGTAACTGTAACCATTTTCGTTAAGTATGAGTGTTTTGATATATGTCTTGAAGTCTTCCAAAAGTATTTTAATACATCTAAATACACTACATGTATATACATTTTAACTGAGTCGTTAAGTCATCGTTAGTCGTTACATGTAAGTGTTGTTTTGAAACCTTTAAGTTAACGATCTCAATTAATGTTGTTAACCCATTGTTTATTATATCTAATGAGATGTTAAATTATTATATTATCATGATATTATGATATATTAATATATCTTAATATGATATATATACATTTAAATGTCGTTACAACGATAATCGTTACATATATGTCTCGTTTCGAAATCCTTAAGTTAGTAGTCTTGTTTATATGTATATAACTCATTGTTAATATACTTATGGAGATACTTACTTATCATAATCTCATGTTAACCATATGTATATCCATATATATATCGTCATGTCATTTTTACAAGTTTTAACGTTCGTGAATCGCCGGTCAACTTGGGTGGTCAATTGTCTATATGAAACATATTTCAATTAATCAAGTCTTAACAAGTTTGATTGCTTAACATGTTGGAAACATTTAATCATGTAAATATCAATCTCAATTAATATATATAAACATGGAAAAGTTCGGGTCACTACACCTTACATATATCTCCGCCTAAGCAAACCACCCGACACTTTGGTACACTCAAGAACACCCCAATAACAGTCCACAAGTCGTGATGTACAGCCAACACACTACTTGCAACTTCAATTCAATCAAAAACGTGTTTTAGATGTAACGGGTGATTCGTGGCTCGGATTGAGATGACCCGAACATGAAAGTTCGTCCCACCATCAGTCCTAACACACTAACACACCCTAAAGTCACCAAATATGGTCACAAAGTCGGACAAAACCTGGTTCATACCAATATCACAATTCAATCTTAACAAAATACCATTTTGATCATAATTAGGGTTCCGGGAATCGAAACGACATGAATCCGGAGTCTAAAATTAATGTATTGATGAGAGGAACTCATCTAGATACTTTATTTTAACTTTTATAACAGTCACAATATCATAAATACATGAAATAGCTGCTGTCCCAATTTTATCAAATCGAAAACATGTATAATCGAGCAATTCTACGCATACAATCATCAATACAATAACATATTATCATCATACTATCAATATATAACCAAAATACAGAAATATAATGAAAAATCAAAAGTTATAGGGTTAGGGTTTATACCCTAATCGATAATCAAGAAGTATGATCACGTAGAGAAGAACGAGAGGAAAGCGATGTTGATGAAAGCCCTATGATCCAAGCAATAATTTTTGGTGAATTGATGATGATTTGGAGGTGTTGGGAGATGGCCATGAGGGAGGGAGAAGAGAGAATTTGCAAAAAAATAAAATTAGGTTTGATGGAATAAAATGTGGAAACAAAATGGAATGCAAAAATAAAAGAAATCAAGGCACTCCCCCCCCTTACAAGGGGTTCGGCCGATTTGGGTGAGGGGTGGGCCCCTTAGTGGGCCACTTTAAATATTTGATAAATTGATTTTAGCCCAAACGCTCGATCGAAACCCGAAACGAAAAAACACGACTACACGATTAAAAATTCAGAGAGATAACAAATACGCGACGAAAAATATATATAAATACTATATATAATCATATGACATTAAAATATCATATTTAAAATAATTAGGACTTAAAAATCCCAAAAGCTTGACCGTTGGTTTGAAAACCGAAAAGATTCGCCGGAGAGAAATCCGTGACACGTAGAAACGTATAATTTAAAATATGAATACAAATATTCACATAGAACATAATAATAAATATATTATTACAAAAATAATAATATAGGTCATAGAAATGACGTGGCACGAATAATAATTAACGGTTGTTAAATAATTAACGGCAAAAGATAACAGAAAAAGTAGGGTCGTTTTAGTGTGTCTTATCGAGTTTGTTAGGATACATTAGTGAGTCTGGACTTCGACCGTGTTTTCTTTAAAAACGATTGCTTAACACTTTTGTTGGAAACTATATATTATTAACATGTAAATATTATGAGATATATTAATCTCTTAATGTGTTTGATATTGTGTGATAGATGTCTACCACTAGTACAAATCCCATCGACTCACCTAATAATAATGAAGAGTCGAATATAATTTGGGAAGACTCACAAATTCCCTAAGAGGAACCGGAAGAAGAGGAACCGGAAGAAGAGGAACCGGAAGAAGAGGAATCAGAAGAGGAGGAACCGGAAGAGGAGGAACCGGAAGAAGAAGAGGTTCCGGAGGATGAAATTTTGATACCTACAGTAAATCGATTAAATAAAAGAAAATTATCAACCAATGGACCAAAGTTAAAAATGGTCAATGGTGTTTCCGCCAAGGAAGCAAAATAATGGGAAGATTACCAATTTTCCGATGAATCGGATCCTGATGAGGATTCCGATGATGTTATAGAAATTACCTCGACCTAATTTAATATGGCAAAAGAAAATAATAAGGGAAAAGGTATAAAAATAGAAAAACCTGATTCCAACCCAATGAACTTTATATGTATCGGCAACGTCCGTATTTCCTAAATTGTAACAATAACCCGAGAACCTCTAAACCACTAGGTTTTTCTAAACCATTGTGGAAAATGACGGCTCGTATTAGAGGAACATCATATATCCTAGAAAATTAGGAAAACGAACCAAGTCCGAAGAAGAAGAAACCAGTGATTCAGATTAGAGGGTTGTAATCATGTTGTGTATTATATGTATTGTAATGTGCTTGTACTTTTATGTTCTATGTAAAAATTGCTTGTATTGTTTGTTAATTATCTTTTACGAATCTAATCCTTGTCTATTTTATAGTATAAAAACACAAAATGGACGTTAAGGATAGACAACCAAAAAATTTAGAAGACCTACCAGGAGATATGATTGATGAAATCTTATCTATAGTCGGGCAGAATTCATCAGCACAATTAGTTACGGCAAAATTAGTTTGTCAAACGTTTGAAAGACATTCCAGGCATGCCTTAGTATATAAAAGGCTTTCCGTTGAAAGATGAGGTATATCACATTGGGGAGACTTTAAGTTACACCAAGTTTTCTTTAAGGCATTTAGTGCGGGAAACCCAGATGCAATTTTACGCTACGGGTTACGAACCTATTTTGACTCAACATATCCCAACATAGGACTCCGTTCTTTAGAAAGAGCTTCTAACATGCAACATAAAGAAGCATGTTATGCTTACGGGTTAGTGATGTTCGCTTCTTACCAAAGTGAGAAAAAGAACATCGGATTGCAACTTTTAAATAAAACCTTCCCACAAGTGACGAATTCAGTAGTTGGGGTGAGAAACAAGGTTTTTAGATTATTACGGGGCTGTTGGACATTACGAAACCCTCGTCCTTTTGACGACATTACAACATGCTGCCTAGCCAATGGTCATAACGGTTATTTTCCACAAGACCAAGGATGGGAAGTCGTCTTAGTAAAACCAGAATGCATGACTTGTTTCTGAACTTATGAATTACGTGTCTTTATTTCCTTTGCTGGACAACTTGCGTATTAACTAGATTTTTCTTCAAAACTGTCCTGTATCAAAATGTACTATATTTCATGTTATATGTAGTATAGCGAAGTTGTAAGTTTGAAGAATATTTGTATGTGATATATTATTATAATCAGTTTTTCATATGGAATTGTAGTAGTTGAATTGTATATTAGCTACTAAGTATGAACTTAACGGGTAGGTAGTACCCGAATTTAAACTTATAAAATGCTAATATGAAGAAAAAGCTTTTATAAATGAGTTCATATTATGCTACAAAATACTATTGACTACTCTTAATATTCTGTATGATTAACTCGATTCAGTTGGCTATTTTGAAGGAAATGGCACCAGTGACTCGTCAGAATTTGAACATGAGCGAGGAAGACTTTCGTGTTTTCCTTGCAGCAAACATAGCCGTAGTACAGGCTGCGATGCAAAATAACAATAACTCTGGATCTAGCAGTGGAACTTATTCCACAAGAAATCGTGTCGGATCCTCCTACAAAGAATTCACTGCCTGCAAACCTTTGGAATTTGATGGAACCGAAGGACCAATTGGATTGAAACGGTGGACCGAGAAAGTCGAATCGGTGTTTGCCATAAGTAAGTGAACTGAAGAGGACAAAGTTAAGTACGCTACGCATACCTTCACAGGTACTGCGTTAACGTGGTGGAACACCTATCTTGAACATGTAGGACAAAATGCTGCTTACGTACTACCGTGGTCGGCATTCAAGCAATTGATGAACGAGCAGTACCGTCCTAGAAACGAAGTCAATAAACTCAAGGTAGAACTTAGGGAGTTACAAACACAAGGGTTCGACATTACCACATATGAAACGATTCACAGAGTGGTGCCTATTGTGTCCTGGAGCGTTCGAAGATGAAGAAGAGAAGATCGACGCGTTTGTAAAAGGGTTACCAGTAAGGATTCAAGAATATGTGAGTTCACACGAGCCCGCTTCCATACAAAAGGCAAGTCGAATGGCTCATAAACTCATAAATCAGATTGAGGGAAGAATTAAAGAGCAGGCGGCCGAAGAAGCCAACACGAAACAACTCAAGAGGAAGTGGGAGGAAAACGGTGACAAGAGTCAACAGAACAACAACAACAACAATTACAACCACAATCGCAACAACTATCCCAACAACAGCAACAACAATCGTAACAATAACCATAATCCTAATAATAACTACAACAAACATCCCAACAACAACAACAACTACAACAACCGTTCCAACAACAATAACAATCTCAACAACAACCTCAATAACAACAACGGCAACAAAAACCAAAAATGCCAAAGGTGTAAAGAGTACCACCAGAATGGATTCTGCACGAAATTTTGCACCAAGTGTAAAATAACTGGCCATGGTGCGAAAAAGTGTGAGGTCTACGGACCAAAGTTTAACAGAACTAAAGGAACAAATAGTGGCGAAACAAGTAATGCCGCCTTTGTTTGTTATGGATGTGGAAAAATGGGCCACATTAGAAGTAATTGCCCGAATCAGGGGAATACTAATGGGCAGGGCCGCGGAAGAGTTTTCAATATTAATACGGCAGAAGCGCAGAAAGACCCAGAGCTTGTTACGGGTACGTTTCTTATTGATAATAAATCTGCTTATGTTTTATTTGATTCGGGTGCTGATAGAAGCTATATGAGTAGAGATTTTTGTGCTAAATTAAGTTTCCCATTGACGCCTTTGGATAGTAAATTTTTACTCGAATTAGCAAACGGTAAATTAATTTCAGCAGATAATATATGTCGGGATAGAGAAATTATACTGGGGGATGAAACGTTTAAAATTGATTTAATACCAGTCGAGTTAGGGAGTTTTGATGTAATAATTGGTATGGAATGGTTGAAAAAGGTGAGAGCAGAGGTCGTTTGTTACAAAAATGTGATTCACATTGTGCGTGAAAAAGGAAAACCTTTAATGGTGTACGGAGAAAAGAACAACGCAAAATTAAATCTTATTAGTAGTTTGAAGGCGCGGAAAATAATAAGAAAAGGTTGTTACATCATTCTAGCACACATCAAGGAAGTTAAATCTGAAGAAAAGAACATCAGTGATGTTCCCGTCGCAAAAGAATTTCCCGATGTATTTCTGAAAGAATTATCGGGATTACCCCCACATCGATCCGTTGAATTTCAAATAGACCTTGTACTAGGAGCTTCACCAATAGCTCGTGCTCCATACAGACTCGCACCCAGCGAAATGAAAGAATTACAAAGTCAATTACAGGAACTTTTAGAGCGTGGTTTCATTCGACCAAGTACATCACCATGGGGAGCTCCTGTTCTGTTTGTCAAGAAGAAAGATTGTACATTCAGGTTGTGTATCGACTACCGAGAGTTGAACAAACTTACCATCAAGAACCGTTACCCATTACCTAGAATCAACGATTTATTTGATCAACTACAAGGCTCGTCAGTTTTTTCGAAGATTGATTTACGTTCTGGGTATCACCAAATGCAGGTGAAGGAGGATGACATTCTGAAGACTGCTTTTAGGACGCGTTACGGTCATTACGAGTTTATGGTTATGCCATTTGGATTGACTAACGCACCAGCTGTGTTCATGGACCTCATGAACTGAGTGTGTGGGCTATATCTTGACAAGTTTGTCATTGTCTTCATCGATGACATACTTATTTACTCGAAGAATGATCAAGAGCACGAAGAACATTTGAAAAAAGTGCTAGAGTTGCTAAGAAAAGAAAAACTGTACGCTAAGTTTTCAAAGTGTGCATTTTGGTTAGAAGAAGTTCAATTCCTCGGTCATATAGTGAATAAAGAAGGTATTCAGGTGGATCCAGCAAAGATTGAAACCGTTAAAAAATGGGAAATCCCGAAAACTCCAAAACACATACGCCAATTTTTAGGACTAGCTGGTTACTACAGAAGGTTCATCCATGATTTTTCCAAAATAGCAAAACCCTTGACTGCATTAACGCATAAAGGGAAGAAATTTGAATGGAAGGATGAACAAGAAAAAGTGTTTCAATTGTTGAAGAAAAAGTTAACTACGGCACCTATATTGTCATTACCTGAAGGGAATGATGATTTTGTGATATATTGTGACGCCTCAAAGCAAGGTCTCGGTTGTGTATTAATGCAACGAACGAAGGTAATTGCTTATGCGTCTAGACAATTGAAGATTAACGAGCAGAATTATACGACGCATGATTTGGAATTAGGCGCGGTTGTTTTTGCATTAAAGACTTGGAGGTACTACTTATATGGGGTCAAAAGTATTATATATACCGACCACAAAAGTCTTCAACGCATATTTAATCAGAAACAACTGAACATGAGGCAGCGCAGGTGGATTGAATTGCTGAATGATTATGACTTTGAGATTCGTTACCACCCAGGAAAGGCAAATGTGGTAGTCGACGCCTTGAGTAGAAAGGACAGAGAACCTATTCGAGTAAAAGCTATGAATATAATGATTCACACTAACCTTACTAGTCAAATAAAGGAGGCGCAACAAAGAGTTTTAAAAGAGGGAAATTTAAAGGATGAAATACCCAAAGGATCGGAGAAGCATCTTAATATTCGGGAAAATGGAACCCGGTATAGGGCTGAAAGGATTTGGGTACCAAAATTTGGAGATATGAGAGAAATGGTACTTAGAGAAGCTCATAAAACCAGATACTCAATACATCCTGGAACGGGGAAGATGTACAAAGATCTCAAGAAACATTTTTGGTGGCCAGGTATGAAAGCCGATGTTGCTAAATACGTAGGGGAATGTTTGACGTGTTCTAAGGTCAAAGCTGAGCATTAGAAACCATCAGGTCTACTTCAATAACCCGAAATCTCGAAATGGAAATGGTAAAACATTACCATGGATTTCATCACTAAATTGCCAAGGACTGCAAGTGGTTTTGATACTATTTGGGTAATAGATGACTGTCTCACCAAATCAGCACACTTTCTGCCAATAAGAGAAGATGACAAGATGGAGAAGTTAGCACGACTGTATTTGAAGGAAGTCATCTCCAGACATGGAAAACCAATCTCTATTATCTCTGATAGGGATGGCAGATTTATTTCAAGATTCTGGCAGACATTACAGCAAGCATTAGGAACTCGTCTAGATATGAGTACTGCCTATCATCCACAAACTGATGGGCAGAGTGAAAGGACAATACAAACGCTTGAATACATGCTACGAGCATGTGTTATTGATTTCGGAAACAGTTGAGATCGACACCTACCGTTAGCAGAATTTTCTTACAATAACAGCTACCATTCAAGCATTGAGATGGCGTCATTTGAAGCACTTTATGGTAGAAAGTGCAGGTCTCCGATTTGTTGGAGTGAAGTGGGGGATAGACAGATTACGGGTCCGGAGATAATACAAGAAACTACCGAGAAGATCATCCAAATTCAACAACGGTTGAAAACCGCCCAAAGTCGACAAAAGAGCTACGCTGACATTAAAAGAAACGATATAGAATTTGAAATTAGAGAAATGGTCATGCTTAAATTTGCACCTTGGAAAGGCATTGT
This sequence comes from Rutidosis leptorrhynchoides, assembly GCF_046630445.1. Classification (NCBI taxonomy): domain Eukaryota; kingdom Viridiplantae; phylum Streptophyta; class Magnoliopsida; order Asterales; family Asteraceae; genus Rutidosis; species Rutidosis leptorrhynchoides. Next base: position 449,433,726 of record NC_092333.1, on the reverse strand, counting down.
TCGATTTGGTAAACGAGGGAAATTAAATCCAAGGTATATTGAACCATTCAAGGTTATTGATCATGTCGGGCCAGTAGCTTACCGACTTGAGTTACCTCAACAACTCGCGGCTGTACATAACACTTTCCATGTCTCGAATTTGAAGAAATGTTTTGCTAAAGAAGATCTCACTATTCCGTTAGACGAAATCCAAATCAACGAAAAACTTCAATTCATTGAAGAACCCATCGAAATAATGGATCGTGAGGTTAAAAGACTTAAGCAAAACAAGATACCAATTGTTAAGGTTCGATGGAATGCTCGTAGAGGACCCGAGCTCACCTGGGAATGAGAAGATCAGATGAAAAAGAAATACCCGCACTTATTTCCAGAAGATACGTCAACACCTCCAACTGCTTAAAATTTCGGGACGAAATTTATTTAACGGGTAGGTACTGTAGTGACCCGAACTTTTCCATGTTTATATATATTAAATGAAATTGATATTTATATGATTAAGTGTTTCCAACATGTTAAGTAATCAAACTTGTTGAGAATTGATTAATTGAAATAGGTTTTATATAGACAATTGACCACCCAAGTTGACCGGTGATTCACGAACGTTAAAACTTGTAAAAACTATAGGATGTCATATATATGGATATATATATATATATATATATATATATATATATATATATATATATATATATATATATATATATATATAGTTAACATGGTATTATGATAAGTAAACATATTATTAAGTATATTAACAATGAACTACATATGTAAAAACAAGACTACTAACTTAATGATTTCGAAACGAGGCATATATGTAACGATTATCGTTGTAACGACATTTAATTGTATATATATCATATTAAAATATATTAATACATCATAATATCATGTTAATGTAATAATTTAACATCTCATTTGATATAATAAACAATGGGTTAACAACACTTAACAAGATCGTTAACCTAAAGGTTTCAAAACAACACTTACATGTAACGACTAACGATGACTTAACGACTCAGTTAAAATGTATATACATGTAGTGTTTTAATATGTATTCATACACTTTTGAAAACTTCAAGACACTTATCAAAATACTTCTACTTAACAAAAATGCTTACAATTACATCCTCGTTCAGTTTCATCAACAATTCTACTCGTATGCACCCGTATTCGTACTCGTACAATACACAGCTTTTAGATGTATGTACTATTGGTATATATACTCCAATGATCAGCTCTTAGCAGCTCATTTGAGTCACCTAACACATGTGGGAACCATCATTTGGCAACTATCATGAAATATCTCATAAAATTACAAAAATATTAGTAATCATTCATGACTTATTTACATGTAAACAAAATTACACATCCTTTATATCTAATCCATATACCAACGACCAAAAACACCTACAAACACTTTCATTCTTCAATTTTCTTCATCTAATTGATCTCTCTCAAGTTCTATCTTCAAGTTCTAAGTGTTCTTCATAAATTCTATAAGTTCTAGTTTCATAAAATCAAGAATACTTCCAAGTTTGCTAGCTTACTTCCAATCTTGTAAAGTGATAATCCAACCTCAAGAAATCTTTCTTATTTATAGTAAGATATCTTTCTAATACAAGGTAATACTCATATTCAAACTTTGATTCAATTTCTATAACTATAACAATCTTATTTCGAGTGGAAATCTTACTTGAACTTGTTTTCGTGTCATGATTCTGCTTCAAGAACTTTCAAGCCATCCAAGGATCCTTTATAGCTAGATCTATTTTTCTCATTTCCAGTAGGTTTATCCTCAAAACCTGAGATAGTAATTATGTTCATAAAATCATTCGATTCATATATATAAAACTACCTTTTTCGAAGGTTTAAACTTGAAATCACTAGAACATAGTTTAGTTAATTCTAAACTTGTTCGCAAATAAAAGTTAATCCTTCTAAATTGACTTTTAAAATCAACTAGACACATGTTCTATATCTATGTGATATGCTAACTTAATGATTTAAAACCTGAAAACACGAAAAACACCGTAAAACTGGATATACGCCGTCGTAGTAACACCGAGGGCTGTTTTGGGTTAGTTAATTAAAAACTATGATAAACTTTGATTTAAAAGTTGTTCTTCTGGAAAAATAATTTTTCTTATGAACATGAAACTATATCCAAAAATCATGGTTAAACTCAAAGTGAAAGTATGTTTTCCAAAATGGTCATCTAGACGTCGTTCTTTCGACTGAAATGACTACCTTTACAAAAACGACTTGTAACCTGTATTTCCGATTATAAACTTATACTTTTTCTGTATAGATTCATAAACTTAAGTTCAATATGAAACCATAGCAATTGGATTCACTCAAAACGGATTTAAAACGAAGAAGTTATGGATAAAACAAGATTGGATATTTTTGCTTGTTGTAGCTACGTGAAAATTGGTAACAAATCTATTTTAATCATATCCTAGCTAACTTGTATTATATTATACATGTATTCTAATATATTATGTAATCTTGTGATACCATAGACACGTATACAAATGTTTTGACATATCATATCGACCCATCTATATATATTATTTGGAACAACCATAGACACTCTATATGCAGTAATGTTGGAGTTAGCTATACAGGGTTGAAGTTGATTCCAAAAATATATATACTTTGAGTTGTGATCTAGCCTGAGACGTGTATACACTGGGTCGTGGATTGGGTCAAGATAATATATATCAATTTATTTTCTGTACATCTAACTATGGACAACTAGTTGTAGGTTACTAACGAGGACAGCTGACTTAATAAACTTAAAACATTAAAACGTATTAAAAATGTTGTAAATATATTTTGAACATACTTTGATATATATGTACATATTTGTTATAGGTTCGTGAATCGACCAGTGGCCAAGTCTTACTTCCCGACGAAGTAAAAATCTGTGAAAGTGAGTTATAGTCCCACTTTTAAAATCTAATATTTTGGGATGAGAATACATGCAAATTTATAAATGTTTTACGAAATAGATACAAGTAAATGAAACTACTTTATATGGGTGAATGATCGAAGCCGAATATGCCCCTTTTTAGCTTGGTAGCCTAAGAATTTGGGAACAGACCCCCAAATTGACGCGAATCCTAAAGATAGATCTATCGGGCCCAACAAGCCCCATTCTGAAATTTGGAATGCTTTAGTACTTCGAAATTATCATGTCCAATGGGTGTCCCGGAATGATGGGGATATTCTATATGCATCTTGTTAATGTCGGTTACCAGGTGTTCACCGTATGAATGATTTTTATCTCTATGTATGGGATGTATTGAAATATGAAATCTTGTGGTCTATTATTTCAATTGATAAATATATAGGTTAAACCTATAACTCACCAACATTCTTGTTGACGTTTAAAGCATGTTTATTCTCAGGTAATTATTAAGAGCTTCCACTGTTGCATACTAAAATAAGGACAAGATTTGGAGTCCATGCTTGTATGATATTATGTAAAAACTGCATTCAAGAAACTTATTTTTGATGTAATATATTCTTATTGTAAACCATTATGTAATGGTCGTGTGTAAACTATATATTTTAGATTATCATTATTTGATAATCTACGTAATGCTTTTTAAACCTTTATCGATAAAATAAAGGTTATGGTTGTTTTAAAAATGAATGCAGTCTTTGAAAAATATCTCATATAGAGGTCAAAACCTCGCGAAGAAATCAATTAACATGGAACGTTTATAATCAATATGAACGGGACATTTCAATAGGCCAACGACATTAAACGAAGTTCAAATCAAATCGTTCGAATGGATCTCAAGACAAACGAGGAATTTTTTTTCTATAATGGCATCAATGGATTATAAATCCAAGCATCTTCGATGATCATGGCTAAGTTCTTTTGATATCTTGTTGTGAGGGTTTTTTCGTGTTTTTCTCTTGGTCTTCTAGTGGATGCTTCCCATGTTCGATGTTTAGTTCTTCCTAGTTATATATCCATGCTCTCACATGCTTGGTAATGTATTCTTATCTGTAGTAATTGTTAGACGGTAGTCGACATAGGTGACTCACATTATGTTGAATATGGAATGCATGAAATACATGTGTGTTAGAATGGTATTTGGTTTCACATGGAGCTTTTACATGTGCAAGTATTTACAAGTCAAAAATGGATGGTAGCCATTTATATGTTTCTAGTTTACATGTACCTAACACACATGTATGCAAGATTATAAATAGGTGTCCATGGAGAGATTTATATGTATCTAAGAGTGGGATCAAGTGATCCAAGAGAGGATCAAAGTATCACAAATGTAGTAAACATAGTTGATCGATAATATCAATGGAGTATGTTTCTTTGTGAGGTCAAGAGTTTTATTCTTGTAAGGAGTGTAAAAGAGTGTACGGGAAACTTAGATTTTATGCTAAAATCTAAGGGGCTTGGGTTTGGGTTTAACTCATGGTGTATTTTTTCTTGTACCGGGTTCTTTTATATTATAAGAACAAAGGAGACTCTTGGGGTGGACGTAGACAGGGTTTTGCTGAACCACGTTAAATCGTCGTGTTATCAGTTACTTTATTTGCTTTCTATTATTTCTCGCAAGTTTGTCTCAAACAAATTATATCCTCGCTTCCGCTAGTGTGGGTGCGCTAGGCAAGTTGTCATAACAAGTGGTATCAGAGCGTATCCAGGTTTATCGGATATTTTTTGGTTTGAGATGGCGGGAAATAGCGGTATGCAGTTTAAGGTGGAGCCTTTTGATGGAACCGGGAATTTCACCTTGTGGCAAGCAAGGGTGAAGGATGTCCTGGTTTAGCAGGGCTTGGCAAAGCCGTTAAAAGGTAAAAAGGACGGCAAGCCAGAAAAGATGACGGATGACGATTGAAATGACATCGAGGAAAGATGTGTCAGTACCATTCGCCTTTCCATCAGTGATAAGATCATTAATAATGTCAGTGGCGAGACAACCGCGACGGGGTTGTGGGTGACCCTCGAGAAGTTATATCTCGGGAAGAATATGATCACAAATCTAAACTTGAAGCATGATCTTTATCGGTTGAAGATGGGGGACGGCGGAAATATCATTGAACACATGAACGTGTTTAATGGTCTGGTGGATCAACTTGCAAAAGTTGAGGTTAATATTAAGGAAGAAGATAAGGCCCTTATTCTTCTTACCTTTATTCCCAGTTCGTATGATACTTTGGTTACTACTGTTCTTTACGGAAAGGCTACTGTAAAGATGGAGGAGGTAGTACCGGCACTTTTATCTCGGGATAAGAGACAAAGATCTGATGGCCGTTATGAGCATGAGTTTGCTTTGGTTGATCATGGAAATGGAAGGTTTACCGAAAAGAGATCTGGTAATAAAAGTAGGTTCAGATCAAGAGACAGTGTGAAGGGTGTTCAGTGCTTCAAATGTCAAGAGTAGGGTCATTACAAGAAGGATTGTCCACTCTGAAAGAATGGTGAAGATAAATCTGGGGGTTCATCAGCTGCAGTAGCAGTTAATGAGTCGGTTAATTTAGGAGATGTTCTCACAGTCTCTAAAGGTTCTACTTCTGCTCAAGATGAATGGATTTTAGATTCTAGTTGTATGATGCATGTGTGTTCCAAGAAAGCTTATTTTGATAAGCTAATATTAAAGAAAGTGAGGGTGCTAAGTTTAGGTGATGGTTCAACATGTGATGTTGAGGGTATTGGAATTGTGAAAATAAAATTGTTTCACGGAGCTGCTAACATTTTTGGTGGTGTGGCGTACGCATCAAAGATGTGCAAGAATCTAATTTCCTTAAGCCAGTTGGATTCTCAAGGATACGGCTATTCGGCCGTAGGTGGAGTTATGAAAATCACACGTGGCAGGAAGGTCCTGAAGAAGCAAGAGAAGTATGAGGGTTTATATCGTCTGGTGGCGAGTACAAAATGTACTCGTGTCTCGAAGGTTTTGAAAGCGTGCATGCGAGAAACAGGTCGGGAACATGTTGGGACATGTGTGACCAATGTAGACGATGGTGAGAAGGAAAATCCTACTGTGGTGGGAGAGGTGATTCGAAACTCCTCTCTGAAGTCAACCGGGTAAGTTGACGGGGTCAGCTGCACATGGTTATTGGCAGGTTTTATTTGAATCGAGGTTCAGGACCAAGGTGATTCAAGGTGTGTGCAGTGGTGGTAAGGAGGTCAATGGTGAAAGTACTAGATGTTAGTATTTTCGGTGACGAAGAAGATGTATTTTCGGTGACGAAGAAGATAAATGTTCGTCAAGGTGGAGATTGTTGGAAGGTAGTCAACATAGGTGACTCACATTATGTTGAATATGGAATGCATGAAATACATGTGTCTACGAATGGTATTTGGTTTCACATGGAGCTTTTACATGTGCAAGTATTTACAAGTCAAAAATGGATGGTAGCCATTTATATGTTTCTAGTTTACATGTACCTAACACACATGTATGCAAGATTATAAATAGGTGTCCATGGAGAGATTTATATGTATCCAAGAGTGGGATCAAGTGATCCAAGAGAGGATCAAAGTATCACAAATGTAGTAAACATAGTTGATCGATAATATCAACGGAGTATGTTTCTTTGTGAGGTCGAGAGTTTTATTCTTGTAAGGAGTGTAAAAGAGTGTACGGGAAACTTAGATTTTATGCTAAAATCTAAGGGGCTTGGGTTTGGGTTTAACTCATGGTGTATTTTTTCTTGTACCAGGTTCTTTTATATTATAAGAACAAAGGAGACTCTTAGGGTGGACGTAGGCAGAGTTTTGCTGAACCACGTTAAATCGTCATGTTATCAGTTACTTTATTTGCTTTCTATTATTTCTCGCAAGTTTGTCTCAAACAAATTATATCCTCGCTTCCGCTAGTATGGGTGCGCTAGGCAAGTTGTCATAACAGTAATAAAATTTGTTCGCCTTTAAAAAGAAATTGCATCATAGGAAATAGTGGTACATGTTTTGATCACTTTATAAATAATTTATAATATAGTGTAGAGCTACGATGGTGGAAACTAACGATAGTTGACGGTGGTGACAATGACGAGAGTCAATAACGATTGTGTTAAGTAGTGATGAGGGGTTTATTGAGAAAGATTGGTGAGTTACTACAAAGTTATCGTTACACATTTTTACAAATTTAAAACATAAAAAATAGAATCTTATAATTATTTTTAGGGATGTGATTCTCACACGCTACTTTTTTATCCATTTACACTTTTGTCTCATAAATTCACAGTTATGTCTCTAGATAATTGAACTTATATTATTATTATAAGTATAATTAAGGGTAAAATAGGTAATTAGGTGTACATGGATCAAAAAGTGGTGTGTGAGAATCACCTCCCTTACTTTTACAACTATTACACCTTCTTGAATAATTTTTATAACAACTATTAGTATTATTTCTGTGAAAAAAAATGCTTTCAAACTACATATAACCCATCCCATAACGAGAATATAGGTACAAGTGAACCTTACTATGGCACAAGTCCTAAGCTATCCATATAGAAAAAACACTAACAAGAAATAACAATAACAAACACAATCCCACTTATGTGATGTATCCTAAGATAAAATGTAGAAAATCTTTAAATATGAGTCATTACTTGAGTCCAGGTAAAACTATTTTAAGGTTAAGAAAGTCTTCCTTCCCTTTATACAGAAAAGAACACATTGTTTCAAAGGACCTCTGACCAATATATCCAATGTATCCATACATTTTTATAGTAATTACTAAGTGTGCGTTTGATTACCCCTTTCGATGCTGAATGTTTGAACTATTCAACATTCAATGCATTTGTTTATGACATTTGAATGATATATGATGTTGAATGGTTCAACATTCAGTGATGAACCATTATGAGTTGAATTACTCTTTTAACCATTAAAAACCTAAATTTTATGTTTTTTTTTTTGAAAGGCAAGCATTTTATAGATAAAAATAACAATACAATACAACTAGCAAGAAGCTAGAAAGGACACCGAAGCCACGAAAGAACACTCCTACGAAAAACCAACTTCCTAACCAACAAACATCACAAAAATGCTAAACACGAAGAACCACGACAAAATAACTCGAGCGACCCGAATAAAACAACCACACAACCCAAAACAAAATGAAACGAGAACATGAATGAGAAGCAAACTTATAAAGCCAATCACACAACACGTAGACCCTAATCCATAGCCTTCTACGATTCAGAGTCCGATGATGAAACCAAATCAGAATCGTAATCGCGATCATCATCGCAATCGCAATCGCAATCGCAATCGCAATCGCAATCGCAATCACAATCACAATAACAATTGCAATGACAATCGTCCTCACCCGAGTTCTTCATTAAATCATCGATAATAATCCTTTCATACCAAGTACGCTTCTCCCGACATCTTTTGCGCTTCCATTTTTTTCTTTCTTATACGTACTTAATAAAATGACTTTTAATCAAAGGCCTAAACTTTCGCTTCTTATATCGAAAACGAACTACCGAGCTACACCCATCAATTGGAGCACCATTCATATCTTTCGGCCCGTTAGAAACTTCACTAGATACACGTTTTCTGATTGAATTGTTTATCTCATGCACAGAAAAGTTGGACATGTTCTCTTTCTCCATATCAATCTCACTTGCATTATTAGAAAATGCATGCCTATTGTTCTCTTTCTCCATATCGATCCCACTTGCATTATTAGAAAATTCATGTGAGGACCCATGCCCATCACAACCATTTGAAAACTTTTGACTCTCAAGATTTGAGCCACTATCTTTATCATTTAAATTTGAATTTAAATTATTGAAAGAAGTGTTATTCTCATTGGAAACATTACATCCTTGTTTGGAGTTCAAGAAAGTAACTCCATAATCAACACAGCTAGACGACCTTTGTTCTCCCTCAACTTTTAAGCTACCTACACCATTACCTTTTTCCTTTTTAAAGTTTCCCGATAAACCTTCTGGACCCATAAATGAATCAACCGGGCAATTTTCTTGAGAATTTGGAACCTGCATATCGAACGACGAGATATTTGCACGCTTGTGACTTTCGAAAACTGAGTTTGAAACGTTGGAAGTAGGAGAGTGAACACCAAACGACGAGCTTTCCCCATCGGAATCACCATGAACTCCGGTCACCTCATATTGTTTTCCGGCAGCCGAACTTCTCTCATTATGGCTGAACTTGTTTTTGAAATCTAAAGGAACAATATTGTTAACTTATGATGAAGGTAAATCAGGTGAAGGGTGGACATGTGACACTACACAATTTGGATTTCGGCCATTTTCATTATTAACTGACGACCCATTTGATCCCATCTTTTCTCCACTTCCATTGATACACCCATCCTCTTCGACCAATGACCAACAATATTTATCCTTATTATAACTAAAAACTGTAGTGACCCGGAAAATTTTGACTAATTTTAAATCAAACTCTCGATACGACATTGTATTTTCAACACGATAAGCAAAGTCTGTTAGGTTGGATCTCAAAAATTTTGAACTGTTTCATATATTCAATTGATCTTCGACCATTCTCGACAATTCACGAACAACTATTTGTAAATAGTTACATATATATTTTAAATATATATATATATATATATATATATATATATATATATATATATATATATATATAAATATATATATAAATATTACTTGTAAATATAGAATATTATATTTAGTTGTTTAAAAGAATATAATTAATATATTTATTTACTTAAACTTGTTAATTAAGATTTGATATATATATATATATATATATATATATATATATATATATATATATATATATATATATATATATATATATATATATATATATATATATATATAATGTGTATATTGAAAATGAATGATTTCGATCCTAATTATTAAATGTCAATAACACTCGGTTGACGTTTCGTTAGTTTTAATATAGATATATTACATGTTCATGAAGGACTAAAATGAAAGTTGAACTGTAAATCGATTACGAAGATGTTAGATTTGTTAAAAATATTTTTACCTTTTTAAGTTTAAATATTAGTACTTCGTACATATAAATTGGAACAGAAAATAAATAATTATCGAACCTTTTTGATCAGGTTTCAAACATGAGTGAAATAATTAAATATATTTAATCTAAAAATTTGGGATTTTTAGGAAAACTTTTAAACGTTAACTGTTTAGCAATGGACACGATAGTACTATGAGGGAAATAAGTGTCGGTAGAAAGCTCCAAATTACAGGCTGCTATACTATTTGGAGTACTTTGTATGTTTGATTACTTTCATTCATAAAATTATATTATATATATATGGTTACATGTGTGAGTAAAGAAACACAAACTTCAATCCTCCACCAATTCCGAGCTACCTTCACCCTTCCTTCCCTTCTATGTCTAGTCTTTTGTTGCTAATCGATAACCATTAAAACATCACCCCTGGAATAACCATTGTTGGCCGATAACACCCACACTACTATCACCATCTTCGGTTTAACAAAAGAACGAAACCCATCACCACCTAACCACCACATCTTGCGTCAAATATTACTATTTCTTTTCTTGTTACTGTTAGGTAAACACCAAGCCAAACTGATGATAATATAACTGATATTTGTAATGTTATTGCTGCTACCCTGGTCGTGGTTAGTCGAAGATAAAACCCAAACGCAACTCATTTATTTTTCTTTTTCTTCTCTGATGTTCCTGATGTATTTTTTTTTGCAACCAACCAGACACCTTAGTTCAACCACCATCTATCTATCTCTATTATGATTCAAACACCACCTTCTAACCATCCTTGTTTGCCATCGCCTCCACAAAGACCGCCACCCTCCACCTGCAACTTTTCTATTTCTTTTTCATTGCTACAGCTGCTATAACTTAAACTGTCGCTGCTATACTTTGCTGATTAGAACCAAACCGCAACTCACTATTAATCACTGCTACATACTTGTTTCTGTCGCAGCTGCTATACTTTTTGTTTTCTGTTTTATTCGAACAACAAATCCATCGACAAACTTGCAAATCGTTTGACTGCCTACTTGTTGATTCTTTTCGTGTTTGTTTCTACTAATCAAATGGAACACACACATACTCACAATCATACGTCAAAGTATTCATGGGGTAATTTGAAGGAGAAGATGATTGTTTATTTGATATGGCCGACAAAAATTCTAAACAGATAACTACTTAATTTATTTTAATCGTTGCTTGTCTATTGCTTTAAACCGATGGCCAAGATTTTTATTTCACGTGCACCCTAATTAAGTTGTGAAACTATTATTTGTTGGGCTTATGTTTAGTTTATTTGGGCCGAGAAGTTTAAGGAATAGATGGGTGAAGCCACGTTAACAATTCTAGTATGCGTGTATTTTTTTTTTGTCCAAACAAACATAGCAAAATAAATAATTATATGATGATGATGACACAAGAAATTGATGATGATAAGTTTGTGGTAAAGATGATGATATATGTCATTGAAGGATGACGATGATGACAGCGAATCATGATACTGATTGTATGTTAAGATGTTAGAGTTTATTAGATAATCATGGTGATGTTAGTGAAGCTTTGATAATAAAGATGATGAATCATGTTCAAGGTGATGATAATGATATTCTGTGTACGACAATATTATACGGTGTATCATTATGATGATAATAATTGAGAGATGATTATGGTTATGGCAACGATGCATGATGATCATGATTATGAAGATGATGTTAAAATAATGATGATGATAGAATAGAGGAGATAGTGATAATGATCATGAAATGATATCGTGATAATGGTGGTGAATTGTTAATGGAAGTGATGTTTATAATTAAGTGATGATGACTAGAAATAAGTTTATGACAGTTATCGAAATGAAAATGGTATAAATATTGATGTTTAAGATGATGATGTTGTCGCTGATAGGAAAATAGAATTGATTCCATGTTTGTGGTGTTATCGAGTTAGCGGGACGTCGCGGGTTCAAACCCGGACTTGGGCATTTTTTTAAGGACTACTTCTATGAGATAGTATTACTATTACCATTATTATTATTATTATTATTATTATTATTTTTTTATTATTATTATTTTTATGATTATTATCGTATCATTATTAGTATTAATATAAGTATTAAAATGTACATTATCATTATAATTATTATGATTAATAGTTATTATTAAGTATTATTATTATTATCATTAATATCTTTATTAAAGCATTATAATATTAATATCATTATTATTATCATTATAGGTAAAATTTTATTATTATAGTTATCATAGTTATTATTATTACTACTATTATTATTATTATTATAAAAAATTATAAAAATTATCATTTTTGTTAGAATTATCATTATTATTAAAAATAGCATTTTAAATACTATTATTATCATTATTATTATTTTTAACATTATTTTTATTAGTATTGTTATTATTATTAGTCTAATTATTATTATCATAAAAAGATACAACTTCTTATTTATTATTATTAATATTATTTTATCAAATAACTATTAGTTATATAAAACTATACTTAATACATATAATATAACTAATATAATTATATATATACATGTGTTCAATTACAACTATGAATATTAATAAATATACAACTGATATAGGTTCGTGAATCCGGGGCCAACTCTGCATTGTTCAGTTTCGTCGTATGCATATTTTTACTACAAAATATCGTATTGTGAGTTCATTTGATTCCCTTTTACTCTTTACATTTTTGAGACTGAGAATACATGCGCTACTTTTACAACTGCTTTATTAAATGCTTTTGAAATATGTTTTGAACTGCGAATACATGACATTCTTTTATAAATGTTTGACGAGATAGACACAAGCAAAACATTCCTCGAATGAATTATGTGGACGTGATAATTGCCACCATTGAATTATGTGGACGTGATAATTGCCACAATTGATATGAATATTTTTCCCTGATTATTATTGCTTGGTAACCTAAGAATTAGGGAACATCACTAATTTTGAGAATTAGTGCACGCTTAATTGACGCGAATCCTAAAGGTAGCTACCGGGTTTAACACCCCCACCCAGAATGTTCACTAGAAGGAAGGGCTAGTGGGCGTGGTGTTTAGTACTTCGAAGTTTATATGATTATTATACAGACGAGATGTTCTATTTTGGGGATATTATTATGCGCATTATATGTTAAGGTCGGTTACCAAGCCAAGCAATGAAAGTAAAGTGAATGTTATGTATCGAGAGAATGATTTTTTACACAGGTTATATGTATGTTATTTTTGTGCACGGAATATGTGTACGGTTACTAAGATTTATGAAAAAAATGGATTTCGTACACGAGAAATGTGTATTGTATTTAAAAGACATCGCATGTATATTACAGGTGGGTATAGGATTCGAGCTCATTTGTACCATGCAGCATTTAAATCTTGTGGTCTATCAAAATGATGAATTTTATTGTTTTATGATAAACCTGTGAACTCACCAACCTTTTGGTTGACACTTGAAAGCATGTTTATTCTCAGATATGAAAGAAATCTTTCGCTGTGCATTTGCTTATTTTAAAGACATTATTTGGAGTCGATCATCGCAATGGGACCAGATGTTGGTGACTTCGTCCAGATGGATTAGGACGGGGTATGACATGTGGTATCAGAGCGGTAGTCTTAGCGAATCAGGTCTTGCATTAGTGTGTCTAACTGATAGTTGTTTAGATGCATTAGTGGGTCTGGACTTCGACCGTGTCTGCATGTCAAAAGTTTTGCTTATCATTTCGTATCGAAAATTACCTACTTATCATCCTTAGGAAATTACCTGCTTATCATTCTTAGTCTAGACACATCTTAATGCAATGATTGCATGAATAGTGTATAGACAAAATTCGTATCTTAGCGTATCTGCTAATTCATATCTTAGCATATCTGTTACTGTAGACTTTGCCTGACAGCTTCTGTAGATTCCTCCGTAACTTATGGGATTTTAGTATTATATATGCATATGTAAATTATGTACTGCAGAGTACTAATCTACACCCTATAACCTATTTCTTATCGAAAATCCTTCATCTGATAGTACGAGACGAATCCCTCAACCATTTCGAGTCCCTCAGATTTCGATAGCTATTCCGATTGTTATTCCGACAGCTATTCCGACATGGATGTTCACCTAAGCTCCGAAAGCAACATCACCAGAATGAATCAACCAATCATCCATCCTCAATTCATCTGATGGGTTCGTAGTCAACTTAATCAATAGAGACGCGCAGAAGGCGATCCCTTCCACTAATCGAATTCACCTCTTGATGAAGAACCTGAAGCACTTACCGGCGAACCTGTTCGTAACACCATTTTCACCCTCATTTTCCGAATATCTCGCCACGACTATATCATAATTCAGATTCTAAACCTTATTCATTTGCCCGTTCTTACAGACAGTCATCCCGGAATAATAGAAGAAGTCCACGAACTTCGCGCCTGAGAAATAAATTTGGAGAATATGGTGCAAAATTTACCAGCTTCAGCAACACCACCGGTACCAATAGTACCATCAGTAACAGCACCAGTATCATCAATAATCCATGCCTCAACATCTCATTATGTACCTCGAGCATAATCATCAATCTGCGAATCGTTCTACATCATTTATCTTCATTCGACATGACGATTATGTAATCTCTAATATTTTAGAGGTTATATATTCTTGTTCTAACTAAAAATCAAATGAGTTTAATATCATATTGACTCATTAAATCCATAATTACCTCTGAAGAAAATATATATGTATATATATTTTCATAAAGATTGTAATTGAAAATTCTTTCGTACAAATTGTTAATGATGAAAATATTTTAACGGGTAGGTAATACCCGAGGAATATTTAGATTTCACATTAATAAGTTACACTGTACATTCTTCGAATCTGATTCAATAGTCATTTACTATTCTACTTACATCAACATTTATACGAATTCGTTCACCACAGAATAACTATTTTCATTCAATTTCATATTTGGATTTTTGACCTATCAGAATCCAACAAGTGGCATAATGAAGAAAACATTGGACAAAATAAAATTTGTTAGAAACAAACAAATTAACTATGAGAAATTTTGTTAAGAATCCACGCTAACTATTCCTAGCTAACTGTTCCCAGCTAACTGTTCCTAATTCCCTGTTACATTTTAATTATCGCAATTTAATTATCGCAATTTAATTATCGAAATTTTAATTCTCGCAATTTTATTTATCGTCATTTAATTTCTGTTATTTATTTTACGCACTTTAAATATCGGGACACGTATACAAGATTTTGACATATCATATCGACGCATCTATATATATTATTTGGAATAACCATAGACACTCTATATGCAGTAATGCTGGAGTTAGCTATACAGGGTTGAGGTTGATTCTACAATAATATATATACTTTGAGTTGTGATCGAGTCTGAGACATGTACACGGGTCACGATACGTATTAATTAAGGATTACTAATTGTGGACTGCTAACTGTGGACTGCCAACATTGTACAATTAAAATAAATTAAAATATTGATTATAACATATGAAACTAAACAATTCTTCAAGTTTGCCACTTGATTTCATCTTAAACCTCATTTGTATCTTGACGATTACAATCTGCGTTCAAACCTTTCGTAATTCTTGAAAACACCTCAATCGAGAGGATGAACCAACTGCATCTCATCTACGGAAGAAAAGATTTATGCATATAATTATGCACCTGAAAAACTCTTGGAACCTGAGTAAAGGTTTAACACGTATCCGTGCTAGCTCCTTTGGCATTGTTATTATAGAAAATAACATTGCAATTCTTTTTCACAATAGTCAGTTTTATCACAGCTCCAGCAAGTCAACTTCGACTTTTCGTTCGAAACAATCTTATTATAACCTTGATATATATGCTTGCTCTTTTATTGTTACCGGAGAACCTTTTATATTCCCCCATACTACCAGCAGATGTACAAGCAACCTCGTTGCCCCTTGGTTTAAATCTCTCTGACAAATCACTATATTTATCTATTGAAGTCTTATCATGAACTCATCGGCATCTTGTAACGATAATTACCATACCAAATACCGGGAGGCATCAATCAATAATCTCAAATTCCTAAGCGATTCTACGACAACAATTATATATATAAGTATATATATATATATATATATATATATATATATTCTATCTCCTGGATTTACAAAACTTTAATTCTGAATTTCTGAAAAGCGCTTTAGTCTATGAATCAGTTTTCTGAGTTTTGAAAAAAAAAAAGCTGATGATTTCTTTAGCGAATACCTTGCTCCTTACTCTAAATCCTTGAGGACGAATTTCTTCATCATCTTCTGATCTTAAATATTTTAAATTCTAAAGATATCATCGTATCTTTCGTTATAAATATCTTAGATATTTCGGAAGATACCTTCATAAATATCTTTATTCGAAATTATCTATCTCTTCGTGCTATCCGTGTTACATCATAAAGGAAACTATCTCAGTTTCTAAATTTCTTTAAATTTCGAGTTTGAATTACGAATGGTTTCTGGAGAAGTGTTGGGAATTGAAGCATGAATTAGTATAATATAATGACGTCAGGCCAACGTGGTTATATTACAGTAAGTCATGCTGAATTTCTAATGTAACGTAATGATGGTTCACAGATCTTACCCTCATCATGTGCCATGATACATAACTCTTTCATTCTACTTAATCTCTAAACATATCAAGAGGTTATTTTCTTGATAGTTCTATCCTTACCGTGATTCCAGCAGTTTGCTAATTAATCATGATATTACATTTTCTTTCTAATTAGAAGATTTCCTTAAATTCCTTGAATTCCGGAAATCCACCATGACTACATCAAAAGTTCAGACGAAACTTTTCACTCTTTTGTGATAGCTTCACTCGTACGCTTCACATGATCGAATCATTTTATCTATATTAATCAATAATGATAAAACTCTAACTTATATTCATCATAAAAACATTTTTATTGTTAGCCATGACGACCTCACTCAAATTTCGGGACGAAATTTCTTTAACGGGTATAGTGATCGGGAAAATATCGACTAATTTTAAATCAAACTCTCGATACGATATTGTATTTTCAACACGATAAGCAAAGTCTGTTAGGTTGGATCTCAAAAATTTTGAACTGTTTCATATATTCAATTGACCTTTGACCATTCCCGACGATTCACGAACAACTATTTATAAATAGTTACATATATATTTTAAATATATATATATATAAATATATATATATAAATATTACTTGTAAATATATAATATTATATTTAGTTGTTTAAAAGAATATAATTAATATATTTATTTACTTAAACTTGTTAATTAATATTTGATATATATATATATATATATATATATATAGAATGTGTATATTAAAAATGAATGATTTCGAGCCTAATTAGTAAACGTCAGTAATACTCGGTTGACGTTTCGTTAGTTTTAATATAGATATATTACATGTTCATGAAGGACTAAAATGAAAGTTGAACTGTAAATCGATTACGAAGATGTTAGATTTGTTAAAAATATTTTTACCTTTTTAAGTTTAAATATTAGTACTCCGTACATATAAATTGGAACAGAAAATAAATAATTATCGAACCTTTTTTATCAGGTTTCAAACAGTTAATGAGTGAAATAATTAAATATATTTAATCTAAAAATTTGGGATTTTTAGGAACACTTTTAAACGTTAACTGTTTAGCAATGGACACGATAGTACTATGAGGGAAATAAGTATCAGTAGAAAGCTCCAAATTACAGGCTGCTATACTATTTGGAGTATTGTGTATGTTTGATTACTTTCATTCATAAAACTATATTATATATATATATATATATATATATATATATATATATATATATATATTTCATTCATAAAACTATATTATATATATATATATATATATATATATATATATATATATATATATATATATATATATATATATATATATATATATATATATATATGGTTACATGTGTGAGTAAAGAAACACAAACTTCAATCCTCCACCAATTTCGAGCTACCTTCACCCTTCCTTCCCTTCTATGTCTAGTCTTTTGTTGCTAATCGATAACCATTAAAACATCACCCCTCTAATAACCATTGTTGGCCGATAACACCCACACAACTATCACCATCTTCGGTTTAACAAAAGAACGAAACCTATCACCACCTAACCACCACATCTTGCGTCAAATATTACTATTTCTTTTCTTGTTACTGTTAGGTAAACTCCAAGCCAAACCGATGATAATATAACTGATATTTGTAATGTTATTGCTGCTACCCTGGTCGTGGTTAGTCGAAGATAAAACCCAAACGCAACTCATTTATTTTTCTTTTTCTTCTCTGATGTTCCTGGTGTATTTTTTTTTGCAACCAACCAGACACCTTAGTTCAACCACCATCTATCTATCTCTATTATGATTCGAACACCACCTTCTAACCATCCTCGTTTGCCATCGCCTCCACAAAGACCGCCACCCTCCACCTGCAACTTTTCTATTTCTTTTTCATTGCTACAGCTGCTATAACTTAAACTGTCGCTGCTATACTTTGCTGATTAGAACCAAACCGCAACTCGCTATTAATCACTGCTACATACTTGTTTCTGTCGCAGCTGCTATACTTTTTGTTTTCTGTTTTATTCGAACAACAAATCCATCGACAAACTTGCAAATCGTTTGACTGCCTACTTGTTGATTCTTTTCGTGTTTGTTTCTACTAATCAAATGGAACACACACACACTCACAATCATACGTCAAAGTGTTCATGGGGTAATTTGAAGGAGAAGATGATTGTTTCTTTGATATGGCCGACAAAAATTCTAAACAGATAACCACTTAATTTATTTTAATCGTTGCTTGTCTGTTGCTTTAAACCGATGGCCAAACTTTTTATTTCACGTGCACCCTAATTAAGTTGTGAAACTATTATTTGTTGGGCTTATGTTTGGTTTATTTGGGCGCAAGAAGTTTAAGGAATAGATGGGTGAAGCCACGTTAACAATTCTAGTATGCGTGTATTTTTTTTTTTCGTCCAAACAAACATAGCAAAATAAATAATTATATGATGATGATGACATAAGAAATCGATGATGATAAGTTTGTGGTAAAGATGATGATATATGTGAATGGAGGATGACGATGATGACAGTGAATCATGATACTGATTGTATGTTAAGATGTTAGAGTTTATTAGATAATCATGGTGATGTTAGTGAAGCTTTGATAATAAAGTTGATGAATCATGTTCGAGGTGATGATAATGATATTATGTGTACAACGATGCTATACGGTGTATCATTATGATGATAATAATCGAGAGATGATTATGGTTATGGCAACGATGCATGATGATCATGATTATGAAGATGATGTTAAAATAATGATGATGATAGAATAGAGGAGATAGTGATAATGATCATGAAATGATATCGTGATAATGGTGGTGAATTGTTAATGGAAGTGATGTTTATAATTAAGTGATGATGACTAGAAATAAGTTTATGACAGTTATCGAAATGAAAATGGTATAATTATTGATGTTTAAGATGATGATGTTGTCGCTGATAGGTGTAGTGACCCGAACTTTTCCATGTTTATATATATATTAAATGAAATTGTTATTTACATGATTAAGTGTTTCCAACATGTTAAGTAATCAAACTTGTTAAGACTTGATTAATTGAAATAGGTTTCATATAGACAATTGACCACCCAAGTTGACCGGTGATTCACGAACGTTAAAACTTGTAAAAACTATACGATGACATATATATGGTTATATATATAGTTAACATGATTTTATTATAAGTATGTATCTCATTAGGTATTTTAACAATGAGTTATATACATAAAAATGAGACTATTAATTTAAGAAACTCGAAAACGATATATATAACGATTATCGTTATAACAACGTCTTACTAGGTACATATGAATCATATTAAGATATTGATACACTTGGTTAATTATGTTAAATGATAAGTAAATATATTATTAAGTGTATTAACAATGAAATACATATGTAAAAATAAGACTACTAACTTAATGATTTCGAAACAAGACATATATGTAACGATTATCGTTGTAACGACATTTAACTGTATATATATCATACTAAGATATATTATATATCATAATGTCATGATAATATAACAATTTAACATCTCATTTGTTATAATAAATAATGGGTTAACAACATTCAACAAGATCGTTAACCTAAAGGTTTCAAAACAACATTTACATGTAACGACTAACGATGACTTAACGACTCAGTTAAAATGTATATACATGTAGTGTTTTAATATGTGTTCATACACTTTTGAAAGACTTCAAGACACTTATCAAAATACTTCTACTTAACAAAAATACTTACAATTACATCCTCGTTCAGTTTCATCAACAATTCTACTCGTATGCACCCGTATTCGTACTCGTACAATACACAGCTTTTAGATGTATGTACTATTGGTATATACACTCCAATGATCAGCTCTTAGCAGCCCATGTGAGTCACCTAACACATGTGGGAACCATCATTTGGAAACTAGCATAAAATATCTCATAAAATTACAAAAATATGAGTAATCATTCATGACTTATTTACATGAAAACAAAATTACATATCCTTTATATCTAATCCATACACCAACGACCAAAAACACCTACAAACACTTTCATTCTTCAATTTTCTTCATCTAATTGATCTCTCTCAAGTTCTATCTTCAAGTTCTAAGTGTTCTTCATAAATTCCAAAAGTTCTAGTTTCATAAAATCAAGAATACTTCCAAGATTGCAAGTTTACTTCCAAGTTTTCTAAATCCATTCCAAGTAATCATCCAAAATCAAGAAACCTTTGTTACTTACAGTAGGTTATCTTTCTAATACAAGGTAATAATCATATTCAAACTTTAATTCAATTTCTATAACTATAACAATCTTATTTCGATTGGAAATCTTACTTGAAATTATTTTCGTGTCATGATTCTGCTTCAAGAACTTTCAAGCCATCCAAGGATCCTTTGAAGCTAGATCTATTTTTCTTATTTCCAGTAGGTTTATCCAAGGAACTTGAGGTAGTAATGATGTTCATAACATCATTCTATTCATACATATAAAGCTATCTTATTCGAAGGTTTAAACTTGTAATTACTAGAACATAGTTTAGTTAATTCTAAACTTGTTCGCAAATAAAAGTTAATCCTTCTAACTTGACTTTTAAAATCAACTAAACACATGTTCTATATCTATATGATATGCTAACTTAATGATTTAAAACCTGGAAACACGAAAAACACCGTAAAACCGGATTTACGCCGTCGTAGTAACACCGCGGGCTGTTTTGGGTTAGTTAATTAAAAACTATGATAAACTTTGATTTAAAAGTTGTTATTCTGAAAAAATGATTTTTATTATGAACATGAAACTATATCCAAAAATTATGGTTAAACTCAAAGTGGAAGTATGTTTTCTAAAATGGTCATCTAGACGTCGTTCTTTCGACTGAAATGACTACCTTTACAAAAACGACTTGTAACTTATTTTTCTGACTATAAACCTATACTTTTTCTGTTTAGATTCATAAAATAGAGTTCAATATGAAACCATAGCAATTTTATTCACTCAAAACGGATTTAAAATGAAGAAGTTATGGGTAAAACAAGATTGGATAATTTTTCTCATTTTAGCTACGTGAAAATTGGTAACAAATCTATTCCAACCATAACTTAATCAACTTGTATTGTATATTATGTAATCTTGAGATACCATAGACACGTATACAATGTTTCGACCTATCATGTCGACACATCTATATATATTTCGGAACAACCATAGACACTCTATATGTGAATGTTGGAGTTAGCTATACAGGGTTGAGGTTGATTCCAAAATATATATAGTTTGAGTTGTGATCAATACTGAGATACGTATACACTGGGTCGTGGATTGATTCAAGATAATATTTATTGATTTATTTCTGTACATCTAACTGTGGACAACTAGTTGTAGGTTACTAACGAGGACAGCTGACTTAATAAACTTAAAACATCAAAATATATTAAAAGTGTTGTAAATATATTTTGAACATACTTTGATATATATGTATATATTGTTATAGGTTCGTGAATCAACCAGTGGCCAAGTCTTACTTCCCGACGAAGTAAAAATCTGTGAAAGTGAGTTTCATTTGCTCCCTTTTTAAATGATTTTGCTATATATATTTTTGGGACTGAGAATACATGCACTGCTTTATAAATGTTTTACGAAATAGACACAAGTACGTGAAACTACATTCTATGGTTGAATTATCGAAATCGAATATGCCCCTTTTTATTAAGTCTGGTAATCTAAGAATTAGGGAACAGACACTCTAATTGATGCGAATCCTAAAGATAGATCTATTGGGCCTAACAAACCCCATTCAAAGTACCGGATGCTTTAGTACTTCGAAATTTATATCATATCCGAAGGGTGTCCCGGAATGATGGAGATATTCTTATATATGCATCTTGTTAATGTCGGTTACCAGGTGTTCACCATATGAATGATTTTTATCTCTATGTATGGGATGTGTATTGAAATATGAAATCTTGTGGTCTATTGTTACGATTTGATATATATAGGTTAAACCTATAACTCGCCAACATTTTTGTTGACGTTTAAAGCATGTTTATTCTCAGGTGAATACTAAGAGCTTCCACTGTTGCATACTAAAATAAGGACAAGATTTGGAGTCCATGTTTGTATGATATTGTGTAAAAACTGCATTCAAGAAACTGATTTCGATGTAACATATTTGTATTGTAAACCATTATGTACTGGTCGTGTGTAAACATGATATTTTAGATTATCATTATTTGATAATCTACGTAAAGTTTTTTTAAACCTTTATTTATGAAATAAAGGTTATGGTTTGTTTTAAAAATGAATGCAGTCTTTGAAAAACGTCTCATATAGAGGTCAAAACCTCGCAACGAAATCAATTAATATGGAACGTTTTTAATCAATAAGAACGGGACATTTCAATAGGAAAATAGAATTGATTCCATGTTTGTGGTGTTATCGGGTTAGCGGGACGTCGCGGGTTCAAACCCGGACTTGGGCATTTTTTTTTAAGGACTACTTCTATGATGTAGTATTACTATTACCATTATTATTATTATTATTATTTTTATTATTATTATTTTTATGATTATTATCGTATCATTATTAGTATTAATATAAGTATTAAAATGTACATTATCATTATAATTATTATGATTAATAGTTATTATTAAGTATTATTATTATTATCATTAATATCTTTATTAAAGCATTATAATATTAATATCATTATTATTATCATTATAGGTAAAATTTTATTATTATAGTTATCATAGTTGTTATTATTACTACTATTATTATTATTATAAAAAAATTTATAAAAATTATCATTTTTGTTAGAATTATCATTATTATTAAAAATAGCTTTTTAAATACTATTATTATCATTATTATTATTATTATTATTATTATTATTATTATTATTATTATTATTATTATTATTATTATTATTATTATTATTATTATTATTATTATTATTATTATTATTTTTAACATTATTTTTATTAGTATTGTTATTATTATTAGTCTAATTATTATTATCATAAAAAGATACAACTTCTTATTTATTATTATTAATATTATTTTATCAAATAACTATTAGTTATATAAAACTATACTTAATACATATAATATAACTAATATAATTATATATATACATGTGTTCAATTACAACTATGAATATTAATAAATATACAACTGATATAGGTTCGTGAATCCGAGGCCAACTCTGCATTGTTCAGTTCCGTCGTATGCATATTTTTACTACAAAATTCGTATTGTGAGTTCATTTGATTCCCTTTTACTCTTTACATTTTTGGGACTGAGAATACATGCGCTACTTTTACAACTGCTTTATTAAATGCTTTTGAAATATGTTTTGAACTGCGAATACATGAAATGCTTTTATAAATGTTTGACGAGATAGACACAAGCAAAACATTCCTCGAATGAATTATGTGGACGTGATAATTGCCACCATTGAATTATGTGGCCGTGATAATTGCCACAATTGATATGAATATTTTTCCCTGATTATTATTGCTTGGTAACCTAAGATTAGGGAACATCACTAATTTTGAGAATTAGTGCACGCCTAATTGACGCGAATCCTAAAGGTAGCTACCTGGTTTAACACCCCCAGCCAGAATGTTCACTAGACGGAAGGGCTAGTGGGCGTGGTGTTTAGTACTTCGAAGTTTATATGATTATTATACAGACGAGATGTTCTGTTTTGGGGATATTATTATGTGCATTATATGTTAAGGTCGGTTACCAAGCCAAGCAATGAAAGTAAAGTGAATGTTATGTATCGAGAGAATGATTTTTTACACAGGTTATATGTATGTTATTTTTGTGCACGGAATATGTGTACGGTTACTAAGATTTATGAAAAAAATGGATTTCGTACACGAGAAATGTGTACTGTATTTAAAAGACATCGCATGTACATTACAGGTGGGTATAGGATTCGGGCCCATTTGTACCATGCAACATTTAAATCTTGTGGTCTATCAAAATGATGAATTTTATTGTTTTATGATAAACCTATGAACTCACCAACCTTTTGGTTGACACTTGAAAGCATGTTTATTCTCAGGTATGAAAGAAATCTTCCGCTGTGCATTTTCTCATTTTAAAGACATTATTTGAAGTCGATCATCGCAATGGGACCAGATGTTGGTGACTTCGTCCAGATGGATTAGGACGGGGTATGACAAAAATTAGCTTGTAATTTCCCATAGACACGGGAACACTAAATTCGAATACCTTGCCATCTATCTTAATTTCAATGGGTTTAGAGTTACCTTGAACCACATTTGATTTGAAGCCTTCACGATTTCTTGCCGGAGAAACGATTTTGACAGGATTTAAGTGGCAACTTCTTCCTCCTGTAATAGCTTCAGAGAACAACCTCCCATTCCAATTCGAACCCGTTGGTAACTCCTCATTCCTACATACTTTTGAAGCAGCAACACAACCATTGTTTAACTTATTTTTCTCCAATGCCTTGTATACCCGAAGCCACCCTCCATTAATTTGGATGGAGTTTAGGCGTTTAACAAAGCTTACATCATCACGAATCCCTTCGAATCTAACGAACCCGAATCTTTGTCCACTCGATAAACGCTTTCTAGCTAGATACACATCACTGACTAACCCGTATTGATCGAATAGCCTCCATAAGTCCACACGAAAGTAGTTTTCAGAGAAGTTAAAAAATAAAAATGAGGTGATACTTTTTTCACATGAAGCGACATTTGAAAACTCATCATCATTCGAATTGAACGACGTGTTTTTCTGCACTCTCGAATCCATCTTCGAAGTTAAAAGTTACATCCTTATTGTTGAAAACGATTTAGATAACATTAACTTTCATTTTCATGAGCTTTTCTCTGGACATCGCGACTTTTGTACATTAATTATAGATTCAAAGATGAAAAATAAGAGTTTGAATTCAATTACTTACAACATTGTAGGTGTTAAAATGAGTAGCAAAATCTATTTAAGTTAAATGTGGGTGGTCGGTATTTTTGTGGTGGTAACAATTATTAAACAACTATGATGTTTTTTATTTATGCAAAAGGTTAATAAGATAATTTTACATATTTCACGTTGTTCATTCAAAATGATTATTAAACACGTTATTATCATTGAAAACCAATTTCTTTCAGAACATTTAGATCATTTATATTATAAATCATTCATTGTTTAATCATTTAGTTTTATGAAACGCACTTTAATACATGAATTAATTTTGTTATACTATATATCCGTTAGAGAAGAGAAGTGGTGAACTACTATTC
This sequence comes from Rutidosis leptorrhynchoides, assembly GCF_046630445.1. Lineage (NCBI taxonomy): Eukaryota > Viridiplantae > Streptophyta > Magnoliopsida > Asterales > Asteraceae > Rutidosis > Rutidosis leptorrhynchoides. The sequence goes on along the minus strand of NC_092333.1, from coordinate 449,407,797 downwards.
AATTTGTTTAATTTGGTAATTTACATAGCCCCTTTTAACCATTTTTTTTAATATTTTAATACTTAATTTCATAATATAATTAACTTCACAGTACTACATACTCCGTATCAATTAGATAAGTGAGTTACTATTCAATTTAGAGAAGTGAGTTACTGTTCAATTTGTCTAATTTGATAATTATACATTGCCCTTTTTTACCATTTTTTTATTAAACCAATGAAAAGTCTGGTAATATTTTCAATACTTCTTCTTCAAGACAATGATTATATATGGTATTTAAAAGCAAGAAAATGGTAACATAACATTAAGAAAATGGTTAATTTGACATGCTATAATATTTCCACTTCTTTTTTTATAGATCACCACAATTTCATGTTAATTTTTGGAAATGTCCTCCAATAAATACTAATAAGAAATTAGTTGAAATCATAATTTAAGGATGTAGTTTAGTACATTTGAGTAGATATATCAAAATTAATGTTAAAGATATCAATTCCCTTTTGCTTAAATAATTACTAAAAACCGAATATAAGAATTATTAAATTATAGCATGTCAAATTAACCAATTAGGCATAAATTGTATACCTGCTTACTAGATCTTCGTTTGTATTTGAGCCTCCAAACTTCACGTAAAGACAACAGTGTAACGAAATTCGTTTAGTTACGACTGAATTGACTCAGATATACTCTGATACTCATATCATCACAGACGAAAATAAACTATTATGATTTGTGATGTGGATGGTAATTCATTCAGATTATCATCTAATAATCAAACAGTATCAAATTCACTTCAACTTCTTCATTAAAATGTAGCAGGTGTTCCATAGGTAAAAAAAGTCACTAAGGTAAGATAACAAACACTAGCAGTTATCACAAATATAGACAAAACTGAATCATGTATAATGTGTTTTGATTTTGTTACCTACACCCATTACTGTGTACATGTGTGTAATTCTATATATCATAAAACATGGCTTACTAAAATTAAAAGTAATCTTCAAGCTCATGCCTTTTTTCTTTAAATCTCTTGTAAAGTTATTATTCCCTAAAAGTGCAAACTTAAAGTGAAGATTCTGTGGAGAAAAACACACCTATGTGTAGCACTAATAACAACAAATAAAGAATTTGTGCCACTAACAAACAATTATGTAAGATGAAAAAGGTCAACAAGAAAGGGATCAATCTAAACCTCACAAAAAGTTAACAACATTTTAGAGGGCAATATTTCAGTGGAGTTTTTCTAGCCAATATCTCAACAAATGCCATCACTAAGGTGTTATTCATTTTTCACTCTACAGATTTTATTACATCTTATGTATACGCGCCCACAGACGTTTTTATTGCGGACATGATTAACTTATTTAACTTATATATAAAAATAAACGGTCTTCACTATTCAAAATACAGACCTTTAGGTCACATCTTCTCTCTACAGATGTGACCGCATAATTTCAGATAAAACATCGTCTTAAAAAACAAACAACACCCAAGTGAACATCAAAAACTCAAACAGATTAATGATAGAGATCACAACAATATTCGATAAGTTTAATCAAGCTAATGCTCGAAATTAACACCGAGCATGGGTAGAGTACAAATCTCTATTTCTACGCAGATGAAACAGCCGATGACACTTGATACCCTCGCATAAACTTGGTCAACTTCTCATTCTCACCAACTGCACTAAGCCAATCATTTAAAATCTCAAAAGTAACATAATCTGGATTACAAGCTTGCTGTATCATCTCATCCATAAGTCTAAACGCGTCTCTCAACCTATTTGTATTCGAAAGTCCTTTAAACATCGCATTATATGTAGTAGTATTTGGTCTAACATCCTTCTGTAACATCCCATCCATTAATGAAAACGCACGTTCTACTTTTCCGCGCTTACACAGACAATCAATTAAGATATTATATATAACAGTATTTGGAGGAACCTTAGATGATTTAATCATTTCATCAAAAATATTTAAAGCATCATCAAGTTTGCCAGCTAAGCAGTACGCGTGGATAAGAGTACCGTACGTAACTACTGTAGGAACGTTTCCGTCAACTATCATTTGTTTTAGAAACTTATGAGCAGTTTCGAAATCCCCATTTTGGGTGAAGTATGAAATTAAAGTGTTATAAGTAACACTATCTGCTTTCACCCCAGTTTCCTCCATTTCTTTAAGGATCTCAACTGCTTTATCCAGTTTTTTCCTTCTACAAAACCCTCCGATTAACGTGTTGTAAGTCAATAGATCCAATTTAAATCCAGCTTTTTTCATTTTCGAAGCGATTAAACTTGCGTCATCTGGTCTACCAGCTATTGTTAAACCAGAAATCAAGCTATAATAAGCAAGTGTATCAGGAGATCCAACAGATTCCATTTCGTCAAACAATCTCATCGCCTTGTCAATATTATTAACACTGCAAAAAGCAGAAATTAACATGGAGTATGTAACTGCATTCCCTTTAATACCTTTTTCTTCCTGCATTTTCCTAAAAAACTCCATCGCGTTACCGATTCTTCCATGCTTACACATTCCATCCACCAAAGTGTTTAACGTAATCACATTTGGGTACACACCATCACCGTGCATTTCATCGAACAGCTGGTGTGCACGTTCAATCTCACCAGATTTGCAAAACCCATCAATTAAACAATTGTAAGTTACAACACTAGGGACATAACCATCTTCCAATTTCATCTGTTCCATCAATGCTAAACCTTCTTCTTGCCTACCCATTTTGCATAAACCATCAATCAAAGTATTATAAAGAATCACATCAGGTTTGATACAGATTCCCTCAGTACCTTCCTTCATCTTTTTAACCATATCTAACGCATCATCAACCCTACGTGCCTTGCACATGTGATTCACTAACATCCCAAAGGTAACAATATTCGGCTTTATATCATTCTGTTTCATCTCCTTCAAAACTAAATTTATCCCCTCAAAGTTTCGCTCTCTCCCAAATCCTGATAAAATAGCATTACACGGTTCGGTATTAACCTTCCCAAACTTCATTAACTCATGCAACAACTCCCAAGCTTTATCATTTCTATAACTCCTGCACAACTTAGTAATTAATTGAGTCAACCAAATATTACTAGGAAACACACCATGTATTGCTAATTTCGGAATTAAATCAATAAATTCTTCGCTCTTTTTCTCCCAATTCCATCTCAATAACACGGGGAAAACGATATTTAGCGTCGCTTCATTAGCAGGGAAATTCGCATTTGGTTCAAGCATTTCGTCGAGCAGTTGGCGTGCATGATCAAACCTGTCAGATTTCAACAATACATCCAACAATGTGTTCTTTACATTAACATTCTTCACATTTGGATCCAACCCATCATACACTGACACACAATCTTGAATCTTATTTACACGAGAAAAGTATCTGATTACAATAATTGCTGAAATGGGCGTGAGTGAAACCTTCAGCTCCTTTGAAAGATTATATAAGTCAACAATGGACATAGATTCATCTTGTTCACGTATTGCAAGCTCAATAACAGCTTGGAATAATGATGGTAGCGGTGATACAGATACAGATTGAGTTGTAGATGATGCGTTGTCATGTATGAAATGGAAAAATTTAAGAGCTTTATTTGAAGTATTGAATTGACGAGAGATTTTGATGAGTGATTCAGAGGGTAAAGATAGGATTTGTTGATGGAAATTGGTCCAATCATCGGTGGTGTTGAGATTAGTGAAGGTGGATTGAATTGATTCAAGTTGTGACGGTGGTTGTGTTGCGACGGAGATACGACGGAGATGGGTGGCAGTGGGAGGTTTATGGGGTTTAAGAAGACGTTGGATTGATGTTGTGATTTGTGTTTTCGTCATTGGTGTGTTGATTTGGAATGAAAGTAGGACCAAAGTATCAAAGATTTATGGGGTTTAACTCGATTGCATGTTTTGATTTATTAAAAAATGTTTAATTTAATGTTTAAAGAGATATTGAACAGTGTTGGCAAATCCAGCAATTATTGAATTATTTGAATTTGAGCTCGTTTATCTAAAATTCAAGCATTTTTCTAGAACTCTAAGAGTCGAATAACCTAAACAAAGATAGATTATCAAATTTTTCATAGCACAAAAGATTACAAGAATTACATGAACATGTATAGATGCATAGTATTACTCATGGTGGTACCGTACTGTACTGTATCGATACCGAAAATTCCGATACTGAAAATAAGGAAAATTGAGAACAGAATACCGAAATCGGTACCGGTTCGGTACCGGTATTTTCGGTATTGTACCTTATAATACCAAAAAATTGATTTTTTATATAATTTTCACTATTCGTATTATATGCTATTCGGTATTCGGTATTTTTCATAAATTTTTCATATATTTTTTACTATTCGGTACTTTAGTATTATCAAATATATGTTAAAACGATAATAAGATGTAGTTTTCACTTTTCGGTATTGTACCTACTGGGTACAAATCAATAAATTTGGTACCCATATAAGCTATTACCTACAAATCAATAAATTCGGTACCAATACCGATTTCCCGAAAAAAATACCGGTACCGTACCGTACCGAAACCGAAAAAGCCTAATTCAAGGAACCGAATACCGATCGGTACCGTTTTCGGTACTAAAACAGGTACCGGTTCGGTTCCGGTATTTCGGTAATGCTCATCCCTAGGTGGTAGTACTCAAATATACGATAATAGAGCTACTACATCTTATACACACATACATATTTGGTCACTCACGCCGGTTGCCGAAACACTGTTGGTGACACCGGGGCGGACCTAGTGTGTAACCATTGGTAGCACGTGCTACCAGTGAAGTACGCGATTCAGTGAAATTTTTTGAGGGGTTTTAATTAGTGAGACCATTGGATATCGTATATTTTTTGTGAGAACCATTAAATAATGTAAATATTTTGAACTTCTAATTAGTGACACCCATGTTAACAATTCTTAGATCCATTACATGCTAACCATCCCTCACTTGAACTCTTATTGACGACACACAACTTCACAGGGCTTGATTAACCAAAGATGCCAATCGATGCCACCGGTCCTGGCCTCTTGAAGATCCATTAGAAGCACCTAATATTGATACATGCAATGGCAGAACTTGTAGTGCCAATTTTGATATCTCTAATGGCATTGAGTTGTGATCATATACATAGACATGCATATGTATATTTTAAGTGCAAAAGGCAATCTAAATACAAGTGTAAACAGAATCGCGCAAACAGATAAGCAAATACGTATTACGCTATGGCATTGCGGAAGCCCGCGTAAATTAAGATTGCGAAGATGTCCCGCATAAACATTGCGGATCTGCTAACTCTGCGCGAACATTGATTCCGCGGAAATCCCAAACCTATAAATAGGGAGCTTGGTCTCTCATTTTAGGTTGTTGATTTTGTGCAATTGCTCTGGTCTTTGTGATTCACTTGTGACTACGTCCAAGTATCAATCATTATCGATCCAAGGTAATGCAATCAAGACCGGGATATGGTGATTGATCACTTGAATCTGAGTGAAAGACGATCATAAGCTCCCAAAAACATTATCAACACCACCATCCACCCCTCATTGCGCTCAATTCCTAAATTAGATTTTGCATCTAATTTAGGATTGATCAAGTTGTATTCAATGTTGTCACCTTGTTTTTGAAGGTCGCTGCAAAGAGCTCTTGACAAAAGGCTATATCTTCTTCTTTTTGGAGATACATATGGAACCCTAAAAGGTCAGCCTGTTTGGCATTTCATTGAAAAAGTGTACACAATCTAGGAGGCGCTCCACAAGGTAATTAGTGCTCTAAATGCATACTCCCATTGATATTATTTTTTTTTTTTTTTTTTTTTTGAAAGGCAAGCTTGCATCAGTCCGGACCGAAGCCTAGTCATCATTTGCACACACACGCGCTTTCGGGCAGGAAACCCAAACGACACTCTGAGGATCCGACCCTTAAACCATCCCGAGGGGCAGGCGGGCCGGATCTTAGTCCCGGAGCGGGTCGGTAAAACCTTCCCTTTGGGCCACCTTCAAGGAATAATGTTTCAATTCCTAGAGCGGGTGACGAGGTTCGAACCCGAGACCTCTAGCCCTGCGAGTACACAAGTGTAACCGCGGTACCATTGAAGCAATGCTTCGTTGGTGATACTCCCATTGATATTGAGTACACTTTTTATGGTAAAGTGTTCATTCAGCGTGTAGAGTCTACACTAGAATCTGTTATTGGAAGCATATTTCATACATACTTTGTTGGAAATGCTACAATGAGAATAAGTGGATTCAGGCCTATATGAACAATACCTAACCATGCTGCATATGACAAATAAGTTTTATTCTTTGCTAGCTCTCTTCCTTACGAGTTTTACTTGTTCAATTTGTTTATGCTTTCAGAGGTTCTATTTCAAATCTCAACTGATTGGGACAAATAAGCTCAATATAAAATGCAAGGATTTCATATGGGTGACTAAGGACGAGTTGCTTAAATACTTTCCGAAGCACCGTGAACACTTGACGAAAATGATCATCAGCTGAATCACGCAAATCATTATTTTTTTAACAGTATAATAACTTCAATGCTCATGCTAATAAGCAAATGTACCTGTTCTACTTGTAGATTTCAGTAATCAACTCAAAAGTGGGACTTGTTTAAGTTTTTCGATCACTAACGGCAGTAGAAAATGCCAAATTTTATTAATTTTGATGAGAAAGGTGCTAGTTACTTATACTAGACAAAGCCACACACACACACACACACACACACACACAAAATAAAAACAAAAACAAAAAAGAAAAGAAAAAGAAACAGTAGTTGTGGATTTCAGTTGCGTTAGATAATATTAAATCACTTAAACACATGTCCATAAGTCTTCAAGTTGAACTTCCAGCTAGCATCACAAAATAATTACTAAATTTTTACACTTGTGTATTTAGGACTGCGGGTTAGCAGCTAATTACTACCAAAAGGGTTAATAATCTTATACCTACTACCTATATATACAAAATTATATCTTAATTTTAGATTTGATTACATATTTTGAGAATTGGCGTTGGGTTGTGTTGGTAAGGCCATGGAAAGAGGTACTCTTGCTGTTGACCATGGCTCGTTTGCTCGAATGGGTTGACGTACTAAAAGGCTCTGAAGTCGAGCAGCCTCTAAATCTTGACCACTTAAACACCCTCTCATTTGACTTTTTGACGTGGCATCTCCACTTTGTTCTCGAGGCGGAGTCGATGATGGTGGTCTTATGCCTGAAGCTGGACGACCCCGACCTCGAGAAGTATATGTGCGTTTGACTTTTTTCCTAAGCTGCTCAACATCTAGAACATCAGAATGCAATGAACTAGTTGAAGATGGTGTGAGATTAACCGAAGCATACATGGTTTTACGTTGAGGTTTGTTAGCTGTACTTATGCCATGGTTGGGTTGAGTGGCTTGGTGTGTTAGACCCTGTGGTGGTTGGGTCAGGGCAGATGGGCGGTTTGGGATGATGATACTGTAAGAAGGTGGTTTTATATCTACAGGGTCTACTGGCTGGTGACTGGTTTGCTGAAATGCGGGACTCATATGGACTACATCAGATAAGCCCTGTATAATACACACAGCAAAGAGCACAATGTATTCATTATTTATGCATGTGGTGTCCTTGTAAAAAAATAAATAAAATAAATTGAAAGTTAGTGTTGTATAATGGTGTCACCTGTGATTGCATGTGAGAAGCCCTGAAAACCTGAGGAGATATTGCAGAAGTTGTTACAGGTGATTGCCTTGAAGTGGATGGATGTAATGCAGTTTGGCTATTAGCTGAATGATCTGAAATATTCAAAAAATGAAAGGAATCAATAAGTGTATAATGTATTTACGGATTTCAAGGATACAGAATTTCAGGTGGTATCTGGAGCATGATTAATTCGGGTCATCATACCTGTGTCGAAGTCAGCTTGAGTGGCTTGGTGTGTATGACCTTGTGGTTGGGTCTGCCCAGATGGTTGGTTTGTGATTACAGGGTCTGGCTGCTGACGGGTTTGCTGAAGTGAAGGAGGCGTATGGACCACATCACATAAGCCCTGTATAACACACATAGCAAAAAGAGCACAATGTATTCATGATTTTGTGTATGGTGTGATTGGTGTCCTTGAAAAAGTTAATACATAAATGAACTGATGCAGGAATAGTTAATGGTTTTGCTAAAATTGAGCTCACATGTTATTTGGTAAAATATATTGATCGAATCATAATTATTGGGCTTGAATATGTCATACGGAACAAGAAAATCAATAACAGAATTGGAGTTGGATGAGGATTTGGGATTTTCATGCTTATCTTTTATTTGATTTCAAATTCTCAAGCTTATCTTTTAATTTAAAGTTCCCGTATTTATTATTTGTATAAATAGGCTCATGGGTTTCTATATGTTTAGTTTTCATATATTGAATTGTGTTTATCAAATAAAGTGAGTAAGTTGCTGAGAAGGCTTTGGGTAGCATCCATGCATTGTTGACTATTTTTGTATTGTTTTATAAAAAGTTAGCGACAACCGTATTGGATCTTTATCTATCGTTATCGTTTCTGTTTGGCCACGTTTATATTCATTATTTGGTATCAGAGCTCAGGTTTTGGCCAAACAATGTTTTGTGGAGGTTATCGAGGAGACTATTGCAGAATCGCCGATCGAGGCAGCGATGGGGATAATCGTAGATACGCCGAAAGAGGCAACGAAGACCCTCGAGACGCAGAAATTGAACGATTATATAAGCGAATCGCCGAGTTGGAACTGAACCAACAGCGATTCCCTGCGCGGTTCGATTCAGAACGAATCGATTCAGAAATCATCTATGATACCGATGGCGAGGATGAAGAACCCATCTATGATACAGATGATGATGGTGAGGACGGAGAATCCATTTACGATACCGAACCAATCTATGATACTGATGGTGAGGAGTCTTTTTCTTTTTCTAAATTTGATGATGAAACTGAGTTTGAGGTAGTTACTAACAAAGACACCAACATGTACAATGAAGATGTAGATATTCATTTGAAAAAAGATTTCATTAAAAATATTGATATTGATGTTGAGGACTGTCTCTCTGCTCTTGTTGCAATACTTGACACTTCCCGTGAAGAAAACGTTATTTGTGTAGTTCTTGAGAATCATATAGATGTTACGGTCTTTGAAATTGTAGACTCGAGGACGAGTCTTTTCGAAGAAAGGGAGGATGATGCAGGAATAGTTAATGGTTTTGCTAAAATTGGGCTCACATGTTATTTGGTAAAATATATTGATCGAATCATAATTATTGGGCTTGGATATGTCATACAGAACAAGAAAATCAATAACAGAATTGGAGTTGGATGAGGATTTGGGATTTTCATGCACCAATACTGTTCTTTAAGATCGTGGTACATTTTGCCCGCTCCGGGATGAATCGAATATCTCAATTTATGTGCTTCATCAAGTATAAGGTTCCGTAGATCTCCATAAAGAGGTACCCAAATTCTTCCGGCATAACATCGGAGTCCAGACTCCCTAACCTCGAATCGAGAGACAAGAATGTTCAAATGTTCGTGAGATATATTCTCCTCCTTGAGAGCCTCATCTTGGGCTACTCGGATCTGACTGTTGATGTTCGAATGGATGGTGATGTTCAGAGCCCTAACACGAAGAGGTGACATCCTCTCCTTTCGGCTTAAAGCGTCAGCTACAACATTGGCCTTGCCAGGGTGATAGCGAAGTTCACAATCATAGTCGTTCAATGTCTCGATCCATCGTCGTTGTCGCATATTTAGTTGCTTCTGATCGAAGATGTGCTGGAGACTCTTGTGATCGGTGAAGATAGTGCTCTTAGTCCCATAAAAATAATGTCTCCACAATTTGAGCGCAAAGACAACAGCTCCAAGTTCGAGATCGTGAGTAGTGTAGTTCCGCTCGTGAATCTTCAGTTGACGGGAAGCATAGGTAATAACCTTTGATCGTTGCATCAGTACACAACCAAAACCACTCTTCGATGCATCACAATAAACAACAAAGTCGTCACTGCCCTCAGGAAGTGATAGGATAAGTGCGGTGGTTAACTTCTTCTTCAAAGTTTGAAATGCTGATTCGTGTGCGTGTTCCCAAATGAACTTCTTCCCCTTGTGAGTCAGCGCGGTCAAAGGACGCGCAATCAGAGAGAAACCTTCAATAAATCTTCGGTAATAACCGGCGAGACCTAGGAATTGGCGAATATGCGTCGGAGTAGTGGGGGTCTCCCACTTGTTGATAGCTTCAATCTTGGCGGGATCAACTTTGATACCCTGGTCACTCACAACATGACCCAGGAATTGGATTTCCTTCAACCAAAATTCACACTTGGAGAATTTCGCATACAGTTGCTCCTGTCTCAAGAGTTCAAGTACTAGTCGGAGGTGTTGCTCATGTTCTTCTTCGCTCTTAGAGTAGATGAGGATATCATCTATGAAGACAATAACGAACTTATCCAAGTACGGCTTGCAGACACGATTCATGAGGTCCATAAATACGGCAGGTGCATTGGTCAATCTGAACGGCATCACGAGAAACTCATAATGACCATAACGAGTTCTGAATGCAGTTTTCATCACATCGCTTTCCTTCACCCTCAACTGGTGATAACCAGATCGCAAATCGATCTTAGAGTAAACGCTCAATCCTTGAAGTTGATCAAAAAGATCGTCAATGCGGGGAAGAGGATACCGATTCTTGATTGTCAATTTGTTGAGTTCACGGTAGTCGATACACATACAGAAGGATCCATCCTTCTTCTTCACAAACAACACAGGTGCGCCTCAAGGCGAGAAACTTGGTTGGATAAATCCTCGATCTAACAGTTCTTGTAGTTGGCTCTGTAATTCTTGCATCTCGGAAGGTGCGAGTCTATAAGGTGCGCGAGCTACAGGTGCTGCTCCTGGCACTAAATCGATCTGAAACTCTACGGCTCTCGGCGGTGGTAATCCAGGAAATTCTTCAGGGAAGACATCGGAAAATTCGTTCACAATTCGAACGTCGTTCACATTCTTCACCTCGGTTTCTACCGTTTTCACATGTGCTAGGACAGCAAGACGTCCCTTCTTCATAATATTTTGCACTTTCACGCAACTAATGAGGTTCAGCTTCGAGGTACATCTCTCTCCGTAGATGATCAGTGGCTCACCGTCTCCGTGTGGTATACGAAGAGCTTTATCTCCACAAATAATATCGGCCCTTACTTTCGTCAGCCAATCCATACCAACGATCACATTAAACCTTCCCAGTTTGATGGGTATCAAATCGATTTCAAAATCTGCACCAGCTATGTTGATAATAGCTCGTCGACTAATATGGTCAACTTTCTCAAGTTTTCCATTGGCGACCTCGACAAGCATAATCTCTTTTAACGGGACTAACGACCAATTAATCTTATCGCAAAAATGTCTACATACATAACCTCTATCGGCACCAGTATCAAATAGGACAGAAGCTAAAAGATTGTTGATAGTGAATATACCTATCACCAAGTCGGGATTCTCGCGTGCATCCCTTGCATTAACGTTGAAAGCTCTACCACGGGGTGGTCCGCCGTCTTTTAGCTTGTTTGGACACGCATTTCTGAAATGGCCCATCTGTCCGCATTCGTAGCACTTTTTCGGTCCATTGGGGTTCGCCTTCACATTCAGGGTGGTGACCTTGCAGTCTTTACCGATATGTCCAGTCCGTTGGCACTTTTCATAAACAACGTTACAATACCCAGTATGGTGCTTGTAGCACTGCTTGCATTGTGGTAAGGTTCCCTTGTAGTTCGAGTTTGAGCTTGTGTTCGGATTGGGGTTTCCACCGTTGTTGTTTCCTCTGAAACCCTCATGTCGCTTCGCAGAGTTTTGATCATAGATATTTCCCCCGTTGTTATCCCATTTACGCTTCTCACTAGTACCCGCTTCGGACTTAGACTTCTCCGGTTCATCGATGATGATTTGATTCATTAAAGTATGCGCCATGCGCATCGCTTCCGGGGCATTTGGTGGCTTGAACGAGGTTACGTTTCCCTTAATGCTCTTAGGAAGTCCACAGAAGTACCTTTCCATTCGCTTGAATTCCGGGGTGACCATTGTCGGACACATCAGGGCTAATTCCAAAAATCTCCGGTTGTAGCTATCAAGGTCGTTCCCAACGGCCTTTAACTGCATAAATTCCATTTCCATCCTCTGGATTTCGGTCCTAGGGCAATATTCCTCAATCAGGGCCCCTTTAAACTCCTCTCATGGAGTAGCAAACGCCTCATCAATACCTTTTGCTTGAGCCAACATGTTCCACCATGTTAGTGCTCCATCAGACAGCGTTCATGAAGCAAACTTGGTTTTATTTTCCTCTGAACAGTTACTGACTCGAAACACAGATTCTAACTTCTCGAACCATCTAGTGAGACCAACCGGCCCCTCTATTCCACTGAAGTTGTGAGGTTTGCAGCTCTGAAACTCCTTGTACGTGCACCCATTACGAATGGGTTGAATAACCGGTGGCGGTGGAGGTGGAGCTTGGGGTTGCATTTCCGCAATGGCTGCGGCTACCCTTTCGGCAATCATCTCCTCGATTTGGGCTGCGGTAGGTGTTGATGTTGATCGTCCGTTGGCCATGGTGTTCTAAACAAATTTTTTTTGACTCAAGTCAAAATCTAGTATGCAAATAGTAATAATACAGTATATAGTAACCAACATGGAATCAAAACATTACATGTTATTAAATAACGCATCTAGGTACAAATACCACAGAATCATCGTACAATAATGTAAATAGAACGTCGTGCAAGAATTAAATAACGCAAAGTTCCATTCATTAATAATAAGTTGCATACATCTGTATAAGTTCGTACAATACATAAGTGAAACATAAAACTACAACTAGACTACATAATGAAATCTACTACAAAATCCCTACGGTGATGGTGGGTGTAGGATGTCTAGTACATGAGACATCTGGTCCTCGAGCTCAGTTACCCGAGCACGGAGGATCTCCACCTCCCTCATCAGTTCCTCGACAGAGGGAGTGGGTGGGGCAGGCGGTGCAGTCAGCATGGGTGGTGCTGGTGGTGCAGACGGTCCGGCTCCAGAAGTAGAGGCTGCGAGGCGGTAAGGCTTACGGATGAACGAATCAGCAGGATACGGCACAAGCCGCTTTCGGGTGGTAACCCTACGACGCCGACCAAATGCGTCAGTGAATGCTCGTCCTCCGTTGATCCCCGGAATAATGGTGCCATCGAAGCGGTACCGCTTCTTCGGTGGGGTGGAGGGTAGTTGAACAGGTGCATCAGGGTCCTCTTCGTCGGAGTCATCATCACTCGAGTCGTTTGTGGATGGGTCATCGGATGAATAATCATCAGAATCATGCGGTGGTGGCTGCACGGGTGGCTGAACTGGCTCTCCTCGGGCGACCATCATCTCTCGATATCTGGCGGGTCCGATCGGAATGAGACGTCCATCAGGGGCGCGTCGGCACCAATGGCGATACCGGTTACGGAATGGACCTTCCCCGAATTCTGCGGGAATCACAATCTCACCGGAGCGGGGCTGTGACACCGAGGGTCCGGGGGCAGATGGAGCTGGAATCTCCAGAGGGTCCTGGGTTCCATCTACAGTAACCACTGGAGCCGGTGTATGGCTGCTAGCTCCGGAAGATGAAGCGCCGGGGTCACTCGTAGGTAACGGGATCGATGTGTCGGCAGCAGCAGTAGGTGTGGTGGCTGACGAGTCTGAACTGCCCAAAATGATAGCAGGTGGAATATCCGACATCTGAACAAGGAAAAATAAATTTTCCATGTCAGTAATTCATAAAGCAAGCACGTATTAGGCCAACAGTCTAAATCATGTATAACGGTACATTGCATGGCAATAATAGCAAATCGTATGAAAGTAGCATGCAATCGAAAGCAAGTAATATCATGCAGTACTGAAATCATGTAGTAGCATACGGCATATAGCTGTAAAAGTAAGCAGCAGCATGCAGCAAGTTCAGTGGAAACAAGTAAACTAGCAAGTTGTAGATTAGTCCTATTAGTGAATCCTACTCGGGTCGGTCTTAGACTCACTAATGCAACCTAATTCACTACAACCAATGCTCTGATACCAAATGTGATGCCCCGTACAAAACCATCGTGTACGAATCATCAACAACAGGATCATTACAAGGTTAAACACTATTTGCGTTTTCAAAACAAGTTGCATTCATGATAAAAGGTGATGTCTTAACCAACATCAATGTTTTACAACCAAAGTATGCTTCAATGAACAGAAGCAAATATAATAGTGCGTGACCCTTAGGTCGTTACAAATCATAGTTTCAAAAGTATTAAAGTTATGAATGCAAGATAAACAGTTCATGCGGTGATAACTCTAGAGCAGCGGGTGTCTACAGCAAGACTAGTACACAGCGGAAGCAACCTTAAGCACCTGAGAAAAACATGCTTAAAAATGTCAACACAAAGGTTGGTGAGCTATAGTTTAAGTATAACAGTATGTAAGGTAGGCCACGAGATTTCAGTGCTACAAAGAGCGTTTCAAAACAGTATGATAAAGTATATGTTAACCGTGGGCACTTGGTAACTAACTTAACGTTTATACCCCCTGAAAGTACACTTGGCAAGTGCGTATGTATACGAAGTATTAAACACCCGTTAAATGATAGCGCTACTAGCCCGAGTGGGGATGTCAAACCCTATGGATCCATACCTAAGATTTGCGTTCACCGGTTCAAAAACCAATGACTAAACGTTACCGAGCTAAAGGGAATGTTTATGCCGTTGTATAACCCACACATATATAAGTTTAAGTACTCGTGTCTAGTATGTAAAATGTAAAAAGCGCATGTATTCTCAGTCCCAAAATAATTAAAGTAAAAAGGGATGCTATAACTCACAATGATAAAGTAGCGGTAAAGTCGAGTCGGGAAATAAGCAAGTACGTAGGTCCAGAAAGTCCTCAACCTAAGTCAAATAGTACTAAGTCAGTAACTCGTTCCAATAGGTTTAAAAGTATGTAAATTAGGTCTTAAAGGTCATCATCATTCATCATCAAACAAAAGGTGTAAAGTAAGTTTCGTTCATGAAAGAAGTTTAAAACAAAGGCTGATTTGGGTCAGTCACCACGGCCTCAATACCTACTGAAATAAGGTGAGGCCAGTGGCCATGGCTCCGTATATGAGTCCTTTAGTTGTGGTAAAAATTCCAGAAGCAAACTCTTCTTCGTTTGACCGTGGCGACGGTCTAAGTGCGAGTAGGTCAGAATTTTCAGCATAACGTTAAATGGACATAGTGACGATCGGAGGGCCATAAATCCTAAACCGTAACTCGGATTAAGACGAGTCCTAAATGAAAAGTTATCTACTCGAACATAGATATCTGAAAATCATCTTTACAGTAGCCCAGGTTGTACGGGTCAGACACAGAAACAGTAAAATTGTAGGTTCCGGTGGTTCTTGGTACTCGATGCTTATCACGGTTCTCATCCTTGATGCATATAGCTTCAAGTGTACAAATCGTTGATGTGTTTGCATCATCTTAACCAAGGTTTCACCATCATAACACTTGTATAGGTCTAAGACATGTAGCACAACTCAATTAAGTGTTGTATGTAGTTTGATGAACCAAAGTTACATCAAAGTCTTAGATTTAACACATACATGAACTATAAAAGTAATATTGAACTACAAACTAGAAAGTAAACTAACTAATCAAGATCTTAAGATGTAGAACATAGTTCTTAGTTAGATCTTGAAGATCCAAGACCCAAAGGTCTAGATCTAAAGTTATTAAGTTAAATCTAACACAAGTGTATGAAGTTATAACTAAAAAGTTACACTTCCATGTTCTTGAACCTTTAAAGTTAACTTTTGTTCAAGAAATATGAGATCAAGACTAACTTGTAATACTTGACCATTTAAACCAATAAACATGAAATTTAAAGTGCATAATATGAAGTAATAAACTTAAATAAACAAGTTAATAAGTTCATGGGTTTCATACTTTTAAAGATTCAAGCCTAAGTCTTGATCTCTAGAAAGTAAACTTTTAAGTTTACTTCATGAACACAAGTATGCTTTAACTCATGAACTTTCTTTAAAACATTAAGTGTAGAACATAACTAGAGAGCTTATGTTCTTGTATGTCTTGTAAGAACAAGATAAAAAGAAGAATTAAACTAGAGAGTTTGATTCTTGTACTAGTAAGTAACAATTAATCAAAGATAAGTAACATTAAACAAAAGAATGATGATGATGAAGGTTTTTGGTTCTGTTTTTAGCAAGAAAAGAAGAGAGGATTTGTTCATAATACTTACAAGAAAGTAGAGAGATGTTTGAGAGAAATTACAAGTTTGAAGTGTGTGTGTGAGAATGAGAGAATACTAGTGAACAAGTAATACAAAAATGAAGTCAAAAACTCCCTCCAAGGCCATGTAGGCCGATGGTCAAGTAAAGGGGAGGGGGAAGAGGTTTGCCCACTAGTTTCATGCATGTAAAGTCTTAAAAAGTTGGTTACAAGGTGGCCTAGCATGGGGAAGATGTGTAACTAGATTCCTTAAGTGATAACTAACTAGTTAAACCTTAATGATGATACTTGCATGTGTGTTAGGCTAAATAATCCATCTAGTTAAGTAGAGTGGGCTAACAAGTCCATTAATATGGGTAGGGTGGGCTTCCAAGTCCACTAATATTAATAAAAGCCCAAGTTCAAGTAGTTATCAAATAAATCCAATCAAAGCCCAAGTAATTAACTAATAACCTTAGTTAATTAAAATGATTAATAAAATCAATCATGAACTTAAATAATACTTGAAAATATTATTCGTGTAAGTTTCGTGTGTCACAAAGACGTTTCGGGCATTCAAAGTCATGTATTATCAATCATGGTAATGAGTAAATGTAATAAAATACATTCGTTAAATCACAAGCATTAATAATAAACATTATTAATTAAAGACGGAAAAACCAGGGTCGTTACACTGTGAACAAATCACAAGTACTAAATCTGTCTTCAAAGAATCCAAATGATTCAGTGTCTGCAGAAGTCTTTAGCGAATACCTTACTCCTTACTCTAAACCCTTGCGGACAATATTCTTCATCATCCTCTGATCTTAGATATTCTAAGATATCATCGTATTTTTCGTTATAAATATCCTCGATACTTCTGAAGATATTTTCATAACCATTCTTATCTGAAACCATTTATCTCTTCGCGTTATCTGTATTATATCAGAAAGGAAACTATTTTAGTTTCTAAATTTTGAAAATTCAAATTTAAAATATGAATGTTTTTTGAAGTAATATTGGGAACTGAAGCATGAGTTAGTATAATATAATGACACTTGATCAACGTGATTATATTACAGTAAGTCATGATGAGTTTCTAATGGAACGTGATGATTCACAGACCATAACGTCATCATGTGCCATGTTACACGACTCTTACATTCTATCCAATCTCCAAACATATTAAGAACATATTATCCTGATAATTCTATCTTTTCTCTGGAATTCTGATAATTTAACCAATCAAGATCATGCTATTACAATTTTTCTCTTAGAACATTAATCATGTTCATTTGAAACTTCATACCTACGAATTCTGTACCAGTATTCGCTTGACTTAAAGTCGGAAAGAGAAAACAAAAGAATGGAACTCCAATATATAAACGAAATGAAGAGGGTGGATTTATAATGAAATATCAGACAGAACATTTGAAACAGATCGTCGCATTTAATCAAAGAGGATTTTAATTTCCTTAATTATCGAAGAACCAAATCTTATTATGAAGATTTTCTCTAAATCTCTTGAATTCCGGAAATCAACCATGGCTACGTCATCGGTTAAGACGAACCTGCATTATTTCATATCACTCTTTTGTGATAGCTTCACTCGTACTCTTCACGTAATAGAATTAGTTTATCCATATAACTTGATGATGATAAAACGCTAATTTTTAGCTCGTATGCGTCATGAAAACATACTTATTGTCAGCCATGACCACCTCGATCAAATTTCGGGACGAAATTTCTTTAACGGGTAGGTACTGTGACGACCCGAAAATTTCCGACCAAATTTAAACTTAATCTTTATATAATTTTAACAAGATAAGAAAAGTCTGTAATGTTGAGTCTCAGAAAATTTTGGAATCATATTCATGTAATCAATTTCCCTTTTGACTGTGCTCGACGATTCACGAACAATTATTGTTAGTGTGTGTATATATATATATATATATATATCTATATATATATATATATATATATATATATATATATATATATATATATATATATATATATATATATATATAACATAAATGTAAGTATATATGATAATTGGAAATAATAAAATATAATTTGAACATTAGAATCAAAAATATAAAATAAGATACAAAAATAATAAAGTATAATTTAAAATGAGTTTATATATATATATATATATATATATATATATATATATATATACATGATTTCTATACATAATTATTATTATATATATATTGTAATATACATACATATAAGAGATACAAATAATATGTGTGAAACTTTTAACATATAATATAGTAAATAGATATATAATGATTATATTATTAATGTATTCATATTTACATGATGTAACTAATATGCAAACACAATTACATAATATTATATATAGAATGTGTAAATATTAAATATTCAGTATATGTTATTATGAAACTATATATGATTTCTATTAAATACATATATAGAATATATAAATATTAACTGTTCAGTAAATGTCATCATATAACATAATATTACATAAATAATAAATGGTATTATATTAAAATTACAAGTCTGAATATAATTAATATATTAAAATTATTATTACTTTCATTATTATTAATATCAGATTTGATACATGTAATATGCAATGTTGTTATTATTAATATTATTATGCTTATCATTATTGTTATTGATAAAATTATCATATTATCAAATTATCATTTTTATTATTATCAATATTAAGATTACTAAAAATTCTCATTTTATTATCATTATTACTCTTATCATTATTATTATACTTAATAGTATTATTCGATATTATTATTATTAATATTAATTTATTAGTACTTTTATAGTTAATAACAAGTTACATCATATTATTATTAATTTAATTATATTCATATATCAACATTTCTAAATCAGATAAAACCAGATTTATTAATTTTTATTATTATTATTATTATTATTATTATTATTATTATTATTATTATTATTATTATTATTATTATTATTATTATTATTATTTGTATTATTGTTATATTAATCATTAATATATATTAAATATAAAATATATTATACATATGAATCCAAATCAGTGTAATATCGTGAGCAAATTTTTGATATGTTTGTATCTATCTGTAAATTGTTTCTATCCAGATTCCAATCCATAGAGAACGTCCAAAATCAGTTATAACTCCTAATCCACTTTTATTTTTTTATTATATTTATGTCCTTGAGAATATTTTCCTGTCGATTTTTTTGGCTTTATAATTGATACAATTTAGTGATTAGTGTTACAAATAAAACCCTCAAATTGTCGAAATTAAACTGAAAAAGGGAAGAACACAAGAAACTGCCCTGTTCTTGTGTATTTTTCCAAAAAGCTCGATTTTAAAATAAAACTCAAAATCTGTAAATGCAGTTAGATTAGGATTCATTTAGGTAAACTTTCTGCAAAAGATCATTTTCCAATTCTTTTTATCAATCACGAATTTTGGAGTCAAACCTAATTTCTAAAAAGTTAAACAGTTTGTTCTTGGTAAAATTAGAGATCAATTCGATGTTTTGGATCCAATTGAGGTTACAGATAGTTTATAGAATTGAATTTCAACCTTTTTCATGTTATAGTCATCTTCTAAAACGTTCTAAATTTTTTAAAGTAATTTTGAGGTATATCGTGTTCATCACAGACTGCCAGCTATTTTTTGTGTTTTAATTAATTGGATCACTTAGTAAACGTTTCTGTATTGTTTAAAGATCCTAAGACCAAACGAGTTAATTGTTATTTGCAATGGTCGATCACTGGTCGATTTACTTTTGGGGAAGAAGGAGAGTACAGAAAAATAAGTTAAATATATATGAGTATTGAGTTTAAACAGAAAAGCACAAGCAGCGTAATGGTTAGGAGATGTTTCGGGTGAGCAAGAGGTCTCGGGTTCGAGTCCGGTCAAGGGCAATTCTTTTTATACAAAGCTTTAAAGGGTATACACAATTACTCCTATTTTAATTATTATTATTATTATTATTATTATTATTAAATATTATGTTTATTATTATTATTATTATTGTTATGATTACAATTATTAGTTATTAATGTTATAATTATGATTATAATTATTATTGTTATTAGTGTTACTATTATTATTATTATTATTATTATTATTATTATTATTATTATTATTATTATTATTATTATTATTATTATTATTATTATTATTATTAGTATTATTATTATTAAGATCACCATTATTATAATTATCAATATTGTTATTATTAGTATTATATCTATTATTATTATTATTATTAGTATTATTATTATAAGTATTATATATGATATTACAATTAAATCTAAAACTTTAGTATTATTATCATTTTCGTAAATATTAGTGTTAATATCATTTTATAAATAATAGAAGTGTTAATATTGACATAGGTAATATTATTATCACGAGTATTATTATTATGTAAGTATTAAAATCAGTATCATGACTATCATTACCTGTAAAAACAATATTGTTACAAGTATTATTATTAATATCACTATTATTATGATCATAGTTACAAACATGATTATTATTATTATTATCATTATGAAAATAATAAAATTATTATCTTCATTAATATTAGTATTAGTATCGCTTTTGTAGCTACTAGTATTATTAGTATTATTATTAAACAAAAGTATCGTTATTAACAATCTCATTATTATTATTAATATTATCATTTTTAATAAAGTTATTATTATTATTATTATTATTATTATTATTATTATTATTATTATTAGTAAATCATTAATATCAAAACTATCATTTTTAAACAAATAAATATTTTTGTACATAAAACATACTTAATATATATACTACAACTATATTAATATTCCATATAACTATATCTAAATCATATTAACATTAGTTATATAAAAACTTATATATAACAAATTAGGTATTTTTTTTATATAATTCTAAATATATATAGATATTAATATAACTATATTAATCACTTTAATTACATATACAAGATAAATACATAAAACATATAATTTAAGATATAACATAAAGTATATGTTTTTAAATGAAATCTAGTATAAATCTTATATAACTATAAAATATATATAAATAATATACATTAATAAATGGAATTATGATATTTCTATCATATGTTTTAATAGAAATGTAATTAATATAGGTTCGTGAATCCGAGGCCAACCCTACATTGTCCAGTTGTTCAATATCGTCATATGTATTTTTACTACAAAATACATTAAGTGAGTTTCATTTGCTCCCTTTTTAAATGCTTTTGCAATATATATTTTTGGGACTGAGAATACATGCGCTACTTTTATAACTGTTTTACGAAATAGACACAAGTAGTCGAAACTACATTCTATGGTTGAATTATCGAAATCGAATATGCCCTTTTTATCATGTCCGAAGTTGTCCCGGAATAATGGCGAATTTATCATGTCCGAAGTTGTCCCGGAATGATGGCGAATTTATCATGTCCGAAGTTGTCCCAGAATGATGGAGAATTTATCATGTCCGAAGTTGTCCCGGAATGATGGCGAATTTATCATGTCTGAAGTTGTCCCGGAATGATGAGAATATTCTATATGCATCTTTTTAAGGTCGATTACCAGGTGTTCACCATATGAATGATTTTTATCTCTATGCAGTTTGCGAAATGCCTGATATGAGAATGATATTTATGAAAAATGAAATCTTGTGGTCTATTAAAATTATGAAAATGATTGATTATGATAAACTAATGAACTCACCAACCTTTTGGTTGACACTTTAAAGCATGTTTATTCTCAGGTATTAAGGAAATCTTCCGCTGTGCATTTGCTCATTTTAAAGATATTACTCGGAGTCATTCATGGCATATTTCAAAATATGTTGCATTCAAGTCATTGAGTTCAATAGAGATTATTATTAAGTAAATGACAGTTTAGGTCATTTATAGGTTGAATATTATGAAATGGTATGCATACCTGTCAACTTTCGATGTAATAAAAGTTTGTCTTTTAAAACGAATGCAATGTTTGTAAAATGTATCATATAGAGGTCAAATACCTCGCAATGTATTCATATGATATTGTATTCGTTCTTATGGATTAGGACGGGTCTTTACATGATCCTTCTTATAAATACCATAGAACCATATATAATTACTATATAATTACTATTTGTCAAAATCCATGTACTTTAGAGAGTTCAATGAAAATTCGTATCATCATCATCATCTATTTTATTCGAGTTGTATGTACAATAGCCAAATAATCATTTTCTTTTTTGTTGTTGTAAATCTCTCTTTTATTTTCATTAAATCACGGTCTTGCATATATATACCCATACTAATTGAGTCTATATATATTACTGTGTTTAATACTAACGATGTTATATTATATGTTCACCAATAAGTTGCGTTCCAAGACCCGATCCTTCCGGTATAGTCATCGAAATGATGAGTGAACCGGTTGGTTTTGGTCCGTTTTGATCAAATTCATGAATACTAAGATGGTTTGTAAGTCTTAGTGCAAATTAACATTCAAGTTTATAAATGAGTTTACCTTCAAAACGAAACCGAGGTAAGACCGAACTAAACACAACGTGACTTCTTGTTTGGGTCTTATTCCTCCATCGCTCCCTCTATTTCCTTGTTAATTAACTTATTCTCTGAATCTATATATTTTGTTTTCACTAAATGATGCAATTGGATGGATTAGATGGTGTATATGTTTGTTGTGAAAATGATCGACTATAAAATGTGTGCATAAGATTGAAAGAAAACTTGGTTATGGAATGTGGATTGTGAATAGAATAGTGTGGTTATATATAATAGTAAAAAGAAAAAGAAAAGGTGGTGCTAGTTGGAAATCATGATCACACCTTATATTTTATATTTATACTTGTGGTGACCGTAAATGATTAATATAGTGGCATAATTTTTTTTATATAAAATGTTTCGGTACTCCAACTCCACTAGTGTAGCTGTTACACACCATCTCATAATTTATATTTATATTAGTATTTAATCGTTTAATGTTTATTTAATAATTATCAACTCGTAAATATTTATTATCAATTTATTCCTTTTTTTATATACGGGTATTACAACTCCACCCTACTTATAAAAATTTCGTCCTCGAAATTTGAGATAAGCCAATTATTTTATTTTACTAATTAAAACTCAAAGAAATGAAATTAAGTAGCGAAGTTTCAATATAACCCATAAGATGTCTCACAAACATAGACTGTCATTTAATAAAATGCATATCTTGAATGGTACAAAGATCCAATTAGTCGGTTCTCAAAGCAAACACCCTGCCATTGGTTGTCGGCTGAGTTTTGTTTCCTCCGGTAGTATCACGCTGGCTCTTACAATCTTTAGCGACATGTCCCGTTTTACCACAATTATAGCAAGCTCCAGTTTCTTTGTAACATGTGTTTGAAGGATGACGTTTGCTATAAGTATTGCATAAAGTAATCTCAACATCACTGCGCTTATTATGTTTCGAATAACGATTTTGCGAATCCCCTTCTTGACCTCTCTTTGCGTCTCTATATTGGTCATCACTGTTTCTCTTTTTGTAGCCTGCTGCCTTTAACGCTTTGTAGTCCAATTCTTCTATTTCAATGTTCTTAGCAGCATTTGCAGCCTCTGCCACATTAGCAAATTGCCCATTTACAATTTGAGAACGAACTCGATTGTGATAACCCGAAAATTTTCGATAAAATTTAAACAAAATCTTTACATAATTTCATTTAACCTCGACTAATTCCGATGATTCACGAACAAATAATTCTAAATAAATATATAAACTTGAAAAATAATACGACTTAATTGTTATAACTAAAAAATGTAAAATTTTATACAAGATAATATTGTTGTTATATTATTACTTTTATTACTGTATTTAACAATATTATCAATATCATTGTCATTTACAATTATCATTATTAGTATTGTCAAAAACAATACTATTATTAATATTGTTATTATTATTATCAAAATTATTATTATTATTATTTATCACCTATTATGATGGCTAGTAATATCATTAACATAATATATATCATTAACATAATTATTAGTACAATCACTACTACTAAAATTATTTAAAAATTATTAATAGTATCATTATTATATTAATACAATTATTATTATTAATATTATTATTTATATAATTATTATTAGTATTATTATTAAAATACTTATTAATTATTAATACTAAATATGTATAAAAAAATAAATATAAAGAAGTCGACATATACCTAAAATGGAATATCTGGTTTCATTATTTTATTAAAAGCAGTTAGGTATATATATGCTTTTTATTTTTAATAAAGATCATATCTGCTTTATCTATTTTTTAAATTTTTCCTCTTTTCTTAATTGATCGTGATTCTGCTTTCCATTTTTTTTCTTCTGCTTTTTATTAATTTTTTTTTATCGTTTCCTGATGAGATTCATGTCGACACCCACTCAGGATATATCAAATCGATCATAGCAGATTTGCTGTTTAAATTAGTCATTTACCATTATAATATAAATACTACTACTCGCTGCAGCTAATTGAAGGAATTAAACAGAAATTCACAGAAACTAAACTCGATATCTCTGTTCTTACTTCCATTTTTACAAAACCTTGAGAACGAATGCCATTTCAAAATCCTTAAATGCAGTTTTGTTAGGAATAATTTACTCAAACTTCCTGTAAAATCCTAAGATCCAATTCTTGTTATCGAAGTCGAATTTTCGAGTCAAAGTTTCGAGTTTAAAAAGTCAACAATTGTTCTTCCATCAAATTTGTATTCGTTTTGATGTTTCAGATTAAATTGAGGATTTCAGAAGATTCTAGGAAGCTTTTAAAACTTATTTCGTGTAGAAATTTTTGGCTAAAATGATCTTAAATTCAAAAAGTAATTTAGAGTTCATATATTTATTTTCGCGACACACAGCAGGTTTGTTTTTATTTTATTTTTTTATTTTTTTTATTAACTCAATCAATTATAACTCGTTTTTGTATAAGTTTCAAATCCTAAAACGAAGTAATAAGTTCGTGGGTAGCTTGGTTTGATCCCGGGTCGAGTTGATTTTTGGTGAAGAATATGAATAAAATGAAACAAAATAGTAACTGGTTATATATATAATAGAATGATATAATTTCAGAAAAATGGGAAATGTAGGAGTGGTTAAGGGTGTTTCGGGTGATTGAGAGGTCGTGGGTTCGAGCCCGGTTCGAAGCATTTTCTTTTTAGAAGGACTTTTGAGGTAGTTTTCAAATTTTAAAAATTATTATTACTATTATTATTATTATTATTATTATTATTATTATTATTATTATTATTATTATTATTATTATTATTATTATTATTATTATTATTATTATTATTATTATTATTATTATTATTATAAAAGTTATTATTATTTTCATTAATTTTAGTATTAATATTTTTTTTAGTATTGTTATTAAAATTATCATTAGGTAATAAGATTTTGATAATTATTATTATTATTAAGTGTGAAGTATTATTATCAAAATGATTATTTTCATTATCATTGTTATTAAATTTTTCATTTAAAAACTACAAGTGTTATTATTAGAATAAAAATTATAGGAGTTAATAATAAAACTATCATTAATATTAAAATCATTAATATTAAAATTTATACTATCATTATTATTATTTTTACTAATATTATCTTAGTATTATTATAACTACTGTTTTAACAAACAAATAATATGCATATAAAAATATATTTAAAATACATAACGTAACTATATAAAATTTCTTATGTATTTTTAAATATATAAAATAAATACATTTAATTAAATAATAAAATATATATAAATTATTAATACAAAAGCTATATCACTAACAATAAAATATATGTTTGTTCGATTTCGATTATATGTGTTAATGAATATACAAATAATATAGGTTCGTGAATCCGAGGACAACTCTGCAC
Organism: Rutidosis leptorrhynchoides; assembly: GCF_046630445.1. Lineage (NCBI taxonomy): Eukaryota > Viridiplantae > Streptophyta > Magnoliopsida > Asterales > Asteraceae > Rutidosis > Rutidosis leptorrhynchoides. Next base: position 449,381,581 of record NC_092333.1, on the reverse strand, counting down.
TTGTTTCAATACCGTCATATGCATATTTACTACAAGCTATCATATCGTATCGTTAGTTTTCATAGCTCCCTTTTTATAAATATTTTTGGGCTGAGAATACATGCACAATTTTTATAATTGTTTTACGTTTAGACACAAGTACTCAAACTTTTATGCTATATACGTGCTTTGTCATGCTAAATCCCGACCGTAATATCGTTAATTGCTGAGGTATAAGATGCAAGCTTAGTTATTGTGAGTAGCGCTACTGAGAGTGACGTCTCTGTCCATTTGACCGTTGGTCTATGGATACATAATAATGATTCAACGACACGAATAACAAGTGTCATAGGGTAACTTTTGTTTAGTCGCGATATTACAAACTGCAACTCTTTTGATTAATATATTTGGTATTAATCAACTTTAAACTGAAATCTTGTGGTCTAATGCTATATTGAACTATTGATTTATGATAAACCTATGAACTCACTCAACCTCGTGTTGACTTTTTAAAGCATGTTTATTCTCAGGTCCTACATAATGCTTCCGCTGTGTATTTGCTAATTGAAAGCAACATTTCAACGAGTCATTCATGGATAATTTGAAGGACTGGCATTTGCTAATTTGATGATGATTTCTTGCTATGCTTGGAGTCTTCATTACATATCATATCAATTAAAGACATTTAATGTGCTGTTTATTAAATACAATGTAATCTATTTATCTTCCGTTGCAAAACTCAATAAAACTCAATAAAATATCTCATATAGAGTCGTTCTCGTTTATACAACTGTGATTTGATATAATTAGTCACAAATACCCCATGCCCTATTTGGGGGTGTGACAGAAATGGTATCAGAGTAGTGTTGTTGTAGAGAACCAGGATTATATTTTATGTGTGCCTTATACAATTAGGTACCTTAACAATGTAGAACTACAACTTTCCTTGACTGTAGTGCCTTTAATTGTTGCCTTTAATTGTTAAATGCTACACTATACTTTAGAAACTTTACGTATCTTAGAATTCCGAGCTAATCTAAGAACTCTGCTTACTTTCCTAAGTACTATCCAATTCCGCCACCACATTTAAATGCGACACCATGATTTCTGAAATTCTCGACATTCCTTTGTCATCTATCATGGTTTTGTGTATTACATATGTATTACATGAAATGTTATCCATGATTCTTGAAATCTCTACTATTCATATTCATTACTTTCAAAATCTTTGCTTTCTCGTTATTTTTGATCATTGAATTTTCTTGACGAGTGGCGTCTACGAAACTCTAGAATGGAACGGTTTGGATTACCGATTTAAAGGATCCTATAGCTCAAGCCCCTAGACCTGAATAGGCCACTACGAATTGAAAGTCTTTAATCGAAAGTATATCTATCAATCCTTGTTGGAAATTATTTGCTTAATAATTAAAGTCTCGACACGTCATACTGCGATTATTGCATAGATGATGTACAGACAAATTCATATCTTATTATATCTATCCCAGTAAACTTTGTCTACCACTTTTCATAAATTTCCTCCGTAAATTACAGAAAGCTTTTTGCTATATATACGTATTCAAGGAGACGAATATATCATTCAGTATCCAACACCCATTTCATACCAAACTCTATTCCAAACACATAATATGGATTCTTCGAACTCTTCGAGTTCCAATGGCAGCATAACCGGAACAAATGAACCAATCAGCCATCATCTATTTTGGATGAATTAGGGATGGGTTTGTAGTCGACTTAATCAATGGAGACAAGAAGAAGGTGATCCCTTCCACCAACCGAATTCACCTCTTGGTGAAGAACCTGAAGCGCTTACCGGTGAACCAATCCGGAACACCATTTTCACCCTCATTTCCAGGATATCCCTCCACGAATATATAATATCTAAAATTCTAGATCTTATTCATCCCCTTGTTCCAACCGCCAATCATCCCAGAATAGTACAAGAAGTCAACGAGCTTCGCGCTCGAGTGGTGGCTCTGGAGAATATGGTGCGAATTCTACAAGCATCAGCAGCACCAGCAGCATAACCAGCACCACCAGTACTAGCAATACCGCCAACATCACCAAAACCGCAAGCATTGAAAGCACCAGCAGCATCACAAGCTCCGCAAACTCCGAAACTACTGAAGACAACAACATCATAGATATCAAGGAATATTAGTTAAGATGTATTGACTCATTCTGAAATATCCCGTTCATATTGATTATAAACGTTCCATATTAATTGATTTCGTTGCGAGGTTTTGACCTCTATATGAGAAGTTTTTCAAAGACTGCATTCATTTTTAAAACAACCATAACCTTTATTTTATCAATAAAGGTTTCAAAAGCATTACGTAGATTATCAAATAATGATAATCTAAAATATACTGTTTACACACGACCATTACATAATGGTTTACAATAGAAATATATTACATCGACATATGTTTCTTGAATGCAGTTTTTACATAATATCATACAAACATGGACTCCAAATCTTGTCCTTATTTTAGTATACAACAGCGGAAGCTCTTAATATTCACCTGAGAATAAACATGCTTTAAACTTCAACAAAAATGTTGGTGAGTTATAGGTTTAACCTATATACATCAAATCGTAACAATAGACCACAAGATTTCATATTTCAATATACATCCCATACATAGAGATAAAAATCATTCATATGGTGAACACCTGGTAACCGACATTAACAAGATGCATATATAAGAATATCCCCATCATTCCGGGACACCCTTCGGATATGATATAAATTTCAAAGTACTAAAGCATCCGGTACTTTGGATGGGGTTTGTTAGGCCCAATAGATCTATCTTTAGGATTCGCGTCAATTAGGGTGTCTGTTCCCTAATTCTTAGATTACCAGACTTTATAAAATGGGCATATTCGATTTCGATAATTCAACCATAGATTGTAGTTTCACGTACTTGTGTCTATTTTGTAAATCATTTATAAAACCTGCATGTATTCTCATCCCAAAATATTAGATTTTAAAAGTGGGACTATAACTCACTTTCACAGATTTTTACTTCGTTGGGAAGTAAGACTTGGCCACTGGTCGATTCACGAACCTATAACAAATATGTACATACATATCAAAGTATATTCAAAATATATTTACAACACTTTTAATACATTTTGATGTTTTAAGTTTATTAAGTCAGCTGTCCTCGTTAGTAACCTACAATTAGTTGTCCAACGTTAGATGTACAGAAAAAATTGATATATATTATCTTGAATCAATCCATGACCCAGTGTATACACGTCTCAGGCTAGATCACAACTCAAAGTATATATATTTTTGGAATCAACCTCAACCCTGTATAGCTAACTCCCACATTACTGCATATAGAGTGTCTATGGTTGTTCCAAATAATATATACACATGGGTCGATATGATATGTTAAAACATTTGCATACGTGTCTATGGTATCCCAAGATTACATAATATATTAGAATACATGTATAATATAATATAAGTTAGCTAGGATATGATTAATATAGATTTGTTACCAATTTTCACGTTGCTACAACAAGAAAAATTATCCAATCTTGTTTTACCCATAACTTCTTCATTTTAAATCCGTTTTGAGTGAATCAAATTGCTATGGTTTCATATTGAACTCTATTTATGAATCTAAATAGAAAAAGTATAGGTTTATAGTCGGAAATATAAGTTACAAGTCATTTTTGTAAAGGTAGTCATTTCAGTCGAAAGAACGACGTCTAGATGACCATTTTAGAAAACATACTTCCACTTTGAGTTTAACCATGATTTTTGGATATAGTTTCATGTTCATAAGAAAAATCATTTTCCTAGAAGAACAACTTTTAAATCAAAGTTTATCATAGTTTTTAATTAACTAACCCAAAACAGCCCGCAGTGTTACTACGACGGCGTATGTCCGGTTTTACAGTGTTCTTCGTGTTTCCAGGTTTTAAATCATTAAATTAGCATATTATATAGATATAGAACATGTGTTTAGTTGATTTTAAAAGTCAAGTTAGAAGGATTAACTTTTGTTTGCGAACAAGTTTAGAATTAACTAAACTATGTTCTAGTGATTACAAGTTTAAACCTTCGAATAAGATAGCTTTATATGTATGAATCGAATGATGTTATGAACATCATTACTACCTCAAGTTTTCTGGATAAAGCTACTGGAAATGATAAAAATGGATCTAGCTTCAAAGGATCCTTGGATGGCTTGAAAGGTCTTGAAGCAGAATCATGACACGAAAACAAGTTCAAGTAAGATTTCTACTTGAAATAAGATTGTTATAGTTATAGAAATTGAATCAAAGTTTGAATATGAGTATTACCTTGTATTAGAAAGATATCTTACTGTAAATAATAAAGATTTCTTGAGGTTGGATGATCACTCTACAAGATTGGAAGTAAGCTAGCAAACTTGGAAGTATTCTTGATTTTATGAAACTAGAACTTGTAGAATTTATGAAGAACACTTAGAACTTGAAGATAGAACTTGAGAGAGATTAATTAGATGAAGAAAATTGAAGAATGAAAGTGTTTTAGGTGTTTTTGGTCATTGGTATATGGATTAGATATAAAGGATGTGTAATTTTGTTTACATGTAAATAAGTCATGAATGATTACTCATATTTTTGTAATTTTATGAGATATTTCATGCTAGTTGCCAAATTATGGTTCCCACATGTGTTAGGTGACTCACATGGGCTGCTAAGAGCTGATCATTGGAGTGTATATACCAATAGTACATACATCTAAAAGCTGTGTATTGTACGAGTACGAATACGGGTGCATACGAGTAGAATTGTTGATGAAACTGAAGGAGGATGTAATTGTAAGCATTTTTGTTAAGTAGAAGTATTTTGATAAGTGTCTTGAAGTCTTTACAAAGTGTATGAATACATATTAAAACACTACATGTATATACATTTTAACTGAGTCGTTAAGTCATCATTAGTCGTTACATGTAAGTGTTGTTTTGAAACCTTTAGGTTAACGATCTTGTTAAATGTTGTTAACCCATTGTTTATTAAATCAAATGAGATGTTAAATTATTACATTATCATGATATCATGATGTATTAATATATCTTAATATGATATACATACATTAAATATCGTTACAACGATAATCGTTACATATATGTCTCGTTTCAAAATCATTAATTTAGTAGTCTTGTTTTTACATATGTAGTTCATTGTTAATATATACTTAATGATATGTTTACTTATCATAATATCATGTTAACTATATATATATATCCATATATATGTCATCATATAGATTTTACAAGTTTTAACGTTCGTGAATCGCGGGTCAACTTGGGTGGTCAATTGTCTATATGAAACCTATTTCAATTAATCAAGTCTTAACAAGTTTGATTGCTTAACATGTTGGAAACACTTAATCATGTAAATAACAATTTCATTTAATATATAAAAACATGGAAAAGTTCGGGTCACTACAGTACCTACCCGTTAAATAAATTTCGTCCCGAAATTTTAAGCTGTTGAAAGTGTTGACGAATCTTCTGGAAATAGATGCGGGTATTTCTTCTTCATCTGATCTTCACGCTCCCAGGTGAACTCGGATCCTCTACGAGCATTCCATCGAACCTTAACAATCGGTATCTTATTTTGTTTAAGTCTCTTAACCTCACGATCCATTATTTCGACGGGTTCTTCAATGAATTGAAGTTTTTCATTGATTTGGATTTCGTCCAACGGAATAGTGAGATCTTCTTTAGCAAAATATTTCTTCAAATTCGAGACGTGGAAATTGTTATGTACATTCGCAAGTTGTTGAGGTAACTCAAGTCGGCAAGCTACTGGTCCGACACGATCAATAATCTTGAATGGTCCAATATACCTTGGATTTAATTTCCCCCGTTTACCAAATCGAACAACACCTTTCCAAGGTGCAACCTTAAGCATGACCATTTCTCCAATTTCAAGTTCTATGTCTTTTCTTTTAATGTCGGAGTAGCTCTTTTGTCGACTTTGGGCGGTTTTCAACCGTTGTTGAATTTGGATGATCTTCTCGGTAGTTTCTTGTATTATCTCCGGACCCGTAATCTGTCTATCCCCCACTTCACTCCAACAAATTGGAGACCTGCACTTTCTACCATAAAGTGCTTCAAACAGCGCCATCTCAATGCTTGAATGATAGCTGTTGTTATAGGAAAATTCTGCTAACGGTAGATGTCGATCCCAACTGTTTCCGAAATCAATAACACATGCTCGTAGCATGTCTTCAAGTGTTTGTATCGTCCTTTTGCTCTTCCCATCAGTTTGTGGATGATAGGCAGTACTCATGTCTAGACGAGTTCCTAATCCTTGCTGTAATGTCTGCCAGAATCTTGAAATAAATCTGTCATCCCTATCAGAGATAATAGAGATTGGTATTCCATGTCTGGAGATGACTTCTGTAACATCCCGCCTTTTTCCATTTACTTTTCCGTTATACTAATTTAAACTCCGTTATATGTTTATAACATCTTCCGTTGATACGCGTTTTAAATTATCTCGTTTAGGTAATTCACGCACCCGAACGAAAGTTGAGGGACTAAACTTGACAAGGGATCAAACCCTTGACTAGGTCAAAGGGTCAAACCCCTTTCACTCATTCATTATCATCTCCATCTCTCTCTCTTTCTCTCTAGCAAGAACACACACCCAATTTCCAAATTCATTCAATCATCATCTAAATTCGATCTAGGAGGCTTACAACAAAATAAATTACATATTCGTGATCCTCTCTTCATCCTCTTCATTTTGGTACCAACTTCATCTCGTTTGGGTAACGTTTCTAAAACTCTAGATTTCTCTAAATTCGTGTTTTTGACTTGAAATGGTGTTAGTTAGTGTCTATGGCTCATTGTGATGTCGTGTGTGTAATTTATATGCTCGATCTCGTTGTTTTAGTGTAACTAGCATGAACTTGACTTTTGGTGTGTTGTTCTTGAATTTTGGATGATCATATGTTGTTAGATGTTAAAAGTTCATGTTCTAATTGTGTTCCTTGTATCACTAGCTTCAATTTGATGTGTAGGTTGCCTTAGAAAACTTCATGAACTTGATTATTGATTTTGGTGAATTTGGGTTAGGGTTTGATGAACTTGAAATGGACTTTTGATGCATTGAATGCCGTGGATTATTATTGGTAAGTGTTTAGTTGGATTGTATGCTTGATTACCTTCGAAACGGCATATCATTCATGTAAATTGGTTGCCCGAATCATTGAATTGCATTTATGAACTTGTATGCGGTTAATGTTAAGCATTAGATGCGGTTTTGGTTGTTGTAATAGGTAGATTGATTGATGAAATGTGTTTAGTTGTTTTCCTCGTCAAATTACCTTCCCAACGGTATAAGATACTTGTCTTGATTGTTTACGGATCATAAATGGTGATTGTTTGAAGTTAGGTTCGTGCATAAAACTTAAAAATTGCCAGCACTCTCTGCACAGGTAATGGCGCGGCGCGCCATATACCCGCGCGACGCGCCATTTTGGTCTGTCCAACTTTGTCAATTTTCGAATAATGTTTGCTATGCTACGCACCTCCGATTCACATATAACTTGTCCTAACATGCTCATACATGATTAAAAACCTCAGAAAAATAGTTCGGGACCCAACCCGAACGTGTTGACTTTTTCGTTGACTTTGACCGACCAAAGTTTGACTTTTTTTCAAACTTAACCAAATGATTATGCAACCTTCCTAACTTGTTTATATACTTGTACCTTGCATGAAACTTGACAATTTGATTTCACATGCTACATAATCGAGTCGTAACGAGCCATAGGACTAATTGAACATCTTTGACCAATCGTGACTATCGTTATTGATACAACCTATTTGTTTAGGTCAAGACTAGCACTATCCTTCGCACACGTTATTTTGTGAAGTACTTTTCGTGCGTGCACTCAAGGTGAGATCATAGTCCCACTTTTACTCTTTTTGAACTTACATTTGGGATGAGAAAACATAAACATTTCTTTACTAAGTGAACACAAGTACAGGAAAACAAACATTCTACATACGAGTTTAGAACAAAATCCTCAATTCGATTATCATTAGTTACACTTGCCGGGTGTAAGCGAGAACTTATGTTGTATGGATCCATATGGGTTTGACAAACCCTCATTCAAACGGTTCGCTACCGTTTACGAATGAAATATATTTTCGAGAAACAGTGTATGTTCTAGCACTAAGTGATGGGGTTCAATGGGAGAAATGTTAAGCATTGATAATTGGGTGCTCGTGAAACAAACTTTTGGAATGTATTACTATTATTTCATTGATGCAAATCTTGTGGTTCACTTGTACTTACTTACCTAAACCTATGATTTCACCAACGTTTTCGTTGACAGATTTCTATGTTTTTCTCAGGTCCTTGAACGATACATGATACATGCTTCCGCTCATTATTTTGATACTTGCATTGGATGTCGAGTATATATGCATACATGGAGCGTCTTTTGACTACTTTTAAATTGTGTCGCATAAGTTTCATTTGTACTTAAAACTTTGTATCGTAACTTGTGGTGGAACTATTCTCGTAAACTTTGAACAATCTTTACATTTAAAATGAATGCGACATATCTTTTGGTCAAACGTTGTTTTAAAGACTTATGACCACGTAACGGGACCTAAGTAGACGGCGCCGTCAAACATGATTTGGTCGGGTCGCTACAGATGGTATCAGAGCATTGGTTGTAGGGATTTAGAGTTCATTGGTGTCAACCTCGAGTCATAGGGTACATTGGTGAGTCTAGACTACAACCGGCATATAGACTTGAAGTAGGAATTACTTGACTACTTGTGCATTTATACTCGAACGCTTCTACTCATATCTACTCTTAGTTCATCTTAATCTCACGTTGTTTAATTTGATTGACGCGCCACCTTGACTATATGAAATGATGTCGAATGCACATATGAATCAGGGTAATATAATTTCCGGGATTATATTACGGTGACTCATATGAACGTTCCGACATTATGGCATAAAGAATTTAAGGCGAGTCGAGGAAAAACTTCTCTTTATCTTTATTCTATATCACGGTTAGTATTATTGAGAATACTAATCAATGATATTCTTGTGTCTTGAAGGAACAATGGCTCCTCATCGTGTACGCCGCAATGAAACTCCCGAACAAGCTCTCGAACGGATGATAGCCACCGCCGTAGATGCGGCCATGGCCGGTCACTCATCCAACAACAATAATAATAACAACCACAACAACAACAACAACAACAACAACAACAACAACAATGGAGCCAGAAACTCAAACGAGGGATGCTCCTATAAATCTTTCATGGGGTGCAAACCTCACACTTTTGATGGAACCGGGGGACCGGTCGTGCTCACCCGATGGTTTGAGCAAACGGAAGCCGTCTTTAGCATAAGCGGTTGTCGGGACCAAGACAAGGTCAAATACTCCACTCACACCTTCGCCGGTGTCGCTCTTACATGGTGGAATACTTATGTACAATCGGTGGGTACCGATGAAGCTCACGCCCTCTCTTGGGCCGACTTGAGGGAAAAGATGATTGTCGAATATTTCCCTCGTGAAGAAACCCGAAGGCTCGAACAAGAGCTAAGAACTTTAAAGGCGATCGGAAATGATCTCAAGGCTTATAATCAACGATTTTCCGAACTAGCCTTGATGTGCCCAAATCTTGTGAACCCCGAAGCTTTAAGGGTTGAACTTTACATGGATGGTCTTCCAAAGAGCATCAAACACGGAGTAATGTCATCCAAACCCCCTAATCATCAAGAAGCTTTGAACATGGCCCGCAAATTGATAGAGACAGTGGACGAAATCGTAGTACCGGCACCTAAAGCCGAGGACAAGTCGGGTAACAACAAAAGAAAATGGGAAGCTCCCCAATCAAGCAACAACAACTTTGCCAAGAAATCTTTCACCTCCGACGGCAAGAAGGGTTATGCCGGAATTCTACCTCTTTGCAACAAATGCAACAAACATCACTTTGGCGAGTGTAGTAAGCTAATTTGCCATCGGTGCCAAGGAATTGGTCATAAGGCCAACGATTGTAAAAGTGCCACTCCCGTCGCTCGAAAGTGGCCCAATGCACCAAAGACGGGCACTTGTTACGAATGTGGCCAAACAGGCCATTATAGAAATGCATGCCCGAAGAGGAAAGATAACACCAATACGCGCGGCCGAGATTTCAACATCAACACCGAGGAAGCCCGAGATGATAATGAATTAGTCACGGGTACGTTTCTTCTCAACAATTCTTATGTCTCTTGCTTATTCGATTCGGGTGCCGATAAATGCTTTGTATCCAAGACTTTGACTCATTCTTTTAGCACTCCACCTCTTCCATTAGATACCACTTATACCATTGAAGTGGCTAACGGGAAACTATTAAGTGCCGACACATATTACCGGGGGTGTACGTTAAACATTTTGGGTAAGGAATTTGAAATTGACTTGATACCCATAGAACTAGGAAGCTTTGATGTAATAATCGGTATGAATTGGTTAGTCAAAACGAAATCTCACATCCTTTGTGATCTTAACACAATCCGAATTCCTATCGAGAATGGTGAACCTTTGATTGTTTATGGCGATAAGAGTTGCACCAGACTCAACCTCGTTTCGTGCCTTAAAGTTAGAAAACTACTCCGTAAGGGTTGTTTTGCGATCCTTGCCCACGTTAAGAAAGTCGAGTCCGATGAGAAGCATATCGATGATGTGCCAATTGTTAGTGACTTTTCCGATGTATTTCCCGACGAATTGCCGGGTCTTCCACCTCATCGACCGGTTGAATTCCAAATCGATCTTATTCCGGGAGCCGCACCCGTAGCACGTGCACCGTATAGACTTGCTCCATCCGAAATGCAAGAATTACAAAGTAAAATCCAAGAACTACTTGACCGTGGTTTTATCCAACCTAGCCATTCACCTTGGGGCGCTCCGATTTTGTTTGTTAAAAAGAAAGACGGATCCCTACGAATGTGCATTGATTATCGTGAACTAAATAAATTGACGGTTAAGAACCGATATCCTCTTCCTCGCATCAATGACCTCTTTGATCAACTACAAGGGTCTTGTGTATATTCGAAAATCGATCTCCGCTCGGGTTATCATCAATTAAGGGTTAAGGGGGAAGATGTCTCCAAAACCGCTTTCCGGACTCGTTATGGTAGTTATGAATTCCTCGTCATGCCATTTGGTCTCACTAACGCCCCGGCGGTGTTCATGGATCTTATGAACCGCGTGTGCAAACCGTATCTCGATAAATTCGTTATTGTGTTCATCGATGATATATTGATCTATTCTAAAAATGAAGAAGAGCACGAACAACATCTCCGACTTGTGCTTGAACTCTTGAGACAAGAACGACTTTATGCCAAATTCTCCAAGTGTGAATTTTGGTTGAAGGAAGTTCAATTTCTTGGTCATGTTGTAAGTGATCAAGGTATTAAAGTCGATCCCACGAAAATCGAAGCCATTAGTAAATGGGAGACTCCTACTACTCCTACTCACATTCGTCAATTCTTGGGTCTCGCCGGGTACTATCGTAGATTCATCGAAAACTTCTCTTTGGTTGCACGTCCTCTAACCGCATTGACTCACAAGGGAAAGAAATTCATTTGGGCGACCGAACATGAATCCGCATTCCAAATCTTGAAAACGAAGCTAACCACCGCTCCTATCTTGTCACTTCCCGAAGGCAATGATGACTTTGTTGTATATTGTGATGCCTCGAAACATGGTTTTGGGTGTGTATTGATGCAACGAACGAAAGTCATTGCTTATGCTTCTCGACAACTCAAAATTCATGAACGAAACTATACGACACATGATCTCGAACTCGGAGCCGTTGTCTTTGCACTTAAAATGTGGAGACACTATCTTTATGGAACCAAGAGTACTATCTTTACCGACCACAAAAGTCTCCAACACATTTTCGATCAAAAGCAACTAAACATGAGACAACAAAGGTGGATTGAAACCTTAAACGATTACGATTGCGAACTTCGTTACCATTCCAGGAAGGCAAATGTAGTAGCCGATGCCTTAAGTCGAAAAGAAAGAGCGGTGCCTCTTCGTGTCCGAGCCTTAAACATCACCATCCACACAAACCTTAATAGCCAAATTCGGGTAGCCCAAGATGAGCCTCTCAAGGATGAAAACCTTTCACACGAGCTCTTGAACATTCTCGTCTCTCGATTCGAAATTAGGGAGACCGGACTCCGATATTACGCCAGAAGGATTTGGGTGCCTAGTTATGGGGACCTACGAAGCCTTATTTTAGATGAAGCCCATAAGTCACGATACTCGATTCACCCCGGTGCCAATAAGATGTACCACGACCTTAAACAGCTATATTGGTGGCCGAACATCAAAAGGGACGTAGCTACTTATGTTTCCAAGTGTTTGACATGTTCCAAAGTCAAAGCCGAACACCAAAGACCGTCTGGACTACTTCAACAACCCGAGATCCCGCAATGGAAGTGGGAAAGAATAACGATGGATTTTATCACCAAACTACCAAAAACGACGGACGGTTATGATACCATTTGGGTTATTGTTGACCGTCTCACCAAATCCGCACACTTCCTTGCCATGAAAGAAACGGACAAAATGGAGAAACTTGCACAACTTTACATTAAGGAAATCGTAGCCCGACACGGTGTACCTTTATCGATTATCTCCGACCGAGATGGCCGTTTCGTTTCTAGATTTTGGCGTACATTGCAAGAAGCGTTGGGAACGCGTTTAGACATGAGCACCGCATATCATCCTCAAACCGATGGACAAAGCGAACGTACGATTCAAACCTTAGAGGACATGTTACGAGCTTGCGTGGTTGATTTCAGAAAAGCTTGGGACAAGCACTTACCTCTCGCCGAGTTCTCTTACAACAATAGTTATCACGCGAGTATTAAAGCCGCACCTTTTGAAGCGCTATACAGCTGAAAATGTCGTTCACCTCTTTGTTGGGCCGAGGTAGGCGACGTGCAAATCACCGGACCCGAACTCATTCACGAAACCACCGAGAAAATCGTTCAAATCCGAGATAGGCTTAGGACGGCCTGAAGTCGTCAAAAGAGCTATACCGACAAATGACGCAACGATCTTGAATTTCAAGTCGGTGACCGAGTAATGTTAAAGGTCGCACCTTGGAAGGGTGTAATCCGTTTTGGGAAACGCGGGAAGCTAAATCCGCGGTATATTGGTCCTTTCGAAATCTTGGAGCGTATTGGAACCGTTGCTTATCGTTTAGATCTTCCGCCTCAATTGAACTCCGTTCATCCTACCTTCCATGTATCTAACTTGAAAAAGTGTCTTGCCGAACCCGATATCGTCATCCCTCTCGAGGAACTTACTATTGATGACAAACTTCATTTTGTGGAGGAACCGTTTGAAATTGTGGACACCTCTGTCAAGACATTGAAACAAAGCCGAATCCCGATTGTTAAAGTCCGTTGGAACGCCAAAAGGGGACCCGAGTTTACTTGGGAAAGACAAGATCAAATGCAAAGGAAGTATCCTCATCTATTCGTGAATTCGGAAACGCAAGATCTCGAGGAAGAAACAACGACTACTACGCCTACTTAAATTTCGGGACGAAATTTCTTTTAAGGAGTAGGTAATGTAACGTCCCGCCTTTTTCCATTTACTTTTCCGTTATACTAATTTAAACTCCGTTATATGTTTATAACATCTTCCGTTGATACGCGTTTTAAATTATCTCGTTTAGGTAATTCACGCACCCGAACGAAAATTGAGGGACTAAACTTGACAAGGGATCAAACCCTTGACTAGGTTAAAGGGTCAAACCCCTTTCACTCATTCATTATCATCTCCATCTCTCTCTCTTTCTCTCTAGCAAGAACACACACCCAATTTCCAAATTCATTCAATCATCATCTAAATTCGATCTAGGAGGCTTACAACAAAATAAATTACATATTCGTGATCCTCTCTTCATCCTCTTCATTTTGGTACCAACTTCATCTCGTTTGGGTAATGTTTCTAAAACTCTAGATTTCTCTAAATTCGTGTTTTTGACTTGAAATGGTGTTAGTTAGTGTCTATGGCTCATTGTGATGTCGTGTGTGTAATTTATATGCTCGATCTCGTTGTTTTAGTGTAACTAGCATGAACTTGACTTTTGGTGTGTTGTTCTTGAATTTTGGATGATCATATGTTGTTAGATGTTAAAAGTTCATGTTCTAATTGTGTTCCTTGTATCACTAGCTTCAATTTGATGTGTAGGTTGCCTTAGAAAACTTCATGAACTTGATTATTGATTTTGGTGAATTTGGGTTAGGGTTTGATGAACTTGAAATGGACTTTTGATGCATTGAATGCCATGGATTATTATTGGTAAGTGTTTAGTTGGATTGTATGCTTGATTACCTTCGAAACGGCATATCATTCATGTAAATTGGTTGCCCGAATCATTGAATTGCATTTATGAACTTGTATGCGGTTAATGTTAAGCATTAGATGCGGTTTTGGTTGTTGTAATAGGTAGATTGATTGATGAAATGTGTTTAGTTGTTTTCCTCGTCAAATTACCTTCCCAACGGTATAAGATACTTGTCTTGATTGTTTACGGATCATAAATGGTGATTGTTTGAAGTTAGGTTCGTGCATAAAACTTAAAAATTGCCAGCACTCTCTGCACAGGTAATGGCGCGGCGCGCCATATACCCGCGCGGCGCGCCATTTTGGTCTGTCCAACTTTGTCAATTTTCGAATAATGTTTGCTATGCTACGCACCTCCGATTCACATGTAACTTGTCCTAACATGCTCATACATGATTAAAAACCTCAGAAAAATAGTTCGGGACCCAACCCGAACGTGTTGACTTTTTCGTTGACTTTGACCGACCAAAGTTTGACTTTTTGTCAAACTTAACCAAATGATTATGCAACCTTCCTAACTTGTTTATATACTTGTACCTTGCATGAAACTTGACAATTTGATTTCACATGCTACATAATCGAGTCGTAACGAGCCATAGGACTAATTGAACATCTTTGACCAATCGTGACTATCGTTATTGATACAACCTATTTGTTTAGGTCAAGACTAGCACTATCCTTCGCACACGTTATTTTGTGAAGTACTTTTCGTACGTGCACTCAAGGTGAGATCATAGTCCCACTTTTACTCTTTTTGAACTTACATTTGGGATGAGAAAACATAAACATTTCTTTACTAAGTGAACACAAGTACAGGAAAACAAACATTCTACATACGAGTTTAGAACAAAATCCTCAATTCGATTATCATTAGTTACACTTGCCGGGTGTAAGCGAGAACTTATGTTGTATGGATCCATATGGGTTTGACAAACCCTCATTCAAACGGTTCGCTACCGTTTACGAATGAAATATATTTTCGAGAAACAGTGTATGTTCTAGCACTAAGTGATGGGGTTCAATGGGAGAAATGTTAAGCATTGATAATTGGGTGCTCGTGAAACAAACTTTTGGAATGTATTACTATTATTTCATTGATGCAAATCTTGTGGTTCACTTGTACTTACTTACCTAAACCTATGATTTCACCAACGTTTTCGTTGACAGATTTCTATGTTTTTCTCAGGTCCTTGAACGATACATGATACATGCTTCCGCTCATTATTTTGATACTTGCATTGGATGTCGAGTATATATGCATACATGGAGCGTCTTTTGACTACTTTTAAATTGTGTCGCATAAGTTTCATTTGTACTTAAAACTTTGTATCGTAACTTGTGGTGGAACTATTCTCGTAAACTTTGAACAATCTTTACATTTAAAATGAATGCGACATATCTTTTGGTCAAACGTTGTTTTAAAGACTTATGACCACGTAACGGGACCTAAGTAGACGGCGCCGTCAAACATGATTTGGTCGGGTCGCTACAACTTCCTTCAAATACAGTCGTGCTAACTTCTCCATCTTGTCATCTTCTCTTATTGGCAGAAAGTGTGCTGACTTGGTGAGACGATCAACTATTACCCAAATAATATCATAACCACTTGCAGTCTATGGCAATTTAGTAATGAAATCCATGGTAATGTTTTCCCATTTCCATTCCGGGATTTCAGGTTGTTGTAGTAGATCTGATGGTTTCTGATGTTCAGCTTTGACCTTAGAACACGTCAAACATTCTCCTACATATTTAGCAATATCGGCTTTCATACCTGGCCACCAAAAATATTTCTTAAGATCCTTGTACATCTTCCCCGTTCCAGGATGTATTGAGTATCTAGTTTTATGAGCTTCTCTAAGTACCATTTCTCTCATACCTCCAAATTTTGGTACCCAAATTCTTTCAGCCCTATACCGGGTTCCGTCTTCCCGAATATTAAGATGCTTCTCTGATCCTTTGGGTATTTCATCCTTTAAATTTCCCTCTTTTAAAACTCCTTGTTGCGCCTCCTTTATTTGAGGAGTAAGGTTAGTGTGAATCATTATATTCATAGATTTTACTCGAATGGGTTCTCTGTCCTTTCTGCTCAAGGCGTCGGCTACCACATTTGCCTTCCCTGGGTGGTAACGAATCTCAAAGTCGTAATCATTCAACAATTCAATCCACCTACGCTGCCTCATATTCAGTTGTTTCTGATTAAATATGTGTTGAAGACTTTTGTGGTCGGTATATATAATACTTTTGACCCCATATAAGTAGTGCCTCCAAGTCTTTAATGCAAAAACAACTGCGCCTAATTCCAAATCATGCGTCGTATAATTTTGCTCGTGAATCTTCAATTGTCTAGACGCATAAGCAATCACCTTCGTCCGTTGCATTAATACACAACCAAGACCTTGCTTTGATGCATCACAATAAATCACAAAATCATCATTCCTTTCAGGCAATGACAATATAGGTGCCGTAGTTAGCTTTTTCTTCAATAATTGAAACGCCTTCTCTTGTTCATCCTTCCATTCAAATTTCTTCCCTTTATGCATTAATGCAGTCAAGGGTTTTGCTATTTTGGAGAAATCTTGGATGAATCTTCTGTAGTAACCAGCCAATCCTAAAAATTGACGTATATGCTTCGGAGTTTTTGGGGTTTCCCACTTTTTAACAGTTTCAATCTTTGCCAGGTCCACCTGGATACCTTCTTTGTTCACTATGTGACCGAGGAATTGAACTTCTTCCAACCAAAATGCACACTTTGAAAACTTAGCGTACAGTTTTTCTTTCCTCAATACTTCTAGCACTTTTCTCAAATGTTCTTCGTGCTCTTGATCATTCTTTGAGTAAATAAGTATGTCATCGATGAAAACAATGACAAACTTGTCAAGATATGGCCCACACACTCGGTTCATAAGGTCCATGAACATAGCTGGTTCATTAGTCAATCCAAACGGCATAACCATAAACTCGTAATGACCATAACGCGTCCTAAAAGTAGTTTTTGGAATATCATCCTCCTTTACTCGCATTTGATGATATCCAGAACGTAAATCAATCTTCGAATAAACCGACAAGCCTTGTAGTTGATCAAATAAGTCGTCAATTATCGGCAGTGGATAACGGTTTTTGATGGTAACTTTGTTCAACTCTCTGTAGTCAATACACAACCTAAATGTACCATCCTTCTTCTTGACAAATAAAACAGGTGCTCCCCATGGTGATGTGCTTGGTCGAATGAAACCACGTTCTAATAGTTCTTGCAGTTGGCTTTGCAGTTCTTTCATTTCGCTAGGTGCGAGTCTATAAGGGGCACGAGCTATTGGTGCAGCTCCTGGTACAAGATCTATTTGAAATTCAACAGATCGATGTGGAGGTAGTCCCGGTAATTCTTTCGGAAATACATCGGGAAATTCTTTTGCGACGGGAACATCATTGATGCTCTTTTCTTCAGTTTGTACTTTCTCGACGTGTGCTAGAACAGCATAGCAACCTTTTCTTATTAGTTTTTGTGCCTTCAAATTACTAATAAGATGTAGCTTCGTGTTTCCCTTTTCTCCGTACACCATTAAGGGTTCTCCTTCTTCTCGTACAATGCGAATTGCATTTTTATAACATACGATCTCTACTTTCACCTTCTTCAGCCAGTCCATGCCAACTATTACATCAAAACTCCCTAAATCTACGGGTATCAAATCAATCTTAAATATTTCGCTACCCAGTTTAATTTCTCGATTTCGGCATATATAATCTGCTGAAATTAATTTACCATTTGCTAATTTGAGTAAAAATTTACTATCCAACGGCGTCAATGGACAACTTAATTTAGCACAAAAATCTCTACTCATATAGCCTCTATCCTAACCCGAATCAAATAAAACGTAAGCAGATTTATTGTCAATAAGAAACGTACCCGTAACAAGCTCCGGGTCTTCCTGTGCCTCTGCCCCATTAATATTGAAAAACTCTTCCACGGCCTTGTCCATTCGTGTTCTCTTGGTTCGGGCAATTTCTAATAATGTGGCCCAGTTTTCCACATTTATAACAAACTACATTGGCATAACTTGCTCCGACACTACTTGCTCCGCCATTACTCGTTCTGACACCATTTGTTCCTTTCGTTCTGTTAACCCCTGGTCCGTAGACCTCACACTTCGCCGCGCTATGACCATTTCTTTTACACTTGTTGCAAAATTTGGTGCAGAACCCCGAGTGATACTTTTCACACCTTTGGCATAGCTGCTTCTGATTGTTGTTGTTGTTGTTGTTGTTGCGGTTGTTATTGTTGTTGGGATGATTGTTGTAGTTGCTGTTGTTGTTGTTATTGTTGTTGGGCCGTTTGTTGTAGTTACGATTGATGTTGCGATTGTTGGGATAGTTGTTGCGATTATTGTTGTAATTGCTGTTGTTGTTGTATTGGTGATTCTTATTACCGTTTTCCTCCCACTTTATTTTGACTTACTTCACATTGGCCTCTTCAGCCGCCCGTTCTTTAATTCTTTCCTCAATCTGGTTCACTAGTTTGTGATCCATTCTACATGCCTGTTGTATGGAGGTGGGCTCGTGTGAACTTATATCTTCTTGGATTCTTTCCGGTAATCCTTTCACAAATGCGTCGATCTTCTCTTCCGCATCTTCGAACGCTCTCGAACACAATAGGCACAATTCCGTGAATCGTCTTTCGTACGTGGTAATGTCAAATCCTTGGGTTCGTAACCCTCTAAGTTCTGTCTTGAGCTTATTGACATCGGTTCTGGGACGGTACTTCTCGTTCATCAAGTGCTTAAATGTTGACAACGGTAGTGCGTAAGCATCATCTTGTCCCACTTGCTCTAGATAGGTATTCCACCATGTTAACGCAGTACCTGTGAAGGTATGTGTAGCGTACTTCACTTTGTCCTCTTCAGTACACTTACTTATGGCAAACACCGATTCGACCTTCTCGGTCCACCGTTTCAATCCGATCGGTCCTTCGGTTCCATCAAATTCCAAAGGTTTGCAGGCAGTGAATTCTTTGTAGGTGCATCCTACACGATTTCTTGCGCCATTAGCTGCATTGCTAGATTCGGAGTTATTGTTGGTATGTAGCGCAACCTGTACTGCGGCTATGTTTGAAGCAAGAAAGACACGAAATTCCTCTTAGCTCATATTCAAGGTGTGTCGAGTAGTCGATGCCATTTCCTTCAAAATAGTCAAATGAAACGAGTTAATCATATAGAATATCAAGAATAGTCAATAGTATTTCGTAGCGTAATATGAACTTATTTATAAAAGCTCTTTCTTCTTATTAGCGTTTTATACTCTTTAATTCGGGTAGTACCTACCCGTTAAGTTCATACTTAGTAGCTAACATACCATTTCAACTACTACAATTCTATATGAAAAACTAATCACAAAAAAAAAAAATCATATTCAAACCTTTATACAATAACTTGCAAACTTACAATACCGCTTTTTTTTTTTTACATATAGCATGAAATATAGCACATAAAACTTTGATACAAAGTAGTTGCGAAGATAATTCTAGTTAATAAATAAGGCGTTCAGCAAAGGCAATAAAGACACGTAATTCATACGTCCAGAAACAAGTCATGCATTCTGGTTTTACTAATACCACTTCCCATCCTTGGTTTTGTGGAACATAACCGTTGTGACCGATAGTAAGACAATGTGTTGTAACGTCGTCAAAAGGATGAAGGTTACGTAATGACCAATAGTCTCGTAATAACCTAAAAACCTCATTTCTTACCCCAATTACCGACTCCGTCACTTGTGGGAACGTTTTGTTTAATAGTTGTAGCCCGATGTTCTTGTTCTCACTTTGGTGAGAAGCGAACATTACTAACCTGTAAGCATAACATGCTTCTTTATGTTGCATGTTAGCCGCTTTTTCTAAATCATGAAGTCCTATATTCGGATATATTGAGTCAAAATAATTTCTTAACCCGTTGCGTAAAATAGCATTTGGGTTCCCCGCAATATATGCGTCAAAGTAAACACATCGTAACTTATGGATTTCCTAATGTGATATCCCCCATCTTTCGAACGAAAGCCTTTTATAAATCAAGGCATTCTTGGAACGTTCTTCGAATGTCTTACAAACTGATCTCGCCTTAAATAGTTGTGCTGAGGAATTCTGACCGACTCTAGACAAGATTTCATCAATCATGTCTCCGGGTAGGTCTCTTAAAATATTGGGTTGTCTATCCATTTTGTGTTTTTATACTATAAAATAGACAAGAGTTAGATTCATAAAAAAATACTTATTAATACAAGCAATTTTTACATATATCATAAAGCATAAGCACACTATATTACATATATTACACCACACGAATACAACTATCTTATTCCGACTCGGTCGTTTCTTCTTCTTTGGTTTTGGTTCGTTTTGCCAAGTTTCTAGGGATATATGATGTTCCCCTAATACTAGCCGTCGTTTTCCACATTGGTTTAGAAAAACCTGGTGGTTTAGAGGTTCCCGGGTTATTGTCACAACTTAAGAAATACGGGTGTTGACGATACATATAAAGTTCATCGTGTTTGGAATCAAATTTCTCTATTTTTATACCCTTTCCCTTGTTGTTCTCTTTTGCCTTATTAAATTGTGTTGGGGTAATTTCTATAACATCATCGGAATCCTTATCGGGATCCGATTCATCAGAGAATTGGTAATCCTCCCAATACTTTGCTTCCTTGGCGGAAACACCATTGACCATAATTAACTTTGGTCGGTTGGTTGAGGATTTTCTTCTACTTAACCGTTTTATTATTTCCCCCACTGGTTCTATTTCTTATTTCGGTTCCGATTCTTCTTCCGGTTTCGATTCTTCTTCCGGTTCTGACTCTTCTTCCGGTTCCTCTTCGGGAACTTGTGAATCAGTCCACGAATCATTTCAATTTACATTTGACTCTTCATTATTATTAGGTGAGTCAAAGGGACTTGTTCTATAGGTAGACATCTATCATATAATATCAAACACGTTAAGAGATTAATATATCACATAATATTCACATGTTAAAAATATATAGTTTCCAACAAAAATGTTAAGCAATCATTTTTAAAGAAAACACGGTCGAAGTCCAAACTCACTAATGCATCCTAACAAACTCGATAAGAGACACTAATGCAAATTTTCTGGTTCTCTAAGACCAACGCTCGGATACCAACTGAAATATTCCGTTCATATTGATTATAAACGTTCCATATTAATGGATTTCGTTGCGAGGTTTTGACCTCTATATGAGACGTTTTTCAAAGACTGCATTCATTTTTAAAATAACCATAACCTTTATTTTATCAATAAAGGTTTCAAAAGCATTACGTAGATTATCAAATAATGATAATCTAAAATATATTGTTTACACACGACCATTACATAATGGTTTACAATAGAAATATATTACATCGACATATGTTTCTTGAATGCAGTTTTTACATAATATCATACAAACATGGACTCCAAATCTTGTCCTTATTTTAGTATGCAACAGCGGAAGCTCTTAATATTCACCTGAGAATAAACATGCTTTAAACGTCAACAAAAATGTTGGAGAGTTATAGGTTTAACCTATATATATCAAATCGTAACAATAGACCACAAGATTTCATATTTCAATATACATCCCATACATAGAGATAAAAATCATTCATATGGTGAACACCTGGTAACCGACATTAACAAGATGCATATATAAGAATATCCCCATCATTCCGGGACACCCTTCGGATATGATATAAATTTCAAAGTACTAAAGCATCCGGTACTTTGGATGGGGTTTGTTAGGCCCAATAGATCTATTTTTAGGATTCGCGTCAATTAGGGTGTCTGTTCCCTAATTCTTAGATTACCAGACTTAATAAAAGGGGCATATTCGATTTCGATAATTCAACCATAGAATGTAGTTTCACGTACTTGTGTCTATTTTGTAAATCATTTATAAAACCTGCATGTATTCTCATCCCAAAAATATTAGATTTTAAAAGTGGGACTATAACTCACTTTCACAGATTTTTACTTCGTCGGGAAGTAAGACTTGGCCACTGGTCGATTCACGAACCTATAACAAATATGTACATACATATCAAAGTATATTCAAAATATATTTACAACACTTTTAATACATTTTGATGTTTTAAGTTTATTAAGTCAGTTGTCCTCTTAGTAACCTACAACTAGTTGTCCAACGTTAGATGTACAGAAAAAAATTGATATATATTATCTTGAATCAATCCACGACCCAGTGTATACACATCTCAGGCTAGATCACAACTCAAAGTATATATATTTTTGGAATCAACCTCAATCCTGTATAGCTAACTCCCACATTACTGCATATAGAGTGTCTATGGTTGTTCCAAATAATATATACACATGGGTCGATATGATATGTCAAAACATTTGCATACGTGTCTATGGTATCCCAAGATTACATAATATATTAGAATACATGTATAATACAATATAAGTTAGCTAGGATATGATTAATATAGATTTGTTACCAATTTTCACGTTGCTACAACAAGAAAAATTATCCAATCTTGTTTTACCCATAACTTCTTCATTTTAAATCCGTTTTGAGTGAATCAAATTGCTATGATTTCATATTGAACTCTATTTTATGAATATAAACATAAAAAGTATAGGTTTATAGTCTGAAATATAAGTTACAAGTCGTTTTTGTAAAGGTAGTCATTTCAGTCGAAAGAACGACGTCTAGATGACCATTTTAGAAAACATACTTCCACTTTGAGTTTAACCATGATTTTTGGATATAGTTTCATGTTCATAAGAAAAATAATTTTCCCAGAAGGACAACTTTTAAATCAAAGTTTATCATAGTTTTTAATTAACTAACCCAAAACAGCCCGCGGTGTTACTACGACGGCGTATGTCCGGTTTTACAGTGTTCTTCGTGTTTCCAGGTTTTAAATCATTAAGTTAGCATATCATATAGATATAGAACATGTGTTTAGTTGATTTTAAAAGTCAAGTTAGAAGGACTAACTTTTGTTTGCGAACAAGTTTAGAATTAACTAAACTATGTTCTAGTGATTACAAGTTTAAACCATCGAATAAGATAGCTTTATATGTATGAATTGAATGATGTTATGAACATCATTACTACCTCAAGTTTTCTGGATAAAGCTACTGGAAATGAGAAAAATAGATCTAGCTTCAAAGGATCCTTGGATGGCTTGAAAGTTCTTGAAGCAGAATCATGACACGAAAACAAGTTCAAGTAAGATTTCATTGTTATAGTTATAAAAATTGAATAAAAGTTTGAATATGAGTATTACCTTGTATTAGAAAGATATCTTACTGTAAATAATAAAGATTTCTTGAGGTTGGATGATCACTCGAAAAGATTGGAAGTAAGCTAGCAAACTTGGAAGTATTCTTGATTTTATGAAACTAGAACTTGTAGAATTTATGAAGAACACTTAGAACTTGAAGATAGAACTTGAGAGAGATTAATTAGATGAAGAAAATTGAAGAATAAAAGTGTTTGTAGATGTTTTTGGTCATTGGTATATGGATTAGATATAAAGGATGTGTAATTTTGTTTACATGTAAATAAGTCATGAATGATTACTCATATTTTTGTAATTTTATGAGATATTTCATGCTAGTTGCCAAATGATGGTTCCCACATGTGTTAGGTGACTCACATGGGCTGATAAGAGCTAATAATTGGAGTGTATATACCAATAGTACATACATCTAAAAGCTGTGTATTGTACGAGTACGAATACGGGTGCATTCGAGTAGAATTGTTGATGAAACTGAAGGAGGATGTAATTGTAAGCATTTTTGTTAAGTAGAAGTATTTTGATAAGTGTATTGAAGTCTTTCCAAAGTGTATGAATACATATTAAAACACTACATGTATATACATTTTAACTGAGTCGTTAAGTCATCGTTAGTCATTACATGTAAGTGTTGTTTTGAAACCTTTCGGTTAACGATCTTGTTAAATGTTGTTAACCCATTGTTTATTAAATCAAATGAGATGTTAAATTATTTCATTATCATGATATCATGATGTTTTAATATATCTTAATATGATATACATACAATGAATGTCGTTACAACGATAATCGTTACATATATGTCTCGTTTCAAAATCATTAAGTTAGTAGTCTTGTTTTTACATATGTAGTTCATTGTTAATATACTTAATGATATGTTTACTTATCATAATATCATGTTAACTATATATATATATCCATATATATGTCATCATATAGTTTTTACAAGTTTTAACGTTCGTGAATCGCCGGTCAACTTGGGTGGTCAATTGTCTATATGAAACCTATTTCAATTAATCAAGTCTTAACAAGTTTGATTGCTTAACATGTTGGAAATATTTAATCATGTAAATATAAATTTCATTTAATATATAAAAACATGGAAAAGTTCGGGTCACTACACATTCTTCCTGAAGAATTATATATGTATACTTTATATATATATATATATTATATATATTATATATATATATATATATATATATATATATATATATATATATATATATATATATATATATATATATATATATATATATATATATATATATGGTTTGGAACAATAATAAATCTTTTCGTACTAAGCTATTACGTGTGAATCTTAACTAGTATGTACTACTTGATTAATTCATATCACTAATATGCTATGATGTACATCCTTCGTTAATGACTTAGCAATCGTTAATCACTGCTTCAACACAATAAACTCCATTTCATAATAAATCAAGTGTAACGACGAATGTACTGATTCATAACTTCATTAGCGAAATATTTCGCGACAATTATGAAATCTCTAAGGTTTTGGAGATTATTCATTCTCGTTTCAACCGTAAATCAAATGAGTTTAATATTATATCAACTCATTAAATCCATGATTACATCTGAAGAAAAATATATATGTACGTATATTTTCATAAAGATTCTAATCAAAAATTCTTTTGTACAAACTGTTGATTGTGAAAATATTTTAACGGGTAGGTAATACTCGAGAAATATTTAGATTTCACATTAATATGTTACATTGTACAATTCTGATTCGACAGTCATTAACTATTCTACTTACATCCACAGATATATGTATCTGTTCACCGAAGAACAACCATTTTCATACAAATTCAATTACATATTCTGATTTTGACATATCAAAATTCAAGTAAAGCTTTAGAAGATGTTATCTTCCTAAAGATCACTACATTCATGAATTATATCCATTCGTATTCTATGATGAATTATCACATCAACCCACCGAAATTATCATTCATTACTTTTGAAATCAACAACATCTATTCGTCAACCATTAGATCCGTTGACGATTACAATCAGCGTTTAATCATCTAAAAATAAAATTTCTTGAAAACATCTCGGATTGATAACCAACGATTCAGATTCGTTAACCCTAATAATGCTGATGAAGCAGCAAAAGCTATAGATGCTCTTAATGGTCAAAAGTTTGATGATAAAGAATGACGTATTGAAAAAGCTCAGATTTGGAACTGAAAAACGGATTGAACTAACCATGAAGGAGACCAAGGACAAATATAAGGACCAAACCCTATATTCAAAGAATCCAGGTAATTCTGGATCCGATGAAATCTTTAGAGAATATCTTGCTCCGAAGTCATGTTAAAAGTTTGCGGAAAATTTTTCTTCATCAACTTTCGAACTTAGAAATTCCAAAATATCATCACAAATATCTTCGATATTTCTGAATATATTTTCAAAAATATTCTCGTCCGAAATTACATACCTCTTCGTGCTATCTGTATTACATTATATTGGAAACTTCTGTAAAATCCAAGTATAAATTATGAATGAATTCTGGAGAAGTGTTGGGAATTGAAGCATGAGTTAGTATAATATAATGACGTCAGGCCAACGTGATTATATTACTGTAAGTCATGCTAAATTTTTAATGGAAGATGATGATTCATAGACTTTATAAATCATCATTTGCCATGTTACACGACTCTTACATTCTACCTAATCTTTGAACATATCAAGAAAATATATTCTTGATAGTTCTATCCTCAGTAATTCTAGTAATTTAACAAATCTAATTGAAACAACCCCAATCCGTTAAACCAAAAACGGAGTACATTTTTTTTATATAAGTTAGGTCCCAATAATACACAGTATTTCCAACTCTGTTTTAACCAAAAACATAACATCGTGACATTTCGTTTAACAACTTACAATGACCCTTGGTATCCAAATGACACCTTACAAAAGCTTTTGTAATAATAATCCAATTACATAAACACGGGTTAATACTCAATAACCCAACCCAATACTAAGAGCATAATCCCGGGGACTACCAAATCCCTAAATCGCATCCAAATCATCCAAAAGCTACCCCATCGAGCCAAGTGCTCCTACTCGTCTAGTCTAACAACTAGATAGCTTCACAATCTCAAGCCCTGTAAAAAGTAAACAACGAGAGGGGTAAGCTTAAAGCTTAGTGAGTGCAATAGTTATACATATACATATATAACCTACTTACTTGCAATCACTTACACAATTACCGCATACACGCAAGCAATATAATTAGCATACCATCGCAAAGTATAATGCTAAATCTCCAATACGCAAGCTAGCACAAACAATAGCATATAACTCGAACAATAATATGCTACACTACAACACATAAAACGTTGATGTTCACAACATCCATTAGTATTCAAGATCTCAAGGCTAGCCCCACGAATGGTATCGTCAACATCAAATTTAAATCCCATCCGTCCCAATAAATGTAGTATCGTCAACATCGAACTTAAAACCCACGTATGAGGTATCGTCAACATCGAACTTAAAACCCTCATCGAATGAATTAATGTGGTATTGTCAACATCGAACTTAAAACCCACATATGAGGTATCGTCAACATCGAACTTAAACCCTCATCAAATGTCACTACAATAGTGGTATGGCTTCGTCAACATCGAACTTTAAATCCATACATGAGGTATCGTCAACATCGAACTTTAACCCTCATCAAAACAACAAACAATATACTCTAGGATATGGTATCGTCAACATCGAACTTTAACCCATACCCCACAAGCAAATAAATCATATACCTACATATATAATTATTCCACTCACCTTGTGAACTCGAGCATTACAAACCATGCGCGAAATCTCCACCACAACCGAGCAAGATTTTGCCTATAATACGCATATAGGTATACACATAGTCAACATACAACCTCGTTTGGACTCTTGACTCACCTAAATGAACCATAAGTGCAAAATACACCCTTTTGCACTTTTAACGCTACCCGAAGGTCTAAAACTAACGATACTAGTTCCCGCGTTCCCAAAATACCCAAATACATCAAATTTAACCTTTAAACGCATAATAGTTCGCATTTTACACAAAAGCCCATTCCATGGTTGACCAAGTTTGACTTTATTGCCAAAACACTAAATTTCAACCCAAAATCATTTTCAACGATTAACTTACATCTAAACACGTCCTTTAACATTTAACACTAGTGTTTAAACAATCGTTTGACCAACACTAGCGTCATCATCAAGTTTGACCCAATTCAATCTACCCATTTTGACCAAAGTCATTAAAAATGCCCAAACTAACCAATAATCACTAACACAAGTGAAAATGGCCCTAATACACCAATTAAACTAAATCACAAGTGTAAACACTTAGTTTACCCAATTTGACCCATAAACTCTAATTTTGACTCATTTCAAAATTAGTCAACCCAAATACACCCAAAAGGATTCCAACACTACTAAAATCACTAAACTAAGTGATTACACCCAAAACCAAAGCCTAATCATGGCCAAAACATCAATCAACCCAAAACCCGCCATGTATCAAAAATAACTAGTTTTCATAAACCCACTTCATCATCTAAATGGGTTTTACAACTAAAAATCTCAAAATCCTAACTTGAATATCAAATCATAAAGATGAATTTCGGAGTTAGAACTTACCATCACTACCACAACGTAGCCGTGAACGAGGAGAACAACATTAACTCTTGAGACCTGACCCAAAACACTCTTCTTCTTCCCTGATTTGAGCTTTCTCTCTCTAAAACCTTTACTCTCTCTCTAGGGTTTGGTGTGTGGGTGTAAGGGAAGGAGAATGAAGAAAATGAGGTTTAGATAAGTTTGGGATCAGTTTTATGGCCAAAAACCCGTCCATATGTGAAATACCAACTTTGCCCTTCATTTAACTCATTAAAAGGCTGAACAGCACCAGATCGTGCCTATTGTCGCGCCGCGGAGTAAACCCTCCGTGCCATGGCCCAAAGGGTGATTTTAGATCACTTTTTAAAGCTTACTGACCCTCAAAATAGGCATTTGTCGCGTCGTGGCCA
Source organism: Rutidosis leptorrhynchoides (assembly GCF_046630445.1). NCBI lineage: Eukaryota > Viridiplantae > Streptophyta > Magnoliopsida > Asterales > Asteraceae > Rutidosis > Rutidosis leptorrhynchoides. The sequence continues at coordinate 449,352,807 of NC_092333.1, read as the reverse complement.
TTCTGGTCGTGCCGTGACAATTGCCTATTTCATCCGAACTTCAGCAAACTTGTTTTGGCCATAACTTTTTGACCGTAACTCCGTTTTCGATGAATCAAATATCGTTGGAAACGTAATAAGATTTCATTTCTAATGATAAGGTTTTGAAATATCAACTCAAACTTTATTTAGGGTCGAAAAGGTATGTACACACCTTGTAACTCAAACAACGCCCAGTTTTCTTCGACATTCGAACAAGAAACACGTACACGCTTGGTAAACTTCATGCACTCATCATACAATCATCTTTATACTATTATACAACCAAGTATGAACATTCTAAAGATCATCACGTACCTTGGACATGTATGATGAAAAACGGGATGTTACAACTCTCCCCCACTCAAATTCGATCACGTCCTCGTGATTCTCGTCACTTAACTAATCCGGACCTACACCCAACGGTCCTCCAACACCCTCTAAACTCGATGTCCATAACAAATCCCAATATCCCTCACATACAATAGGGACCACGCCCTACGATCCTATGAAACATAACCAGACTCGTCATCTATAATATCTTCCGTAATCCAAAAATTTTACCACACGCTAATAATCACTAGCGTGCATTACCGCAACCAGCGGTATCTCATACACTCAATGCCAAAATACGGAAAACACCATTATATTCCTTCAAATTCTATCGGTTACAACTCGCAGCAAGTTACATCCATAACCATATCACCCAACGCGATCTACTAAATTCACTATGCCGTGAACTAAGTCTTGCATTAATCCAAATCGAGAAGGATCCATGCCTCATTAAAACTCCGTACTTCGTCAATTCATAAACACATCACTCAACCGGTTAATCACGAATGTTCTCCAAATCAAGAACCAACTTCCCCCGTCTGCACCACCAGGTCATTCCTTCAATGAAGAAATCTCAGTATCGCCAACTAATCACACTGGGAGCATAAACTTTCCCATAAATTGATCCGCACATGATCATCAGTCTCTGGATTAATCCAGGACAACAATAATACACCACGTGCTAAATAATACATCAACACTCGATACTGGATTTCTCCCATAAACCCTACAACACGCCCATACAATACGACTTCCTAGTACTAGCATGGAAGCTATTCATGTACTAGAATCCTGCCAATAGCAAATTATTGCCACAACAGATTCATAATTCGCCGCACGACCTACAAAATATTCACCAATGCCGGGTGAATCCTCCAACCTATACCGTCCGTTAAGGATGGTCTCGACATTTTAATGCAACTAACGGGTTGCATCACTAGGTAAACACACTCTCGCAAACAAACAACAACTGCGTGTCTCGATGTGAGACAATCAGAACCGGCGCTCCCCGCCTCACAATCATCCACAAAGTGGAATAATCCACTGAAGATCCTCATGATCATGTTTCCTGATTGGGAAGTATTACAGTGGATTCGGTTAGTTAAGTGAGTGAGCCAACTCACGAGTTTGGTGCGTGCTTAGTCACCCTAAGTAGTGGGTGCACTGTTGAGATTATTATTGGTTTTAGTTACCCATCGTAGCTAGGATGACCGATTTATGCTTGTGTGTGTGTGACGAGGACTTGAATTCCGTAATGGAATGCGACAAGTCTAATGATTGTAGTTTTGGGTTACACTCGGTAGAGTGTGTGGTTAGAGAATCGTGTTAGGATTCTTATTGTGAGTCGCCTTGGGATTTGCGAATCAACGAGTCTTCGGGTCATTAAACTCATGGGAGTGGGACCTGTATAACGATGATTGCGTTAGTGTGTTGTGGATTATAGGGTAACATTCCTAACGGAATATCCTAGGTAGTTGTGTTTGTGCCGATTTGGAAGAGTGTAAGACTTGGTGTTCCAAGCACCCCTTAGCGTCAGATGAAAAGTTTCGTGATGCTATATTGTTTGGCCTTGTGAAAATTGTGGGTAGCGTATGATAGGTAGAAACTTTCGATAAGACGATAAACCGTGAGGTTTATCGGGTGAGTATGACTTCGGGTCATTATTGTGGAGAGATGGGCGATATTAGGTGTATGGAACCTAAAGATCGAGTTTCTAAAATTCGGTTGATTGTGGTAGGAGTCTACATGACACTGCGTCAGGTGCCTTTTTATACCTGCTAGTGTAATGTTTAACTCCGGTAGTGGTGTGATCACTTTGTGCTTAGGGTTCATGTGAGATAGTCTTGGAAGCAGCGGAGATTACAATAGTGATCGACGAGTGATAGTAATTCGACGGTTGCGAAGGTTGAAGTCTAAGAGCAATTGCGGATAATGGTTCGTTGAGTGGAAGGTTGGGTGATCTCGACTGAGATGCACAACTGATTAAAAGCGGAGAGGCATATGCCTAGGCTTAGAGGCGTATGTATGACCTTGGTAGAATTCGCCTTGCGAACGACGAAGGGCTGTTAATTGTCATTTGTGGTATGAAGGTGCGATGTCATCGCGTGTACGACGTCTCAAGTAATTTTTCATGTCGGCTCGGGGAGCCTAAAGTGAATTTGCAGTGATCCGGTGTTTATGATTAATGATGAGAATGATCATGTGTGTTGTGAAATGGTAATTCCGCGGGATGTTATCATCTTTGCGGTAAGAATATGGAGCTAAATCCTAAGTGGGAGAGTTTTTACTGCCGCCCGAGGAAGCTCCCGTGGTACTAGATCATGTGAAGTGTAAGACTTCTTATGTAAGGTGGTCGTGTAGTACCAAAGTGCGGTACGAGATCAAATGTGAATCTTGAGATCTCGGAATGAGCGGATGAAGTTGTCGTTGCGGGTGCTCTCGTAATGTAGATATGGGTTGCTATGAAACCCGGATGGCACTATTGAGTAAGTACATGTTAGTATTGTGGTGTTTGCTGTAATTTTCCCTGTCAGAAAACATGATCATGAGGATCTTCAGTGGATTATTCCACTTTGTGGATGATTGTGAGGCGGGGAGTGCCGGTTCTGATTGTCTCACGTCGAGACACGCGGTTGTCGTTTGTTTCCGTTAAACCAAAAACGGAGTACATTTTTTTGTATATAAGTTAGGTCCCAATAATACACAATATTTCCAACTCTGTTTTAACCAAAAACATAACATCGTGACATTTCGTTTGACAACTTACAATGACCCTTGGTATCCAAATGACACCTTACAAAAGCATTTGTAATAAAAATCCAATTACACAAACACGGGTTAATACTCAATAACCCAACCCAATACCAAGAGCATAATCCCGGGGACTACCAAATCCCCAAATCGCATCCAAATCATCCAAAAGCAACCCCATCGAGCCAAGTGCTCCTACTTGTCTAGTGTAACAACTAGCTAGCTTCATAATCTCAAACCCTATAAAAAGTAAACAACGAGAGGGGTAAGCTTAAAGCTTAGTGAGTGCAATAGTTATACAAATACATATATAACCTACTTACTTGCAATCACTTACACAATTACCGCATACACGCTAGCAATATAATTAGCATACCATCGCAATGTATAACGCTAAATCTCCAATACGCAAGCTAGCACAAACAATAGCATATAACTCGAGCAATAATATGCTACACTACAACACATAAAACGTTGATGTTCACAACATCCATTAGTAATCAAGATCTCAAGGCTAGCCCCACGAATGGTATCGTCAACATCGAATTTAAATCCCATTCGTCCCAATAAATGTGGTATCGTCAACATCGAACTTAAAACCCACGTATGAGGTATCGTCAACATCGAACTTAAAACCCTCATCGAATGAATTAATGTGATATCGTCAACATCGAACTTAAAACCCACATATGAGGTATCGTCAACATCGAACTTAAACCCTCATCAAATGTCACTACAATAGTAGTATGGCTTTGTCAACATCGAACTTTAAATCCATACATGAGGTATCGTCAACATCGAACTTTAACCCTCATCAAAACAACAAACAATATACTCTAGGATATGGTATCGTCAACATCGAACTTTAACCCATACCCCACAAGGAAATAAATCATATACCTACATATATAATTATTCCACTCACCTTGTGAACTCGAGTATTACAAACCATGCGCGAAAACTCCACCACAACCGAGCAAGATTTTATCTATAATACGCATATAGGTATACACGTAGTCAACATACAACCTCATTTGGACTCTTGACTCACCCAAATGAACCATAAGTACAAAATACACCCTTTTGCACTTTTAACGCTACCCGAAGGTCTAAAACTAACGAGACTAGTTCCTGCATTCCCAAAATACCCAAATACATCAACTTTAACCTTTAAACGCATAATAGTTCGTATTTTACACAAAAACCCATTCCATGGTTGACCAAGTTTAACTTTATTGCCAAAACACCAAATTTCAACCCAAAATCATTTTCAACGATTAACTTACATCTAAACATGTCCTTTAACACTTAACACTAGTGTTTAAACAATCGTTTGACCAACACTAGCGTCATCATCAAGTTTGACCCAATTCAATCTACCCATTTTGACCAAAGTCATTAAAAATGCCCAAACTAACCAATAATCACTAACACAAGTGAAAATGGCCCTAATACACCAATTAAACCAAATCAGAAGTGTTAAACACTTAGCTTACCCAATCTAACCCATAAACTCTAATTTTGACTCATTTCAAAATTAGTCAACCCAAATACACCCAAAAGGGTTCCAACACTACCAAAATCACTAAACTAAGTGATTACACCCAAAACCAAAGCCTAATCATGGCCAAAACGTCAATCAACCCAAAACCCACCATGTATAAAAAATAACTAGTTTCCATAAACCCACTTCATCATCTAAATGGGTTTTACAACTAAAAAGCTCAAAACCCTAACTTGAATATCAAATCATAAAGATGAATTTCGGAGTTAGAACTTACCATCACTACCACAACGTAGCCGTGAACGAGGAGAACAACATTAACTCTTGAGACCCGACCCAAAACACTCTTCTTCTTTCCCGATTCGAGCTTTCTCTCTTTAAACCCTTTACTCTCTCTCTAGGGTTTGGTGTGTGGGTGTAAGGGAAGGAGAATGAAGAAAATGAGGTTTGGATAAGTTTGGGATCAGTTTTATGGCCAAAAACCAGTCCATATGTGAAATACCAACTTTGCCCTTCATTTAACTCATTAAAAGGCTGAACAGCACCAGATCATGCCTATTGTCGCGCCGCGGAGTAAACCCTCTGTGCCGTGGCCCAAAGGGTGATTTTAGATCACTTTTTAAAGCTTTCTGACCCTCAAAATAGGCATTTGTCGCGCCGTGGCCATTCTGGTCGCGCCGTGACAATTGCCTGTTTCATCCGAACTTCAGCAAACTTGTTTTGGCCATAACTTTTTGACCGTAACTCCGTTTTTGATGAATCAAATATCATTGAAAACGTAATAAGATTTCATTTCTAATGGCAAGGTTTTGAAATATCAACTCAAACTTTATTTGGGGTCGAAAAGGTACGTACACACCTTGTAACTCAAACAATGTCAGTTTTCTTCGACATTCGAACAAGAAACATGTACACGCTTGGTATACTTCATGCACTCATCGTACAATCATCTTTATACTATTATACAACCAAGTATGAACATTCTAAAGATCATCACATACCTTGGACATGTATGATGAAAAAAGGGATGTTACACTAATCATGATACTACGTTCCTTTCTACTTAGAACAATAGGTTCATTTGAAACTTCATACCTACGAATTCTGGATCATTACTTGCTTTACAAAAGCATGAAGCTTCGACATATAAGGGAAAATATAAAGCCCGATAACAACACCGAAATTACAAACCGTGTATATCAATGCGTATAGCAATATAAAGACACGGGAGAACTAAAAACACTATAAATCCAAGAGCATAGTAGAAGTAAACTGACTCTTCCGGTGACAGAAGAAAAAGAAGAACGATAGATATAAAAGTCAGGACTATATCCAGAATAAGAAATGGATGGAGCATTTTCACAATCTTTGGAAGTATGAATTGAGGAAGAAAGTATAGAAGTGGTGAAGATAATGAAACGGAAGAAGCTAATTTATAGCAAAATTCCAGACACAGCAATCGAGGCAATTCACCGCATTTAATCAAAGAAAATTCTAATTCCCTTAATTACTGGAGAATTAAATCTTATAAAGATTACGAAGATTTTCTTTAAATCCCTTGAATTCCGAAAATCAACTTTAGCTATGTCAAAAGTTAAGACGAACATTTAAATTCCTCATTTCAATCTTTTACGATAGCTTCTTTTATACTCTACCTGTAATCAAATCGTTTTATCCGTATTACCCAATGTTGATAAAACTCTATTTTTCAACTCATATTCATCATTAAAATATTTTTGTTGTAAACAATGACGATCTCTATCAAATTTCATGACCGTGATTTTCATGAACTCTTCTCTATTTTGTCTACTCTAATATTGTGGCATAAACGCTCAAGGTTTAAATAAGCTCACTATTTTTCATAACCCATTTCATGTGTATTGAAATGCTTGTATAGCGTCATCATCTCTTTCTGAGAAAACCTAATCAATGACACTCTTGTTAAATCCTTTAGATAACCTTCGCATTAATAATAAAATGCACTTCGTAGAATTTATGAATCATAAGATTTAAACTCTTAAAACAAAACAATATTCTATCCGTTGAAATTCACGTAAGGCCCCGAGTATATCTGGGAACGTGAAGGCCAAATAAAACGAAAATATCCTCATCTATTTACAAACAACACCGACTGATGGCAACAATTAAATTTCGGGACGAAATTTCTATTAACGGGTAGGTACTGTGATAACTCGAAAATTTTCGATAAAATTTAAACAAAATCTTTACATAATTTCATTTAACCTCGAATAATTCCGAGGATTCACGAACAAATAATTCTAAATAAATATATAAACTTGAAAAATAATATGACTTAATTGTTATAACTAGAAAATGTAAAATTTTATACAAGATAATATTGTTGTTATATTATTACTTTTATTATTGTATTTAACAATATTATCATTATCATTGTCATTTACAATTATCATTATTAGTATTGTCAAAAACAATACTATTATTAATATTGTTATTATTATTATTATCAAAATTATTATTATTATAATTTATCACATATTATGATGGCTAGTAATATCATTAACATAATATATATTATTAAAATAATTATTAGTATAATCACTACTACTAAAATTATTTAAAAATTATTAATAGTATCATTATTATATTAATACAATTATTATTATTAATATTATTATTTATATAATTATTATTAGTATTATTATTAAAATACTTATTAATTATTAATACTAATATGTATAAAAAAAATATATATAAAGAAGTCGACATATACCTAAAATGGAATATCTGGGTTCATTATTTTATTAAAAGTAGTTAGGTATATATCTGTTTTTATTTTTAATCAAGATCGTATCTGCTTTATCTATTTTTTAAATTTTTCCTCTTTTCTTAATTGATCGTGATTCTGCTTTCCATTTTTTTTCTTCTGCTTTTTATTAATTTTTTTATCGTTTCTTGATGAGATTCATGTCGACACCCACTCAGGATATATCAAATCAATCATAGCAGATTTGCTATTTAAATTAGTCGTTTACCATCATAATATAAATACTACTACTCGCTGCAGCTAATTGAAGGAATTAAACAAAAATTCATAGAAACTAAACTCGATATCTCTGTTCTTACTTCCATTTTTAGAAAACCTCGAGAACGAATGCCATTTCAAAATCCTTAAATGCAGTTTTGTTAGGAATAATTTACTCAAACTTCCTGTAAAATCCTAAGATCCAATTCTTTTTATCGAAGTCGAATTTTAGAGTCAAAGTTTCGAGTTTAAAAAGTCAACAATTGTTCTTCCATCAAATTCGTATTCGTTTTGATGTTTCAGATTAAATTGAGGATTTCAGAAGATTCTAGGAAGGTTTTAAAACTTATTTCGTGTAGAAATTTTTGGCTAAAACGATCTTAAATTCAAAAAGTAATTTAGAGTTCATATATTTATTTTCGCGACACACAGCAGGTTATTTTTTATTTTTTTTTATTTTTTTATTTACTCAATCAATTATAACTCATTTCTGTATAAGTTTCAAATCTTAAAATGAAGTAATAAGTTCGTGGGTAACTTGGTTTGATCCCAGGTCGAGTTGATTTTTGGTGAAGAAGATGAATAAAATGAAACATAATAGTAACGGGTTATATATATATATATATATATATATATATATATATATATATATATATATATATATATATATATATATATATAATAGAATGATATAATATCGGAAAAATGGAAATGGAGGAGTGGTTAAGGGTGTTTCGGGTGAGTGAGAGGTCGTGGGTTCGAGCCCGATTCGGAGCATTTTCTTTTTAGGACTTTTGAGGTAGTTTTCAAATTTTAAAAATTATTATTATTATTACTATTATTATTATTATTATAATAAAAATTATTATTATTCTCATTAATTTTAGTATTAATATTTTTTTTAGTATTGTTATTAAAATTATCATTAGGTAATAAGATTTTGATAATTATTATTATTATTAAGTGTGAAGTATTATTATCAAAATGATTATTTTCATTATCATTGTTATTAAATTTTTCATTTAAAAACTACTAGTATTATTATTAGAATTAAAATTATAGGAGTTAATAATAAAACTATCATTAATATTAAAATCATTAATATTAAAATTTATACTATCATTATTATTATTTTTACTAATATTATATTAGTATTATTATAACTACTGTTTTAACAAACAAATAATATACATATAAAAATATATTTAAAATACATAACTTAACTATATAAAATTTCTTATGTATTTTTAAATATACAAAATAAATACATTTAATTAAATAATAAAATATATATAAATTATTAATACAAAAGCTATATCACTAACAAAAAAATATATGTTTGTTCGATTTCGATTATATGTGTTAACGAATATACAAATGATATAGGTTCGTGAATCCGAGGACAACTCTGCACTTGTTTCAATACCGTCATATGCATATTTACTACAAACTATCATATCGTATCGTGAGTTTTCATAGCTCCCTTTTTATAAATATTTTTGGGCTGAGAATACATGCGCAACTTTTATAACTGTTTTACGTTTAGACACAAGTACTCAAACTTTTATGTTATATACGTGCTTTGTCGTGCTAAATCCCTGCTGTAATATCGTTAATTGTTGAGGAATAAAATGCAAGCTTAGTTATTGTGAGTAGCGCTACTGAGAGTGACGTCTCTGTCTGTAACAACCCAAACCAATAACCAACCGAACGCGCGAAATAATTTTTTTTAAGTCTGAAGGGTGCGCCACGCACACCACCTCAGGGTGCGTGGCACGCACAGGCCAGATTCAGTTCTGTCCGGTTTTGTCAATTTTTGTAACACCCCGTTTTTCAGTTACGCGTTATTTTGGACGTTATTTGAATTACGAGGCATGTAAGCATATATTTGGATCCCAAATAAAATTTGAGTTGATGTTCTAAAACCTTACCATTGGATAGTAAATCTCATTACATTTTCAACGATATTTGATTCATCAAATATGTAGTTACGGTTTGAAAGTTATGACCAAAACAAGTTCAGAAAATTGATCCAGTTGATTTGGACGCCGTCCAACCTTTTTGAACATCGTCCAAAGGGTCTGACAGGCCAGCAGCTATATTTTACGAAAATTAAAAGGGGTACTTTGGTTTTTTCACTTGTGGACTGATTGGTGGCTTTAATATCAGTTTTAGATTCACTGTTGGATCATTTTCACATCCACAACTCTCTCATCACATCTTAGAGAGAGAGAGAGAGGAGAGTTCTAGAGAGATGAAACTCAAATGGTGATGAATGTGGTGATTTTTGCCCAAATTGGAGTGGTTCTTGGTGCTTGTTGGTGATTCTAGCTACTAGAGCTCGTTTTGGTGCTTGAGGTAAACCCTAATCCGAATTGTAGTGTTTGATTCTTGTTTGAGTTAGAATTTGTGTTAGTTAGAGTTATAAACCCATTTATTGTGAAATTTAGGGGTTTTGGGTAAGATTCATGTAAGTAAGCCTAAATGGGTGACGTAGGGTTTTGATTGATGAAATTGTAAGTTTGGATCTTACATGTGTTGGTTAATCCTTAGAACACTTGTATACTAGTGATTTTGGTGTGTGTTGACTTGATTTTGGGTGTAAACCCTAATATGGGTCAAAATGGGTTTGATGTTGAAACAGGTTAAGTGTCCTTGATTTTTGGTGTCAAATGATGATTTTGAGATACAATCACTAGTTGTTAGTGATTGTAGGTACTTTGGGTGTAATTTGACAAGTCAAAGTGAGTTAAACCTAATTAGGTCAATGGAAGTCAAACATTGGTGTTAAGTGTTAAATTGGCGATTTTATGACATAATCACTAGTAATGGTGCTTATGGGTCGAACTTGACTTATTTTAGTGGTTAAGTGCAATTTGGGTCGAGTTGCACTTATGGGTTGATTTTGCAAGATCAAGTGCATTAAGTGTTAGTGTGTGACGACCCGGAAATTTCCGACTAAATTTAAACTTAATCTTTATATATTTCCGAAACGAGAAGTAAAGTCTGTAATGTTGAATCTCAAAAATTTTGAAACTATATTCATGTAGTTAATTACCCTTCGACCATCTCCAACGATTCACGAACCATTGTTGTAAATAAACGTATATATATATATATATACATATATACATATATATATACATATATATATATATATATATATATATATATGATATAAATAAATATGTACACAAAATCATTATTATATGTATATTGTAATAAATATTAAATATTCGATATATATATATATATATATATATATATATATATATATATATATATATATATATATATATATATATATATATATATACCTATCAAATATTATATAATTATTAATGTATGATATTAATATATTAAATTTAATTACAAGTTACAATATAATTGTCATGTTATTATAACATCCATTACTATGATTATGTATATTAATATTAGCATTTATATAAATATTATTAGTGTTATTATATATAACATATATAGATATGAATCTTGATACATACAATCTGTTATGTTAATATTATAATCATTGTTATTGTTATTATCATTTTTATTATCTTTATCAACATAATTATTCAGAAATTATCATTTATTTTAATTAAGAATATTATTATCATCATCATTATTATTTTTATCTTTATTCTTAATTAATTTGATATTAGTATTATTTTTATTATTACTATTACTAGTATTTTTAAGTATTATGAATAATATTTTTCTTTACCATTTTTAATGTTAGATCATTATTAGTATCTAGTATTATTATAATTATTATTAACAAAATTAGTATTAGTGTTATTATTATTATTAGAAAATAATACATTTTATTAACATTGATAACATGATTATTATCCTTATTATTTACTATTATCAATAATATAATTATTATTAATATTAATATATTATTAGTTATTAATATTTATTATATAAATTATAAATCAAGAGAACAATTCGTACGAGTTAGTTTCATATCCACATCAAAATTTTGTTTTCTATCTAACACTATCAGATATCTGAATCAATAAGACGTATGAATTCAATTAGAAATTTCAACTTCTTACGTGATTTCTTCTTTTTCTGTTGATGATTGAAATAGCTGTCGATTCAGTTTAACTACAAAACAAGATGTTAATCGAATCTTAAGACTGTTTAATAACCCTTACACTTTATATAATTGATGTTGTAACGTAGAACAAGAAATCAAACAGGAAAATAGAAAATTAAAAACGAATAAAGTAAACCGTCCCCTGTTCATGTAACTTTTTTATCCACACCTCAAATTTGAAACCTAATTTAAATTATGTTAATGCAGTCTTGTTAAGATCCTTTTACTCAAACTATTTGCAAAATCTTAGCTCCCAATTCTTCTTAACGAATTTTAATTTTAGAGTCAAATTTTAATAGTCAAAAGTCAAACGAAGGTGTTCATCGAGAAATTGGAACTGGTTTCGATATTTAAGGATCAGTTGATGATCCAGAAAGTTTATAAGAATGATTTGAAATCAATTTCATGTAGAAAGTATTAGCTATAACGGTCTTAAATTTGAAATCAAAGTTTAAGTGTTCATCGAGGTATTTTTTTTTTCTTTTTTTCTGTTGTTGTTTCCTTTTAAATTCATTTTCTGTTAAAAGTCTATCCAACAAACGTTTGGTAGTTCTGTTTCATTTAAAAATTCTAAAATTTACATAAATAATTTGTTAGTGGTGTGGTTTTGGTCTCTGAACTAATTGTTGGTTTGAAGAAGAAAGGGGAATAGGATGGAACGAGTTAATTAAATGGTAGGTTGCTATTATTACAGAAATGTAGAAATGGTGTAGTGGTTTAGGGGTGTTGGTATTATCCGAGAGGTCTCGGGTTCGAGCTGGGCAAGGGGCGTTTAATTTTTTTTAGGCTTATTTCACTAAGGTAGTCCTTCTAATACTTTTATTATTATGTTATTATTATTACTATTACTATTATTATTATTGTTATTAGTATGGTAATTATTAGTTAGTATTACTATTACAAGTATTATAATGATTATTATTATTAATGCTAAAATAAATATTAAAAATGAATCATTATTATTACTATTATGATTTTAGTTACAAATTTGAATAATATTATTATTGCTAAGTTAATTATTATTATTACTAACATACTACGACTTATTATCATTATCATTAAATATTAGTATTATTATATTTACAATTGTTAGTATCATCATTATCATTATTATTACTATTATAAGTATTACTATATTACCATTATTATTATGATTATTATAATTAGTATCATTATTATTATCACAATTATCATTATTGTAGATATTATTAGTATTAGTATTAGTATCATTTTATTAAAATTGTTATTACTAGTAACACAATCATTATTATAAATATTATCATTATTACTATTTTTTTTAATTATTATTACCTTACTAACATTAAAATTATCATTATTATTATTATCCATATTATCTATATCAATATTTTTTTAAAATAATTATGATTACTAAAATAAAATTTTTAACGACATAGTTAACATTATAAGTATGGAAATAAAGATTATATATATATATATATATATATATATATATATATATATATATATATATATATATATATATATATATATATAAATCTATTATGTACACATAACTTAACTATATTAACATTCAGATATATAACATGAAAATATATAAACAAATAATGAAACTTATAACTTATTAAATATATAAATTACATCCCTAAATAATAATATATATATTTATTCGATTAAGATTATGTGTATTAATATATATACACAAATGATATAGGTTCGTGAATCCGAGGCCAAACCACACTTGTTCAATATCGTCATATGTATTTTTACTACAAAATACATTATGGTGAGTTTCATTTGCTCCCTTTTTAATTGCTTTTGCAATATATATTTTTGGACTGAGAATACATGCGCTGCTTTTATAAATGCTTTACGAAATAGAGACAAGTGATTAAAAATGATATTATGCGGATTGATGTGCTAGGTAATTTAGTTACATGTTATAAGAGCATGTAAGCGCGAATCCTTAAGATAGATCTATCGGGCTTAACACCCCCATCCTGTAGGCTGCACTAGACATAAGAGCTAGTGGGTGGATGTTTAGTACTTCGAGGATTATTTATACACTTGCGAGTGTACATATCCATCTTTGCGAAGATGACTTATTATATTATTATTAAGGTTGGTTACTGAGGCCTCAACATAAGCAGAACGATTTTATACACTTGCGAGTGTACATATTTATAAACGGAAATCTTGTGGTCTATTAAAATTATGAAAATGATCGATTATGATAAACTAATGAACTCACCAACCTTTTGGTTGACACTTTAAAGCATGTTTATTGTCAGGTATGAAAGAAACGTTCCGCTGTGCATTTGCTCATATTAGAGATATTACTTGGAGTCATTCATGACATATTTCAAAAGACGTTGCATTCGAGTCGTTGAGTTCATCAAGATTATTATTAAGTCAATTATAGTTGGATATATTATGAAATGGTATGCATGCCGTCAACTATCGATGTAATGAAAGTTTGTCTTTTAAAAACGAATGAAATGTTTGTAAAATGTATTATATAGAGGTCAAGTACCTCGCGATGTAACCAAATGTAATGTATTCGTCCAGATGGATTAGGACGGGTCGTTAAATAGTATGTACTTTTTTGAATGGGTTGAAATTACCACCCGTAGTGGTAATTGATGAAGTCCACTTTAGGTGTCTAAATGGGCGGTTTGTGGAGATAGGTATAAACCCTTAGTTAAGGGTGTTGAAGTCGAATCTCTCGTAGAGAATGTATGTTGATTGTTTGTATACCTATATGCGTATTATAGGTAAAAGCTTGCTCGGTTGCGTTTGGTGGAGATTTCACGCATGGTTTGTATTGCTCGAGTTCGAGGTGAGTGGAATAAGTATACATGTATGTATATAATGTATTTATTTGTAGGAACGGATATGTGTTGTCCGAGTTAGTGATATATGTCGTTGTACACTAACGGATTTTATGAACGGATATATGCTGTCCGAGTTAGTGATATATGTCGTTGTACACTAACGGATTTTATGAACGGATATGTGTTGTCCAAGTTAGTGATATATGTCATTGTACACTAACGGGTTTTGTGAACGGATATGTGTTGTCCAAGTTAGTGATATATGTCGTTGTATACTAACGGGTTTTATGAACGGATATGTGTTGTCCAAGTTAGTGATATATGTCGTTGTACACTAATGGTTTATGAACGGATATGTGTTGTCCAAGGGTTAGTGATATATGTTGTTGTACACTAACGGTTGTTATGAACACCGATGGGAAATTCAAGTACCATTCATTTGTACGATTGGTTAACCATGATTGTGTGAATTTTGTATTAGCATTTTTAAATTGTGAACTATATGCTATTGGTGTTGCTAGCTTATTATGAATTACGGATATTGGTTTATGCATGATGTTTGCATAGTTGTTGAATTACTAGCTTGTATACGGTATTGTGTAAGTGATTGCAAGTAAGTAGATTCTATATGTATATGTATAATTATTGCATTCACTAAGCGTTAGCTTACCCCTCTCGTTGTTTACCTTTTTTCAGGTGTTGTGATTATGAATCTAGCTAGTTCTTAGACTAGATGCGTAGGAGCGCTTGGGCTTGACGGGGTAGCTTTCGGATATGGATGTGGATTGGGGATTTGGTAGTCCCCGGGATTATGCTCTTTGTATTGGGTTAGGTTATTGAGTCTTAACCCGTACATTGTGACGTAAACACTTTTATTTATCGTTTGTGATGTAAAACTTGATTTGGATGTTACAAAGCGTTTGGGTGTGAATTTGAAGTGTTAAAACATGTTTTGAATGAAATGAGACTGATTAGGTGTGTTGGACGCCGTCCAAGCTTCTTGGATGCCGTCCAGTATAACGTGGGTTGAGATTTTCTGGCACCGAACATTTTAGTTCAATTGGACGCCATCCAATGTTTGGGACGCCGTCCTGTCTTTTGTAACTGGACGCCGTCCAGATGGTCTGGTATATAAAAAAAATAAAAAATTTGTCATGTTTTTGGTATAACGATGTCGGGTTGTTACAAGTGGTATCAGAGCATAGTCTAAGGGAATTAGGTGACCTTGGAATAGGTGCCTAGTCTTAGACTTATTGGCGGTCGTGCATTAATTACGGGACTTGTTGGAATATGGGTCGGACTGAGATTTGTTAGTGCCTTAGAGTAGGTGGCTAACTAGGACTTGTGTTTGTCCAAAGTGTGATTATGTGGGGCCTTATTTCGTGTGTAAATTAGTGCCTTAGCTAGCTAGTGCCTAATGTAAGTAGGCGAACTTGGACATTGTTTTAGTGATAGTCACCTAGGATGTAGGTTGACTTGTGGTTGCGGTGTACTTGTGTAAATTTATTATTATTTGTATATAGGTATATATACAGGTATCTATTTGTGCGGTGTCCTAGGGACAAATCTTTTGGAGAGATTCGGATGTTCGGTGGTTTTGAGTGATCAAGTTCACGGTAAGGACTTTGGTCATTCGGGTACTAGGAGTTATCGCGAGTTATATGTGAATGTTGCGTCAGTCCGGGTAAAGTACTTTGCGTGACCATGTGAAAATGGTAAGGTACGCATTTGTAATAGTGACTGATCACCATTATTACAAAAGTGTATCTTGACATCAAGCATGACATGACAAGTACCGAACGGAGGAAACGTGGCATGGTTGGGATAGAACGCGACGAATAAGGAATCTTTATTGGTTCCTAGGTTATAGTTGTCTCGGACGATGTGTTGTAGTCATATCGGGTTCATTGCGAGCCAGGAAGTGTTCCGATGGATTTGATTAGTTAAGTGAGCGAGCCAACTCACGAGTTTGGTGCGTGCTTAGTCACCCTAAGTAGTGGGTGCACTGTTGAGATTGTTATTGGTTTTAGTTACCCATCGTAACTAGGATGACCGATTTACGCTTGCGTGTGTGCGACGAGGACTTAAGTTTCGTAATGGAATGCGACAAGTATAATGATTGTAGTTTTGAGTTACACTCGGTAGGGTGTGTGGTTAGAGAATCGTGTTAGGATTCTAGTTGTGAGTCGCCTTGGAATTGGCAAATCGAGGAGTCTTCGGGTCGTTAAACTCATGGGAGTGGGACCCGTATAACGATGATTGTGTTAGTGTGTTTTGGCTTATAAGGTAACATTCCTAATGGAATATCCCTTGTAGTAGTGGTTTTATCGAGATGTGGAAGGGTGTAAGACTCGGTGTTCCAGAGCATCTCCTTAGTGTTAGATGAATGGCCTCATTAGGCCATATCGTTTGGCCTTGTGGAAATTGCGGGTATCGTGTGATTGCTTGGAACTTTCGATAAGACAATAAACCGTAAGATTGTCTGGTAGGTATGACTTCGGGTCATTATTATAGAGAGATGGGTGACATCGGGTGTATGGAACCTAAAGATCGATTTTCTAAAAATTCGATTGATTGTGGTGGGAGTCTGCATGACACTGCGTCAAGTGCCTCTTTATACCTGCAAGTGTAATGTTCAACTCCGATAGTGGTGCGATCACTTTGCGCTTAGGGTGCCCGTGAGATACCCTTGGAAGCATCGGAGATTATAATATTGAAAAACGGGTGATAGTAATTCGACGGTTGCGAAAGTCGAAGTTTAAGAGCATTGTGATGAATACTTCTTATGAAGTGACGGGTGAGCGAATCTTGTTGCTCTTAAGTGATAGACGGGTAAAGATGACCGGTGAGCCGGTGACGGACTTAATGGTCGGTTATTTCGAAGGGTATGATGAAGTGTTGATATTGTGGTGGACGCAATTATGGTGTCGGAATTGGTCACTCTTCTCCATGAGAGTGAGCAATTGTTGATAAAGGTTCGTTGCGTGGAAGGGCGGGTGATCTCAACTGAGATGCACGACTGATTAAGTGGAGTGGCATATGCCTAGTCGTAGAGGCGTATGTGACACTTTGGTGGAGTTCGCTTTGCGAACGATGAAGGACTGCTAATTGTAATTATGGCATGAAGGTGCGATGTTATCGTGTGAACGTCACTCCAAATGAATGTATATGTCAGCTCCGAAAGCCCGAAGTGAATTCGTGGTGATTTGGTGTGTATGACCAGTGATGAGAATGGTTATGTGTGTCATGGAATGATAATTCCGCAGGATGTTATCATCTTGGCGGTGAGAATGTGGAGCCAAATTCTAAGTGGGGGAGTTTTTAATGCCGCCCGAGGAAGCACCTGTGGTGTTATATATAGCGAAGTGTTGGAGTGTACCGTGCTAAGCCTTAATAGGTATTCGGAGTTCCTAACGAGGAAGAGTGACGGGTTGTTGATGTCGACTCGAGATCGTTCTTTACGGTTGTAAGTTACAATTCCGGAATGTTATGCGTGAAGATTGTGATGATGGGATCAAAGGAAGTGAAATTCTTCTTATGAAAGGTGGTCGTGTAGTACCATTGTGCGGTGTGAGACCAAATGTGAAGTTTGAGATCTCGGAGTGAGAAAATGAAGCTGTCCTTGCGAGTGCTCTCGTGATGTAAATTTGGGTTGGTGTGAAACTCGGATAGTACTGTTGAGGGAGTACGAGTTTGATATCGTGGTGAATACTGTATTTTTCCCTATCGGGAAACGTGGTCGTGGGAATTGTCAGTGGATTATTCCACTTTATGGATGATTGTGAGGCGGAGAGTGTCGGTTCTGACTGTCTCCCGTAGAGACACGCGGATGTTGTTGTTTGCGAGAGTGTGTACCCTAGTGATGTGACCCGTAGGTTGCATTGAAATGTTGAGGCCATCCTTAACGGACGGTCTAGGTAGGAAGCTTCACCCGGCGTTGGTAAATATTCTGTGAGTTGTGTGACGAATTGCGGAAATTTCAAGATGATAATTCGTCATTGACGGGATTCTAGTATATCTATGCTAGTACTAGGAAGCCGTCTTGTGTGGTTGTGTGGTAGGGTTTAGAGGAGGAACCCTGCTTCGAGTGTTGATGTTTTGCTCAGCACGTGGTTTATTATTGTCATCCCGGATTAACCCAGTGACGGATGGTCGTGTGCGGATCGATTGATTGAGTGATATGGTTACGAATGTAGCTTGTTGCGAGTTGTAGCGAGAACCTGAAGGGATATATGGTGTTTTTCGTATTTTCTGAAATGGAAATTCTGGACGTTGAGTGTGTGAGATATCGCTTGTTGCGGTAGTGCACGCTAGTGATTATTAGCGTGTGGTGAGATATTAAAATTCACGAAAGATGTTATGGATGTCGGGCTTGGTCGTGTTTCGTAGGATTGAAAGGCAAGACGACGATGGTTGTCGGTGAAATGCTCTACTTTTAAGACGATTGTGAAGTGTATGGTACGAGTTTGGATACTCGGCGTAAGAGCAAACGGTTGCAGTTGTTTTGACTCGAGGGTTGATTACCCGATATTGTTGTTAAATGTTGAGTCAGTGCACGAAGCGAGAATTCAGATGCATGATTACTACATGTATGACTTCGTATTGGAAGCGGAAATGTTCAAAGGAGAAGTGCTTCACTTCTAGTGTTGGTGCGGATCACGAGGACGTGATCCAATTTAAGTGGGGGAGAGTTGTAACACCCCGTTTTTCAGTTACGCGTTATTTTGGACGTTATTCGAATTACGAGGCATGTAAGCGTATATTTGGATCCCAAATAAAGTTTAATTTGATGTTCTAAAACCTTACCATTGAATAGTAAATCTCATTACGTTTTCAACGATATTCGATTCATCAAAAACGGAGTTACGGTTTGAAAGTTATGACCAAAACAAGTTCAGAAAATTGATCCAGTTGATTTGGACGCCGCCCAACCTTTTTGAACGCCGTCCAAAGGGTCTGACGGGCCAACAGCTATATTTTACTAAAATTAAAAGGGGTACTTTGGTCTTTTCACTTGTGGACTGATTGGTGGCTTTAATATCAGTTTTAGATTCACTTTTGGATCATTTTCACATCCACAACTCTCTCATCACATCTTAGAGAGAGAGAGAGAGGAGAGTTCTAGAGAGAGGAAGCTCAAATGTTGATGAAGGTGGTGATTTTTGCCCAAATTGGAGTGGTTCTTGGTGCTTGTTGGTGATTCTAGCTACTAGAGCTCGTTTTGGTGCTTGAGGTAAACCCTAATCCGAATTGTAGTGTTTAATTCTTGTTTGAGTTAGGATTTGTGTTAGTTAGAGTTATAAACCCATTTATTGTGAAATTTGGGGGTTTTGGGTAAGATTCATGTAAGTAAGCCTAAATGGGTGACGTAGGGTTTCGATTGATGAAATTGTAAGTTTGGATCTTGCATGTGTTGGTTAATCCTTAGAACACTTGTGTACTAGTGATTTTGGTGTGTGTTGACTTGATTTTGGGTGTAAACCCTAATATGGGTCAAAATGGGTTTGATGTTGAAACAGGTTAAGTGTCCTTGATTTTTGGTGTCAAATGATGATTTTGAGATGCAATCACTAGTTGTTAGTGATTGTAGGTACTTTGAGTGTAATTTGACAAGTCAAAGTGAGTTAAACCTAATTAGGTCAATGGAAGTCAAACATTGGTGTTAAGTGTTAAATTGGTGATTTTATGACATAATCACTAGTAATGGTGCTTATGGGTCGAACTTGAATTATTTTAGTGGTTAAGTGCAATTTGGGTCGAGTTGCACTTATGGGTTGATTTTGCAAGATCAAGTGCATTAAGTGTTAGTGTGTACTTTTTTGAATGGGTTGGAATTACCACCCTTAGTGGTAATTGGTGAAGTCCACTTTAGGTGTCTAAATGGGCGGTTTGTGGAGATAGGTATAAACCCTTGGTTAAGGGTGTTGAAGTCGAATTCTCTTGTAGAGAATGTATGTTGATTGTTTGTATACATATATGCGTATTATAGGTAAAAGTTTGCTCGGTTGCGTTTGGTGGAGATTTCACGCATGGTTTGTATTGCTTGAGTTCGAGGTGAGTGGGATAAGTATATATGTATGTATATAATGTATTTATTTGTAGGAACGGATATGTGTTGTCCGAGTTAGTGATATATGTCGTTGTACACTAACGGTTTATGAACGGATATGTGTTGTCCGAGTTAGTGATATATGTCGTTGTACACTAACGGATTTTATGAACGGATATGTGTTGTCCGAGTTAGTGATATATGTCGTTGTACACTAACGGATTTTATGAACGGATATGTGTTGTCCAAGTTAGTGATATATGTCGTTATACACTAACGGGTTTTATGAACGGATATGTGTTGTCCAAGTTAGTGATATATGTTTTTGTACACTAACGATTGTTATGAACACCGATGGGAAATTCGAGTACCATTCCTTTGTACGATTGGTTAACCATGGTTGTGTGAATTTTGTATTAGCATTTTTAAATTGTGAACTATATGCTATTGGTGTTGCTAGCTTATTGTGAATTGCGGATATTGGTTTATGCATGATGTTTGCATAGTTGTTGAATTGCTAGCTTGTATACGGTATTGTGTAAGTGATTGCAAGTAAGTAGATTATATATGTATATGTATAATTATTGCATTCACTAAACGTTAGCTTACCCCTCTCGTTGTTTACATTTTTTTCAGGTGTTGTGATTGTGAATCTAGCTAGTTGTTAGACTAGATGCATATGAGCGCTTGGGCTTGACGGGGTAGCTTTCGGATATGGATGTGGATTGGGGATTTGGTAGTCCCCGGGATTATGCTCTTGGTATTGGGTTGGGTTATTGAGTCTTAACACGTATATTGTGACGTAAACACTTTTATTTATCGTTTGTGATGTAAAACTTGATTTGGATGTTACAAAGCGTTTGGGTGTGAATTTGAAGTGTTAAAACATGTTTTGTATGAAATGAGACTGATTAGGTGTGTTGGACGCCGTCCAGTATAACGTGGGTTGAGATTTTCTGGCACAGAACATTTTAGTTCAATTGGACACCGTCCAATGTTTGGGTCGCCGTCCTGTCTTTTGTAACTGGACGCCGTCCAGATGGTCTGGTATATATATATATAAAAAATTTGTCGTGTTTTTGGTATAACGATGTCGGGTTGTTACAATTTTCAATTAAAGATCTCCCACTTCCCGACATATTTAGACGAAATGCTTTTCACAACATGTTCTTATATGTAAAACTAACATGATTCAATCATTAAACGAGTTTTACAAAACGGGGCCCACATCGGCAGTTTTACGAGTTTCATACAAAACATGAGTTTCGACCACATTAGTTTAAATTTCAACGACAACATAAGCATGGTGTTTGGGGGTTAAACTACCTAATTCTCGGTCAAACTCCAAAAGCTATCACCCCAAAAGCGTCCCCTATCAAACAAAGCGGGATCCCTAGTCCAAACGAACGCCCTTACCCTTGTCTCCATCGGAGCCTATAAAAAGGATAAACAACGAGAGGGTAAGCAAAGCTTAGTGAGTGCAACAATTATACATACATATATATAACCCATCTATTTGCATTCGCACCCACCAATTACCTTATACAAAAATATAACTCAAATAGCATGCCGTCTAACTCATAATGCTAACAACTCGTACACTATCACATCACATTAGCATATACTCAACACAATATATATATATATATATATATATATATATATATATATATATATATATATATACACATATATATATATATACATATATATATATACATATACATATATATATATATATACATATACATATATATATATGCATATATATATATGCATATATGCATATATATACATATATGCATATATAGATATATATACATATATAGATATATATATATATATATATATATATATATATATATATATATATATATATATATATATATATATATATATATATATATATATATATATATATATATATATATATATAGCATGCTAAACGATATCCATTAACATAATATGGTTAACCATAACGCTATGGTGCTACCGGCTCGTGGTTCACACCATACGCATTTGAGTCTCACTCGTTTATAGTGCTACCGGCTCGTGGGTTACACTTTGTTTATAGTGCTACCGGCTCGTGGTTCACTGATGTGCGTAGAGGTGTATACAAAATAGTTATATTTTTACAAGGAAATACTATTAAATATGATACAATTTTACACAAGTTATTTATTTATTTATAGAGTGGATATACCTAAACCTTGCTACAACACTTATAGGCAGCGCACCTAATCGTACAGTAGTGTAGTTTTTAGTAAGTCCGGTTCGTCCACAGGGAACTCGCCAAGTTTAACGCTATATTTTTTAAAACTATATTTGTAAATATATAAATATATAAGTAGTATTATTATTATAAAAGGGGGTTTTTACCGTTTAATGACCGGTTTGTCGATTTTAAAACTTTAGTCGCAGTTAAAACCTAATGTAAAATATTAAAAATAAATATAACTTAATTTAAAGCGTAAAGTAAATGACAATAATTAAAGTGCGATAAATAAAATAACAGTAAATAAAATTGCGATAATTAAAAAGTACGATAATTAAAATGACAATAAATTGAAGTGCGATAATTAAAAGTGCAATTAAATATGAAATAAAGGAAATTAAATATGAAATAAAGGAATTATGATTATTTAAACTTCCATAATCATGATGTTCGACGTGTTGATTTTAGTTTATTACCATGGGTTAATTGTTCTTTGTCCTGGATTATTCGATATGTCCATACGGATTTGTCCATAATAGTTCATCAGTCATAATCATAAAGTGCGGAAGTCTTCGTCAAATTATTCTTATTCTCGAAGTCAAATATTCCAACTAATTGGGGATTCGAATTGTAACAAGGTCCTAATACTTTGTTTAATGAATACACCAGGTTATCGACTGCGTGTAGTCCAAGGTTTTACTACTTTGTTAACAATTACACCAATTACCCTTGAATGTAATCCACCCCTGTTTCAACTAGTCCATTAACTATTAATCCAGTTCCGTGTCCGGTAAAATGAATAATTATTGGTATTTATAGATAACCCGCCCACCGTACCCAGTCAAGCGTATGTGGTTATATATAAATACGTCAAATAATAAGTCTATATATTAAATTAACGAGGTATCATTTAGTTAATATAAAGCCCATTAATAGCCCATAGTCTAATTTCTACAAGTGTCGTTCTTTTATCCAAACCCCAATTATGGTCCAAAGCCCAATTACCCAATTTTAATATTTAGCCCAACATCACGATTACTTCGGCTTAAATAAGCATAATAATAACTTAGCTACGAGACATTAATTTAAAAAGGTTGAACATAACTTACAATGATTAAAAATAGTGTAGCGTTACACGGACATAATTTTGACTTACACCCTTACAACATTCGCTAACATACCCTTATTATTAAAATTAAAATTAAAATTAAAATTAAAATTAAAATTAAAATTAAAATTATAATATATATATATATATATATATATATATATATATATATATATATATATATATATATATATATATATATATATATATATATATATATATATATATATATATATATATATATATATATATATACGTTGAGATTGAGGAGAAGAAAAAGATGTGTTAAGTTGATCACCAAACTGCGAAATTTATAGGAGTGTGGCATGATACTGTACACCATGCGATCGTATGGTTTTATAACTGCCAGGCCATGCGATCGCATGGCCTGCTTTTCCAGCTCACATGACTTTGTTTGCATCTTGCCGACGGTTTATAAATATATATATAATATATAAATAATTTTAAGAATTATTTAAATATTATATTTTATTTACGTGCATAGTTGACTTGTAATTTTTAGTCCGTTGCGTCGAGCGTTGAGAGTTGACTCTGGTCCCGGGTCCGGATTTTCGAACATCCTTGCGTACAATTTAATATCTTGTATTTTGCGTTTTGCGGCTTGTACTCTTGTAATTTTGAGATGTTTCTCATCAATAATTTGAACCACTTTGATTGTACTTTGTACTTTTGAGCTTTTTGGTCGTTTGCGTCTTCAATTCGTCGAATCTGTCTTTTGTCTTTACCTTTTATTATTTAAACGAATATCACTTGTGATTAGAACAATTGCAACTAAAAGCTTATCTTTCTTGAGGAATAATGCTATGAAATATATGTTCGTTTTTAGCATTATCAAATATTCCCACACTTGAGCATTGCTTGTTCTCAAGCAATATAGTCTTGAAATAAAAATACTAGAATCACTTTTTTATTCTTCACACTTTGTACATCAGTGATTTCTATAAGGCGGTATGAACAATGGTAGTAACGTTGTGGTTTACAGTCCCACATGACTATGAAAATTTAGATCCTTAAGGAAATTGGATCTTTATGAAAACATTTGATCTTTTGAAAATTCAATCTAGCTTTTACCGTAGATAAGTTTTTCGGAATAACCCTTCACCGGTGTTTGCGAAATTATTTTTTTGGGTTTGGTGGGTTTTAGATTTGAAAATTTTAGCTCAAAACTTATGGTTTTGAGTCACCCACTTGCTAACCTTGTATTAGGAAAGCAACACGTCCAGTATACTTGCTCCGTATATTACCTTTCAGTAAACTACCGTCCGGTTGTAAAGGAAAGCGTTGAACAAGCAACTGTTAAGGCAATGTTCCATGATATGCTTTTAATTATGGTCTATATCGTGTCGGATGCAATTACTATCCTTTGTAGGAGCAATAGTAAAGATCATCCTATAGTTTTTCGGTCTGGCACAAGGTCCTGTCTTCGACCATGCTATGCAACCACCGTTCTTACGGTTGACACCCGATTTGGTTCAGGTGACCTAATGAATTCCAGGTGAATTCCTAGGATTTTACGTTCAATGGTAATGAACGCATTAAAAATGGGTTTTTCAAAAAACAAATCGGTTTTAATTTGATCAAAATATTTTCTCGTTCAAGCTCGAGTTTAGATATCATCGAATTCCATGAGTTTGTAATTCTCAATCTTTAAAAGTCAATCTCTAGGATTGAGTAATATCAGGCTTAAAAGCTGATTTTTAATCTTTTAAGGAGATTATCCTTTTCTGGGGGTCTGATTCATTAGTCTTATCAAGCTAATTTGCACGGCGCCCTCCCCATTTTACGAGACAGATCCTCTCATGGTTAGGATAAGTCTGACCACTTGGCGACCCTGTTTGATGCTGAGGTTCGTGGATTTCCAGCTGATTTTCGAGAAAACTTTTCAAGGTTTTTCGTAGACTCTACAACTGGTTTGGACGACAACTTCCTGACTTAAATCAAGAAGCGTGTGTCTTTTTCGGAAGACTTTACTTCCTTTTAATGATGGAATTGATTCATCTTGTAGATCCATCTTTTCTTTCAAATATATTATAAGAAATTGGGTAAAACTGATAAAATTGTCCAAAACAAAAGTATCCTCAGTTATTTGTACAAAAATATATGATATATGTTTTAAATAACTTGGTAAATTTTTTCCACACTTGACTTTTATTTTCCTTTCTTTGCCTTTTTATTGTCCTCTATATCATTTTAAATGAATTCTAACATTTTGGGTTGTTTCTCAATTTATGTCCTTTCCGAGGTAACAATAATTTCGGTGTTAACACCTAGTTTTATCGTTCATAAATATGTATAAACATGATTTTGAATTCATTTATTTGAAAATTTTAAAATTTTTTAATAGAATTGGTAGTCAGTATATAAGACTAGGGTTGTTCTTTATTATCAGAGAGCACTAGATTCTAATACAACTACTGCGTTACTAGTATTTTTAATGGTAACCAAGTGTTTAAGTCAAAAATTTTAAAAATCCGAAATAATTTAACCCCTTCCCACACTTAAGATCTTGCAATGCCCTCATTTGCAAGAAATCAGTAACAATTTAAATTATTGAGGGTGATTAGCGTAGAAAAACAATTAAATTTTACCAAAGTTTTCAAATATATTGGCGTTTGTTTGTTGAATGATAAATGGTGCATATCATTTGTTCATTCCGTCTTGTTGTTACATCACATTTGTTTTTCGTTTGGTCGTCAAAATTAGTAGCTTTTGCTGAACTTAATGCCAGTCTTTGAAAATGCGCTGTTTTACCCTTTTGTGTATATGAAATAAAATACATACAATACAAATATAAACATGCATGGTAATTTGAAATGAGACTTAAAATCCCACTTTCAAATCAAATATGAAATATTAGTACAACATAATAAAAATATTAAATATTACAATAAAAGTATCACAATATTATATGTTTAAACATAAATAAATAAAAATAATAAAAACATAAAAGTCACAGAAATTGCCAACAGGAACTATATCAATCTGGATAGGGGTTCCAGTTCATGTCATCGGTCGGGTTCCATGGTTGGTGATAGGTGTACTGGTAGGCCTGGTTAGGGTCGTAGAGAGTATATGGTGGTCTCATCTTGGGCTGGTGTGGAGGATAGTAAGCGGGTCAGGTCGGTACGTAGTGATCCTGAGGTGATAGCCGGCTCATGATTTGACGCTAATGATAGTCCCATCTATCATGCTGTCGTTACCTAGAATGCTCGTACTCATTCCGTGCTTCCCACTGCTCGTACCTTCTATGTCTCTCCTCGTTTGTCATTTCTACCTCATCTACACGCTGGTAGACGTCAGTAATAGCCTCCCTAATGACATCCCTAATGTCATCTGCTTCCTCCATTTCCTTATATGGACCTCTCTCTACCTGAGGATGATTACCAACATATGGTATTGCCTGATTGCGTCTACTTTTCAATACCTTAGCACCCTGATAGACCCTCAATCCTAAAGGCTCTACCTGTTCCCTACATTCCAAAAGGGGACTCCCTTGATCCCTATCTACACCCAAATACTCTCCAATGAGAGTAACAAAAATACCTCCTCCTATTATTCCCCCTTCCTGTATTCCTTCTACCATCTTAGACAAATAAAAACCAACACAGTAAGGGATATTAACAAAGCCTCTTGGGTCTCGAATACACTTAAGGTAAAATAAATCACGTAAGGTCATTTTCTCCTTGTTGTGACCTCTCTGTGTAATCGAGTTAGCCAGAAATCTATGAATTATACGAAGCTCGGCTCTGTTAATATGTAAGTAGGTATGTGTTCCTGCCCGCCCAAAAACATTAAAATCTGACATACGCCTCCAGACGGCGTTAGCATCAAAATTCCTATCTACCCTCTCACCATGATAAATCAAATTTGTACAATCGGGTAATAGCAATTCAGTAGGCGTATATATCTGTAAAGCCCTAGCCATGTCCAGCATGGACATCCTGTACATCCTACGGCCAAGTATAAATCTAAGAAAACTTCTATCATCTAACCTATCTACATCCGCATTTAACGCTATAGTACTCATAAGCTCAATGCACCATTCTTTATATACAGGTCTACGAATGGTGAATAAACGTTCCCAATCGTGAAAAAAGAGCTGTCATACCTTTGGATCAAATGCTGTCTAACTGAGTTAGCAAGTTGGACCCTTTCCAAAGGCTCCCAATCAATTACCCTTGGCACTTCTACATTTTTCGGTACCAGTTTGAATTTGTTACTTTGATATGTCGGGTAATCTTTCCAGCTTCGATCAAATCTTAGATTTGGATGCAACTGTTCTTCATGAATCGTCGGATGTGCTACTATCGGATGCATCAGAAATACTATGTAAGCATCAACATATTCTTGATACGGATCATAATAAGGTACGTGTTGATCAGGTTGTTGTTGGTGTTCCTGTTGTTGCTCCGGTTTATATTGCATTTCCGGTTCAGGTTCTGGAGCAGGTTGTCTAGATGATGATGATGCACCATCAGTATTAGTAAATCTCTGCAAAACACATTAAACACAAAATTTGTGCATCCAAATATGCATTAGTGTTAGCAAAATAACAAATTAACACAATTACAATAACATGTTTAATCAAAATTAAACTTATACACATTTTCACAATTTTAACAATTCTACACTTTTTCAAATAAGCATATATGAAAATGTTTACAAAGTTCATAAGCATTCAACTCAAATAACATGTTAAAATAACCATTACTAGCAATTAAACAAGTTTCAAATGACATTTACATCAATTTAATCAAGTTCATGAATTTTATACCTAAAAAGTCCACTTTAATTCTCAAAAATCATGTTTAGGATCAAAGTTTGGATCATTTAGCTTCCTAAACATGTTACACTACTTAATTTAGTAATAATTCATGACAAAAATCGGCCATAACCTGTTTAAATCAAAAAGTCTCAAATTGCTCAAGAACACAAACCCTAGATTCCTAAAAATTTTGAAGTTTTTGGCTTCAAATCATGTTAAATAGCATCAATCTAGGTTATACATGCATAATATACTAACAATTTAACTCTAATTACACTAAAAATTAACAAAATCAAATTAGGAAAATTATAGCTCAAGAACACTAAAAATCAAATTTAAAGAGGTTTAGGGGTGAAATTGTTACCCTTCTTGATAAACTTCTTATCAAATTCATGATTAGAGCGGATTGTAGCAAGAAATTTGGTGAATTTTGGTGAAAAAATGGCGAATTTAGGGGTGTTTTTGGGAGATGGTTCGTGTATGTGTGTGTTTTGTGGGGAGAGCAGAAGCAGCGAGCTGCTCTTTTTCTATCTGACCAGATTTTTATCCCCATGCGATCGCATGGCTTACAAGGGTAAATCCTATGCGATCTCATGGGTCCCTGTAATTTTTTTTATATATAAAAACCTTACACTTTTTAAAACAAATAAATAATTTAAAATTAAAATTTTGTTTTCTTTTTAGGATGAGGGCTTTTCAGATCGTTGTCCTAGTCCGTCCCTCGACAAAATTTTAAAATTTGTCATTTTTAGGCGCAGTTTTAAAATTAAAGATTTTTGGTTTTTTTTTTATAAATATTTTTGGCTTACTTTAATTCAATAACATTAAAAATAATGATAATAAAAGTTCTCGTCCCTCCCTTGGGTAAAGCAATTTCGGTTCAACGACCTAGTTTTCAACTCACGACGAATTTTTAAAAATCAAATTTTTAACTTAGTGAAATAAAGTAAATTTTTATTTTTAAATTCACACCAAACTTAAATTTAAAATGCATAAAATTAAAAATTCATATTATTAAAATTTTAAAAATTCACACCAAACTTATATTATATTTTTGTTTTTATACATACAAACTTATATTAAAAATATTAATTTTTCAAATATTTACAAACTTAATTATATTGATTTTAAAAAGTTTACAATATTAATTTAATATTTATATATTAATTTTAAAAACATGGTAAAAATTAAAAATTAAAAATCTTTTTGGTCTTTTATCCCACTTTAATCAATCAAATATTATCAAAAATATACGCCCCTCTTTTCGGTAAAGTAATTTCGGTTCAACGACCTAATTTTACTCCTGACGAATTTTTTGAAATATTTTGGGTTGATTGATTAAAGATATTTATACCTTAAGAATAAACGGTAAATTTCGCAGTGATGTAGTAAATTTTTGTATGATATCAATAATTTCGGTTACGCATACCTAATTTTATTGAATACCAATTTAATACTTTATAGTGAACGATTTAGCGTTTATTATTAAAAGGTTAAAAATAATAAAAATAAAAATAAAAACTGTACATACTTACCTATGAGAAAGAATTCTCAGATACCTGCTTTAGCCGACTCATAGGAGAGTCGTGTGATTTGGTTTTCCATAGCTACGTAAGCGTAACCTCGAATCTTCAATATCTTTTCTTCTAAACATATGAATGGTCCTTCTCTGCATAGAGTAACAAATTCGGTGTTTGAATATGTTTGATTATTTGAACATTTACCTTCGTGTGACCATTTTCCACATTTGTAACATCTTTCAAGGTGTCGTGCTCTTCTTTTTGTTGCAGATTTTGATTTTTCTTTACTAAAATGTATCTTATGATGATCTTTTCTGAGTTCTTTTCTTACTCCGTCCATTTTGCCTCTTATGAATGATAACAGTTCACCCGAAAGTGTGTCATTATTACGTTAGTAATCATAGCATGTAGCATTAGACCATGGTTCAGATCAAAGGAATTCTTCATCTCGTAATACCTAAAAAAAAATAAAAATTCAGAATGGGGGGAGAAGACAAGTTCTTTAGGGTCTGCTAGGGAAATACCATTCGGATTCCATTCTCGAGAACTACACGAAAACAGAATATCTAACTCTAACAGAAATACATATTACCCTAAAAAGATTCGAACCTCCCCACACTTAGTTAGATGTGGTGTTGAAATTGTGATTAACGTTATTTTCAATTGGATCATCAACAACTTGTATATCTCTGACTTTTGCTTCAATCCATTTGTTGATTTCCTCCATAACTTTCACAAATTCAACTAACATTGCCTTTTCTTTTGGTGATAAATTGGATACTAATCGGTTACATAACTTAAAGTTTCCCTTAATCTTAGCATCGTGAATCAGTTTATAAAGTTTCTTCGTTGAACTGTTAAAAACGGGTTCATCTAATTTCGTATCATTAATGGGGTTCTTTGCGATTGGATCATCATTAAGTGTTTCTTCATCTTCCCCACACTTATGCGTTTTTATTGGTCTAACAGTTTTGGTTGGTGGAGATCTAAACTTTCGGTTCACAAAGGTGATCGATTTATCACCATCCCTAAGTGTCATTCTACCTTCTCTTACATCAATGAACGCCTCGGTAGTTGTTAAAAATGGGCGACCTAAAATTAGAGGAATATTAAGGTTTTCCTCCATATTAATAACTATGAAGTTTGCAACAAAAGTCAAACTTCCCACGTTAACAAGTAAATTATTTGCTATTCCAATCGAGTGCTTAATGGTTAGGTCAAATGATTGAACACCTATTTTGGTTGGTTTTAATTTACCCATACCTAATCTTTTGTATAAGGAAAGAGGCATAATATTTGCACTTACTCCTAAATCTGCGAGTCCATTATATATAGCACCATCATTAAGCAAGCAAGAAATGATAAATTCGCCCGGGTCTCCTGCTTTAGTAAGTCGAGTTGGTTTGTAAACCTTTTTTGGGTGTTCTTTTCTTGGTTCTTTCACTTCTTTTTGAATTTCTTGTTCACATTTTTCTTCGTTTCTTGGAATGGGAGGTTTGTATAAGAATTCTTCTTCATCACTCCAATTTGAATCCTCCCTATTTTCCAATTTTGATTTTTCATATGTTGTTGATAACATATTTAGGTTTTCATTTTGAAGGTTTTCTTGGGTGGTGAAATTATGATTGACTTCATTGTCAACTTCCATCGAAGCATGTATGTAATGTTTAACTCTGTGACCATTAACTTTAAATTCAATCCCATTTGAATTTATTAACTCTATTGTTCCGTATGGGAAAACTCTTTTGACTATAAATCTTCCAGACCATCTTGATTTCAATTTTTCAGGAAATAGCTTGAATCGTGAATTGAAAAGAAGAACTCTGTCTCCTTCTTTAAATTCTTTTGAACTTCTGATTCTTTTATCATGCCATTTCTTCGTTCTTTCCTTATAGATTAAGGAATTTTCATATGCCTCAAGTCTTAATTCTTCTAATTCGTTTAGTTGACTTAATCGTAGACGTCCGGCTTCATGTAAATCAAGATTACATGTCTTCAAAGCCCAAAATGCTTTGTGTTCAATTTCTACTGGAAGATGACATGCTTTTCCGTAAACTAGTCTAAAAGGTGTGGTTCCAATTGGAGTTTTGTAGGCTGTTCTAAAAGCCCAGAGTGCATCCTCCAATTTCATGGACCATTCCTTCGGATTTGATCCTACGGTTTTCTTTAGAATACGTTTTAAAGCTCGGTTGGTATTTTCAACTTGTCCACTTGTTTGTGGATGATAAGCGGTTGAGATTTTATGAGTTACTCCATATCTTTTGAGAACTTTCTCAAGTTGATTATTACAGAAATGAGTACCCCGATCACTTATTAAAGCTTTCGGTGTTCCAAACTTTGCAAAAAGACGTTTTAAAAAGTTGACTACAACTCGTGCATCGTTAGTTGGGAGAGCTTGTACTTCCGCCCATTTAGATACATAATCAATGGCAACGAGAATGTAGAGATTATTATGAGATTTTGTAAATGGACCCATAAAGTCAATACCCCAAATGTCAAATACTTCACATACTTGAATGACATTTTGTGGCATTTCATCACGTTGACTTATCTTTCCGGCCCTTTGACAAGCATCACAGGATTTGCAAAGAAGGTGTGCGTCTTTGAAAATTGTAGGCCAATAGAATCCAGCATCAGAAACTTTTCTTGCTGTAAGTTGAGGCCCATAATGCCTTCCTGTTGGTCCTGTGTGACAATGGTTTAAGATTTGACTAGCTTCATCTCCGAATACACATCGGCGTATTATTCCATCGGGACAAATTTTAAACAAATGTGGATCTTCCCAGAAATAGTGTTTTATATCACTGAAGAATTTCTTTCATTTTTGGTACGACAACCCTTTTTCAAGGAATCCACATACTAAGTAGTTTGCATAGTCTGCAAACCATGGAATTTCATTATAATCTATCTTCAATAGATATTCATCAGGAAAGTTATCTTGTATGCCCGATTCATTTAGAACTTCTAATTCAGGATTTTTAAGACGAGAAAGATGATCAGCTGCGAGATTTTCTGCTCCCTTTTTATCTCGGATTTCAATATCGAACTCTTGTAAGAGTAAGATCCAACGGATTAATCTTGGTTTGGCATCTTGTTTCGAAAATAGGTATCTAAGAGCAGAATGGTCGGTATAGACCACCGTTTTTGCTAGAACGAGATATGAACGAAATTTGTCAAAAGCAAAGACAATAGCAAGGAGTTCTTTTTCAGTTGTTGTGTAATTCGTTTGTGCTCCTTGTAACGTCTTACTAGCATAATAAATAGGTTGAAATCGTTTTTCGATCCTTTGTCCTAAAACGGCTCCCATTGCAAAATCACTTGCATCTCACATAAGTTCAAACGGTAGATTCCAATTTGGAGTTATCATGATCGGCGCATTAGTGAGTTTTTCTTTAAGAATATTAAAAGATTTGATACATTCATCTGAAAAGATGAATGGTGCATCTTTTTCTAGGAGTTTATTCATAGGAGTGGCAATTTTAGAAAAATCTTTTATGAAACGTCGGTAAAAACCGGCATGCCCTAGAAAACTCCTAACTCCTCTAACATTGGTGGGATGTGGAAGTTTAGCAATTACATCTACTTTAGCTCTATCCACTTCAATTCCTTCCTTTGAGATTTTATGTCCAAGAACGATGCCTTCTTTAACCATGAAATGGCATTTCTCCCAATTAAGTACTAGATTTGATTGTTCGCATCTAATAAGCATTCGTTCAAGATTAACTAAACATGATTCAAAAGTATCACCGAAGACTGAAAAGTCATCCATGAAAACTTCTATGCATTCTTCTATCATGTTGTGAAAAATCGCCATCATGCACCTTTGAAATGTGAAGACCCATCCTAATCCATCCGGACGAAGTCCATATCGATTATAAATGATTCACAACAGTTGATTACATCGCGAGGTACTTGACCTCTATATGATACATTTTACAAACATTACATTCGTTTTTGAAAAGACAATCTTTCATTACATCGAAAGTTGACGGCATGCATACCATTTCATAATATATCTAACTATAATTGACTTAATAATAATCTTGATGAACTCAACGACTCGAATGCAACGTCTTTTGAAATATGTCATGAATGACTCCAAGTAATATCTCTAAGATGAGCAAATGCACAACGGAAGATTTCTTTCGTACCTGAGAATAAACATGCTTTAAAGTGTCAACCAAAAGGTTGGTGAGTTCATTAGTTTATCATAAACAATCATTTCCATCATTTTAATAGACCACAAGATTTCATATTTCCATTTCTCATAAACATACGTCCCATGCATAGAGACAAAAATATCATTCATATGGATTGAACACCTGGTAACCGACATTCACAATATGCATATAAGAATATCCCCATCATTCCGGGATCCTCCTTCGGACATGATATAAATTTCGAAGTACTAAAGCATTCGGTACTTTGGATGGGGCTTGTTGGGCCCGATAGATCTATCTTTAGAGTTCGCGTCAATTAGGGTGTCTGTTCCCTAATTCTTAGATTACCAGACTTAATAAAAAGGGGCATATTCGGTTTAATAATCCAACCATAGAATGTAATTTTAAGTACTTGTGTCTATTCCGTAAAACAGTTATAAAAGCAGCGCATGTATTCTCAGTCCCAAAATATATATAGTAAAAGCATTTAAAAAGGGAGCAAATGAAACTCACGCATACAAATATTGTAAAACAGTTAATAAAGCATTTGCATGTATTCTCAGCCCAAAACTGTAAAGAGTAAAAGGGATTCAAATGAACTCACGCATATAAATATTGTAAAACAGTTAATAAAGCATTTGCATGTATTCTCAGCCCAAAAATGTATATAAAAAGGGAATAATGAAACTCACGCATATAAATATTGTAAAACAGTTATTAAAACAGTGCATGTATTCTCAGCCCAAAAATGTAATGAGTAAAAGGGAGTAAATGAAACTCACCTAATGTATTTTGTAGTAAAAATACATATGACTATATTGAACAATGCAGGGTTGGCCTCGGATTCACGAACCTATATCATTTGTATATTTATCAATACTCATAATCGTAATCGAATAAATTTATATATATTTATACATAATTAGATATATTTATCTTTATATAGATAATTAATATTTATTACAAAAGCATTAATATGGTTAGGCTTTTTGTTATAAATATATTTTTATCTAGGAAATCCTCATTTGATATATTAATAGTACTAATAATAATAATGGTAAAAATAATACTAATTATGATAAAAAAATTTATGATAATTCTAATAATAATAATAATGATAATTTTAATCTTATCTTAGTTATAATAAAATTTTAAAAGGTGTGTTGTATATAATACATAAAGTTAATTAATTTATATTCGTATAATGTTATCTATTATCAATACTCATGATTTTATCAAATTTATAACATACAATAAACTTAATTTTAAATTCTTAAGTCATAATTTTACTAATTATCCCGTTCATTACATTAAGTTTTAAGATCATGTTAATATTTATTTTAACATCATATTCATCTTAATATTATAAATTTTTAATATATTTATAACAATGATAATATTAATAATAATAATAATAATAATAATAATAATAATAATAATAATAATAATAATAATAATAATAATAATAATAATAATAATAATAATAATAATAATAATAATAATAGAAGTAATAAAAATACTACCTTAGAAGAAAAGCTTCAACAATAGAAATAAAAATTGACTCTGCCCGGACTCGAACCCGGGACCTCTCGATCAACAACCACACTACTAACCATCGATCTATCAGTTACTTTCTGAATTAACTAGTATCCTAAATCCTTTTAACCCAATTATTCTTGATACCTTTTTCTATTATTTTCTTCCTAAGTTTTTATCATTTTCTTCTCTGCTAACCATCTTCCTATCTACAACATAAGCCTATTATCATTCCAACTTAATCATAATCATAATCATCAGTGCCTTCTTATCATTCTCTATATCATTATCTATATCATCTAATTTAATGATCATACTTCATTTTACATCATCATACATAATCAAACCTAATATCATCATCATTATCATTCATCCGTCTCACTCACCCCCACTGTATCATTATTCAATTTGATATCTTTGCATTAACTAAACATACGTGGATGAACTAGAAACAAGGAATTACTTATCCAAGTGATCGTGGGCTGCTGGATCCAATTTATTCGACCCATTTATCTTTGTTTAAACAGCCCAATATCTCATCACTTCATTTAAGTTTACTGTAACATCACCAATACATCACGATTTCTTAACCAACTCGTCATCTCTATTTACCTCGTCACTTTCACGTCAATAGAAGTATTATAGTAGTGGCGTGTAGCAGTAATTCATCTTGTAGCAGGATCATTCAAACAGCAGTAGTTTGTAGCGAAACAATGATGGAAAAGATAGTGTTTTCTTGTTGTAAAATAGTGACGGTAACAGCAGCTTCAATGGAAGTTTGGTGGTGATTGAAGTGGTGATGGTGGATTGTTAAGGTGAAGGTGGGTGTGTGGAGCTCAAGAAGAGAGAAAGAAGAAAAAAAAATGCTGGAAAAGAAAAACCATAAATCATGGTGATGATTGTGGGTTCACGTTGATGGTTGATTATAGGTGGTGGTTCACGGTTTTGTTGTGGTTTATTTCTCGAACAAACAGGAGCACTAGTAACAGTAATGGGTTTCTTGGTTTTGCTTGATATCAATCAGAAATAGAAGTGAGAGAGAGAGAATGAGAGAGAGGTGGGGGTGACGGTTAGATGGTTGTACATGGTGGTTGCTCCGGTGGAAGGAAGGTGTCGATGGTGATTAGGGTGACGGTGTGGCTGTTGTTGGTTGATGGTGCCGGTGGTGATCTAGCTATGTATATGTATGTATATGATCTATGTGATATATATCAATGTATGTAAATGCAAATGTATCTAGAGTTAAAGTAAGAAGAAAATAAAACACTGACCCTATTTAAATAAATCAAATCACGGGTACATATTACTTTTTCTCTGCCGACACTATTTGCGGAGTGTTATATCGTGTCTATTGCTAAACAATTAATACATAAAAGTGTTCCTAAAAATCTCAAATTTTTAGATTAAATATAGTTAATTATTTCACTCATTAACTGTTTGAAACCTGATAAAAAATGTTCAATAATTATTTATTTTCTGTTCCAATTAATATGTACGGAGTACTAAAATTTAAACTTAAAATGTAAAAATATTTTTAACAAATCTAAAATCTTTGTAATCTATTTACAGTCCAACTTTTATCTTAATCATTCATGAACGTGTAATATATCTATATCAAAACTAACGAAACGTCAACCGAGTGTCACTGATGTTTACTAATTAGGCTCGAAATCAATTATTTTTAATATATTCTCTTTCTATATGCAAACACTTTTAAATAGTAAGTTTTAACTACTAAAAAAAATATATTATATATTTTTAATATAATTATATATATTTACAAGAAATATTTACATACATATATATATATATATATATATATATATATATATATATATATATATATATATATATATATATATATATATATATATATATATATACATTTATAATGATAGCTTTCATTACATCGCATAATATTTTACATATTTATTTTCAATAATTAAATCATATATTATTTCAAATAATATTTCAATTTATTATTATATATGTATATATATATATATATATATATATATATTTAAATATACATGTGTCTATTTACAATTAGTTGTTCGTGAATCGTCGGGAATAGTCGAAGGTCAATTGAATACATGAAAACAGTTCAAAGTTTTTGAGACTCAAACTAACAGACTTTGCTTATCTTGTCAAAATCATATAAAGATTAAGTTTAAATTTAGTCAGAAATTCCCGGGTCATCACAGTACCTACCCGTTAAAGAAATTTCGTCTCGAAATTTGAGTGAGGTGGTCATGACTATCAATAAAAATATTTTCATGACAAATATGAGTTGATAAATTGAGTTTACCATTATTGACTAATATAGATAAAACTATTCGATTAGATGAAGTGTACAAATGAAGCTGTCACAACAGATTGAGATAGAGATTTAAATTTTGACGTAGTCACGGTTGAATTCCGGAATTTAATGAAAATCTTCGAAATCTATATAAGATTTTATTCTTGGGGATTTAAGGAAATTAGGTTTCATTTTAAATGCGATCATCCATTTTGATTGCTCTGTCAGATATTTTACTATAAATCTACCTCCTTCGTTTCCTTACAACTCACACCTTCTGTTCTTTCTCCTTTAATTCAAACTTTTTTTTTTCTCTTCTTGACTTTAAGTCGAACGAATAATGGTACGAAATTCGTAGATATGGAGTTTCGAATGAACATGCCCAATGTTCTAAGAGAGATTATACTAGCACGATCTTGATTTGTCGAATTACCAGAATCCCTGAGGATGGAACTATCAAGAATATATTTTCTTGATATGTTCAGAGGTTAAGTAGATTTAAAGAGTTATGTAACATGGCACATGATGACGTTATGATCTGTGAATCATCACGTCCCATTAGAAACTCAGCATGACTTACTGTAATATAATCACGTTGATCAAGTGTCATTATATTATACTAACTCATGCTTCAGTTCCCAACATTACTTCAATAACATTCATATTTTAAACTCGAAAGTTTACAGAATATAGAAACTAACAGTTTCTATATGATGTAGCACTGATTGCACGAAGATATTAATGATTTCAAATAAGAATAGTTACGAAAATATCTTCAAAAATATGGAGGATATTTATAATGAAAGATACGATGATATCTTGGAATTTCTAATATCGAAGGATGGTGAAGAAAATTGGTCCGCAAGAGTTTGGAGTTAAAAGCAAGGTATTCGCTAAAGATTTCATCAGAAACAGAATCATCAGGATTTTTAATGTACAAGTTTAGTCCTTGTGATTTGTTCAGAGACTCCTTCGTAGTTTGCTCAATCAGTTTTTTTTCAGTTTCAAAACTTTTTCTGAGTTTTTCCAACATACTATTCTTTATCATAAAACTTCCGACGATTAATGTCGTTTTACGGTTTTTGCTGCTTCATCAGCATTTCGATGACTATTTCGCAGTTCGGGGTATTTTTCAGAAACTTCACATTCAAGCATGTAAGTCCAGATGATAGACTTTATATGTACACATATAACTGTTGGCATATGCATACTGTGAGATTTCAAAATACTGATTGCTAATTCTCGGTAATTGGTATGGCAATTCTTGTTACAAGATGTGGATGAGTACATGTTAAGACTTCAATAGATAAATATAGTGATTTTTCGGAGGGATTTAAACCAAGGAGCGACGAGGTTGCTGGTACATCTGCTGGTAATATAGTGGAATTTAATAAAAAGTTCCCCGGTAACAATAAAAGAGCACCTATATAAATCAAGGTTATAATAAGGTTGTTTCGAACGAAAAGTCAAAGTTGACTTGCTGGAGCTGTGACAAAATTTGCTAATTTGGAAAGGGATTTCAAAGTTATTTTGGGTAATAATAACACTAAGAAATTAGTATAGCTACGTGTTAAACGTTTACTCAGGTTCCGAGTGTTTTCAAGTGCATAACTATATGCACAAATCTTTTCTCCCGTAGATGAAGTTCGGTTGGTTCATCCTCTCGATTGAGGTGTTTTCAAGAATCATGAAAGGTTTGTACGCAGAATTTGATTGTCGAGATACAAATGAGGTTTAAGATGAAATCAAGTGGCAAACTTGAAGAATTGTTTAGTTTCATATATTATAATCAATATTTTTAATTCATTTTAATTGTCCAATGTTATTAGTCCACAGTCGATAGTCCACAGTTAACAGTCTAATAATTTATATATAGTTTAATATATAATATTCGAATTAATTACTAAATATCGTGACCCGTGTACATGTCTCAGACTCGATCACAACTCAAAGTATATATATTATTTGAGAATCAACCTCAACCCTGTATAGAGAACTCGATCATTACTGCATATAGAGTGTCTATGGTGGTTCCAAATAATATATATAGATGCGTCGATATGATATGTCAAAACCTTGTATACGTGTCCCGATATTTAAAGTGCGTAAAATAAATAGCAGAAATTAAATGACGATAAATAAAGTGCGTAAAGTAAATAACAGAAATTAAATGACGATAAATAAAATTTCGAGAATTTAAATTGCGATAAATAAATTACGATAAATAAATTGCAATAAATAAAATGTAATACGGAATTAATTAGTTAGCAAGGAACAATTAGCTAGGAGCAGTTAGCGTGAATTCTTAACAAAATTTCATATTGTTAATTAGTCTGTTTCTAATCAATTTTTATTGTGTCTATTATTTCTTCATTATGCCACTTATTGGATTCTGATAGGTCAAAATCCAAATATGAAATTGAATGAAAATGGTTATTCTGCGGTGAACGGATACGTATATCGGTGGTTGTAAGTAGGATAGTAAATGACTGTTGAATCAGATTCGAAGAATGTACAGTGTAACTTATTAATGTGAAATTTAAATATTCCTCGCGTATTACCTACCCGTTAAAATATTTTCATCATTAACAGTTTGTACGAAAGAATTTTTAATTACAATCTTTATGAAAATATATATACATATATATTTTCTTCAGATGTAATTATGGATTTAATGAGTCAATATGATAATAGACTCATTTGATTTACCGTTAGAGCAAGAATATATAATCTCTAAAACATTAGAGAATACATAAACGCCATGTCGAACGAAGATAAATGATGTAGAATGTCATGTAGAACGATGATTATACTCGAGGTACAGAATGAGAGGTTGAGACATGGATTATTGATGGTACTGGTGCTGTTACTGATGGTACTGTTAGTGCCGGTGATGTTGCTGAAGCTGGTACATTTTGCACCATATTCTCTGAATTGATTTTTCGATCGCGAAGTTCGTTGACTTATTACTCCAGGATGATTGTCGGTCGGAACGAGCTGATGAATAAGGTTTAGAATTTTGGATAGAATATAATCTTGTCGAGTTACCCTGGAAATGAGACTGAAAATGGTGTCTCGAACAGGTTCGCCGGTAAACGCTTCAGGTTCATTGTCAAGAGGTGAATTCGGTTGATGGAAGGGATTGCCTTCTGCGCATTTCCATTAATTAAGTCAACTACGAACCCATCAGATGAAGTGATAATGGCTGATTGGTTGATTCATACCGATGACGCTGTTTTCGGAGCTTAGGTGAACATCTATGTCGGAATAGCTGTCGGAATAACTATCGGAATAGCTATCGGAATCTGAGGGACTCGGACTGGTTGCAGGATTCATCTCGTACGATCAGATGAAGGATTTTCGATAAGAAATAGATTATAGGATGTAGATTAGTACCCTACAATACATAATTTACATATGCATATATAATACTAAAATCCCATAAGTTACGGAGGAATCTACGGAAGCTGTCA
Organism: Rutidosis leptorrhynchoides; assembly: GCF_046630445.1. Lineage (NCBI taxonomy): Eukaryota > Viridiplantae > Streptophyta > Magnoliopsida > Asterales > Asteraceae > Rutidosis > Rutidosis leptorrhynchoides. Next base: position 449,311,133 of record NC_092333.1, on the reverse strand, counting down.
GTCAAATTCTATAGTAACAGATACGCTAAGATATGAATTTATCTATACACTGTCTATGCAATAAAGGCAGTAAGACGTGTCTAGACTTTAAGGATGACAAGCAAATAATTTTTGACACTAATGATAAGCAAAACTTTTGACATGCAGACACGGTCGAAGTCCAGACTCACTAATGCATCCTAACGACTTATCAGTTATACACACTAATGCAGACCTGGTTCGCTAAGACCACCGCTCTGATACCAACTGTGAAGACCCATCCTAATCCATCCGGACGAAGTCCATATCGATTATAAACGATTCACAACAGTTGATTACATCGCGAGGTACTTGACCTCTATATGATACATTTTACAAACATTGCATTCATTTTTGAAAAGACAATCTTTCATTACATCGAAAGTTGACGGCATGCATACCATTTCATAATATATCTAACTATAATTGACTTAATAATAATCTTGATGAACTCAATGACTCAAATGCAATGTCTTTTGAAATATGTCATGAATGACTCCAAGTAATATCTCTAAGATGAGCAAATGCACAACGGAAGATTTCTTTCGTACCTGAGAATAAACATGCTTTAAAGTGTCAACCAAAAGGCTGGTGAGTTCATTAGTTTATCATAAACAATCATTTCCATCATTTTAATAGACCACAAGATTTCATATTTCCATTTCTCATAAACATACGTCCCATGCATAGAGACAAAAATATCATTCATATGGATTGAACACCTGGTAACCGACATTCACAATATGCATATAAGAATATCCCCATCATTCCGGGATCCTCCTTCGAACATGATATAAATTTCGAAGTACTAAAGCATTCGGTACTTTGGATGGGGCTTGTTGGGCCCGATAGATCTATCTTTAGAGTTCGCGTCAATTAGGGTGTCTGTTCCCTAATTCTTAGATTACCAGACTTAATAAAAAGGGGCATATTCGGTTTAATAATTCAACCATAGAATGTAATTTTAAGTACTTGTGTCTATTCCGTAAAACAGTTATAAAAGCAGCGCATGTATTCTCAGGCCCAAAATATATATAGCAAAAGCATTTAAAAAGGGAGCAAATGAAACTCACGCATACAAATATTGTAAAACAGTTAATAAAGCATTTGCATGTATTCTCAGCCCAAAACTGTAAAGAGTAAAAGGGATTCAAATGAACTCACGCATATAAATATTGTAAAACAGTTAATAAAGCATTTGCATGTATTCTCAGCCCAAAAATGTATATAAAAAGGGAATAATGAAACTCACGCATATAAATATTGTAAAACAGTTATTAAAACAGTGCATGTATTCTCAGCCCAAAAATGTAATGAGTAAAAGGGAGCAAATGAAACTCACCTAATGTATTTTGTAGTAAAAATACATATGACTATATTGAACAATGCAGGGTTGGCCTCGGATTCACGAACCTATATCATTTGTATATTTATCAATACTCATAATCGTAATCGAATAAATTTATATATATTTATACATAACTTAATTAGATATATTTATCTTTATATAGATAATTAATATTTATTACAAAAGCATTAATATGGTTAGGCTTTTTGTTATAAATATATTTTTATATAGGAAATCCTCATTTGATATATTAATAGTACTAATAATAATAATGGTAAAAATAATACTAATTATGATAAAAAAAAATTATGATAATTCTAATAATAATAATAATGATAATTTTAATCTTATCTTAGTTATAATAAAATTTTAAAAGGTGTGTTGTATATAATACATAAAGTTAATTAATTTATATTCGTATAATGTTATCTATTATCAATACTCATGATTTTATCAAATTTATAACATACAATAAACTTAATTTTAAATTCTTAAGTCATAATTTTACTAATTATCCCGTTCATTACATTAAGTTTTAAGATCATGTTAATATTTATTTTAACATCATATTCATCTTAATATTATAAATTTTTAATATATTTATAACAATGATAATATTAATAATAATAATAATAATAATAATAATAATAATAATAATAATAATAATAATAATAATAATAATAATAATAATAATAATAATAATAATAATAATAATAATAATAATAATAATAATAATAATAATAATAATAGAAGTAATAAAAATACTACCTTAGAAGAAAAGCTTCAACAATAGAAATAAAAATTAACTCTGCCCGGACTCGAACCCGAGACCTCTCGATCAACAACCACACTACTAACCATCGATCTATCAGTTACTTTCTGAATTAACTAGTATCCTAAATCCTTTTAACCCAATTATTATTGATACCTTTTTCTATTATTTTCTTCCTAAGTTTTTATCATTTTTTTCTCTGTTAACCATCTTCCTATCTACAACATAAGCCTATTATCATTCCAACTTAATCATAATCATAATCATCAGCGCCTTCTTATCATTCTCTATATCATTATCTATATCATCTAATTTAATGATCATACTTCATTTTACATCATCATACATAATCAAACCTAATATCATCATCATTATCATTCATCCGTCTCACTCACCCCCACTGTATCATTATTCAATTTGATATCTTTGCATCAACTAAACGTACGTGGATGAACTAGAAACAAGGAATTACTTATCCAAGTGATCGTGGGCTGCTGGATCCAATTTATTCGGCCCATTTATCTTTGTTTAAACAGTCCAATATCTCATCACTTCATTTAAGTTTACTGTAACATCACCAATACATCACGATTTCTTAACCAACTCATCATCTCTATTTACCTCGTCACTTTCACGTCAATAGAAGTATTATAGCAGTGGCGTGTAACAGTAATTCATCTTGTAACAGGATCGTTCAAACAGCAGCAGTTTGTAGCGAAACAATGATGGAAAAGATAGTGTTTTCTTGTTGTAAAATAGTGACGGTAACAGCAGCTTCAATGGAGGTTTGGTGGTGATTGAGGTGGTGATGGTGGATTGTTAAGGTGAAGGTGGGTGTGTGGAGCTCAAAAAGAGAGAAAGAAGAAAAAAAAAATGCAGGAAAAGAAAAACCGTAAATCATGGTGATGATTGTGGGTTCACGTTGATGGTTGATTATAGGTGGTGGTTCACGGTTTTGTTGTGGTTTATTTCTCGGACAAACAGGAGCACTAGTAACAGTAATGGGTTTCTTGGTTTTGCTTGATATCAATCAGAAATAGAAGTGAGAGAGAGAGAGAATGAGAGAGAGGTGAGGGTGACGGTTAGATGGTTGTATATGGTGGTTGCTCCGGTGGAAGGAAGGTGTCGATGGTGATTAGGGTGATGGTGTGGCTGTTGTTGGTTGATGGTGCCGGTGGTGATCTAGCTATGTATATGTATGTATATGATCTATGTGATATATATCTATGTATGTAAATGCAAATGTATCTAGAGTTAAAGTAAGAAGAAAATAAAACACTGACCCTATTTAAATAAATCAAATCACGGGTACATATTACTTTTTCTCTGCCGACACTATTTGCGGAGTGTTATATCGTGTCTATTGCTAAACAATTAATACATAAAAGTGTTCCTAAAAATCTCAAATTTTTAGATTAAATATAGTTAATTATTTCACTCATTAACTGTTTGAAACCTGATAAAAAATGTTCAATAATTATTTATTTTCTGTTCTAATTAATATGTACGGAGTACTAATATTTAAACTTAAAATGTAAAAATATTTTTAACAAATCTAAAATCTTTGTAAACTATTTACAGTCCAACTTTTATCTTAAACATTCATGAATGTGTAATATATCTATATCAAAACTAACGAAACGTCAACCGAGTGTCACTGATGTTTACTAATTAGACTCGAAATCAATTATTTTTAATATATTCGCTTTCTATATGCAAACACTTTTAAATAGTAAGTTTTAACTACTAAAAAAAATATTATATATTTTTAATATAATTATATATATTTACAAGAAATATTTACATACATATTTATATATATATATATATATATATATATATATATATATATATATATATATATATATATATATATATATATATATATATCTATACATTTATAATGATAGCTTTCATTACATCGCATAATATTTTACATATTTATTTTCAACAATTAAATCATATATTATTTCAAATAATATTTCAATTTATTATTATATATGTATATATATATATATATATATATATATATTTAAATATACATGTGTCTATTTACAATTAGTTGTTCGTGAATCGTCGGGAATGGTCGAAGGTCAATTGAATACATGAAAACAGTTCAAAGTTTTTGAGACTCAAACTAACAGACTTTGCTTATCTTGTCGAAATCATATAAAGATTAAGTTTAAATTTAGTCAGAAATTCCCGAGTCATCACATGAAAGGTCGCAGGGGCATTGCAAAGTCCAAATGGCATGCGTTTGTAAGCAAAAGTACCATAAGGGCACGTGAACGTGGTTTTCTCTTGATCCTCGGATGCGATTGGAATTTGAAAATATCCGGAGAAACCATCAAGAAAACAATAGTAACTGTTTCCGGCTAATCTTTCTAGCATTTGATCAATGAAAGGTAAGGGAAAGTGATCTTTTCTGGTGGCGTCATTTAATTTTCTATAATCAATACAAACACACCATCCTGTTACAGTCCTAGTAGGAATAAACTCATTTTTCTCATTTGTGATGACAGTCATGCCACCCTTCTTAGGTACACATTGAACTGGGCTTACCCATGGACTATCAGAGATTGGATAAATTAAACCTGCATCAAGCAGTTTAATAATTTTTTTCTTAACAACATCTTGCATATTAGGATTTAGTCTTCTTTGGCGTTGCACATACGTTTTATGACCTTCTTCCATAAGGATTTTATGTGTGCAATACGAAGGACTTATTCCTTTAATATCATGAATTTTCCATGCAATAGCTGGTTTATGAGCTTTTAGCACAGAAAAGAGTTGAGATTTTTCATTTTCAGTAAGAGAAGACGATATTATTACAGGTAATTCAGATTCACCATGTAAATAAGCATATTCCAAATGATTTGGAAGTGGCTTTAACTCTAATGTCGGTGGTTCTTCTATCGATGATTTATATCAATATCTGTCTTCTTCTTTTAGCATTTGAATTTCTTCTGTTGTTGGTTCATATCCATTAGCCATAAGTGTAGCTAACATTTCATTTTCATCAATTGGTTCAGTTCCTTCTCTTAAAGAACATTATCCTGTTCCTTGTAATTCTGGAAATTCTTCTAACAATTCTGCATGTGAATCTATAGTTTGAATATAATAGCATGTATCATCTGCAGATTACGGTTGTTGCATTGCTCTATCAACTGAAAAGGTAACACTCTCGTCCTCTATACTTAGGGTCAGTTTCTTACCGAACACGTCTATTATTGCTTTAGCCGTGTTTAAGAATGGTCTTCCTAATATGAGAGGAACTCGAGAATCTTCTTCCATGTCCAGAATAACAAAATCTACTGGAAATACTATAGTACCAACTTTAACTAGCATGTTTTCCATTATTCCTCTAGGATATTTTACTGATCGATCGGCTAGTTGTATGCTTATTCGTGTTGGTTTCAATTCTCCAAGGTCTAGTTTAGCGTATAGTGAATATGGCATTAAATTTATACTAGCACCTAAATCTGCCAATGCTTCTATTGAACTAAGACTACCCAGAAAACATGGAATCGTTAATTTTTCTGGTATCTTATTCAACAGTACTGCAGAGCAATTAGCATTCATAGTAACAGCCGAGAGTTCTTCCATTTTCTTTCTATTTATGATTAGATCTTTCAAGAATTTAGCATATCTAGGCATTCCTGAAATTACATCAATGAAAGGAAGATTAACATTTATCTGTTTAAACATATCCAAGAATTTGGATTGCTCGGCTTCAAGTTTCTCTTTTCTCATTTTACTCGGGTAAGGAAGTGGTTGTTGGTATGGTTTAACATAAGGTTTTGCCTTAACTGTGTTATCTTCATTAACCTTTTCAACTACCGGTTTTGTTTCCTTATCTTGCTCAGATTGTGGTTCTTGTGGAGTAGGAATAGCGTCATTAAAAATTACAGGTATTTCAGGTGGTTTAAGTGTAATACCACTTCTTGTGGTAATGGCTTTAGCTGTTTCATTCCAGGGGTTAGCATTTGTATCACTAGGTAGACTTCCCGGTTTTCTTTCACCTATCAACCTTGCTAGGTTGCTTACTTCTTGTTCCAAATTTTGAATAGAAGTTTATTGATTTCTAAATGATTGAGCATTTTGTTCATTTATTTGTTTCTGAGATGTGAAAAACTGCGTTTGAGATTCAACTAGCTTCGACATCATATCTTCTAAATTTGGCTTTTTATCATCGGTTTGTGGTGGTTTATTTTGAAAAATAGGTCTTTGCTGATTGTAAGTATTATTGGATACTTGTTGGTTGCTAGGACCTTGTTGGTTGTTGTATGGAACATTTCGGTTATAATTCTGGTTTTGATTGTAGATTGGTCTTGGCGGTTGATAATTATTCTGATAATTATTTCCAGGCCTTTGGTTCATGTATGAAACATTCTCTCTTTGTTCCATTGTTAGTTCAATATTGAGACAATCTTTTGTCAAATGTGGTCCTCCACACTGCTCACAACTAATTCGTATTGAGTGAATATCTTTAGTCATCTTCTCCATTCGTCTCTCGACAGCATCTATCTTTTCGGAAATGGAATCAAAGTCATGGCTAGAATCGGCTCTAGCTGCTTTAGATGATCTAATGATATCTTTTTCTTGGTGCCACTCATGTGAGTGAGAAGCAGTGTTATCAATAATTTTGTAAGCGTCAGTTGCTGTTTTCTTCATAATGGAACCACCAGCTGCTATATCGATGTCTTTTCTTGTAGTGATGTCGCATCCTTGGTAGAATATTTGTACTATTTGACAAGTGTCTAAACCATGTTGCGGACATCCTCTTAACAACTTTCCAAATCTTGTCCACGCTTCATATAGAGTTTCATTTGGCTTTTGCGTGAACATAACAATTTCTCCTTGAAGTCTTACGGCTTTAGATGCCGAAAAGAATTGTTTAAGAAATTTTTCAACTAAAACGTCCCATGTATCAATCGCCCCTTCAGGTAACGATTCTAACCAATCTTTGGCTTCTCCCTTTAAAGTCCAGGGAAATAACATGAGATATATCTGTTCATCCTCCACTTCTCGGATTTTAAATAGAGTACAGATCCTATTAAATGTACGAAGATGTTCATTTGGATCTTCCTTCGGCGCACCACTAAATTGGCATTGATTAGTTACCATATGTAGGATTTGTCCTTTGATTTCATAATCTGGCGCATTAATGTTAGGTTGAGTAATTGCGTGACCTTGGCCAGTGCGTTTAGCTCTCATTCGGTCTTCCATACTTAAAGGTTCCAGATTCTCCATGATTGAATTTATTGAATCTGAATCACTAGAGGATTCTGATTTAATGGGTTGTTCCTCGACAATCTCCGTTTGAATGATTGGTGGTTCCAAAGGAAAGATTAATGGTTCAGGATCTCTGAATTGTCCCTGAATATCCTCCGGATTCTCAATTGTGAGATCGGGTTCAAAAAATAGATTATCGGAAATTTGAATTGGAGTACTTGGTCGACATGATGACGAATCTAAAGACAAATCAACGGCGACAATATTGGCTAGATGTCTTGATCTGGTTACAGGTGGTGAACGTATAAAAGGTGGCGAACGTTTTGCTCGGTGCATTCACTGAATATCCTATTAGTTATAAAATATAAAAATTATATAAGTTATCAAATTAATAGACTTTTCTGCTTTTGCCCACGTTTCGAATAGCCAATAGATGCAGCAGGGAGCCAGAACCCTTTAAATCGGAAGCTCACAACTCAGCCACTAACAAATCTAACTATTACTACGAAGCAGAAAATTTGGATGTCTATCAATTTAACCACTTAAAATAATTTTTCGTTGAAATTTAAAGAAATTTTAGATAAGAAATAGAAAATTCTATGTCCTAAAAACTAGAGTGGCGAAAAATAAGAAAGAAAAAGAGCGCGTCGAAAAATGTCGAAAAATAAAAGGTCGAAAAATAATAAAAAGAACGTAGCGCGTCGAAACTTAAAAGTCTAAAAACTAAGAATTAAAAGTTGCGTCTAAAAGTATTAAAGCTTAAAAGAAATACTATCTCCAAAACGGCAATAACTTAAAAAGGTACTAAAACTTATAAAACGGCGTCGCAAAATTCTAAAGCACCTAAATCTTAGTCTAAAGAAAAAGCACTTAAGGGATTTTACGGCAAAGCCTAAAAATCTAGAAATGAAAATAACTATGGCAAAAACTATGACTTAAAACTAAATACGAACGAAAAATACAAATATTACGCTAAAACAAATAAAAAGATACAAAATATAAAAATAAACTTAAAGTTGTAAAAAGTACAATTTTTATAAAAATATTATTTTTATATTAATATTTTATAAAACTATTAATTTTATATATTTATTAAAACTAAATTAAACTTAAAATACAAATTAAATAAGAAAACTAAAATTAAAAACTAATTAAAAAAAACTAACCCTAAATAGGGTTTTAATTAATAATAATAATTATTATTACTCCGTAATTATTGCAGTTGGCAGTCAATCCTGGCGTGTCAGACAGGGCCATGCGATCGCATGGTCTGAGCGTTTTAAATCCATGCGGTCGCATGGATTAGGGTTTCGGGCCAGGATTGGGCTGCTACAGTACCTTGGTCCGAGTGATTTTGTATTTTTTTTTTTCTGTTTTTAGATTATATAAAATATATATATAACTTAAATAAAAATTTAATTTTAAAAACTAAAATAAAAATACTTTTTAACTTTATATATATTTAACAACTCTTAATAACAAATATATATATTTTGTTTTTCTTTTTATATTTTTGTATTTTTAATTTTTAAAACGTATATTTTTATACAAAGAACTTAATAAATTTTTTTTTTATATATATAGCGTTGCGCTTTCGGCGATGTTATTTCCCCGGCAGCGGCGCCAAAAATACTTGATGTGCGTAGAGGTGTATACAAAATAGTTATATTTTTACAAGGAAATACTATTAAATACGATACAATTTTACACAAGTTATTTATTTATTTATAGAGTGGATATACCTAAACCTTGCTACAACACTTATAGGCAGTGCACCTAATCGTACAGTAGTGTAATTTTTAGTAAGTCCGGTTCATCCACAGGGAACTCGCCAAGTTTAACGCTATATTTTTTAAAACTATATTTGTAAATATATAAATATATAAGTAGTATTATTATTATAAAAGGGGGTTTTTACCGTTTAATGACCGGTTTGTCGATTTTAAAACTTTAGTCGCAGTTAAAACCTAATGTAAAATATTAAAAATAAATATAATTTAATTTAAAGCGTAAAGTAAATGACAATAATTAAAGTGCGATAAATAAAATAACAGTAAATAAAATTGCGATAATTAAAAAGTACGATAATTAAAATGACAATAAATTGAAGTACGATAATTAAAAGTGCAATTAAATATGAAATAAAGGAAATTAAATATGAAATAAAGGAATTATGCTTATTTAAACTTCCGTAATCATGATGTTCGACGTGTTGATTTTAGTTTATTACCATGGGTTAATTGTTCTTTGTCCTGGATTATTCGATATGTCCATACGGATTTGTCCATAATAGTCCATCAGTTATAATCATAAAGTGCAGAAGTCTTCGTCAAATTATTCTTATTCCCGAAGTCAAATATTCCAACTAATTGAGGATTCGAATTGTAACAAGGTCTTAATACTTTGTTTAATGAATACACCAGGTTATCGACTGCGTGTAGTCCAAGGTTTTACTACTTTGTTAACAATTACACCAATTACCCTTGAATGTAATCCACCCCTGTTTCAACTAGTCCATTAACTATTAATCCAGTTCCGTGTCCGGTAAAATGAATAATTATTGGTATTTATAGATAACCCGCCCACCGTACCCAGTCAAGCGTACATGGTTATATATAAATATGTCAAATTATAAGTCTATATATTAAATTAACGAGTTATCATTTAGTTAATATAAAGCCCATTAATAGCCCAATTACCCAATTTCTACAAGTGTCGTTCTTTTATCCAAACCCCAATTATGGTCCAAAGCCCAATTACCCAATTTTAATATTTAGCCCAACATCATGATTACTTCGGCTTAAATAAGCATAATAATAACTTAGCTACGAGACATTAATTTAAAAAAGTTGAACATAACTTACAATGATTAAAAATAGCGTAGCGTTACACGGACAGAATTTCGACTTACACCCTTACAACATTCGCTAACATACCCTTATTATTAAAATTATAATTAAAATTAAAATTATAATATATATATATATATATATATATATATATATATATATATATATATATATATATACGTTGAGATTGAGGAGAAGAAAAAGATGTGTTAAGTTGATCACCAAACTGCGAAATTTATAGGAGTGTGGCCTGATACTGTACGCCATGCGATCGCATGGTTTTATAACTGCCAAGTCATGCGATCGCATGGCCTGTTTTTCCAGCTCACATGACTTTGTTTGCATCTTGCCGACGGTTTATAAATATATATATAATATATAAATAATTTTAAGAATTATTTAAATATTATATTATATTTATGTGCATAGTTGATTTGTAATTTTTAGTCCATTGCTTCGAGCGTTGAGAGTTGAATCTGGTCCCGGTTCCGGATTTTCGAACATCCTTGCGTACAATTTAATATCTTGTATTTTGCGTTTTGCGGCTTGTACTCTTGTAATTTTGAGACGTTTCTCATCAATAATTTGAACCACTTTGATTGTACTTTATACTTTTGAGCTTTTTAGTCGTTTACGTCTTCAATTCGTTGAATCTGTCTTTTGTCTTTACCTTTTATTATTTAAACGAATATCACTTGTAAATAGAACAATTGCAACTAAAAGCTTGTCTTTCTTGAGGAATAATGCTATGAAATATATGTTCGTTTTTAGCATGATCATTCACACTTGTTTATAGTGCTACCGGCTCGTGGTTCACACTTGTTTATAGTGCTACCGGCTCGTGGTTCACACTTGATGCTACCGGCTCGTGGTTCACATCATGATACTTCACATACATGCTATGGTACTACCGGCTCGTGGTTCATACCATAACACTCACAAATAAATACGCCATATACATACACGCATAATTATTCCACTCACCTTAACGATTCAGTGACGATTTTAACTTCCACAAGCCTCAAAGCAAGGTACCTAATACAATAAGTACTCGATCAACACACAAACTAGTTGGGCTAAAAGCCAACAACTTACACATGTGCATTTAATGACTTAATGCATTAAATGCCCCATTTTCGCCAAAGCCGACCATTAAGGTCAAAACCACCACAGATCACTAAAAGCTAGTGATCTAGGTCTAACAACACTAACTAATACATAATTTGGGTGTTTCATACCCATCTATTTCAATTAGGTCAATTATCACCCATTTGACCACTTTAAGATCAACACACCCATTTATCAAACATCTAGGTGTGCTAGTAATTTACTAACCAATTTAGGCTCATAAACCCCAATTAACCATTTGAAACCCTAGGTTAGTTACAATTGAGTCTTCATGACTCAATCTTACCCAAGAACATCCAAAATCACCAAATATGGATTTTGTGTTCATCACTAACCCAAACCCTAACCCTTAACAAATTAAAATAGGGAAATCAAGGTTAGAATATACAACCACAACCAAAAAGTAGCTAAAAACTAGATGCACAACTTTAATACTTGAGCTTTAGCCCGGATCAAGCTTCTTCCTCCTTGATTCAAGCTTTCTCTCTCAAGAACACACTTCTCTCTCTAGAATTTGATTTGGGGTTGAAGATAAGGTTGGTGTAGTGTTGAATGTGTTTTCAACCACCACACAACTGGCCTTTACAGCCCCAACTCGTCCTCATGTTAAAAGACAACAATACCCTTCATTTAACTTTTAATTAAAAAGCATATTGCTGGCCCAGGTGCAGTGTGCCACACGCACGACTAATAGTGCGCGACGCGCACTAGTGGTCTGAACGGCTTCTGACCCAGTTTAATTACATACTGCAGCCCTAATGTACACTATTTACACCACTGTACAATTATTATTCGGGTCTTACAACTCTCCCCCACTTCGGAGCGCGTCCTCGCGATCCAAGCCCCATGACAAGAGAGAAGATAAACCAACACAAACTCTTCGGGCTCCCATGTAAACTCGGAACCTTTACTATGATGCCATTGAACTTTAGAATTTCTCACTTCCTTATTCCTCAACCGCTTGACCTTCTCATCGAGTATAGCAATCGGCTCCTCAACATATTCTAACTTATTGTTTAGCTCAATATCGTCTAATGGCACCCGTGAAGAATCATCCGCAAGACATTTACGGAGATGGGAAACATGAAATGCATTATGGATCCCCGCAAGCTCTTCGGGTAATTCCAAACAGTACGCAACTTCGCCAACACTAGCTAAAACCTTAAATGGCCCAATAAACCGAGGAGCTAACTTTCCCCGTTTTCGAAACCGAATAATACTCTTCCATGGCGAAACCTTAAGCATCACCATGTCACCTTCTCTTTGACCAACTTCACCCCAACAAATCGGAGTTCGGCACCTCCGCCCATAAAGCATCTCGTAAGGTGGCATCCCTGTACTAGTATGATAACTATTATTGTACGAGAATTCCATCAATGGAAAGTGTTCATCCCAACTACCCCCGAAATCAATAATGCACGCCCGTAACATATCCTCCAAGGTTTTATTCGTACGTTCGGTTTGACCGTCCGTTTGAGGATGATACGCCGTGCTCAATTTCAATTGTGTGCCCATATCTTCATGATATTTATTCTAAAACCGAGATGTGAAACGGGTATCTCGATCCGAAATAATAGATATAGGAACTCCATGCCTCGATATCACCTCCTTGATAAATAACTTAGCCAAAGTCTCCGACGATATAGCTTCCAGAAATGGGAAGAAACAAGGCACTTTTTGTCAATCGATCAACTATTACCCAAATCGAGTCAAATTGGGTTCTCGCCATTTTTGGTAACTTTGTGATGAAATCCATGGTAATGTGCTCCCATTTCCATTTCGGAATTTCTAACAGGTTGTAACTTACCATACGGCTTTTGGTGTTCAGCTTTCACTTGCAAACACGTGACGCATTGTTCAACATACTTAACAACATCACGTTTCATGCCCGGCCACCAATACTCTCTCTTCAAATCAAGATACATTTTCGTCGCGCCCAGATGAATAGAATACTTTAACTTATGTGCTTCATCAAGTAGCACTCATCGATGATCACCCATTTTAGGCACCCACACCCTTCCTTGAAAAAATAACAAACCATGCGGACCTAAGGTAATAAACTCCGTTTGTCCCACGATTCTTTCCTCATGCTTATTGTTAACAAAAGCTTCGATTTGAGTCTCGCCAAGCTTTACAAGAAAATCGTTAGTAATAATCATACGTAACAATCCCAATCGTAACGCCGGGTGATGATTCTTTCGACTTAACGCATCCGCGACCACATTCGCCTTGCCCGGATGATAAAGTATTTCACAATCATAATCTTTTACCACATCCATCCACCTATGTTGGCGATAATTCAAATCTCGTTGGTTAAAGAGATGTTTAAAACTCTTATGATCCGAATAAATCGTACTCTTGACACCATACAAGTAGTGGCGCCAAATTTTCAACGCATGAACCACCGCCTCCAATTCAAGATCATGAGTCGGGTATCTCTTTTCGTGTTCCTTTAATTGTCGAGAGGCATAAGCGATGACTTTACCCCTTTGTATTAGAACATACCCGAGCCCATTTAGAGAAGCATCACAATAAACCGTCATGTCTTCTACCCCTTCCGACAACACTAACACCGGAGCTTGACACAATTTCTCTTTTAACAATTGAAAAGCAATTTCTTGCTCGTTTTCCCAATTAAATCTCGCGTTCTTCCTCGTCAATTTCGTCAATGAAGAAGCGATCTTAGAAAAGTCTTGGATAAACCAACGATAATAACCGGCCAATCCGAGAAAACTTCAGATTTCCATAGGCGTAGTCGGTCGTCCCCAACTCTTCACCGTCTCTATCTTCCCCGGATCTACTTGAATACCATCTTTGTTCACAATGTGGCCAAGGAATTGAACTTCCCTTAGCGAAAATTCACATTTGGAGAATTTAGCATACAACTTCTCCTTTCGCAACGTCTTTAACACACTTCGCAAATGATGTTCATGTTCCTTCATACTCTTCGAATAGACAAGTATGTTGTTAATGAACACAATTACCGACTTGTCCAACATAGGTTGGCACACTCGGTTCATAAGGTCCATGAATCCCGCCGGTGCATTCGTAAGACCGAAAGGCATAACTACAAACTCATAATGTCTGTAACGCGTTCAAAAAGCCGTTTTCTCAATATCTTCCTCACGGACCCGCATTTGGTGATAGCCGGACCGTAGGTCAATCTTATAAAAATACGTTGCACCTTGGAGTTGGTCAAACAAATCGTCAATTCGAGGCAATGGATAACAATTCTTTATTGTCACTTTGTTCAACTCCCGATAATCGATGCACATCCGCATACTACCATCCTTCTTCTTCACGAATAAAATCAGAGCGCCCCAGGGCGAAGCACTCGGTCGAATAAAACCCTTTTCAAGCAAATCTTGGGTTTGATTTAACAACTCTTGCATTTCCGTCGGTGCTAAACGATAAGGAGTTTTAGCAATGGGAGTAGCTCCCGGAACCAACTCAATGTGAAATTCAACTTGTCTTTCGGTCGGAACACCCGGTAATTCATCAGGAAAAACGTCTTTGAATTCACTAACCACCGAAATTTCACGAATGGATGGTGGCTCTTCACGAGTATCAACCACATGGGCAAGAAAAGCCATGCCACCACTAACAAGAAAACGACGTGCCCGTGCATAAGTGCATAATGGCACAAGTCTTCTCCGTCTCTCGCCGTGAATAATTAACTCTCCCCCACTTGGGGTCTTCACACGAATAGATTTTGCATGACATGCAATATCGGCTCTATGACGATCGAGCCAATCCATACCAACGACAATATTGAATTCACCCAAAGTCATAGGGATAAGATCAATTTTAAACGTTTCGGAACCAAACACAATATCACAATCATTACAAACATCAACCCCTAGCACCGTCTTACCATCTGCTATTTCAACTTCTACCGGATGACTTAACTTAGCTAGCGGTTTATCAAGCTTAGACACAAAATGCGGTGACACAAACAATAGGTTAGCACCGCTATCAAATAGTATCTTTGCCGGATTAGAATTAACCATGAAAGTACCTGAGACAACTTCATTGGATTGCTTAGCTTCGTCATTAGTCATCAAATAATTGCTACCCCTAGCCGTTCTCGCCGCCTTCTCTAACTTCTTAACATGATCGGTGTTCAAATCGGGACACTCAAACCTTCGGTGCCCTTCCTTACCACAATTATAACAAATAAGTTTGCTGGACGCCTTGGTACAATCACGGGCCATGTGCCCTCTTTGATTACAATTAAAACACGTGGGTCCATAACTCAAAGAACTACCTTTCTTCACACTATTGACACTTACGGAACCCTTCTTGCTCTTCTTGTTTGAAAAGTTCGAATGACTCGAACCTTCAAATTTTCTCTTAGAGAAAGAGAATCGCTTTGCTTTGGAACTTCCGGTTCGAAGCCCCGTGCTAACTCAAACAATTCTTCAAAAGACTTAGTCATTCCCCGACTAATCTTACGCTTTAACTCATCGCTTAGGGTACGATAAAAATCTAACATCAACTTGTGATCATCACCAACATATTCCGGACAAAAATGAGTCTTTGCTAAGAAGGTCGACTTGAGAGTAACCAAGTCCATTGAACCTTGTTGCAAATTGTGCAACTTGTACCAGATTTTATCAAGGTCGGAAGGAGTTCGGTATTCTTTGAAGAATTCCTTTTTAAACTCTTCCCACGTTAAGCTCATGCATTACTCTTCACCATAAAACTTAATTTTATCGTCCCACCACAACTTGGCTTCTTCACGTAACATGCTAGAACCATACCTCGTCTTCTTCTCGGGAGGACACTCCGCGGTACGGAAAGCCCCCTCAATGTCGAAAATCCAACACGTGCTCTTCGATGGATCCCTCACCCCATTAAACATAGGAGGTTGAGCATCCTTGAAGTTTTTGTAGTGGAAGTCTCGTCTTCCATAACCGCCATTACCATCACCCCCTTCACCACGAGGATGAATGTTTCTAGCTTCTAATGCCTCCTCGATCGCGGCATTCATTCGCTCATTAATCATTTCGGTTACTTGCCCATCAACCGATTCTTGAAAAACCTTTCAGACATCGTCAAGAAATTCCGTTTTTAGCCTTTTAAAGATGGACTCAACCTTGACCGTGAGTTCAACGTCCTCGCTCGTGCCTCCTTCATTGGTATCATGTCCATTTCTCATCTTCATTCTATAAAACGAAGTAAATTAAATAACGAACGAAAAGACATGACACAATATACATGAACACCTCACTGCCCCATCTTGCTCAACAATCGTCGTACATCGCTTGTTCGACACGATTTGAACCCATAACAATGGTAGCTAATCATTGTTACGCGATCACGTCGCATTAACTCGCTAGTACAACGTCTATCTAGCTTGATGATTGCAAAACACAACACAAAACAATTATCGCATAGTTAGTTCACCTAAAACTAGGCACTAACCAATCCCCGATCCGACCCGTCTCCTACAAGTCCCGCATAACGCGCATACACAATAAAGTCTAACTCTAGACACCTATCTCAAGTCGCCTAAATCCCTTAGACCATGCTCTGATACCACTTGTAACAACCCAAACCAATAACCAACCGAACGCGCAAAATAATTTTTTTTTTTTTTAAGTCAGAAGGGTGCGCCATGCGCGCCACCTCAGGGTGCGCGGCGCGCACAGGCCAGATTCAGTTCTGTCCGGTTTTGTCAATTTTCAATTAAAGATCTCCCACTTCCCAACATATTTAGACGAAACGCTTTTCACAACATGTTCTTATACGTAAAACTAACACGATTCAATCATTAAACGAGTTTTACAAAACGGGGCCCACATCGGCCGTTTTACGAGTTTCATACAAAACATGAGTTTCGACCACATTAGTTTAAATTCCAAACGACAACATGAGCATGGTGTTTGGGGGTTAAATAACCCAATTCTCGGTCAAACTCCAAAAGCTATCACCCCAAAAGCGTCCCCTATCAAACAAAGCGGGATCCCTAGTCCAAACGAACGCCCTTACCCTTGTCTCCGCCGGAGCCAATAAAAAGGATAAACAACGAGAGGGTAAGCAAAGCTTAGTGAGTGCAACAATTATACATACATATATATAACCCATCTATTTGCATTCGCACCCACCAATTACCTCATACATGAATATAACTCAAATAGCATGCCATCTTACTCATAATGCTAACAACTCGTACACTATCACAACATCACATTAGCATATACTCAACACAATATATATATATATATATATATATATATATATATATATATATATATATATATATATATATATATATATATATATATATATCATGCTAAACAATATCCATCAACATAATATGGTTAACCATAACGCTATGGTGCTACCGGCTCGTGGTTCACACCATACGCATTTGAGTCTCACTCGTTTATAGTGCTACCGGCTCGTGGTTCACACTTTGTTTATAGTGCTACCGGCTCGTGGTTCACACTTGTTTATAGTGCTACCGGCTCGTGGTTCACACTTGTTTATAGTGCTACCGGCTCGTGGTTCACACTTGATGCTACCGGCTCGTGGTTCACATCATGATACTTCACATACATGCTATGGTACTACCGGCTCGTGGTTCATACCATAACACTCACAAATAAATACGTCATATACATACACGCATAATTATTTCACTCACCTTAACGATTCGGTGATGATTTTAACTTCAACAAGCCTCAAAGCAAGGTACCTAATACAATAAGTACTCGATCAACACACAAACTAGTTGGGCTAAAAGCCAACAACTTACACATGTGCATTTAATGACTTAATACATTAAATGCCCCATTTTGGCCAAAGCCGACCATTAAGGTCAAAACCACCACATATCACTAAAAGCTAGTGATCTAGGTCTAACAACACTAACTAATACATAATTTGGGTGTTTCATACCCATCTATTTCAATTAGGTCAATTATCACCCATTTGACCACTTTAAGATCAACACACCCATTTACCAAACATCTAGGTGTGCTAGTAATTTACTAACCAATTTAGGCTCATAAACCCCAACTAACCATTTGAAACCCTAGGTTAGTTACTATTGAGTCTTCATGACTCAATCTTACCCAAGAACACCCAAAATCACCAAATATGGGTTTTGTGTTCATCACTAACCCAAACCCTAACCCTTAACAAATTAAAATAGGGAAATCAAGGTTAGAACATACCACCACAACCAAAACGTAGCTAAAGACTAGATGCACAACTTTAATACTTGAGCTTTAGCCCGGATCAAGCTTCTTCCTCCTTGATTCAAGCTTTTTCTCTCAAGAACACACTTCTCTCTCTAGAATTTGATTTGGGGTTGGAGATAAGGTTGGTGTAGTGTTGAATGTGTTTTCATCCACCACACAACTGGCCTTTACAGCCCCAACTCGTCCTCATGTTAAAAGATAACAATACCCTTCATTTAACTTTTAATTAAAAAGCAGAATGCTGGCCCAGGTGCAGTGCGCCACGCGCACCACTAATAGTGCGCGGCGCGCACTAGTGGTCTGAACGGCTTCTGACCCAGTTTAATTACACACTGCAGCTCACACTTAATGTACACTATTTACACCACTGTACAATTATTATTCGGGTCTTACACTGTCCATTTGACCGTTGGCCTTTGGATACATAATAATGATTTAACGACATGAATAACAAGTGTCACAGGGTAACTTTTGTTTAGTCGCGATATTACAAACAGCAACTCTTTCGATTAATATATTTGGTATTAATCAACTTTAAACTGAAATCTTGTGGTCTAATGTTATATTGAACTATTGATTTATGATAACCCTATGAACTCACTCAACCTCGTGTTGACTTTTTAAAGTATGTTTATTCTCAGGTCCTACATAATGCTTCCGCTGTGTATTTGCTAATTGAAAGTAACATTTCAACGAGTCATTCATGGATAATTTGAAGGACTTGCATTTGCTAATTTGATGATGATTGCTTGCTATGCTTGGAGTCTTCATTACATATCATATCAATTAAAGACATTTAATGTGTTGTTTATTAAATACAATGTAATCTATTTATCTTCCGCTGCAAAACTCAATAAAACTCAATAAAACGTCTCATATAGAGTCGTTCTCGTTTATACAACTTTGATTTGATATAAATAGTCACAAATACCCCAGGCCCTATTTGGGGGTGTGACACCGATACTTCACCGCCCACTTAAACTTTTCTGCTTGCTCAGTTGGTGTTCCGGATGCAGCGCCTATAAAACTTGCAAGTCTAACAAATCTGGCCATAAAGTCAGTAGCAGATTCGTCCTCACGCTGGCAAATGTTATCATACTCTCTAAAGTACGCCTCTCTATCAGCCCTAGAAAAGTATTGTTGATAGAATTCTTGACGAAACTCGTTCCATGAAAGTGCATTGACAAAGGCATCGCCTCCCTTGGCTTGCTTGATTGCTTTTCACCATCTTCCCGCATCACCCTCCAACTTATAAGTATCCAATTTCACCTTGTGGTTGTCAACACATCCCAAAACCTCAAAAAGTTTCTCCATGTGAGCAATCTAATTTTCTGCATCAATCGGAGTCGGGGCTGAGCTAAAGGTTTAGGGTTTCTGCTTCTGAAATCTCTCCAACCATACATGAAGATCACCAAGTTGTATTGTTGTTCCACCAGAACCTTCAGATGTGTTAGGTAGGGTCTCGAGTGTAGTCGTAATGACATTTACTAGAGTGGGTTGTTCGTGAATGGCATTTACAGTTTGAGTGACTATAGTAGGTATCATACTTGATAATGCTTGATTAATTGCAGTCAAGATATTCGGGTCCACTACATTCTCATTTGATCTCGGCATACGATGACGAGTTGTTCTTCGAATCTTATGACAGGAGTTTCTTTTCAAAGCATTGCGAAAAGGAGGCATCTATAAGAAATAGAAAGGTAGGAATCAAAACCCTAATAAGGATACCGAAAAGGAAATGAAGAGAAAGTTGTCAAAAACAGTAGCGGAAGTGAAACCAAGCCTCACGGGTCAACACCGGTCGGTTTTCAACAAGAAAGAACCTAATGCTCTGATACCATAACTGTAACACCCCATTTTCGTAAGCGGAAGCGGGTGTCACGTTAACGATAATCACTATGAGCAAAGTTCGTCTAATTCAAACATACACGAATTTAAAAGTGTGCATTACAATATTTAATTCCAAAATCATAAATCTTGATCTAACTTTTCGGCTTCTTCAATATCCTCGAACTCCGCTCCTTGCGATCCCTGAATACCTGCCGCATGAAAAGAAAATGCGGCTGAGCGAAAGGCTCAGTGCGCGGATACAAAGAAACAAAAGAAACGAAGCATAGATGTTTTACAAAAAAAAAATGATTTTCTTTATATATTAAAGCGAGGTGTTTAAAAAAATAAGTATAAAGGTTTTAAATAATATTAAGAACCAGATGTATAAATTTTATAAAATAGTTTTTGATAAAACGATATATTTGAAATGAACCAAACGATAGAAAACGCTTATCAATCAGAATCGAACGAATTCAGAATCAATGGGATCCAAACGAATCCAGAGTCAATGGGATTTCTACGAATCCAGAGTCAATGGGATTTCTACGAATCCAAAGTCAATGGGGTACGACAATCCGAGCTCAATATAATATAATACAATGAGTACATGGACTGCAGATCCAAGTGTACTAACAATGGTGAATGAGGCGTTGGGCACTACACCTCATCCACAACAATACGATCCAATACAATAACTATGGTTAACCAATACGCCTCCTAAAAACCCTACACCACAATGAAGAGACGCCGTAACAAATCACACCATTACGGAAGTGTCATGCCACTGGTGCCACAATGACATGCCTATGGTACCTCCATAGGTAGTTATGCTCGCATACCCAGAATAGAATAAATAGCACTAAACAAATATTTGGTCAACAATAAAGCAATGAGTCCAACTATTAGAAGCCAATAACGATGTTCATAAGTCAATAGTAATAGGAGGTCAATAACGCACGAAGTCCAATAAAATTTATCAAAGAGTTAGTACAAATTAATTAAATGAACCGATATCCATATCAAACAATATTAATCAAAGTAATTTTAGTAAAAAGATTAGAATCCGTACTAGTCGATATATATTAACAAATATATTTTAGTAAAAATAATCCGTTTAAATATTATGAGTAAAGAAATCCGTACCTGATTAAATAGCTAAAGATCTTATAATTGATATGCTCTGAATTCTTCACGATGTCTACATATTACAATTCAATACAGTAAGAATCTTTCTTCCTCGAATCTCTCTAGACTCGAACCTAATTGTATAAAACTGTACATATCACCTATGTGTATCAAATCTCTCCTTAGTATCATTCTATGTTTATAATTTGAATAATGCATGACTCGATTTCTGAAGTTGTATGGGTGAATGCATAATATTAACATATTGTTTATATATTATTAATTTATTCAAGGTAACTATGACTAGCATTACAACCCATAATATTTATCTGAATCTGATCCTTCTTATAAATACCATAGAACCATATATAATTACTATATAATTACTATTTGTCAAAATACATGTACTTCAGAGAGTTCAATGAAAATTCGTATCATCATCATCCTTTTCATTCGAGTTGCATGTACAATAGCCAAATAATCATTTTCTTTTTTTTTTGTTGTAAATCTCTCTTTTATTTTCATTAAATCACGGTCTTGCATATATATACCCATACTAATTGAGTCTATATATATTACTGTGTTTAATACTAACGATGTTAGATTATATGTTCATCAATAAGTTGTGTTTCAAGACCCGAATCCTTCCGGTATAGTCATCGAAATGATGAGTGAACCGGTTGGTTTTGGTCCGTTTTGATCAAATTCATGAATACTAAGATGGGTTGTAAGGCCTAGTGCAAATTAACATTCAAGTTTATAAATGAGTTTACCTTCGAAACGAAACCGAGGTAAGACCGAACTAAACACAACGTGACTTCTTGTTTGGGTCTTATTCCTCCATCGCTTCCTCTATTTCCTTGTTAATTAACTTATTCTCTGAATCTATATATTTTGTATTCACTAAATGATGCAAGTGGATGGATTAGATGGTGTATATGTTTGTTGTAAAAATGATCGACTATAAAATGTGTGCATAAGATTGAAAGAAAAACTGGTTATGGAATGTGGATTGTGAATGGAATAGTGTGGTTATATATAATAGTAAAAAGAAAAAGAAAATGTGGTGCTCGTTGGAAATCATGATCACACCTTATATTTTATATTTATACTTGTGGTGACCGTAAATGATTAATATAGTGGCATATTGTTTTTTATATAAAAAGTTTCGGTACTCCAACTCCACTAGTGTAGCTGTTACACACCATCTCATAATTTATATTTATATTAGTATTTAATCGTTTAATGTTTATTTAATAATTATCAACTCATAAATATTTATTATCAATTTATTCCTTTTTTTATATACGGGTATTACATTGATCACAAGCTAAAGTGTCATTAAGACGTCGTTAGATGTGATTAACCAAGATTAGCGTTTTAGTGACCAAAGCTTATTTGGATATGAAGGAGGCATTTATTCTAAGCATGTTGAAACAAGTTTTATAAATTATAGATGCCCCGAAGTAGTCAAACATTATTTGATCAAAAATTCGGACATAAAGAATTGCGGTCGACCCACGGTTGACCGTGGAGTCGACCGTAAACCTTGTTCCTCAAAACCAAGGTACAGGGCATCCACGTCTGACATGCGGTCGACCGTGGACCCAGCCGTGCTCATTCAGTGTTTTTCAAATGACTCTTTTGACATATCTATTTTGTGTATTGGTTGTTTGCTATAGATCATGTAGGCTCATGAACTTGTGTTGTTCTATACGCTTTTAAGCACGTACGACTTGGTGTCATCATCAAAACAAAGTGGTTAATATTTGAGTATTATCATTGGATCACTGACCAACATTCTCCTCATTTTTGATGATGACAAACCTATGTAAGTGTGCAACTAACAAATAAAATTAAAATTAAATTTATGCAACACATCAAAAAATAGCATGTGAAATTCAACTTGGAGTATTGAAAACTCAGGTTCAATTTCCATTTCAAGTAGGAAGTTTTCAAATTTTGATAGTACTGTCAACATTAATGTAATTTGTGAAGGTCCTTGGGGGTTTTCCTAACCTTCAATAGTACTGCCGACATCTTCACGAATTGAGTTTTCTCCTAACGCATGTATGAGTGACAAATGAGAGTATTCTATGTCGATATCGTTGTTAAAAAAAATACTTAAAAAGACAAATTGAATAGTAACTTTCATATTGCTCATTGATATATTATTATTATTATTATTATTATTATATATATATATATATATATATATATATATATATATATATATATATATATATATATATATATATATATATATATATATATATATATATAGTAGATAGTAAACTGTAAATAGATAAATAGAAACAAAATAAGTTCGGGTCAGTAGGCTAAACCGTAAATTTTTTGACAATAATTGCAAATAAATCAATCCATCATCCATTATTCAATTGAAATCAACGGAGGACTAGAAATGTAATTTACTATAAATATCCTTTTTATGATATCTTTCATCATTGCCAATTGCCAATCTAACAAAAGGCATATTCCAATTCCTAGTGCAAAAACAACCCAACTATTAAACTTTCCGTAATTCACGCCGGAATAAATACTCCCGGATAAATGGCCGGTTTGATAGAACAAGCAAAACAATTCGTTTCCGACAAGGTTGCCAGCATGGCAAAACCGGAGGCAACTGTAAAGGACGTTGATCTCAAAGGTGTTTGCTTTAGCTATGTTACATACAACGCTAAAGTCAACGTTGCAAATCCTTATAATGTTGCTCTTCCAATTTGCGAGATCCGTTACGTTCTTAAAAGTTCCGGCAGGTAATTAATACTAACATTTTCTCGATCTCATCTACTTAATTTGTCATTGATCTCGATCGTATTACTATCACACAAAGTTATTTAAGTTTTTAGTTAAACAATTGAAAGGTTACTTAAGAATTTGTTACAAATTTGTGCCTTGACTACAAATATGGAACTATATGATAAAAATCGTTAGTAGTTTAGTATAACTGTAATGATTATTAATAATGATGATTAGTTATGATTGAAATCTTTTTAATTAAATTAAATTAGAATTAGAATGAATGATTTTTTTTATGTTAAAGCTTAATTTGGTGAGGCTATTGTATGTATTGTAAGGTGGTGAATAAAGTCCAACTTATCTAACTTTTTAAAGGTTGATGTAGACAATAAGTAAAATATATGCCAGATATTCTTGGAAATTAAAAATTAATTTACATTTATTTAAGTTTAGTATTGCAATCTTATTATACACTTTTCGACATTTTTGTACTCATAAATGACTTGGTACTACTAATATATATAGATCCTTTATATGTTACGGAGTAGGTTTTTTTTTTTTTTTTTTTTTTTTGGCCAAAAAAAACCAAGTTTTTGGTATCTTAATTGTTAAAACGTATATGATGATCATCAAGTTTGTTTTGGACGTCCATCTTTACTTAATATTAAATATTTTTTTACGAAATTTCAAACGATGGACGGAAATAGGGTTACTAGGGTCATTTTAATTGTTACAGAAATAATCCGCCAAAAAATGGGTGGAAAAAATTTATATTGAAAACTTGAGGTTGTAACAATCCAAACGATCCCACTATATCAGGACTCTTTCGATGCTGCACAAAAGCCATTACTTTACTCATTTTCATTCCTTTCCATCCTTAAAAAAACCCGAGAATGCCTTTAAATTATATTTTCCACCGATCTCTTTTTATTCCTTTAACAAAACTCGAGAATGCAACCTTACTTTTATTAATTTGATTCTCTGCTATTAGCGGATATGTTAGTGTTATGATTGTCGAGCGGATTTGTTAATGTTATGATTTTCGTATCATTTGATTAATAATGTATGTTTCAATATAAGATATAACTAAATTGTATAAGATATAATAAAAAATTATGATTATTAGTAGTTGAGTCATTCCTTAAGAATTTGAACCTTTTTATTTAACTAACTAGTTGACTGAGCATAAACTACAATAAATACGAAAAAAATTTGTTGATTAATTCTCATTTATGGTAGTACCATGTATAAGGTTTACACATTAAACAGTTTTTCGCCCCTACAAGATATTCGTCTTCCGTTGTCGTTTCACAATTACTGTTCACTTTGTCCTCATTGTCTTTTCACAAATTTTGTTTTTTTTAATTGAAAATGTCAATATGAAATTCTAAATAATTAATATACCATACATGAATCAAAGACTGCAAGATGGGTGTAGAGGCATTTGGAAGGGGGAGCTCGAGGGGTCCTATTTCCCTTTGATCCCTTTTGTCCCTCTTTTTCTATTTTCGTTTTTGCCCCTTAATTTCGTAAAATTTCAGTTTCTCTCCTCGGCTTTTAATTTATGTTTTTGCCCTTTCATTTTGTAATTTTTCAATATTTCCCCATGTAAACATTAGTAACGGTGAACGACATATGCATATCGGTCGCATTGCACGGACCTCCTAATTATTAGGCACCAGTTTTGATTTTTTAATTGCAACTCTTCATAAACGATGCCGTTCTAGTTGTTTCGTGATGATTCCTTTCTTATGATATAGATATACTCTGATTACATGCCCGATCTTTCACAAATTGAAATCCTAATCGTTCCTATTGGCTCAACTTAGTGTTCCGTTGCCAGTTAGGATTTACTGGAAGAAAAGAAACAACCAACAACAATTAGTTAGCAAGGGAATGATCCCGCACGTATCGATTTCATGATCAAATCTCCAATATTCGCAACTTGACCCATCGCGGTTCAAAAACGATCCTGCTTAAGTGCATCCAAGTAAAAATACTTGCTCTCCCGGGTAACCTTCTACGTGCCTTATGGTGTTATCCAAACCGCAACTGTAGTGTTACTGTAAGACGTATTGGGCGACTGACAAATAAGGCCACCATAGTATATGGTCTAATGTTACTAAGTTTTGGTGAAGATGAAAAATGAAATATACACTAGTGTAAAATAAAACAAAAATGTTGGATATATACTAATGAGATATATACTAATGACAATTACTTTAGACTTTTAAAATCATTATTAAAAATTTGCATTACATATTCATGTTCTGTTTCGTAACTGACCTTTTTTTTTGTAATCAGTGAGATTGCAACCGGTACAGTCCCTGATCCAGGTTCACTAAAAGGGAACGGTGACACTATGCTAGATGTGGAGATCAAGGTTCCACACAACGTTTTGATAAGTTTGGTGAAGGATATTGCTTTAGACTGGGACATCGACTACGAGCTTCAAGTCTTCCTTGTTGTCGATATCCCAATCTTTGGCAACATTAGTGTACCCGTAACTAGCAAGGGTGAGGTCAAACTCCCTTCACTTTCCGACTATTTTGGTAAAAAATAGGTATCCATCCATCAAGATTTTAAAATAAGATCGACGACTGTGTGATCACATACATTATAATTACGTATCTTTTATCCTAATGTCTTGATCTTGAATATGTACCCGAGATTGGTGGATCCTGGCTTATATATTTATAATACACTTGTTTGTTAAAGTTCCACTCCTTTTTTTACTACTCGAACGTTGTTTTTTTCTTACTTCGTACAGGTAATTGATTAGCTCTAGTTGATTAGCTCACAGGGTCCTATATTTTTTTTTTCTAATTAGAAAATGGCAGTAATCACATTAACATACTTTGAACTCCAATCTACCGTGACCTTCATGTTTCTGTTTCTGTTTCATATGATAGGTATATTAAGAAATCAATTGAAACAAGAAATTGATACATTACATATATACATATTACCTATAGTTATCCGTCACTTTAGTTAACAAACTCGAATATTAGAGGACATGTAACTCTCTCTCAAACAGCAGTTGCAGGTGACCTAACATTTACAGTTCAAAGCAAGTAAACAATGTATTTTGGTTTTAGAGCATGAATGTAAATAGTTATGAAGTCCAAAATTTGTATCTGAAAATAATGTTTCATGAGGTGAAACGTAGCTAGTGGCCTATCGATCTTTCTGTTTTTTAAATGCAACACTATGTTGGAAAGTTAGGGATAGAAATTGATTAGTTACGATTTCTACACACAAGAGCACAAATGGGGCGGATGTACCTTGGGGCAACCTGGTTCATCCGCCCCCACGATCAAAAAGTATTTGCTAAACTTTTTTACGAAATTTTTATTAAAAATGTTGCTGAGTAATGTAGTAATATAATAAGTGTAAGAGACATTTTACTTGACTGTTATTAGCTTAGTTGGTTTAAGAACTCTGCTATGAATATAAAGGTGCAGGTTCGATCCTGCAGCAGTCAGTTTATTTATATATTTTTTGTGCCTATTCGTATTTTTTAACAAATTTTTTGCCCCGTCAAAAAAATATTTCTCGATCCGCCACTATGACAAACTAATACGAATATTATTATAATAAAAAAATCACCGTCCTAATGGTACAGTGGTAAACTTTCAACGATTAAATTACAGGTTCAAGTACTCCAGAGATCTACATATGTAAATATTCGTGGAAAAAATGTATAAATTCGTAATTTAGTGTGTGATTACATTGTCTATCTAAAAAAATACCTAAAAGTATAAATTTGAATACAGTTTTAAAATAGAGAGTGGCATGGTAACTTTTTAACATTAGTCACAGCACACCTAGATAAAACGCCCCCACTGCGCATGTAAGTTTAGTAGTGTGACAGTCTTCCAAGAGTCGATGACCCGATGGATTTTTTTGGTGCCAGCAAGAGAGATCCCATACCAGCACACGCCGCCCAAGCCGAAATGCTTAAACATAAATTATTATACTCTGCATGTAAAAGTTTTAGGGGTTTGGTTTATGGTTAATTTCCCCATACTCGAAACAAGTCTAACACACATTCAGTTGCTTATCATCCTAACGTGTGTGTGGGTGACATATGATCGCGAATGTCCCTCTGAGTAATGCCGATATCGCCGTTCGAAAAAAAAAAATAGTTGCTTATCATCTATCAAAAACTATAACATAATGATAGGATATATATGTTGCCAACAAAAGGCAACTTGACACCGTGTTATGAATTTGTAGTTACTCCGAACTTTAACAAGAAATCAGTCAAGTTATATGAAAGTCCTAAAGATACAGTTAAATAGTTAACAAAAAAAGTACTAACTTAACATGCTCTATACGTGCACACAAACAAAATACCCAAAAAATTATTTAACATAGTACAACCATGAATAAGATACTTGTATAACATAACATAGTACAATTGTAGGTGTTAGTCAATTCATTCTTGATAATAGTTATGTGAGTTATCTCTCTGTCTTCTTATATATAGAAATAATAAATTAATAAATTTATCATCATTATTCATGAAATTTGATTTAACCTCTGCAAGAATTTATAACTTTCAGTTTAGGGGGCGTTTGACGACAATAAGATAAACCTGTTTGATTTTGATTTCCACTATTCTGCTACGAAGTCCTGCAAATCGGTGTGTTCTGGAGGTGAAGTTTTGAAACCTTCGGTTGATTTGCACGTAGGTGTTGTGGGTGAAAATTTGGGGTTGAAGGCCCTTAAGGTTTCTAATGGGCATGTAGTGGTGATTCTAATGGGTCCGGAGGTTTGGATTCGGGCCCAAGTCTTTTTGAGAATAAAAATGTTGGTTCTTTGGCGGTGCTCCAAAGTGGTGACTTCGGAGGTTATTCGTCGAATAAAAATGCTAATTTCTTCGATGAAGCTAGAAATGACCTCAAACACATATGGGTTGAAGGAAAACGGATTAATGTGAGTGCAGGCTCAAAACATAAACAAAATAAAAGAAAAAGCCTAGGGCTCGAAAGTTCATGGGAGGAGTTGAGGAAGTTTAATGTCGAGGGGATTTAAAGATGTTGAGACCTCACATTTGTGAGTTACTTGCTTTGTTTTCTATTGCTATATGGTTTGTAATGGTCTAGTATTGGCCCGTATTTGTTTCATTTTAGTGGTAAGGCTTGTGGCTTTTGTCGTTTTTTTTTTTTCCGTTGGGCCTTGCTGCCTTTTGGAGTTTTGGGTGTATTTTGTTTCGAAGATTCATCTTTTCGATGAATGCCCTCAAGTTTTTATTTAAGTTCTCGTTTATTGTCAAATAAAAAAAAAATCTTTTAGTTTAAAGTTTCAACCATAAGATTTTGAATAATAGTATCTGTCTCTCTATTACTTACATCATTGATTTGAATTTGAATATCTTGAATTTCAACCATTGATAAATAAAATCTAATTTTATTATACAAAACATATTAAATATTAGTTGATATTAAATTTTAATTATTATGCGAATTCGCAAGTTATAAATTAATCTTTCTAATAAAATAAAAAGAAACAACAATATAAATACTATAGTAATAGTAACAATAACACCTAATTTAGTACTCCCCTTATCACAATTCTATTTTTTCCGAGCACCAACATACTTTAATATAATTAGTGTTATGAATGAATTATGATGATGATTATGATATTGAACTTATATTATTCAGTTTACCAATTATGTTTTACATAGCTCTTAGGTTAAACATTTATATATTAAGATTTAAGAGTATAAAAAAATTAATTCTTTATTATGAGTATTATTTATTAATTTATTAAAATGAATAATTATTTTACGATTAATTTTAGTATTAGACAGATTAATTTTACTACCAATAATTAATAAAATTTATTAATTTATTAATTAACATTAATTAAATAAGGGAGATGATTCTCACACACTGTTTTTTGATACTCACACACCCTTTTACCCTATTATATTGAGGAGTTCAAGTAAATTGGTGTGTGAGGATCACAAAACAGTGTGTGAGAATCATCCCCATTAAATAATACAATAATAAAATTAATGAAATATAAATGAAGATTTTCATATCTTCTTCAATGGCGATCCCCATCCCCATCTCCATCTTTGACATTTTCAATATCGCTCTACCTATCTAACCGCCATTAATGTCGTTAGCTCAATTATATCCATTTAATGCTTACACCTCATCAACCTACCCATTTCTAAAACCCTAATTTCACCACCACTCACCCACCTTTTCCCCTCACTCCAAATGGACTTCACCGCCACCAACCACCATCAATTTCACCTCAATGTCCACGTCATCACCACCATCACCACCGCCACCACCACAATCAATCACTTCACCTACTCATTACTACATAACTAACCTCGGCCTCGGTTACGCGATTGCAATCGCATTCGGATTCCTCGTTCTCTTATCATCTCTCCTTCTCGCTTCCTACATATGTATCCGTCACCGCTACCGTAACCGTTACCGTCCAAACCCTAACGATCACGGCGTTATTCTACCTAGTACCATTTTCGTTGACGAAACGAATAACAATGACGGTGATGAACAAAACGTTGTCGTTGGACTTGATCAAACTGTTATTAATTCGTACCCTAAGTTTGTGTACACGAAGGAGATGATTAGTGATTCGGTTTGCGCGATCTGTTTGTGTGAGTATAAGGAATCTGAAATGATGAGGATGTTACCGGATTGTAAACATTGTTTTCATTTGATTTGTGTTGATGCTTGGTTGAAACTTAACGCCACGTGTCCTGTTTGCCGGAGTTCGCCGCTTCCGACGCCGTTGTCGACTCCGTTGGCTGAGGTTGTTCCGCTTTCTCAATACTCTGATGGTCGTCGCCGGAGGTGATTGGTTGATCGATGGGACCCACATGTTACCCGATATAGGGGTTTGGTTTGTAATTTTGACTTTTCATTATATATAAAATAAAATTTAATCTTTCATGTTGCATTTGGCAACACATGTTCTACATTTCATGCTTTGTGTTTCGCATAGTAGGTACAGAATTCATTGCTTCTTTAGAAAACATTGTTTATGTTTATGGTTTTTGATGCATTATTCATATCAATTCTATATTGTTTAGATTTGAATACTCCAATAAAAGCCTAAACTTCGAGTTAGGTTCAAATTTTGCTCCCACTATTGCTTCGAATAATCAAATTCAAGCCGTGCCCAGAAAGATAATAGTATGCGAAAAGTGTAGAATAGCAGTAAAATCGTACACTTTGTCTAATCGAAGTAACTACAAGCGAGTCAACGAACACTACCCCTTTTCAAAGTAGTAATTTAATTTCTGGTCCAGTAGTGACTAATATTTTTTGGCAATTGTTGGTATTTAGGAGTTGAATAGGTGATGCAACATGTTAGAATCTGTTTTTGATTCTTTATTATGATTATTATTATTATGGTTACCAAATGGAGAAAATGAAGGTAAGTATATTGACTGGAATTGGCAGGTGTGTTTTCATATTGTGCATTTTTTCTTTTATTTGATTTTTTTTTTTATATTCTATTCGATGAAGCCTTTTATGATTTTCGATACAAAATGCATCGATGATACTAAACCGCAATTAATTATGATCCTCAAATCGTGACTGTTATTACGAAATCAAACATGAAATATCTGATGTTAGAGATTTCCATAGAATTCCCCGCACATTTAGGTATGGATCATTTCTTTATGACATTTTGGGTCTGATCCAAGCTGCAAATCAGGTGGTCTAGAAGACGAGGTTATAATATGTTACCTGAATTTTTCCAGATTGAAGAAATACGGAAATATGTTCGGATTAATCCAAACAGATTAGGAAGGGAAAATTTCAGGGAGCGAACGGGATATTTACAAGCATGGTGCATGCTTATTTTTCGATGAAAGAAGAACTCAAAGAATATATGAATTATGATGTGGGTGAGATCTGCAACAATCACTGCAAATGGCTCAAAAGTTAATGGTGTACGTGTTAGGATATTAGGACCCAAACAACGCTAGTAATTCTACAAGATTACTAGCCGAGTAGTGATACTATCAAGATCACTCAACTCACTTAATGAACGAAAGATAATAAATGCGAAAATGTAAGAACGACACAAGATATAACGTGGTTATATGCAATCGTTGTGATTGCTTTAGTCCACGGACCAACTAGAGATTGTTATATTACTGAATACTTGAGAGTGGTGTGTTACAATGACTATGAATGAGCTCTATATATAGAGCAAACAAGAAACCAACCAAACTACAACTTGATCTTCAAGTGTGCTAGTAATCATGAAAGATAAACCAACTAGCCATGCTTTACACCCACTAATGACATGATCAAAGCCACAATTAGTGGTGTAAAGCAACCCACTAAGCACCTAAAGTGAAAGGAGAATCAATCAAGATCGGATCCCATGTGTGCAAGTTGCCCACTTGCTGCCAGACATCGTGCGCGCCGTGCACACTTAAACGTGCGCGCCGTCCACACTCCCAAACTTCGAGCAAGCCTTCTGATCAAAACTTCTCTAGTGCGCGCAGGGAGCGCGCCGCGCACCATCACCGCGCACAATCAATTTGCTCTGTTTTTGATCTGTTTTTCTCTGTTTCACGCTTACCGAAATCTGCAAAATCCGTGCAAGTGTTGAAACAGTTTTTAGTGACACTTTTTCCAGTTTTGTTTAAATGTCTCCACACTCCAACAATCTCCCACTTGGAGACTTTGAACAAGCTCCATTCATATCAATGAATTTACCAAGAACATTAAACCACCTTCGATTACCGCCAAATATCATTTGGGACACGCACGCTCAACACATTCTTCGAATGAGTAGACTTTCGATAAAAGGTCTTCAATACTACTTGTTAAACTTGTAACACCATTCACATCTCTAGCTGGGGTCTTCTCTCATCAATTCATGAGAAGAC
The DNA here is from genome assembly GCF_046630445.1 of Rutidosis leptorrhynchoides. Classification (NCBI taxonomy): domain Eukaryota; kingdom Viridiplantae; phylum Streptophyta; class Magnoliopsida; order Asterales; family Asteraceae; genus Rutidosis; species Rutidosis leptorrhynchoides. The sequence goes on along the minus strand of NC_092333.1, from coordinate 449,277,952 downwards.
CAATTGAGGTAATGCAAAACCTCAATTTTTCCGTCGTAACCACCTTAGTAAACATATCGGCAGGATTCTTTGTACCAAGGATTTTCTCCAAGAATAAAGTGCCATCATTTATATGTTGTCGAATAAAATGATACCTTATCTTGATGTGTTTCGTTCGACTATGAAACACCGGATTCTTCCCAAGATGAACCGCACTTTGATTATCACAATACAAGACGCAATAGTCTTGTCTTTTACCCAACTCGCCTAAGAATTTCTTCAACCATACTAGCTCTTTAGAAGCTTCCGCAATAGCCATGTATTCGGCTTCGGTGGTTGACAAAGCAACACTCTTTTGCAATCGAGATAACCAACTAATCGCCGTCTTCCCCATTGTGAAAACATAACCCGTAGTGTTTTTCCCCGAATCATCACATCCACCCAAATTAGCATCCGCATAACCTCTAAGTATGAGATTGTTTTTGGAGAAACACAATCCCATATTAGAAGTACCTTTCAAATAACGAAGCAACCATTTGACCGCTTCCCAATGCTCTTTTCCCGGATTAGACATATAACGACTTACAACTCCCACTGCTTGAGCAATATCGGGTCTTGTACAAACCATGGCATACATAATACTACCCACGGCTGATGCATATGGAACCTTTTCCATATCCTTCTTGTCTCTTTCCGTCTTTGGTGATTGACTTTTCGATAACTTTAAGGTGCTTCCCAAAGGCATAGAACGAGCCTTTGAATCTTCCATGTTGAACCTCTCTATTACTTTCTCAATATATTTGGATTGAGACAAGTATAGAGTACCCTTCACACGATCACGCACAATACTCATGCCAAGTATTTGCTTAGCACCGCCAAGATCTTTCATCTCGAATTCTCGGGAAAGTAATCCCTTCAACTTGTTAATTTCGGACATGTTTGAACCTGCAAGTAACATGTCATCAACATACAACAATAAGATTATATAAGAAGACTTGGATTTCTTCAAGTAGCAACAGTGATCCGCTTCACATCTTAAGAAACCAATCTTCTTCATAAAATCATCAAACTTCAAGTACCATTGCCGAGGTGCTTGCTTCAATCCATACAAACTTTTCTTTAGCTTACAAACCCACTTCTCTTTACCCTTTACCTCAAAGCCCTCGGGTTGCCTCATGTAGATCTCTTCAACAAGATCACCATGTAAGAATGCAGTTTTTACATCTAGTTACTCAAGATGTAAGTCTTCGGATGCGACTATAGAAAGTACCAAACGGATAGTAGTCATTTTAACTACCGGTGAAAATATCTCTTTGTAGTCAACCCCTTCCTTTTGTTGAAAGCCTTTGACTACCAAACGAGCCTTGTACCTTTTCTTGCCATCCGACTCATTCTTGATTCGATACACCCATTTGTTTTGCAATGCCCTTTTATCATGAGGTAACTTCACTAGTGACCAAGTTTTATTCTTCTCAAGTGAACCCATCTCTTCTTTCATGGCAAGCTCCCATTGTATGGATTCTTTTGTTTTTCTTGCCTCAAAGTAACTTTCGGGTTCACCATTCTCTGTATAGAGCAAGTAGTTTGCTGATGGAGAATACCTAGGATTTGGTTTGGGCACTCTAGTCGAGCGTCTTGGTGTAGGAGTAACCGAAATGGTTTGACCGGTTTCATTTGTGTCCTCCTCATCACTAGAACTCGCACTATGTTCGGAATCATCACCGCTTTCCGAATCATCCCCATCATTAGCATTTTTCGACGCCTCACCGTTATTCGGCAATTCATTGTTTCCCGTACTCCCACTAGAACCTGCAAGATCATCAATAGAAACATCGTCAAAAGTAACTTGACTCGGTTTAGGACTCCCCATTTCCGGTTTGCCATAGACCGAATCTTCATCAAAAGTAACATCTTGCGAACGAATTACTTTTCTAGCCTCGTTGTCCCAACAACGATAGCCCATTTCATCCGTGTAACGACCCTGAAATTTTCAACATTTATTTATTAATAATTACTATTATTAATACGTGTGATTAAACGAATGTATGTTATTACATTTACATGTTGCTATGATTGCCCGTACTTGACTTTTAAGTGCCCGAAACGTCTTTGTGACACCCGGAACTTTCACGAATAATATTTTTAGATATTATTTACATTCATGATTAAATTTATTAATCATTTTAATTAACTAAGGCTATTAGTTAGTTAGTTGGGCTTTAATCGGTTTAACTTGTGATTTATTTGAACTTGGGCTTTGTTAATGTAATGGACTCATGTTATTGGACTTCCAAGCCCACCCTACATTATTAGTGGACTTAGTTAGCCCACTCTTCCTTGTAAGTATTACTTGTAATGGTAACTAGCTAGTTTTGTTCATTTGGAATCTAGTTTACACATAATCCCCATGCATGCAACCTCTTTATCCAACTTTTAAGACTTTGCACTCAAGGAACTTGTAGGCAACTCATCTCTCCCCCTTTATTCTGCAGCAGGCCGTCGGCCATATGGGGGTGTAGAGGAGAGTTTTTTTTTTTTTTTTACTACATCACTTACTTGTAATCTCACACACATACTTCATTTCAAACTTACATCTTACTTTCCTCTCATATTTTTCTCTCATCTTTCCTTTACTTGTAAGTACCAAGAACATCTTTTTCTCCCCTTTTCTTTGGGCTAAAACCGAATTTCATATTCACAAATCATCATCATCTTTTGTAATTTGTAGTTTGATTACTTGTTGTTAGTTTGTTACATGTAATTGTTAGTTATTCTTTACTAGTTTCCAAGAATAAACTTTCTAGTTTGATTCTTCTTATTTCTTGTATTTATCAAGAACACTCAAGAACATAACTTACTAGTTATGATTCTACATATACTTTCTTAAAAGATTGCAAGTTCATGTGTTGATTAAATTCATACTTAAAGTTCATGAAGTAAACTTTAAAGTTTACTTTCTAAAGATCAAACTTTGGTTTGAATCTTTAGAGTATGAATAACCATGAACAAATTACATGTTTACTTAGTTACTTCTTCATTTTATGCACTTTAATTTTATGTAGTTAGTTTATATGGTCAAGTACTACAAGTTAGTCTTGATCTCATATCTCTTGAACAAATTAAGTTAACCTTGAAAGTTCAAGAACACACAAATAAGTGTTGAAACAGTTTTTAGTGACACTTTTTCCAGTTTTGTTTAAATGTCTCCACACTCCAACAGTACGGGGCGATCCGTTAAGACGAGTTGTATTGGGACTATCCAACGCCCAGCAAATCAAAGGTGTCAAAAATCCAACGCCTGCAAAGGGTGTATCGGGGTGTTGCTTCTCCAAAAATTGGTGCCGTGCGTTGCCATTCAACGGCTCAAGAAACGTGTGTTGAATGAATTTTATTAATTTTATATTATTTATTATTTATAAATTATTATTTTAAAACCTTTTATACTCCTTTATCAATTAAATTTTAACACATCATCACAACACTTAACACCCACACCAAAAACTCACACAATCAATACTCCACACACAAAAATCCACACATTCTAATCATAAAAAAAAGTACAAAAATCAACTCACACCATTAACTCACGCCCTCTACCACTACAAGTGGTCTATAAAGAAGACGGTGTAGGTGTCTCTTACTCACTCCAAAGTTATCCACAAAACCGTTACCCATCCTGAGTGAAACTGGAGCCTCCTGGACGATAAAAAAACGTACAATACATATTCAAAAATTTTGCTTGTCTTGCTGCGAGTAAGACAGACAAAGGTATTTTCAAATGCTCAGTTTGTTTCTATATGACCCATCACGAAGACCCGAGATGGGTCGTACCCATTTACCTGGATCCTAACTCAAAACCCGGACTCCTGATTTTCAATTTAAGGAAATTCTTGATTTAAAGTGTGATGAGGGAGAAGTTGTAATGTGGTCCAGCGGTTGTGGGCGGGGTTATTGAGATGAGGGCGGGGTTATTGAGATAATTGCAACGGGTGGTTTAGTCCCCTCGGGTGATCCTAATCGCTGTTCAAACAAAAAAAGTGTGATGAGGGATTTTAGTGTTGGGAGGGGCACTTATGCAGCTACAATGAGAGAACATAATGTGGCTGTATTAAATTCTGGTGCCCCTTTTAGTGAAATGATTGGCTTCCGGGGCTTTAACTTTTGTACATAATAACGGCTTACGTTTTTGGATAACACATTGGATTGTATCCACACGATTCTCGACATGGGTCAGTTTTGTGTTGTTGGATTTTGTACTTTATGATTGGGATAGAGTACTTAAGCCATGGAGGATTATTATGGATTGATAGTTTTTCTTTTGTCTGAAAGAGTAGTTGGATGACTATTTGGATGGTTCTAAGAGGTTGAGGTACAAAAGGCACAAATGGGTAGTTGCAGGTAGAGAGATATATTACCATACCATGACCAAGAATACTAATAGCCTTAGGTTCGGTTGCCGTTAATTGGTTCATTCCCCACACAAGAAATGCTGTTTTATGCTTTGGATGCTACTGTTCATAAGTGGCAAATGTTCAAGTTTAATAACTTCGTTTGTCTTATACGGCGGTTTTTTTCCTGCATGTTTGTGTTTTGCCAGTGAATTGGGTCCACCGTAACCGAGCCGAGCTTGTGTTTTTTAATATTTAAAAGAGCTGAGCTCGAGCTCGACTCATTTACACCCCTAATCCTCGTTATAACTAAGTACAAGTTGGGATTGCAATAATAAATCTTGGTTGGCAGCACTAGCAAACCATTACGATTGATTTTCGCACGCATATAAATATATATAAATAAAGTATAAAATAGCAAGGATAGTTACACAAATAATGTAACACAAGCAAATGATTCCATTCTTAGAAAAATACAAAACTCGAGGAAAGAAGAGTTGTAAGCCTAACAACTATAGCTTAACGTTCAAGATTTGATCTACCGTTACATCATCCCAAGCGATCCCGGAGAGCTATTACGGCAGCATCAGCTTTCCCAGTGCTGTCCGGTTCCGTTAAGATGTGACGACTTCCCCTGTTGCCGCAACCTCTCTTGCATTGCGCTTCTTTTAAGAGAGCCTCAGCTTTCTTTCCTGCGTTCTTGACCACCTCAAGCTCTCCCTCTAGCTCTGCTGCCCTTGCCTAATATCGCTTTAATTGCTCCTCAACGTCCGGAATGAACGAAGAAGAACGATCGGGACTTGAGGAACTTAAGTGGGTAATGCATGGAGGAGAACTTACATGAGAAGCCATAGCATCAAATGGTTGCTCGCGAACCCGGGGGCCAGAACCAAGAGATTAACTTTAAGGGGATTGATATTTCCAACAAGTTTTAATAAGTTCTCCAGAACATTTTAGATAAGTTCTCTTGATTTTTGAACATTCTCCAACAAGTTTCTGGGCTTCTAGGATTACTTCAATGAACATCTGGTATTCTGATTCAATATGATTGAGTTTTTGATCCAGGTTTACGACTTCTTTAGTGATCGGAGTTGTTCTTTCTTGGAGTTGACTCAATTCGGGTTTGAAATTGGCAGTTGTTTTTTAGCTGCAAATATTACACACTCTAAAAGTTTTGTAATGGAATCAGAAAGAAGAGGATCAATAAGGAATTGTTACTAAAAAAAAAAAAAAAAAAAAAAAAAAAAGTTACTTTTAAGAAAAAGAAGTTGCAAATTAAGAGGTTGATGTGGTGAGTACGATTCCGGCTAATGCGGGGAATGATCAAGCGAAAGAGATTGGCCCCGTTTTTTTAAGGCCTTGTGCGACGAGGTGTTATTCCACCCTCGACGGCTATTTTATTCGGTGATAATTCGTCTAATGTTTTAACTTACAGGTTTGAAAATCGTTCGGTCAAAAAGCTCGACGAGGCACTGTTGATGGCATAGTGGTTAAACTGGATGTCAATGATGGTTAGGCTTTTGTTACGTTTCGGTTTGTTGTTGTTCTTAGGGTTGTTCAGCTTTGGTTTCATTATGTATTTCGGGTGTAAAGTTTTAGTTGCTGGTTGTTTTGGCACGGTTTGGTGCGTACACAGATAGCAAATACGGAGTAGTTTTTTTTTTTTTCCTTTTTTATTTTTTTGTTTGTTTCTAGTTCCGGGCCTTTTCGTCCTTTTGTTGTATTTTGTTAGGCTTTTTCATCTTTCGATGAACTAGTTTTTGGTTTATAGAATTCGCTTTTAGTCAAAAAAAAAAAAAAAAAAAAAAAATTAAGGAGAGCCATTGAAAAAAGATGAAATTTTCTTGTGATTTACACTACAGAGAGATATAAAGTGAGCCACAATTTCTTTCTGTACGTATAGAAAAAGATATACAGTATATCGTATTGGTTAAATTTCAGCGAAATGTCCAGCTCATAGTCAACGCCTCTTCTGTTTGAAATGGTGTGCTATGATAGAGAACAAGCTCGTAAATACATAAGAATAAAGTTCGTGTTCCTACTCATAGACGCAAGCTGAAGTGACATAAATAACCATGTAAAACTTGTGATCATCATGCTTGGTTAAACTGAAAAATGATACATACAGAGGTAACACGATCATGCTGATTGGAAATACATTAAACGATTTCTGTTACGAACTTTGAAATCCAATAATCACAACCATGACAAAAATGAATGATAGATTTCAGTAAAACTGCTTACAATCTCCTATATGTACAGACAAATTTCGTTAAGCATATTTAACAAGAAACATATTGTAACATAGTTTGAATGTGTTATTTTGAAGTAAATCAAAAGTAATATTCAGTATTGAAAAACATACAAGTAGATTGGGTTAATATATTGAAGGCATCCCACATTGGTGGGAAGAGAAAAGTTAGAGGGCAACTAAGTAGTATAAAAACAGAGCTTGGCTAATGTGTTACGTACTTACCTGGACGAGGTCAATGTATGATCAAGAAGGTCCATGGCCTAGATTGGTGACTTCCATTGCACTTTGGAAGGGTGCTAGTCTAAGGTCGGCCCAAGTGGTCGAGCCTACGTCATAATTTGTGGCAGTGAGGGCCTGCGTTCGCGCGGCCCTTGCACAATTTTCTAGTTGAATATTATCATTTTCTAGTCCAATATCTTTTAGTCGGCCTTTCATCTAAAATTCTATAGTTACTGTTTTGTTTAGATGCACAACTTTTAGTCATATCTTTTAAGCAGCCTAACTAAGAGTAATAGCTCGTTTTTAATGCTCGGTAGTTAGTAGTTTTCCTTTGGTTCGTAAGATAGTTTGTAATGCTCCTAAGCTTTCATTTGTTTCATGTTGTGTTGTGTCGTCTCGTTGGCTAAGCCCTCACTTAGTATGAGTCGTGTGGACCGCCTTGAAAGAGAATTCCCAAGCTCGGTAGTTCGTAGTTTGTAATTCGTAATTTTGTTTTCCTTTGGTTCGTGAGCTAGTTTGTAATGCTTGTTTTCCTTTGGTTCGTGAGCTAGTGTAAAGCTCGGTAGTTCGTAGATTGTAATGTTCGTTGGGGATTAGTTTATTGATAAAATCTCCAATTTAGTTATAAAGCTTTTTCGAAAAAAACTAAATAGTAGCTAGTTTTCAATTTGGATTCTATAGCATTGTTTTTTGTGACAAAATTATGCAGTTCGTCGTTTGTTTAAAATTTCACAAAGGGATCTAATTTTTTTTTACTGGGATGACACTAATGTTTGTACATGTTGGTGATAGATACCTGACTCTAACAGATGTTAGTTAAGTTTCGTTAAATTCCCTCACATGAGGTTAATTTTGTCCACTCTCCAGTCTCCATCTCGCATTTACATCCATACCCCAAATTCATCGGTTTGGTTTTCGGTGCATTCGGGTTAATCGGTTTAGCTTGTTCAACTTTTAAAATTGTAAAAGCGAACTTGAAACAGAACCAAAATCCAAATTCAAATGTCAAAACCAATATGATATTGAACCGATTCAAATTCGATTTCGGTAAAATCCGAAAACAAGCAAAATAAAATTCATTAAAAACATTGAAGTTACAAAATTCTCATTACTGTATGACACAAACAACTTAATTATTACTGATAATAAGTGTTTAATAAAGTTCAAATTCACAATACATAATAATATCAATGTATATAAAGTTTCAAAGTTTGAAAAAGCTTTATATATCACAATAACATCAGCTAAATTTTTTAAGCTTTTGAAATGATAAGATGTTCAAATTTCCTCAATCAAATTTAGTTTAACCACGTTAAAAAAAAGGTATAGAGACCACTTGTTGAGATAACCCAAATGAACCGTGTAAATTTTTTGGAGAAAGGGATCAAGTTTAAATGTTTAATACTCCCTCCATCCCATAAAAAAGTAGTCATCATCATCATCATCATCATCATCATCATCATCATCATCATCATCATCATCATCATCATCATTATTATTATTATTATTATTATTATTATTATTATTATTATTATTATTATTATTATTATTATTATTATTATATGTCTTAAATTGTTAGTTACTTAAAGTATCACTAAAAAACCACTAAAACTTCAATTTTATCCTTTTTACATATGACAATCAGCAAAACTTTTTATTCATATTTTGTCCTATCATTTACTTTGTTAAGGAAATAATTAATTCGGATCAGATATCAGAACATATTAAATGAAGAACAAAGTAGACATTTTAAACAATATATCTTAAATACTCTTTATCTTTTTATTTAAAATTAATTCAATTTAACTAATTTAAGCTCAAATGATTGTCATATTAGACTAATCCCAATGGTCCTTCCTCAACCATGTCATCAACCATTTCGTCCCACGGCTCCATTGGCATTGGTGTACCCTCACAAGCCCTCACCAAGCCCTCATCCCTCTCGCCCTGCCAAGTTTCTTCCACGTGAAATGTTGCACCACGTATATTTTCTCTTTCTTTATTTCCCAGCATTATTTATTTGTACATTACCATAAATAACTTGTACATTACATAGTTAATTAATTTTGTGGGGTATGTGATGGGGATGAAGTATGTCATGATTGTTAATAGTGTGTTATGAGAGTGTTATGGGAGGAAGTGGTGAGAAAGGGAGAGAGAAAGCTGATGTGGCGCTGAGGAAGTGTTGATGACGGTGTCATGGTTGAAATTGGTCGTTAAATCTGTATGCGTACAGATTCTAGAATCTAGTATTCTTGTGAATCTTTGAAGCGGTGTTTGTGTCCCCACCGGATCGGGTTCGGATCCTTTCTTGTAAATATTCGGGTACGTATTTTAACACACACACACACTCTCTCTCTCTCTCTCTCTCTGACACACACACAAACAGCACCTCCTTTCAAAATAAACAAACACTAAACGTGTGTAAGTTAGATAGCCATCCTCGATCATCTCTCTTAGGGTTTCAAAAATTCAACTTTCATTTAAACCATGGCCGAACACGCTGATGAAATAGAGATAAAAAACGAGGCATCGTTTGGTGATAAGATCACCGACAAGATTCACCGTCACGATTCTTCTTCGTCGGATTCGGATTCTGATTCAGAGAAGAAGAAAATGAAGTACGACGATGATGTGAAGAAACAGTCTCCGGTGAAATCAAAGAGTAATCGCTTGTTCGGTAGGGAGAAATCGGTACATCAGGTTTTTGGCGGTGGTAAACGTAAGCAACATTTTGCTCTAATTTTTTATATTCATTCATTTATTTATAAAATAAATGAATAATGAGTATGAATATTATGATATATACAGAGGTTGTTTAGGTGGTGATTATTTAAGTATTAGGTAGGTGTTTTTCTGCTTACTTACCACCTGATTAGTGGTTTTAGGTTAATTATTTTGAAAATGATGCATGCAAGTGACTACTTTGTGTTGGGCTAAAAGAAATAATGATAAACCGATTGTGTATATATGATAAAATTGAGGGTTAAAGTTGTATAATTATAATATTTTGAACTTGTAATATCTACATAGTTACACAAATTTCTGGCTGTCTTAGGCTAAAAGGGATATTGATGGATAGATTGCGTATAGATGCGAAAGTTGAGGGTTGAATTTGTGGAAAAATTCTGAGTAGTTTGACTTCACTGCACGTAACTTTCGAGTAGCTTTAGATGCTAGGAGTTTAAGAGAACTATGGTTTACCATTCAATAAGCAAACTTGTAGACAGGGTTGTAAATGTCCCCGACTTGGCTCCGACTTGGTTAAGTTATTCGGTCAAAGTTACCAAAAGTCCAATTTAGTCGGTCAAAGTCGGATTCGTTTGGTCAAAGTAGGTCAAATACAGTCAAGTCAATGTTGGCCGATTAGTCATTTAGTCCGTACATGGTCTTGACCGACTAGTGACATGCACAAACTTGCTTATAGAAGGTTGAGATATGGATACTGTAAACTGTATGGAATACCGAATGATTGCTAACTTCAATATTTAATCATGTAGCTGCTGATGTCTTCTTATGGAGGAACAAGAAGATATCTGCCGGTGTGCTCGGTGGAGCAACTGTCTTGTGGGTGTTATTCGAACTGCTCGAGTACCATCTCATTACTTTAGTTTCCCACATTTTGATCCTTGTGTTTGCAGTTCTATTCTTGTGGTCCAGTGTTTCCAAGTTTATTAACAAGTAAGCTTGTTATAATCGTTTGTGTTGGTTTTACATATATCAAGTTCACATGCTAATTGATCTAACTTTAGGTCTCCTCCACCTATTCCGGAAGTTAAAATTCCAGAGGCCGAACTTCTTCAGGTTGCTGATTCTATAAGGAGTGAAATCAATTATTATCTTAACATCTTACGAGATATTGCATCTGGACGAGATTTTAAGAAGTTCATTGCTGTATGTTATATGATATTATTACATTTCCACTAACAGACACCTAACGTTATCTTGCTGTACAATAACGGGGTATGACATAAGTCGTGTATTATTGACAGGCTGTAGTGGGATTATGGGTACTTTCTATAGTTGGGAGTTGGTGCAATTTTCTCACATTGTTCTACACAAGTAAGACCGTTTGTTGTTTTGGTTTTTTCACATTGTTCAACATCTCATATTTATCACACACGCACATTTTATTTTTATGTTATTTATTTTGCTGATATTCGGTATCCTTTTTTAATGAAAAACAGCTTTTGTGCTTTTGCACACGGTCCCTGTTCTGTACGAGAAGTATGAAGACAAGGTTGATGCGTTTGCGCATAAAGTAATGATTGAGTTTAAGAAACAATATGCAGTGTTTGATGATAAAGTTCTGAGTAAAATTCCCAAGGGACCCTTGAAACACAAGAAAAATGCTTGAGAGAAAGAAGTAGTAGGTGTTGTTTAAGTCCTGATAGAGGTTAGTTCGGTTTACTAAGTTCTGAAACTCGAAATGGTCTTTACTCGTGTAAGTTTATTCCTTTATAAAGATAATCTAGTAGCTATGTCGTTACAAGAATTTAAATGCTTTGTGGTGGGATGTAGTGCTGTACATATACAAATGCTATCCAATAACATACTTAACTAGCTTATATCTCGTGTGTGTATGGAATTAATTATTATGCTATCTGGTTGATTTAGCTGGAGATATCACTGTTCCGCGATGTTATACATCTATTTTTTCATAGCCTTGACGAGTACATGGGACGTATTTACTCTTTCACTATATGCTCATTTGCTCCATTGTAGTGTGTGCTATTATGCCTAGTGTAAACTTGGATCTGTTTGGCAGTGTGGTGCTTTTTACTAGGTTTATGGAAGTTAGTACAATAATACGTGATAATAATGTGTGTTTAATGAATTCCTAGGAAGATGGTAGGTGTGTGTTTAATGAATTCCTAGGAACATGGCAGTTGTGAAGAACCTTTCCTCCGCCTATAAAATGGAAAAGGATATCGATCAGTTATGGATTAGATCGATTAGAATTTGAGTCGAAGTAGGAAATTATACAATCATTAAGTAGACGCTACAACAAATGGGTGTGCAATAATTGTGGCTCGTCAATGACATACATATGCAGGTACAATACAATGACATGTAAGTCACGTTATGCACAACCATGCGAGAGGCTATGTGGCATACACATGCAGGTACAATGACATGTAAGTCATGTTATGCACAACCATGCGAGAGGCTATGTGGCACAATGATTGTTAGAGCAAAGCTTTTAGCCACGTAGCTTTGTTCATGATTAGTCCCTATCGTTGTAGAGCAGTCTTGAACAGGGCCGTCCCGTTAATTTTATGGGCCCTGTTCGAAAAATAAAAGTGGGCCTTTTGTATACAAAAAATTTCTTATATAACATAATACTAAGCTTTTACAATTAAGTATTGGAGCATGAACGTGGAGTATTGGAGCATAATATTAGATTACGGAGTATTCGACATTGATTATGTATCTTATTTTTCGATTTTTCTATTTGTTTATTATCAAATGGACCAAAATATGTAAAAATGAGCCTATATATGTAATGTTAGGATATTTTTTAGGGGCCCTTATAGATGTTGGGCCCTGTGCGGCCGCACGGCTTGCACGCCTCAATATCCGGCCCTGGTCTTGAATGTTCTGTTCCTTCTGTACTTTGACGGTTCTATGTTAAATTGTTCATTGGTTTCTGTGTGGTACCTGGCTAAGTTTTAGATACAGAAGCCATTGTAGGGAAATGTCAATTCCAAATGACACGTAAACCCTCTAAAAGGGACTTTTTGAATGAGGTCTATCATTAGTTTCTTGGATCTAATATGATGGGCGATCGGTGTAAGTTAAAAACTTTCTAGAATATGTGATTTGATCCTGAAGCTAGATGCTTACAGTCTACGAAATTGTTGTATTACAATTATATGGAATGGAATTCAACCCATGGTAGCCCTCATATGGTTGTGGACCTTCAACATTGAATTAACATTGAACCTAATCTAATTCACCAGCCTATATTCGGAATTTAACCGCTTAAACCAATTTATTTATTAACTGAACTGGAACGATAAGAAATACCTATCAATCAAAGTTTCGGTTATGGGTTGGTTTCAAATCATATCCACCCCAGTAGTCTAAAGTAACCCCTAGTCTCAGTCATTACATGTATTATTATATTTTTTTCAAATTAGGCAAAAAAATATTATTAAAATTTAATATACATGGTTTTTAAGTTACAAAATTTGAAAAATAAATGAATACTTATAATTTGCTATAAACTTACATACCCCAGGGCGCAAAACGACAAGTATGTTGAAATCAACTTGGGCACCTGACCTTCTTCAGAACTAACTTATAACCTTATACTTGCTTCTGCTTCTGCTTCAGCTACATGAAATCTTGATCCCATAACGCCTTAAAAAGATGATGAGCTCAATGGCTAAAGATGAAATCTTGAAAGACCATGAAACTTTAATATTGAACGTCCTAAATAATATCCGTAAGTTCTGTTAATAAAGGCAAAAGACATGTTAGTGTGGTACAAAATGAGAATTGAAGGATTGAGGAAATGAAGGATTTTAAAGTAGTAGTACCTATTGACAAGAAATTGCTTGGTTTCATTCTAATTTGCCAAGTGGAGATTCTGATGCATGATCATCAACCAACCAGAGGTTGTAGTCATGAAATCGTTTTATCTTCTTTTCAAAGCCGACAATGTAGTTGTTATGAACGATAACATGTTTCCCCTTGGTTTCTTTTACCCATGTCTTGTTTTTGAAGTATAGTCCACCTGTTGGAAATGCAGCCTGAGGGAGCAGGTACAGGTCAACCTGGAACAAATTTTTTTGTTGATACACAATTATTAGTCTTCTCAAAATAATATTTGAATAATTTACAATACTGCTTGCATATGCACTCATAATTATGACCCATGGAGCAAGGATCAAGTTGACAATCAAAGGTGTGGGTGAAGATATACCTGATCTGCTGTTTTGTTGAGTGCCCAGTTGAAACCAGGCTGATCATTAGCTTTCTTCGCTCTAGACCATGGCTGCGTTTCAAGCTCTTCAATCCACTTTTTCATGACTAATTTTGCACCAGGCGTAGGATGCATATATATCATGCAGCTGCATATGTAAGTCCGCCCTTTTTTACCTGGAGGTGGCAAAACATTAGGGTGGTCGAGTGGTTTCACCTGGTCATGGAAATAACACAGTATCAGAGTATGATTTGCATCATTTAGGAAACAAAAGCTCTTCTATAAAATACTACAATATGCAACTAAGATTTAGTCATATTAGAGGTGGCAATTTCAGTCCATTTACTTAAAAACGAGTCATTTTCGATTTTGTTTCATTTAAACGGGTCAAATGGGTCGAATGGGAATGGTCAAACAGGATAGGAGTTGCCCGATGTCTCAACCTTTTTTAGTTTTTATTATTATATATTGCCTACCAAATAATGATTAACACTTCAATTATTAACTATAAAATGAACAGCAATGTTATTGAGGCTCAACCTACAACCCATTTCGACCCGATACCCGACCTGCCCATTATGTCACCATGCCATCATTTTCATCTTGTCCATTTGAAAATCCCAACTTCTTAGAACTTGCATAGTAGATGACTTAAGAAGCAAAGTTGGTACTTACAGCAGTCATGTCATCCATAAAGTAAACATCATGTTTCCCTTTAAAGTAAGGAAACGGATCAGCTAACCAAACCATGTCGACATCATTGTACATCACACTGTATCCAAGCTCTAGTATTTGAAGTAAATGGCGCGGCCTTCTGGAAGTGAAGTTAAAAAATCCCTGCAAATGGAATCAAAAGCATTAATTTAATTAATATGTCAATAATAGATACAAGTTATCACTAAAGTAAGATCCTAAATTCACTTTAAAAGTCAGCTAGCATTCTAGTTGTAGTTACATATATACAGTAGGAATCGAACCTACGAATTTTCCCGGTTGGGCGCTTTAACCAGTCAGCACACACATATAGGTAGCAATCTAGTTATTGTTATATATATGCACACACATATATATACAAGATCAATACCTGAGAGCCAAACTTATGAGCAACTTGAGCATCAGGTGCAGGAGGTATCAAAACAGCATGACCAGGCCATTTTCCATTAACAATATCCAAAGTAGCATAATCTTCAGCAATAACAAGCACTTTATCATGATGATTTTGTCTAACAATACTAATCAACCAATTATTCAAAAACGGCAAGTAAGGTTGACTAACTGCACACACAATCACCGTACTACCATTTTTCGCTACGTACGATACCGCCTCCGGTAACGTATACCGTCGCCATTTCGCTTGTTCATACGAAACCCTAGAATTCGAAAAAAACGTCGAGCGATCACCGATCCATGGAGAAAGTACACCGAGAATGATAATTAAAGTGAGAAGTATTAAGAATGTGATACGATTGAAGATTAGTGTTGTGTAGGGTTTAACGTGAGTTGATGATTTGTGGTATAATGAATGGTAGGGTTTGTGAAGTGATCGTTGGTGGAGTGATGATGTTGGTGACATTGAATTTGAAATTAAAAATTCGATTTACAGTAATAAGTTATGAATTTGATTTGATTTGAATTGGATGATTTTGTGTCTGTGAAGTTTGGGGTTTTTGTGTTGGTGGAGTGAGCTAGAGTGTGAAGCTGCAATGGAGTGTTTCCGATTGGATCTGAAAGAGTGAAGATTTAGGGGCATGTCTGTTAATTATACCGTTTAAATTTATTTATTTTTTTTATTTTTTTTTAAGATTTTGCTAATGATAATTTTCTCCTAAACGTTTAGATCAACAGGAACACGCAAATCTCGTGTTGCTAAGCAACCCCAACACTACACCTGACTGTATCGTGTCTGGCCATAACTTGTCCACCAACCCTACTAAATGTCATATACGAACTTAACTCCCTTCAAACTTAGAGTGGCACGAACCAAAGTCCCTAAACACTTTGAGCCTCCAAGGACTCAAACATGTGCCTTTTTTTTTCCCAAATGCAACTTCCACTTAAATGGCTAACGTGAATGTTATTAACGTGCATAAATTCATTGTACATTTTTAAACCGTCATTCAAAAGTCAATCTCATCAACTATGTACGTTAACAACAACGTTAAGGATCGTCATTAGCAAGCAAAAGCTTTATCTGTTTTTTGTTAAGTGCACATACATGTTGTGACGCCCCGTACAAAACCATCGTGTACGGTTCACCAACAATAGGATCATTACAAGGTCAAACACTATATGCTGTTTGAAAACCAGTTTTGCATTCATGAAAAGATAGCGTTTTACAAAAGATAACGTGCTTCTTATGAATAGAAGCGTTAACATAAGTATGTGACCCAAAGGTCGTTACAAAGCCATTGTTTGAAAATAACATAAGTCACGAATGCAAAATAAAAGTTTCATGATTGAGACATCTCTAAGTAATGCAGCGGAAATCTAGCACAGCAGGTCCATAACAGCAAGTCTATAACACCAAGATAGCAAGTCTAACAGCAGAAGCAACAACGTCTAAGCACTTGAGAAATACACGCTTAAAAAGTCAACACGAATGTTGGTGAGCTATAGTTTGTTTGTAATCAGTAAAGTAATGTAGACCACGAGATTTCAGTGCTTCAACCAGCAGTTTAAATCAGTGTTTCAAATCAGTATGATAAAGTATATGCTTATCCGTGGGCACCCGGTAACTAACTTAACGTAATAATAATACCCCCTAAAAGTACACTTGACGAGTGCGTATGTCCTCGAAGTATTAAACACCCGTTAAATGCTAGCGCGACTAGCCCGAGTGGGAATGTCAAACCCTATGGATCCATATCTAATATTCGCGTTCACCGGTTCAAAAACCAATGATTAAATGTTACCGTGCTAAGGGGAAAGTTTATGCCGTTGTATAACCCACACATATGTAAAGTTTAAGTACTCGTGTCTAGTATGTAAAACATAAAAAGCGCATGTATTCTCAGTCCCAAAAATGGTATAAGTAAAAAAGGGAAGCTATAACTCACAGTGAAAATGCGGTAAAAGTCGATACGAGGTAAGTAAGCAAGTAAGTCGGTCCGAAAGGTCGTCAACCTAAGTCAAAGGTCACTAGGTCAGTATGTTGTCCCAAAAGGTTTAAAAGTGCATAAATTAAGTTTAAGTGTCATCATCATCATCATTCATCATCATAAAAGCTAAGTATGTTTAACAAGTATAGAGATCGAAACAAAAGGCTGAATTTGGACAGCTGTTACGACCTCTATACAAATCGAAAAAACGCGTAGTCAGTGGCCATGGCTCCGTATGTGAGTTCTCTAACCGCTGACCAATTTTCAGAACCTAAATCGTCTTCGTTTGACCGTGGCGACGGTTTAAGTGCGAGTAGGTCAGAAATTTCAGCACAACGTTACAAAGGCGTAGTGTTTTTCGGAAGGCTATAAATCCATTATGTGAGCGAAACACGGCTATCGCATTATTAATACCAATGTGTGAGTAAAAATCGGCTATTACTCACAACCATGTGCACAAAACGGCTATGTGCACAATTCCTACGGGCAATTAAAATCATAAATATACAAGTAACGGTTCTTTCCGGGAACCGCTTACCATCAATCACAACCAAAGGTGGTTAACGAAGAGCTAATCTTTCCGGATATCACTCATCACCTATCACAAGTCAAACGTTTTCGCCATTTACCGTCGTACACGACCATACTCGGCGTCGATCCCTCTTCCCGAATTCTCAAGAGCTCAATTCGATAATAATAAAAACTAACGTCTACCGTCACCCGTTTGTGCCACTAAAGCGATGACACAATGTCAACATAACACGTATCCTTTTAGAACAAAAATACCGCTACCCGCAAGGTAGACTTTTCCAACTATCAAATTCTTTCTAACCGTTACCACTACAAAATCATCCGGCCGACGATACACACATGCTCTCAAGGGTTTCACCCACCCTACGAACCTCATGGCTCACCCACTTCACTACAAAAGCGAACACGCGCTCACAACCTAACACCAAAGTCCATTCTTATGGCTTAGTAGAATCATTTACCCCATCACTAAGAAATGCTTGGTTGCACCAAGTCTTACGCCCTCGCCGTCAATACAACGTCATCATAGGGTGTTTCCATTAGGAATGTCACACATATCAATACTACGTATTACCTCCATGCATTCGTCCTCAGGGCGCATTTTCACGAGTCAACGACTTAGCACTACCCCGGTGCACTATCATCAAAACCATCAACAAACCGAATCTTCACCGAGTTCACTAACCCTGCACCCTTATGGGTACCTTTGAAAAATACGCTCACTTGAGACTAATTAGACCGCGAAACAAATATTAAGTCTCTAATTCATACACGAATCCATCGGCACACAATAAACAATAATAAGGCATATTTATACCAAAGACGAAAATACCTGAAACATCATCGTTGGACCCTTGCGCTTCACTAATCATCAGATAGTCACGCTCTAACCTCCTAACCCGATCGACAAATGATTCGGAATACTCCGACTTTCGGTGTCCCTTCTTTTGGCAAATAAAGCACTTGATCGTGCTTAAAGGTACACTCGTACAATCCCGTGCCAAATGACCTCGTCCTCCACACCTAAAGCACGTAGGCCCATAACCTCTCTTACTCTTCTTCTTCACTTTTTCAACACCTTCGGGCGTACTTCTTGCCCTTTTACTAGGAGCACATCTTGATTCAAACTTTCTCTTACCCAAAGAGTGATCAGCAAATTTTGGAGCATGAGATTCAATCCCCATAGTTGCTCCTTCGTCACCGTCACCTGGAGGTTTAGGAACCCTCTTTTCTAACTCTTCCTTCACGGCCTTAGGCACTTGGTCTCGGACCATCTCGGTCACTATTCCCTCGAACGACTCTTGGAGAACTTGCTTAACCTTGTTGGCGAAAATCAAGATATAGCGTTCGAACTCCGCCTCAATCCTTAATGTTAACTCATCCTTCCCCTCATGAATAGGCGCGTCCGTTCCGGTTCCATCTTCCGTCTTCATTCTAAAGAATGCATATAGATTAAACAATGAAACGAAAAGGAACGACATACATATACCACACCGCCCCATCTTGCTTGATACTCGTCGTACATTGCTTGTTTGACACGTCTTGAACCCGTAACAATGGTAGCTAATCATTGTTACGCTAGCACATCGCATTAACTTGCTAGTACAACGTCTATCTCGCTTGATGATTGCTAAAACAACACAAAACGATTAGTGCAAGGTTAGTTCAAATAGACCTAAGCACTAACCAAATTCCCGGTCCGACCCGTCTCCTACAAGTCCCGCAAAAAGCGCATACACAATAAAGTCTAAGTCTAGGCACCTATCTCAAGTCGCCTAAATCCCTTAGACCGTGCTCTGATACCACTTGTAACAACCCAAACCAACCCGCGAGCAAACCACGTGAAAAATACAAAATAAAAAAAAAAAAAAAAAATTTGCTGCACAGTGAACTGGCGCGGCGCGCCACGATGGCCGCGCGGCGCGCCATTCGGGTCTGTCCGGAAAGTCTCAAAATGCGAAAAAGATCGACCAGTTCCCGACATTTTTAGACAACACGCTTTTAACCACACATTCAAATATGTAAAACTAACACAATTCAAACGTAAAATAAGTTTTACAAAGCGGGGCCCACTTCGGCCGTTTTACGAGTTTAATACAAAATATGAGTTTCGACCGCCAAAAAGTTTAAGTACCAAACTACACTACGAGCATGGCGTTTGGGATTAAACTACCCAAGTCTCGGTCAAACTCCAAGAACTAAACTTCCAAAAAGCGTCCCCTAATCAACAAAGCGGGAATCTCTATTCCATGATAATGCCCTTACCCTTGTCCACAACCGAACCTATAAAAATAGTAAACAACGAGAGGGTAAGCAAAGCTTAGAGAATGCAATAATTATACGAATACATATATAATTATACCTACTTGCATACACTTACACACCAAACCGCAAACACGCTAGCATACACACTTAGCTTATCGTCACAATAACAAGCTATAAATCTCCAATACCACAAGCTAGCATAATAACCGCATATGAATATAACTCGAATAATATAATATGCTTACAACACAAATAACCATGGTTAACCAATAGTACAAGGGAACGACGCTCGCGAAAACGCCATCGGTGTTCACAACATCCGTTAGGGCACTTAACACCTCGCACCACTAACCCCTAGGGTGGCACCTTAACACCTCGGCACATCACCCCGAGTGGCATCTTAACACCTCGATGCATCACTCATTAATTTACGGAGTGGCGTCTTAACACCTCGACACTACACTTATAGGTGGCATCTTAACACCTCGTTGCTACACCCGAGTGGCATCTTAACACCTCGATGCTACACTCTTCACGTGAAACATGGTGTCTTAGCATCTCGACACTACACATTTCACGCTACAACAAATAGATACATTATATACATACGCATATAATTATTCCACTCACCTCAAAGTCTTGTGAAAAGATACCCGAGCTTGCAAGACCTCAAAGTAACGTACCTATCATATAATACACATCATCAAACGCAAACTCAAGTCGGTCAACCAAACCCTTTTCACCATTCTAAGCCATTTTGACCCAAGGTGCAATTTCAACCCATTTGCACCCTTAACCCTAAATTGGGTCAACACACACCAAAACCCTAATCATTGTTCAAGATGGGTTTAAAACACATTTAGGTCGCAAGGCTACCTCGTTTTCATACTTGCTAGGCCACTTAGGTCATTAAAGACTCATTTGACCCATTTCAAAGTCAACACACCCATTTGGGTCATCCATACCCAATAACACTCATTTACATATTATAAAAGTGTTCTAGCCACCAACTAACCAAATTTAAGACTCAAAAGTCCAATTAACACATTTAAACCCTAGGTTAGTCATCAATGAGTCTTCATAACCCATAATCACCCAAAATCCCCAAAATACTAACAAAATGGGTCTTTGGTTCATCACTAGCCCAAAACCTAACCCTTAAAGCAATTAAAGTAAGAAATTGGGTTTTATAACTTACCAACACAATCACCACGTAGCTATCGACTAGATGAACGACTTTAAAACTTGCACCAAGACCCGATTCAACCTCTTTCACGCTTTAATAGAGCTTTCTCTCTCAAGGGTTGCACTCTCTCTCTAGAGTTTAATTGGAGAAGATAAGGTTGTTGGGAATGGAGTGAATGAAGCTCCAAAACTGATCCAAGGCATTAAATTCGGGCTCCAATGTGTTTTGACCAAAATGCCCTCAAAATATCTATTTTAAAAGAAGAGGAGAATCTGTCGCAGACAGATGGCGCGGCGCACCACCAGGCCGCGCGGCGCGCCACCAGGCCGCTCGGCGCGCGACACCTCCAGTTCAGCTTCTTTCTTGCTTTTAAATATATACAACCAAAACCCCACAACTTGAATAACTTATACACACATATGTACAATAAAATATTCGGGTCTTACAACTCTCCCCCACTTAGATTGGATCACGTCCTCGTGATTCGTACCAAATACTAGAAGTTAAGCACTTCTACCTTGAACATTTCCGTCTCCAATGCGGAAATTACACATGTAGCAATCACCCATCCGGGTTCTCACTTCCATTCGATCAAAACTTCCACCACTCACTCGGAAGTACACCGTGAAAACTTCATAATATTTTTCCAAAATCCATATCATTCCCTCATTTCAACGATATCGGGTAATCAACCCACGAGACAAAACAACCACAACCGTTTGCTCCTATGCCGAGTATCCAAACTCGTACCATACACTCCACAGTCGTCCTAAAAGTAACACAATTCACCGACAATCATCATCGTTACGCCTTTCAATCGTGGAATATTCGAGAATCATCCCGACGCTTTCTAAAAATCTCTCGTATCCCTCTATCGGGAACCTCGCCATTCCGACTCACGTCGCTAACTACCTTCGCAATTTATTTCCAAAGTCCAACTTGAGGCTTTTTCGAAGACCACCAAAGCTTTCCTTTCCTAAATAAGCGACACCCGTTCGCTCATCACGCCTACTAGATAGGAACTTTTCCCGCTAAACATCACACTATACTATAGTTGTAAATTCGGGTTTCTCACCGGTACTCAAAATCAAAGTAATCACACCATCGGAGTCAGAAGTTACTCTAGTAGGTATAAAGAGGCACCTGTCGTTGTGTTATCCAACCCTAATTACCAACACCGAGTCTCCAAAGACTCGACCCTTACGGGGTCTACTCCCGGTGTCACACGTCACCTGACTACAAGCGGTCACCAAATCTATCGAACTCTACGGCTCAACGTCCATGACTTCCTAACGACGCCCGCTAGTCACTATCCACCTAGGCCGCCTAGCTAGCCTATTTATCTTTCAACTCAACAATAAGGAGGCGCTTGAAACACCAAGGCTTACACCTTTCCGACTTCGTCCTAACCACTGACCCGGTTACCTACATACATAAGGATAGTTAACCACCATGACTCTACTCGTACACGAACGTGGTTAACGGAAGTGCCTCTCGAACGGCATACCGCATACACCCCCAAAATCATAAAAGAAAAGAGTGGCCGTCAAGAGCGTACAACACTCGCCACACAATCACAAAACCGCCATTGAAATCGAACTGCCATTTAATCATCAATTCGAAGATTATTCTAATAACTAAATACACACTTGCACGCATTCCGAAACGTGCAATGCACACAACGATCACTTAGAATACGCGAAAACGTCACGTATTCTTCCAACTTCTCTAGGCAATCCTTCTCCAAGAGTCAACATTAATAACCAAATTGTCACCCGCAATTTATTAAAGTCCACAATTCCGAGCACAAAATTTGCTCAATCCCTTATATCGGGAAAAAACTTAACCGATCTCGTACCAAGATATCAATCCCTTAGCGTACCCTTACCAAGTATAAAGCTAAAAACAACCAAGTCTCAACCTAATGTCAAAAACCCAAAAGATGAAGACCAAGTAAAAATGAATCCTTACGGATAACACTTACCACCTAACACTCCTCTTAGTACGCATACACGACTAATACGCATCTACCACATGTAACACGGCTATTGTATCACTAGTCGCACAACATGGTCCTCATGACCTAACCACCGGCGTATACAACCAGCAGTTTTCAATACTAACAATAAGAAGGTTATTCAATACAAAACTCAAGGTGTACAAAAACGACTATCGTGATATATCCGTAGTGTGCAAAAATGGCTATTGCAACACTACCAACATTATGTGAGCGAAACACGGCTATCGCATTATTAATACCAATGTGTGAGTAAAAACCGGCTATTACTCACAACCATGTGTACAAAACGGCTATGTGCACAATTCCTACGGGCAATTAAAATCATAAATATACAAGTAACGGTTCTTTTCGGGAACCGCTTACCATCAATCACAACCAAAGGTGGTTAACGAAGAGCTAATCCTTCCGGATATCACTCATCACCTATCACAAGTCAAACGTTTTCGCCATTTACCGTCTTACACGACCATACTCGGCGTCGATCCCTCTTCCCGAATTCTCAAGAGCTCAATTCGATAATAATAAAAACTAACGTCTACCGTCACCCGTTTGTGCCACTAAAGCGATGACACAATGTCAACATAACACGTATCCTTTTAGAACGAAAATACCGCTACCCGCAAGGTAGACTTTTCCAACTATCAAATTCTTTCTAACCGTTACCACTACAAAATCATCCGGCCGACGATACACACATGCTCTCAAGGGTTTCACCCACCCTACGAACCTCATGGCTCACCCACTTCACTACAAAAGCGAACACGCGCTCACAACCTAACACCAAAGTCTGTTCTTATGGCTTAGTAGAATCATTTACCCCATCACTAAGAAATGCTTGGTTGCACCAAGTCTTACGCCCTCGCCGTCAATACAACGTCATCATAGGGTGTTTCCATTAGGAATGTCACCCATATCAATACTACGTATTACCTCCATGCATTCGTCCTCAGGGCGCATTTTCACGAGTCAACGACTTAGCGCTACCCCGGTGCACTATCATCAAAACCATCAACAAGCCGAATCTTCACCGAGTTCACTAACCCTGCACCCTTATGGGTACCTTTGAAAAATACGCTCACTTGAGACTAATTAGACCGCGAAACAAATTTTAAGTCTCTAATTCATACACGAATCCATCGGCACACAATAAACAATAATAAGGCATATTTATACCAAAGACGAAAATACCTGACACATCATCGTTGGACCCTTGTGCTTCACTAATCATCAGATAGTCACGCTCTAACCTCCTAACCCGATCGATAAATGATTCGGAACACTCCGAATTTCGGTGTCCCTTCTTTTGGCAAATAAAGCACTTGATCGTGCTTAAAGGTACACTCGTACAATCCCGTGCCAAATGACCTCGTCCTCCACACCTAAAGCACGTAGGCCCATAACCTCTCTTACTCTTCTTCTTCACTTTTTCAACACCTTCGGGCGTACTTCTTGCCCTTTTACTAGGAGCACCTCTTGATTCGAACTTTCTCTTACCCAAAGAGTGATCAGCAAATTTTGGAGCATGAGATTCAATCCCCATAGTTGCTCCTTCGTCACCGTCACCTGGAGGTTTAGGAACCCTCTTTTCTAACTCTTCCTTCACGGCCTTAGGCACTTGGTCTCGGACCATCTCGGTCACTATTCCCTCGAACGACTCTTAGAGAACTTGCTTAACCTTGTTGGCGAAAATCAAGATATAGCGTTCGAACTCCGCCTCAATCCTTAATGTTAACTCATCCTTCCCCTCATGAATAGGCGCGTCCGTTCCGGTTCCATCTTCCGTCTTCATTCTAAAGAATGCATATAGATTAAATAACGAAACGAAAAGGAACGACATACATATACCACACCTCCCCATCTTGCTTGATACTCGTCGTACATTGCTTGTTTGACACATCTTGAACCCGTAACAATGGTAGCTAATCATTGTTACGCGAGCACGTCGCATTAACTTGCTAGTACAACGTCTATCTCGCTTGATGATTGCTAAAACAACACAAAATGATTAGTGCAAGGTTATTTCACATAGACCTAAGCACTAACCAAATCCCCGGTCCGACCCGTCTCCTATAAGTCCTGCAAAAAGCGCATACACAATAAAGTCTAAGTCTAGGCACCTATCTCAAGTCGCCTAAATCCCTTAGACCGTGCTCTGATACCACTTGTAACAACCCAAACCAACCCGCGAGCAAACCACGTGAAAAATACAAAATAATAAAAAAAAAATTGCTGCACAGTGAACTGGCGCGGTGTGCCAGGATGGCCGTGCGGCGCGCCATTCGGGTCTGTCCGGAAAGTCTCAAAATGCGAAAAAGATCGACCAGTTCCCGACATTTTTAGACGACACGCTTTTAACCACACATTCAAATATGTAAAACTAACACAATTCAAACGTAAAATAAGTTTTACAAAGCGGGGCCCACTTCGGCCGTTTTACGAGTTTAATACAAAATATGAGTTTCGACCGCCAAAAAGTTTAAGTACCAAACTACACTACGAGCATGGCGTTTGGGATTAAACTACCCAAGTCTCGGTCAAACTCCAAGAACTAAACTTCCAAAAAGCGTCCCCTAATCAACAAAGTAGGAATCTCTATTCCATGATAATGCCCTTACCCTTGTCCACAACCGAACCTATAAAAATAGTTGATAATGCCAAAAATGAACACATATTTTATAGCATTATTTCCCAAGAAAGACAAGATTTTAGTTGGTATTGTTCGATTTACAAACAATATTCGTTTAAATATTAAAAAGTGAAGACAAAAGGCAGATTCGACAAATTGAAGACAAAAAGGTCCAAAGAGCTAAAAAGTACAAGATACAACTAAAAAGGTTCAAAATATTGATGAGGAACGTCTCAAAATGACAAGAGTACAAGTTACAAGACGCAAAGTACGCGATTTAAAATAATACGCGAAGACGTCCGAAAATCCGGAACCGGGACCTGAGCCTAGAAGAAACGCCCGACGTAACGGACCAAAAATATCTACTCAACTATGCATATAAATATAATATAATATATAAATAATTATTAAAATTATTTATATATTTATATTATTTATTTATTATGTCGGCAAGCTAGAAAACAAATGATCCTGAGCTGGAAATCACGGCCATGCGAGTCGCATGGCCTAATGCCCAAACTCATGCGACTCGCATGAGTACCTTTTCCATGCCACCTTCTATTTAAAGCGACTTCGTGATCCGTTTTTAACACACAAAAAATATATCTCTCTCTCTCATATATACGATATATATATATATATAATTTATATTTTAATTTTAATTTTAATTTTAATTCTAATAATAAGAGTATGTTAGCGAATGTTGTAAGGGTATAAGTCGAAATTCTGTCCGTGTAACGCTACGCTATTTTTAATCATTGTAAGTTATGTTCAACCTTTTTATATTAATGTCTCGTAGCTAAGTTATTATTATGCTTATTTAAAACGAAGTAATCATGATGTTGGGCTAATTACTAAAATTGGGTAATTGGGCTTTGTACCATAATTGGGGTTTGGACAAAAGAACGATACTTGTGGAAATTAGACTATGGGCTATTAATGGGCTTTATATTTGTTTAACTAAATGAAAGTTTGTTAATGTTAATATAAAGATTTACAATTGGGCGTCCCTATAAATTACCATATACACTCAATCGGACACGATGGGCGGGGTATTTATATGTACGAATAATCGTTCATTTAACCGGACACGGGAATGGATTAATAGCCACTAGAATAATTAAAACAGGGGTGAAATTACATTCAAGGGTAATTGGTGTAATTGTTAACAAAGTAGTAAAACCTTGGTTTACACGCAGTCGATAACCTGGTGTATTCATTAAACAAAGTATTAAAACCTTGTTACAATTCGAATCCCCAATTAGTTGGAATATTTAACTTCGGGTATAAGAATAATTTGATGAGGACACTCGCACTTTATATTTATGACTGATGGACTGTTATGGACAAAAACCAGACGGACATATTAAATAATCCAGGACAAAGGACAATTAACCCATGGGCATAAAACTAAAATCAACACGTCAAACATCATGATTACGGAAGTTTAAATAAGCATAATTCTTTTATTTCATATTTAATTTCCTTTATTTTATATTTAATTGCACTTCTAATTATCGCACTTTTATTTATTGTTATTTAATCGCACTTTTAATTATCGTACTTTTTAATTATCGCAATTTTATTTTATCGCACTTTTATTATTCGCAATTTCATTATCGTTATTTACTTTACGCTTTAATTTAAATCTTGTATTTATTTTATATTTTACATTAGGTTTTAACTGCGACTAAAGTCTTAAAATCGACAAACCGGTCATTAAACGGTAAAAACCCCCCTTTATAATAATAATATTACTTATATATATATTTGTATTTTTAATAAAAGTAAACTAATATAGCGTTGAGCTTTGTTTAAAGATTTCCCTGTGGAACGAACCGGACTTACTAAAAACTACACTACTGTACGATTAGGTACACTGCCTATAAGTGTTGTAGCAAGGTTTAAGTATATCCATTCTATAAATAAATAAATATCTTGTGTAAAATTGTATCGTATTTAATAGTGTTTTCTGTTAAAATTAATAACTATTTTATATACACCTCGCATAACATCAAGTATTTTTGGCGCCGCTGCCGGGGAATTCGCCGAAGCGAAACGCCATATTTTTAATTTTTAAGTTATAATTAGTTTTTGTAAAAATTTATATTTTTGTTTAAAAATTAAAAAAATATAAAAAAAAAAACTTTTAAAATCGAAAAAAAAATATATTTTAAAGTGTATTTTAAGTTTTTCTTTATTATTTACAAAATATTAAAGTATTTGTATTTTATTTTAGTATTTTATTAAGTTTTTAGTTAAATTATATATTTATATCTTATATTATAAAACTGAAAATATAAAATAAATTTTAAAAATCACGTGACCTGTCAAATTGAACCTGTCAATTGAACCAGTCCAGTTCAGTCATGCGACTCGCATGACCCACCGGCTTATTTCATGCGACTCGCATAAGGAGTTTGACCAGGCCACCAATTTACCCTAATATCGCATTTATTACGGGGATTAATTAATTATTATTCCCTAAACCCTATTCTTATTATTAATATTATTTTTTAGTTTTTAGTTTAATTAATTATTATTACTTTTATATTTAGTTTTAAATATATATACTTAATATTTTATTATATAAAATATAAAATAATATTTTTATAAAATCTAATATTTTTATAACTTTTTATAACTTTTATATTTTTGTATCTTTTAATTGTTTTAGCGTAATTTTTATATTTTTATTATTCGTACTTAGTTTTTAGACATAGTATTTACCGTAGTAATTTTAGATTTTTAGGCTTTGCCGTAAACTCTCTTAAGTGCTTATTCCTTAGATTAAGTATTAGGTGCTTTAGAATTTTGTGACGCCTTTTTAAGTTTTAGTTTTTTAAGTTATTTCCATTTGGGATTTAGTTTTTCCTGTAAGCTTTAATATTTTTAGACACCTTTTACTATGTATCAATTATCATTCCAATTAGTAATCTCAATTTGCGATTATAATTTTAAGTTAGTTGTAGTAATAAGGTTAGGTTAGTCAAGTATTTTTAAGTTTTTATAAGTTTCTTTTATTTTTCCGTCACCTTTTATTTTTCAACCATTTTTTTTCTTTTTCGACCTTTTGCGACGAACTCTTTTTCTCTCTTATTTCTCGCTATTCTAGTTTTTAGGACTTAGAATTTTTTCTACTTCTTATCTAAATTTTCTTAAAATTACGAAAATTTATTTTGAGTGGTTAAATTGATAGACATCAAAATTTTCTGGTTCGTAGTAATAGTTGGATTTGTACGTGGACCGGGTTATTGGAGCCAAACAGTCCTCAATTATATTGAGACCAAACGAATCCTGCCCCTCTACTGCATCTTTTGGCTATTCGAAACGTGGGCAAAATCAGAAAAGTCTATTGATTGGATAACTTATTATAATTTTTCTTTCCTTTTAAAAACTAATAGGATATTCAGTGAATGCACCGAGCAAGACGTTCACCACCTTTTGTACGTTCACCACCTGTAACTAGATCAAGACATCTAGCCAATATTGTCGCCGCTGATTTTTCTTTAGAATCATCATCTAGTCGACCAAGAACTCCAACTCAAATTTCCGATAATCCATTTTTTGAACCCAACCTCACAATTGAGAATCCGGAGAATATTCAGGAACGGTTCGTAGATCCTGAACCACTAAACTTTCCTCCGGAACCACCAATCATTCAAACAGAGATTGTTGAGGAACGAACCATTAAATCAGAATCATCTAGTGATACCGATTCAACAAATTCAATTATGGAGAATCTGGAACCTTTAAGTATGGAAGACCGAATGAGAGCTAAACGCACTGGCCAAGGTCACGCAATTACTCATCCAAACATTAATGCGCCAGATTATGAAATCAAAGGACAAATTCTACACATGGTGACTAATCAATGCCAATTTAGTGGTGCGCCGAAGGAAGATCTAAATGAACATCTACGTACCTTTAATAGAATTTGCACACTATTTAAAATCCGAGAAGTGGAGGATGAACAGATATATCTCATGTTATTTCCCTGGACTTTAAAGGGAGAAGCCAAAGATTGGTTGGAATCGTTACCTGAAGGGGCGATTGATACATGGGACGTTTTAGTTGACAAATTTCTTAAACAATTCTTTCCTGCATCTAAAGCCGTAAGACTTCAAGCAGAAATTGTTACGTTCACACAGAAACCAAATGAAACTCTATATGAGGCGTGGACAAGATATGGAAAGTTATTAAGAGGATGTCCGCAACATGGTTTAGACACCTGTCAAATAGTACAAATATTCTACCGAGGATGCGACATCACTACAAGGAAAGACATAGATATAGCAGCTGGTGGTTCTATTATGAAGAAAACCGAAACTGATGCTTACAAAATTATTGATAATACTGATTCCCACTCACATGAGTGGCACCAAGAAAAAGATATCATTAGATCATCTAAAGCAGCTAGAGCCGATTCTAGCCATGACTTAGATTCCATTTCCGCAAAGATAGATGCTGTGGAACGACGAATGGAAAAGATGACTAAAGATATTCACTCAATACGAATTAGTTGTGAGCAGTGTGGAGGACCACATTTGACAAAAGATTGTCTCAGTATTGAATTAACAATGGAACAAAGAGAGAATATTTCATACATAAACCAAAGGCCTGGAAATAATTATCAGAATAATTATCAACCGCCAAGACCGATTTACAATCAAAACCAGAATTATAACCGAAATATTCCATACAACAACCAACAAGGTCCTAGCAATCAACAAGTATCCAATAATACTTACAACCAGCAAAGACCGAATTTTCAAAACAAACCACCACAACAAACCGATGATAAAAAGCCGAATTTAGAAGATATGATGACGAAGCTAGTTGAAACTCAAACGCAGTTTTTCACATCTCAGAAACAAACCAATGAACAAAATGCTCAAGCATTTAGAAATCAACAAGCTTCTATTCAAAATCTGGAACAAGAAGTAAGTAACCTAGCAAGGTTAATAGGTGAAAGAAAACCGGAAAGTCTACCTAGCGATACAAATGCTAACCCCCGGAATGAAACAGCTAAAGCTATTACCACAAGAAGTGGTACAACACTTAAACCACCTGAAATACCTGTAACTTCTGATGAAACTATTCCTACTCCACAAGAACCACAACCTGATCAAGATAAGGAAAAAGAACCGGTAGTTGAAAAGGTTAATGAAAATAACACAGTTAAGGATAAACCTTATGTTAAACCATACCAACCACCACTTCCTTACCCGAGTAAAATGAAGAAAGAAAGACTTGAAGCCGAGCAATCCAAATTTTTGGATATGTTTAAACAAATAAATATAAATCTTCCTTTCATTGATGTAATTTCAGGAATGCCAAGGTATGCTAAATTCTTGAAAGATCTAATCACGAATAGAAAGAAAATGGAAGAACTCTCGGCTGTCACTATGAATGCAAATTGTTCAGCAGTGCTGTTGAATAAGATACCAGAAAAATTATCTGATCCAGGAAGTTTCACAATTCCATGTTTTCTGGGTAGTCTTAGTTCAATAGAAGCATTGGCAGACTTAGGTGCTAGTATAAATTTAATGCCGTATTCACTATACGCTAAACTAGACCTTGGAGAATTGAAACCAACCAGAATAAGCATACAACTAGCCGATAGATCAATAAAATATCCTAGAGGGATAATGGAAAACATGCTAGTTAAAGTTGGTACTTTAGTATTTCCAGTAGATTTTGTTGTTTTGGACATGGAAGAAGATTCTCAAGTTCCTCTCATATTAGGAAGACCATTCTTAAACACGGCTAAAGCAATGATAGACGTGTTCGGTAAGAAACTGACCCTAAGTATAGAGGATGAGAGTGTTACCTTTTCAGTTGATAGAGCAATGCAACAACCACAATCTGCAGATGATACATGTTATTATATTCAAACTATAGATGCACATGCAGAATTATTAGAAGAATTTCCAGAATTACAAGGAACAGGAGAATGTTCTTTAGGAGAAGGTAATGAACCAATTGATAAAGCTGAAATGTTAGCTACACTTATAGCTAATGGATATGAACCAACAACAGAAGAAATTCAAATGCTAAAAGAAGAAGACAGATATCGATACAAATCATCGATAGAAGAACCGCCGATATTAGAGTTAAAGCCACTTCCAACCCATTTGGAATACGCTTATTTACTTGGTGAATCTGAATTACCTGTAATAATATCGTCTTCTCTCACAAATGATGAAAAATCTCAACTCATTTCTGTGTTGAAAGCTCATAAACCAGCCATTGCATGGAAGATTCATGATATTAAAGGAATAAGTCCTTCGTATTGCACACATAAAATCCTTATGGAAGAAGGTCATAAAACGTATGTGCAACGCCAACGAAGACTAAATCCTAATATGCAAGATGTAGTTAAGAAAGAGATTATTAAACTGCTAGATGCAGGTTTGATATATCCAATTTCTGATAGTCCATGGGTAAGCCCAGTTCAATGCGTGCCTAAGAAGGGTGGCATGACTGTCATTACAAATGAGAAAAATGAGCTTATTCCTACTAGGACTGTAACAGGATGGCGTGTGTGTATTGATTATAGAAAATTAAATGACGCCACCAGAAAAGATCACTTTCCCTTACCTTTCATAGATCAAATGTTGGAAAGATTAGCCGGAAATAGTTACTATTGTTTTCTAGATGGATTTTCCGGATATTTTCAAATTCCAATAGCACCCGAAGATCAAGAGAAAACCACATTCACGTGCCCTTATGGTACTTTTGCTTACAAACGCATGCCATTTGGACTTTGTAACGCCCCTGCAACCTTTCAAAGGTGTATGATGGCGATTTTTCACGACATGATAGAAGAATGCATGGAAGTATTCATGGATGACTTTTCAGTCTTCGGTGATACATTTAAATCATGTCTAGTTAATCTGGAACGAATGCTAATTAGATGCGAAAAATCAAATCTAGTACTTAATTGGGAGAAATGCCATTTCATGGTTAAAGAAGGCATCGTTCTTGGACATAAAATTTCAAAAGAAGGAATTGAAGTGGATAGAGCTAAAGTAGATGTAATTGCTAAACTTCCACATCCCACCAATGTTAGAGGAGTTAGGAGTTTTCTAGGGCATGCCGGTTTTTACCGACGTTTCATAAAAGATTTTTCTAAAATTGCCACTCCTATGAATAAACTCCTAGAAAAGGATGCTCCATTCATCTTTTTAGATGAGTGTATCAAATCTTTTAATATTCTTAAAGAGAAACTCACTAATGCGCCGATCATGATAACACCAAATTGGAATCTACCATTTGAACTAATGTGCGATGCAAGTGATTTTGCAATGGGAGCCGTTTTAGGACAAAGGATTGAAAAATGATTTCAACCTATATATTATGCTAGTAAGACATTACAAGGAGCACAAACGAACTATACAACTACTGAAAAAGAACTCCTTGCTATTGTCTTTGCTTTTGACAAATTTCGATCATATCTCGTTCTAGCAAAAACGGTGGTCTATACCGACCATTCTGCTCTTAGATACCTATTTTCAAAACAAGATGCTAAACCAAGATTAATCCGTTGGATCTTACTCTTACAAGAGTTTGATATTGAAATCCGAGATAAAAAAGGAGCAGAAAATCTCGCCGCTGATCATCTTTCTCGTCTTGAAAATCCCGAATTAGAAGTTCTGAATGAATCAGCCATACAAGACAACTTTCCTGATGAATATCTATTGAAGATAGATTATAAAGAAATTCCATGGTTTGCAGACTATGCAAACTACTTAGTTTGTGGATTCCTTGAAAAAGGATTATCGTACCAAAGACGAAAGAAATTCTTCAGTGATATAAAACACTATTTCTGGGAAGATCCACATCTGTTTAAAAGTTGTCCCGATGGAATAATACGCCGATGTGTATTTGGAGATGAAGCTAGTAAAATTTTAAACCATTGTCACACAGGACCAACAGGAGGGCATTATGGGCCTCAACTAACAGCAAGAAAAGTTTATGAAGCTGGATTCTATTGGCCTACAATTTACAAAGACGCACACCTTCTTTGCAAATCCTGTGATGCATGTCAAAGGGCCGGAAAAATAAGTCAACGTGATGAAATGCCACAAAATGTCATCCAAGTATGTGAAGTATTTGACATTTGGGGTATTGACTTTATGGGTCCATTTCCAAAATCTCATAATAATCTATATATACTCGTAGCCATTGATTATGTATCTAAATGGGCGGAAGCACAAGCTCTCCCAACTAACGATGCACGAGTTGTAGTCAACTTTTTAAAACGTCTTTTTGCAAGGTTTGGAACACCGAAAGCTTTAATAAGTGATCGGGGTACTCATTTCTGTAATAATCAACTTGAGAAAGTTCTTAAAATATATGGAGTAACTCATAAAATCTCCACCGCATATCATCCACAAACAAGTGGACAAGTTGAAAATACCAACCGAGCTTTAAAACGTATTCTAGAGAAAACCGTAGGATCAAATCCGAAGGAATGGTCCATTAAATTGGAGGATGCACTCTGGGCTTTTAGAACAGCCTACAAAACTCCAATTGGAACCACACCTTTTAGACTTGTTTATGGAAAAGCATGTCATCTTCCAGTAGAAATTGAACACAAAGCATTTTGGGCTTTGAAGACATGTAATCTTGATTTACATGAAGCCGGACGTCTACGATTAAGTCAACTAAACGAATTAGAAGAATTAAGACATGAAGCATACGAAAATTCGTTAATCTATAAAGAAAGAACGAAGAAATGGCATGATAAAAGAATCAGAAGTTCAAAAGAATTTAAAGAAGGAGACAGAGTTCTTCTTTTCAATTCACGATTCAAGCTATTTCCTGGAAAATTGAAATCAAGATGGTCTGGACCATTCATAGTCAAAAGAGTTTTCCCATACGGAACGATAGAATTGATAAATTCAAATGGGATTGAATTTAAAGTTAATGGTCACAGAGTTAAACATTACATACATGGTCCGATGGAAGTCGACAACGAAGTTAATCACAATTTCGACAACACAGCTAATTAAGTGTGGGGAGAATCAAGTCTTTAAAGGATAATATGTATTTCTGTTAGAGTTAGATTGTCTGTTTTCGTGTAGTTCTCGAAAATGGAACCCGAATGGTCTTTCCCTAGCAGACCCTAAAGAACTAGTCTTCTCCCCCCATTCTGAATTTTTATTTTTTTTAGGTTTTTACAAAATGAAGACTGCCTGTGAACTAAACCATGGTCTAATGCTACACGCTTTGATCACTAAACGTAATAATGACATACTACCGAGTGAAATAGTATCAGTAATCAGAGAAAGAATGGACGGAGTTAGAAAAGAATCCAGATGCGAAGATAATAAGTTACAATTTGGTAAAGGAAAATCAAAATCCGCAGCAAAAAGAAGAGCACGACACCTAGAAAGATGTCACAAATGCGGAAAATGGTCACATGGAGGTAAATGTTCACATAATCAAACCTATTCAAATACCGAATTTGTTACTTTATGCAGAGACGGACCGTTCATATGTTTAGAAGAAAAGACACTGAATGCTCGAGGTTACGCCTATGTAGCCATGGAAAACCAATTAAACCGACTATCTTATGAATGGGATAGATCATATAACTAAGAAATCTATTTCACAGGTATGTCTGTACAGTTTTTTATTTTTATTTTTATTTTTAACCTTTTGATAATAAACGCTAATTTGTTCGCTAAAAAGTATTAAATTGGTATTGAATAAAATTAGGTTTGGCGACCGAAATTATTGATATCATTCAAAAATTTATTACATCACTGCGAAATTTAACGTTTATTCTTAAGGTATAAATATCTTTAATCAATCAAACCAAAATATTTCAAAAATTCGTCATGAGTTAAATTAGGTCTTGGAACCGAAATTACTTTACCGAAAAGAGGGGCGCATATTTTTGATAATATTTGATTGATTAAAGTGGGATAAAAAGACAAAAAGATTTTTAAATTTATTTTTACCATGTTTTTAAAATTAATATTTAAATCTTAAATTAATATTGTAAACTTTGTAAAAACAATATATTTAAAATATTTGAAAAATTAATATAAGTTTGGTATGAATTTAAAATATGAATTTTTAATTTTATGCATTTTAAATTTTGAGTTTGGTGTGAATTTTTAATATTAATTTTGAATTTTATATTTAAGTTGTGTGAATTTAAAAACAAAAATTTACTTTATCTCATTAAGTTAAGAATATGATTTTTAAAATTCGTCGTAAGTTGAAGACTAGGTCTTTGAACCGAAATTGCTTTACCCGATGGCGGGACGAGAATTTTTATTATCATTATTTTTAAGCTTATTGATTTAAAGTATGTCAAAAAAAAAAAAAAAAAAAAAAATTAAAAAATCCAAAAATCTAAGCTTTTAAAACAATCGCTTGAAAATGACAAAATTTTAAAATTTTGTCGAGGGACGGACTAGGGCATCGTCCCGAAACGACCTCGTCCTAAAAAGAAACAAAATTTTTAAAATTTTATTTAATTCTATGTTTTAAAAGTATAAGATTTAAAAAAAAAAAAAAAATATATATATATATATAAATATCTGGAATTTAACCCCATGCGACTCGCATGGGGATGGGCAGGAAACCATGCGACTCGCATGGCTAAAGAAATCTGGTCAGGATCATTTATCCAGCGAATCTGCTTCTGTCTCTCACAAATACACACACATACACGAACTTACTCTCAAATCCTCTCAAATTTTCATCATTTTTCACCAAATTTCTTGCAAAACTTCACAACAATCATGCCTAGATTCAGTAGTCTCAACCCCTTCAGGCACATGGTAAAGATTTCACCCCTAATCTCTTTAAATTCGAATTTTTGTGTTCTTGAGCTAGAAATTTTATATTTTGATTTTGTTAATTTTAGGTGTAATTAGAGCTAAATTGTTGTTATATTATGCATGTATATCCTAGATTGAAGCTATTTAACATGAATTGAAGCTAAAAACTTCAAATTTTTAAGAATCTAGGGTTTGTGTTCTTGAGCAATTTGGGGCTTTTTGATATAAACAGGTTATGGCCGATTTTTGTCATGAATTGTTGCTAAATTAAGTAGTGTAACATGTTTAGGTAGTTAATTGATCCAAACTTTGAGCCTAAACATGTTTTTGAGAATTAAAGTGGACTTTTTAAGTCTAAAAATTCATGAACTTGGATAATTTGATATAAAGGCCATTTGAAACTTGTTTCATTGCTAGTAGTGATTATTTTGGCATATTATTTGAGATAAATGCTTATGAACTTGATGTACATTTTTCGTATATGCTTATTTGACAAAGTGTAGACTTGACAAAAATATGAAAATGAGCACTAGTTTGATTTGAATGCCATGTAACAAGTGTTTAATTGCTATAATGATTATTGTTGACATGTTTAAGAGTTTAAATGTGATAAAACATTGTACACATTTTCGTATGTAAAAGTGTAGAATTGTTATTGTTAAGAAAATGTGTATAAAATGTGTTATGAATTGAACATGTCATCATAATTGTTTCAAGTTATTATTTTGCTAACACTAATGCATATTTGGATGCACAAATTTTGTGTTTAATGTGTTTTGCAGAGAAATACAGATACGGACGGTGCATCATCGTCCAGACAACCAGAGCCCGAACCAGAAATGTTTTATGAACAAGAACAACATATGCAACAAGAAGAAGAACAACATGAGGATCAACATATTCCATATCACGATCAAGATCAATTATTCATGAATCAGTTTCGTCAATTCGCTCCACATCAAATGATTCTGAGCTTAGACATTAATGAAGATCAGTTACACCCAAATCTGAGATTTGATCGATGTTGGATAGAGTATCCAGATTATCAAAAGAACATGCACATTCTCTACTTTAAGGTTGTTGAAATGCCAAGGGCAATTGACTGGGTACCTTTGGAAACAGTTGACCTTGCCGAACCGATTCGGGAATTATTGGTGCAAAGGTATGGTAATTCTCAGTTTAACGATTGGATGCGCCTATTTTCCATTCGTAGAACCATATATAGGGAATGGTGTATAGAATTACTTAGTACTATTAAGTTAAACAGTGATGTTAGGAGGATAGATGATAGAAGCTTTATTAGATTTCTGTTAGGTGGACGCATGTACAGAATGTCCATGATAGATTTAGCCAGGGCCTTACAGATTTACACCCCTGCTGAACTTTTGAGCCCCGACTGTAATAGCCTGATTGCCCAAGGAGAAAGGATAGATAGGGAATTTGATATTAACGCCGTCTGGAGGCGTATGTCCCACTTTAATGAATTTCACGCCAGTGGAAATCATACATACTTAGATATAGATAGAGCTGAACTCCGGGTGATTCATAGATTCTTAGCAAACACAATTACACAAAGGGGTAAGAATAAGGAGAAATTGACCGTAAATGATTTGTTCTACCTCAAGTGTATTAGAGACCCGAGGAGTTTCGTTAACATTCCCTATTGTGTTGGTTATTATCTCGCTAATGTAGTTTCGGGGATGAAATCGGGGAGTATTATAGGTGGTGGTATTTTCATTACTCTCATTGGAGAGTATTTAGGTGTGGATAAGCACCAAGGGGGTCCAATGAACGAAATAGAGGACGAAGGTGAAACTATAAGTTCAAACCTTTATCACGGTGCAAGGGTATTATTGATGAGACGTGGTCGGGTATATCGATACGAGGGACCTCAACGACAGGTAGAAAGAGGTTCGGATGACGAAATGGAAGAGGCGAACAACATTATAGGAGTTGTTCGGGAGACTGCTCTTGATTTAGGCGTTCGTATGGAGGATGAATACATGACGAACTATGATAGGCATATGCAGTACGAGGCATGGCAACGTCGGAATGACTACGAGCATTCCCGGCAACGAGAGCATGGCCGATGGGATTATCATCAGCGCCAAATTATAAGCCAGTTGCAGCCTGGGGAGATGTATTATCCGACCCGACCCGCATACTATCCCGCACATCAGCCAGAAATGAGACCACCCTATGATTTATATGATTATGACGCAGCATACCAGTTCACCTATCATCAGCCATGGAACCCGGACGCGAACATGAATTGGGATCCCTATCCTAATTATCCTCCTAACCCACCTCCTGATCAGTAGAGATAAGTTGGTAATTTATATTTTTATTATTTTAAACACTTAACATTTTAATTACATTTATGTAATGTTTGATATTTCTATTATTATTGTGTACTAATATTTTTCTTATAATTTGAAAGTGGGATGCCAAAGTTCCATTTCAAATTGCATGTATGATTATATTTGTATTGCATGTATTTTATGTTATGCACAAAACAGGATAAAACAACGCGTTTTCAAAGACTGGCATTAAGTTCAGCAAAAGCAAGTAATTTTGACGACAAGATGCAAAATATATGTGAAATAACAACAAGACGGAATGAACAAATGACGTGCACCATTTATCATTCAACAATCAAACGACAATATGTTTGAAACTTTGGTAAAATTTAATCATTTTTCTACGCTAATAACCCTCAATAATTTAAATTGTTTCTGATTTCTTGCAAATGAGGGCATTGCAAGATCTTAAGTGTGGGAAGGGGTTAAATTCTTTCGGATTTTTTAAAATTTTTTTTTTTTTTGATTTAAACACTTAGTTACCATTAAAAATGCTAGTAACGCAGTAGTTGTGTTAGAATCTAGTGCTCTCCGATAACAAGGAACAGCCCTAGTCTTATATACTAACTACCCAATTCTAGTAAAATATTTCAAAATTTTCAATTAAATGAATTCAAATCATGTTTATACATATTTATGAACGATAAAACTAGCTTTTAACACCGAAATTATTGTTACCTCGGAAAGGACATAAATTGAGAAACAAACTAAAATGTTAAAATTCATTTAAAATGGAATAGAGGACGATAAAAAGGAAAATAAAAGCCAAGTGTGGGAAAATTTACCAAGTTATTTTAAACATATGTCACATATATCTGTAACAAATAACTGAAAATACTTTTGCTTTGGACTAAACTAAACTGTTTTACCCGATAAAAGAAAAGAAGAGATGGATCTACACGATGAATCAATTCCATCATTAAAAGGAAGTAAAGTCTTCCGAAAAAGACACGCGCTTCTTGATTTAGGTCATGAAGTTGTCGTCCAGACCAGCTGTAGGTTGACGAAAAATCTAGAAAAGTCATCACTAAAATCAGCAGGAAATCCACGGACCTCAGCATTAAACAGGGTCGCCAAGTGGTCAGATTTATCCTAACCATGAGAAGGATTTATCTCGTACAATGGGGAGGCACCGTGCAAATTAGCTTGATAAGACTAATGAATCAGATCCCCAGAAAGGATAATCTCCTTTAAAGATCAAAAATCAGCTTTTAAGCCTGATATTACTCAATCCTTGAGATTGACCTTAAAGATTGAGAATTCAAACTCATGGAATTCGATGATATCTAAACTCGAGCTTGAACGAGAAAATATTTTGATAAAAATTACAAACCGATTTGTTTTCTGAAAACCCATTTTCAATGCGTTCATTACCATTGAACGTAAAATCCTAGGAATTCACCTGGAATTCATTAGGTCACCTGAACCAAATCGGGTGTCAACCGTAAGAACGGTGGTTACATAGCATGGTCAGAGACAGGACCTTGTGCCAGACCGAAAAATCAAAGGATGATCTTTACTATTGCTCCTACCAAGGATAATTCTAGCATCCGACACGTTAATTAGACCATGAACAAATGCATGTCATTAGACATTGCCTTAACAGTTTCTTGTTCATCGCTTTCCTTTACAACCGGACGGTAGTTTACTGAAAGGTAATATACGAAACAAGTAAACTGGATGTGTGCTTTCCGATACCGGGATAGCAGTGGATTATACGAACCTAAAAAGTTTTAGCCAAAATATTGATCCACAAACATATTTTGCAACACCGATGATGGATCAAATCAGAAAACTTGTCTAGGGTAAAATCTAGCTTGAATTTTCAAAAGATCAAATGTTTTCATAAAGATCCAATTTCCTAAAGGATCTAAATTTTTATAGTCATGTGGGACTGTAAACCGCCTTTCAAATGTGCACTTTGCTTTGGAAACCGAAAGTAAATCGGCTATTTGATTGCTAGTGTCGTTGACCTAAACCCGAGGCAACCATAAAAAGACACACCCACCTTTAACTACATCGTTACTACCATTGTTTATACCGCTGTATTGAAGTCACTGATGTACAAAGTGTGAAGAATAAAGAAGTGATTCAAGTGTTTCAAGACTATATTGCTTGAGGACAAGCAACGCTTAAGTGTGGGAATATTGATAATGCCAAAAATGAACACATATTTTATAGCATTATTTCCCAAGAAAGACAAGATTTTAGTTGGTATTGTTCGATTTACAAACAATATTCGTTTAAATATTAAAAAGTGAAGACAAAAGGCAGATTCGACAAATTGAAGACAAAAAGGTCCAAAGAGCTAAAAAGTACAAGATACAACTAAAAAGGTTCAAAATATTGATGAGGAACGTCTCAAAATGACAAGAGTACAAGTTACAAGACGCAAAGTACGCGATTTAAAATAATACGCGAAGACGTCCGAAAATCTGGAACCGGGACCTGAGCCTAGAAGAAACGCCCGACGTAACGGACCAAAAATATCTACTCAACTATGCATATAAATATAATATAATATATAAATAATTATTAAAATTATTTATATATTTATATTATTTATTTATTATGTCGGCAAGCTAGAAAACAAATGATCCTGAGCTGGAAATCACGGCCATGCGAGTCGCATGGCCTAATGCCCAAACTCATGCGACTCGCATGAGTACCTTTTCCAGGCCACCTTCTATTTAAAGCGACTTCGTGATCCGTTTTTAACACACAAAAAATATATCTCTCTCTCTCATATATACGATATATATATATATATAATTTATATTTTAATTTTAATTTTAATTTTAATTCTAATAATAAGAGTATGTTAGCGAATGTTGTAAGGGTATAAGTCGAAATTCTGTCCGTGTAACGCTACGCTATTTTTAATCATTGTAAGTTATGTTCAACCTTTTTATATTAATGTCTCGTAGCTAAGTTATTATTATGCTTATTTAAAACGAAGTAATCATGATGTTGGGCTAATTACTAAAATTGGGTAATTGGGCTTTGTACCATAATTGGGGTTTGGAAAGAAGAACGACACTTGTGGAAATTAGACTATGGGCTATTAATGGGCTTTATATTTGTTTAACTAAATGAAAGTTTGTTAATGTTAATATAAAGATTTACAATTGGGCGTCCCTATAAATTACCATATACACTCAATCGGACACGATGGGCGGGGTATTTATATGTACGAATAATCGTTCATTTAACCGGACACGGGAATGGATTAATAGCCACTAGAATAATTAAAACAGGGGTGAAATTACATTCAAGGGTAATTGGTGTAATTGTTAACAAAGTAGTAAAACCTTGGTTTACACGCAGTCGATAACCTAGTGTATTCATTAAACAAAGTATTAAAACCTTGTTACAATTCGAATCCCCAATTAGTTGGAATATTTAACTTCGGGTATAAGAATAATTTGATGAGGACACTCGCACTTTATATTTATGACTGATGGACTGTTATGGACAAAAACCAGACGGACATATTAAATAATCCAGGACAAAGGACAATTAACCCATGGGCATAAAACTAAAATCAACACGTCAAACATCATGATTACGGAAGTTTAAATAAGCATAATTCTTTTATTTCATATTTAATTTCCTTTATTTTATATTTAATTGCACTTCTAATTATCGCACTTTTATTTATTGTTATTTAATCGCACTTTTAATTATCGTACTTTTTAATTATCGCAATTTTATTTTATCGCACTTTTATTATTCGCAATTTCATTATCGTTATTTACTTTACGCTTTAATTTAAGTCTTGTATTTATTTTATATTTTACATTAGGTTTTAACTGCGACTAAAGTCTTAAAATCGACAAACCGGTCATTAAACGGTAAAAACCCCCCTTTATAATAATAATATTACTTATATATATATTTGTATTTTTAATAAAAGTAAACTAATATAGCGTTGAGCTTTGTTTAAAGATTTCCCTGTGGAACTAACCGGACTTACTAAAAACTACACTACTGTACGATTAGGTACACTGCCTATAAGTGTTGTAGCAAGGTTTAAGTATATCCATTCTATAAATAAATAAATATCTTGTGTAAAATTGTATCGTATTTAATAGTGTTTTCTGTTAAAATTAATAACTATTTTATATACACCTCGCATAACATCAATAGTAAACAACGAGAGGGTAAGCAAAGCTTAGTGAATGCAATAATTATACGAATACATATATAATTATACCTACTTGCATACACTTACACACCAAACCGCAAACACGCAAGCATACACACTTAGCTTATCGTCACAATAACAAGCTATAAATCTCCAATACCACAAGCTAGCATAATAACCGCATATGAATATAACTCTAATAATATAATATGCTTACAACACAAATAACCATGGTTAACCAATAGTACAAGGGAACGACGCTCGCGAAAACGCCATCGGTGTTCACAACATCCGTTAGGGCACTTAACACCTCGCACCACTAACCCCTAGGGT
Source organism: Rutidosis leptorrhynchoides (assembly GCF_046630445.1). Classification (NCBI taxonomy): domain Eukaryota; kingdom Viridiplantae; phylum Streptophyta; class Magnoliopsida; order Asterales; family Asteraceae; genus Rutidosis; species Rutidosis leptorrhynchoides. The sequence continues at coordinate 449,234,810 of NC_092333.1, read as the reverse complement.
GGCACCTTAACACCTCGGCACATCACCCCGAGTGGCATCTTAACACCTCGATGCATCACTCATTAATTTACGGAGTGGCGTCTTAACACCTCGACACTACACTCCTAGGTGGCATTTTAACACCTCGATGCTACACCCGAGTGGCATCTTAACACCTCGATGCTACACTCTTCACGTGAAACATGGTGTCTTAGCACCTCGACACTACACATTTCACGCTACAACAAATAGATACATTATATACATACGCATATAATTATTCCACTCACCTTAAAGTCTTATGAAAAGATACCCGAGCTTGCAAGACCTCAAAGTAACGTACCTATCATATAATACACATCATCAAACGCAAACTCAAGTCGGTCAACCAAACCCTTTTCACCATTCCAAGCCATTTTGACCCAAGGTGCAATTTCAACCCATTTGCACCCTTAACCCTAAATTGGGTCAACACACACCAAAACCCTAATCATTCGTCAAGATGGGTTTAAAACACATTTAGGTTGCAAGGCTAACTCGTTTTCATACTTGCTAGGCCACTTAGGTCATTAAAGACTCATTTGACCCATTTCAAAGTCAACACACCCATTTGGGTCATCCATACCCAATAACACCCATTTACATATTATAAAAGTGTTCTAGCCACCAACTAACCAAATTTAAGACTCAAAAGTCCAATTAACACATTCAAACCCTAGGTTAGTCATCAATGAGTCTTCATAACCCATAATCACCCAAAATCCCCAAAATACTAACAAAATGGGTCTTTGGTTCATCACTAGCCCAAAACCTAACCCTTAAAGCAATTAAAGTAAGAAATTGGGTTTTATAACTTACCAACACAATCACCACGTAGCAATCGACTAGATGAACGACTTTAAAACTTGCACCAAGACCCGATTCAACCTCTTTCACCCTTTAATGGAGTTTTCTCTCTCAAGGGTTGCACTCTCTCTCTAGAGTTTAATTGGAGAAGATAAGGCTATTGGGAATGGAGTGAATGAAGCTCCAAAACTGATCCAAGACATTAAATTCGGGCTCCAATGTGTTTTGACCAAAATGCCCTCAAAATATCTATTTTAAAAGAAGAGGAGAATCTGTCGCAGACAGTTGGCGCAGCGTGCCACCAGGCCGCGCGGCGCGCGACACCTCCAGTTCAGCTTCTTTCTTGCTTTTAAATATATACAACCAAAACCCCACAACTTGAATAACTTATACACACATATGTACAATAAAATATTCGGGTCTTACAATTACAAACACAAGTTTGAATCTTTATAATAAAATAAGGATATTAAAAGCTAAAAAGATTTAGATCTACAAAATAAGTGAAGATTCAAAGCTAGAAAGCTTGAATCTTCTATGTTCTTGAAGGATTCAAGTCCAAGTTTGAATCTACAAGATATAACAAGATCAAAAGCTAAAAAGCTTGATCCTTTAATGTTGATGATGATGTCGTGAATGAGAAGGGAAGAAGAAGAAGAATAAAGTTTAAAACTTACACTTTTTGAGTGAGAAAGACTAGAGAGAGAATTAGAGAGTAAGTGTGTGTAATTTGTGAATGAGATCAAATGTGAAATGGGATGAATAAGCTTGGTATTTATTGAAGGATGGGATGGTGGGGAGGTAGTGAGGCCGTGGGTTTCAAGGGGGACAAGGGGGGACAAGCTTTTGTTTTTTGGTTAATGGTTGTCTAAAGTTGGTGCTTATGTTGGGATCCCATGCAATAATTGTGATTATGGTTAACAAAAATGCTAGTATGTTCCCTCTAATAAATGGGCATTTGTCTTACATATTATTGGGTCACTAGTCATTAATAATTGGGCTAATTAAATAGTCCACTAGCTAGTGTAGGGTGGGCTAAAGTCCAACAAGACTAATTAGTGTGTTCTAGTAAATTACTAAACGTAATTAAGCATCCAAAAACCCAAGAAATTGTTATTATAAAATAACAATTAGTATTACGTAGTCATAATACTCCGATTATGACCAAAGTTAAATGTGTACCAAGTACATAGCTCGTTTCAAACGTCAAGTGACACCAACGGTCGTAAAAGCATTCGGGGATCAAGTTAAGTGATTACACACTTAATAGCACGTTGTAAGATATTAATGAAAGTAATTAATCATCAAAAAAGATCCCAGAGCATAAACTAGCTCAGTACGCACATATACGCAGTTTCATGAAAGCACAAAGCATAAAAGCAAGTCGAAAAAGCCGGGTCGTTACATTACCCACCTGTTAAAGAAAATTTCGTCCTGAAATTTTGAGGAGTGACCTACAATGGTACCGTATTTGAATAAGAATGAGCGTATCAAAGTCCCGAGAGACTCGTGGGCTCAAAAGTAAGCGATTTACCTTGAAAGGTACTTGGGCGTATAAAAGTAAGAATAGGTATATGCCGTTAATTAAGTCTCTTGTCCTAAGAGATCAACAAATTTATTTTGTTTCTTGCTAACACGAATATGTCATCCGAATATATACCCACAAAAGGAAAGATGATGTTTTTAGCCCTACAGGCATCTTCAGTAAGCTGGATGTATGAAATGCATCATGGATGTTACCAAACTCATTTAAAACATTGAACGCTTATATCGCAATACAAAGCTAACAGGTAGAATGAAAAAATGGTGATTACAACCATGCGATTTGATGCCTGCATAGTGTTAGCCACGAATTTTACTAACCCCTTAATTTCGGAAGGAGACCATAGGCATAAAGAACTCGATATTTAAGAAACGTTTGATTCGAATAAATGAATTGAAATTTTGCTGAAAGTGACTAATCAGTCTTACATGCAATGCCAGTCATAATTATTTATAGTGTCTTCAGGACGGTCTGAATGAACAATGAAGGATATCACCCAGTTTAACATACTGCATGTGAACTTATTCTTGGATGGAACGAAAGCACAGTTCCATAGTGTAACTTTATCCTTTCAGTTACATGTTGAAGTTAGGGTTAACATTAACTAGAACAACATATAGTTGCAACCAACGAAGGAAGGAATATGTAGAGTAACCACATCTGTGTTATAGACGTCTTAAGCTGTCCCTTCTAAAAAGATAACAAGATTCATAGATTCTTAAAGTAATCTACATTACATTTCCGAAATAGAATCGCACGAAAGGTGTGGTCTTTGAACGAGAGTGAACTTCTTCGAGCGGGTTGATCTGAATTTATCCTTATACTTAAGGGGATGCACGGATGAGAAGATACGTGAACTCTTGGTCCTAAAGAATGGTTTACTCCAAGTGAAAAGAATCTCGAAAATGATCTCTTGTACCTCCATACTGATTCATAGAGATGATGTTTACGAGGGGGTTGCGATTAGCCGTGAAACATTGAGAGTAGAAACCCGCCTAATGCCTTTTCTACAATAGGGTGACCACTGAGTGTTTCCCAGAAAACTGATTTATCGTCCCGCGTTTTTGCCAAGTCTAACCTTAAAAGGAATACTCTATGAGCGCAAAGACTTCCCAATACATTTTATAAAATTGCCATCCAAGGTGGCTCAAGAGTTTTTAACAAAGATCTTAATAGTAAGTTTCATCCCTAACGGAGGGCGAGAAAGAGTGTGGTCCATACATGGTGTAGTCTAATACGAAAACCTTTAATAAAATCAACCAAGAAAGTTTTGAAAAGCCTTTAAACGTTTAATGTGACAACATAAACAGAACGAAGTTCCTAGTAAATTTAGAAGTATGTACAACGTGTACCACTTTGCACAAAACTATTTGACTCAAGTTAAACAGCTCAATAAAGGAGCGATTTTTAAATAATTTGAAGGTATAACTTAGTATGTACTAATCAAAATAAGTAAAGGTAAATTTATTAACTTAATTATATACAAACACATGTGATTTTATAAATCGTATAAGTGACAGAAAGGTTTTGTTTGTCCACAAATCTCGTGAGGATCGCACAAATAAACATTGTGTAAAATTTTTGATAAACATAGTTTTTCGTATTTCAGAGGTTACGAGTTGAAAAGATCGAGTGAAAAGTCTTTGAATCATCGGGTGACATGTTACTAGGTAATGAAAACTAATGAATTAAATGTAGTTTTGATAACATAAGTCTTTGGGCCAAAAATGTTCACGTGTGAAGTCCTTGCTAAAAAGTGAGGTATGAAGGATAGAGCATGAGGATGAGAAGTTAATCGCTTCTTGACTTTGCAAACTGCCAACCAGGTTATGACTAATATTAAAGTCAGAATACTGATGGTGTTAATATCGCTAGATGAGAATCTCTTGGAATAAGTCAGGACTTAGAGTTATGTAAGAAAGAGCATCGATCCAACAGGTGTGACAAATAATATCCTTGGGGTAACGCAATAATTTTGAAATGTTCAAGTGTTAGTGGATGCCCGAAGGCTCTACATGACGTGGTAGTAAGTGCCTTCATCACATACACACACATGAATCTCTCAATTTTGACGGCTGTAGAGTCTTCATGATGACTTGGATACGAATAAGCAACGAAAAATTTTATATGACAAGCAACAAAAATTTTATGGAAATCGTTTAAGGTGACAATGTAAGAAAATAAACGAAGTTCTTAGTAAACTAGGGTTATGTACAACACGTACCATTCAAGGTAAAATATCTTTTGAATAAAAGATTTGATTTGTAAAAGCAAAAGTAAAATTTCATGTGTATTTGTCAAAAATAAGTAATCATTTACTTTATTTTATATATAACATATACGATTTCAATAATTTGCACGTATGGCAAATAAAATAAATTTATTTTTATAAAACTTTGAGAGGATCGCACAGTAAAATAGTGTGTGTAAAATTTTTGGCAACAAAATTTTCATATTTCGGAGGTTACCAGTTGGAAAAAGATTGATGAGGATTTGAGTAAAAGATTTTGAAAATTCTTGGGTGATATTTGAGCAAAAATGTCGCGAGGTAATGAAAACTACTGAATTTAAATGTGGTTGATGACTATTAGTAGGGCATAAATCCTTTGACCAAAAATACTTAAGTGTAAAGTTGTTTCTTATAAGTGAGATACGAAAGGGGGAGTATGAGAATGGGAATTAACTACCCATTGATTTTGGAAATTTCGAACTGGTATGGCTAATATCGAAGTAAGAAGGGTGATGGTGTGATTGTCATCGATTAAGAAATCTCTCGGAATAAGTTAGGTTTAAGAGTCGCGTAAGAATGAGTATCAAATAAGATTCTTGAGAAATCTTTAATATAGAATTTGAATTGCTGAAGTGACGGGATACAATTTCCTTTATGTATCGTTGTGCAAGTTTGTCCATTGTATTAGTTTCTTTCATGGCTAGAAGGTGAGCAGATTTGGTGAGGCAGTCAACGATAACCCAGATAGTGTCATAACCGCCTACCGTTTTCGGTAGCTTCGTGATGAAATCCATTGTTATTCCTTCCCATTTCCATTGTGGGATTTCGGGTTGTTGAAGTAACCCAGATGGCTTTTGGCTCACCATACTCGCGAGGTATATGAATAATCTTCTCACTATAAATAACTTTCGCTTTCATCCTTGAAAGCCAGTCTGTTCTAACTATTCCATCAAAGCTTCCTAACTTGATGAGTATTAGGTTAATCCTAAAGTCCATTCCAACTTTTACATTAAGCTTCCTAACTTGATGGGGGTTAGGTTAATCTTAAGGTGTATTCCAACCAAATCTTATTATACCACCGTGAAAAATTCTATCAATCTTCTCAAATAACATCTGCTTGAGCATAGGTAACTAATCCTTTCCTACTACTACTTTAAAACTTCCGAGTTTTGTTGACATGAGGTCATCTCCAATGACCCACCTGTAAATTTTAAGGTACTACCTTAAATTATTCCTCTATCTCTGCCAGCTTATCATCAGCTTGTCCTATAGAATACTTAACGCTCATGGTTGTTAATGGCTTATTAGTCATAACACTAAGGTTCTTAGATATAAGGTTTCTATCGCTCTAGTATTAAACAACTCCGAAAAAATAAAACGTTGTGACGAAACGTATCCTAACTAAAATCGGGATCCATGCGAGTCTCCATAGCTGAGAAAACGATTGCTCTATCGCAAGTAAGTCCAAAGTTTTTCCTATTTGAGAACTTTTTCCTTAAGTGTCCAGGGTGTCTATATCTATAACAAATTTTCGGGTTATCAATTCTGCAATCAAGGCCCGTCTTGTATAGTATCTGGGCTACGTGGTTATTCTTTCCCTACCTCTAACAGACCATAATGCGTATACTCAAGTGATCCCTACTAAAATTTTCCCTGGATCACCTCATATTCCTCATGCAGTAACATTGGAACTTCTGCATGATTTACTTCAATATAATCACGCTGGCCTAGTGTCATTATTTTGTACTAAATCGTACGTTCTTTCCAATATCATTTCATATGGTCAATGTAACGTGATCACTTCCAGTTCTACTCAATTTCATCTAACGGTGTTTTATCTATGCTATCTCAAAACAAAATCTTCATAATTAATCTCACGGTTTCTCGGTGTGGGTGCGTAGGTTCCGTAGGTCATGCATCAATGCCTAAATGTCCCGAAATTTCTTCAAAATGTTCGGGTTCAAGTAACGTCGTTAGATTCCTTTCTAGAAATTCAATCTGGGTCTCGTGTCGAGTTGTACGTGTAGCAAGTAGTAATACGATACGTCTTGAGGCGACTCTCAAGTCCCTGGGTATGGCTGAGTATCAGTGGAAGATACTATGACCTTGCGAAAGGAGATGCCTTCCCGACTTCTCCAATGCCTAAGAGTGTTAGAGACCTAAGTCCAGAATTGTCGTTAGATCATCGAGTAGTGGTGAAGAATGAAATAGATAAGTGACGGTCATGAAAGCGTACGAGATACGGGTCAACTTGCAGAAACTGAACAACCTTCTAATGTTCATACGTTGTACGTGGCTTAATTAGGGTGAGCTCGGGGTGCGGTTACTCCAACAAGTCCTCGCATATCTCCTCCTTCGTGGATCAACCTTAGTGGGCGTGTAATCCGAGGGGTACTCCTCCTAGATTGCGTGAGGTAATGTTTCGTTCTTCGGAACGGTGGAACGGTAGTAACAGGTGGATTACAAGACTAGTCATTAGGGTTAGACGAGGGGGAAAAGAGTTTAGAAAAACATCTGAACTAGGAAAGATAAATTCTCCAAGTCGGTACAGTGAAAAGTAGATGGGTAGCAAGCACATAATCAGGCATAGTAACTACAGCAGCCTAGAGCGTCTACAGCAGTACATAGCATGACAGTAATAGCAGTATCAACAGAAGTATCATGCAAAAAGCATATAGTAGCATGCGGTAGCGAGAATAAGCAGCAGCATACAGTAAGTTCATATAGCAGTGAAAGTAGGCAGTAGCATGCAACAAGTTCATATAGCAGTAAAAGTAAGCAGTAGCATGCAGTAGTGGTAAGCAGTAACATGCAGTAATATAATACAGTAGCATGCAACAGTTCCACAGAAACAGGTAAACAAGCAAGTTGTAGATTAGTCCTATTAGCGAATCCTACTCAACTCGGTCAAGACTCACTAATGCAACCTAATTCCCTACAACCAATGCTCTGATACCAAATGTGACGCCCCGTACAAAACCATCGTGTACTGTTCACCAACAACATGATCATTACAGGGTCAAACACTATATGCTGTTTGAAAACCAGTTTTGCATTCATGAAAAGATAGCGTTTTACAAAACATAACGTGCTTATTATGAATAGAAGCGTTAACATAAGTATGTGACCCAAAGGTCGTTACAAAGCCATTGTTTGAAAATAACATAAGTCACGAATGCAAAATAAAAGTTCCATGATTGAGACATCTCTAAGTAATGCAGCGGAAATCTAACATAGCAGGTGAAATGTCCCGTTCTTATTGATTAAAAACGTTCCATATTAATTGATTTCGTTGCGAGGTTTTGACCTCTATATGAGACGTTCTTCAAAGACTGCATTCATTTAAAACAAACCATAACCTTTATTTCATCAATAAAGGTTTAAAAAGCTTTACGTAGATTATCAAATAATGATAATCTAAAATATCCTGTTTACACACAACCATTACATAATGGTTTACAATACAAATATGTTACAACAAAATAAGTTTCTTGAATGCAGTTTTTACACAATATCATACAAGCATGGACTCCAAATCTCGTCCTTATTTAAGTATGCGACAGCGGAAGCTCTTAATAATCACCTGAGAATAAACATGCTTAAAACGTCAACAAAAATGTTGGTGAGTTATAGGTTTAACCTATATATATCAAATCGTAACAATAGACCACAAGATTTCATATTTCAATACACAGCCCATACATAGAGATAAAAATCATTCATATGGTGAACACCTGGTAACCGACATTAACAAGATGCATATATATAAGAATATCCCCATCATTCCGGGACACCCTTCGGATATGATATAAATTTCGAAGTACTAAAGCATCCGGTACTTTGGATGGGGTTTGTTAGGCCCAATAGATCTATCTTTAGGATTCGCGTCAATTAGGGTGTCTGTTCCCTAATTCTTAGATTACCAGACTTAATAAAAAGGGGCATATTCGATTTCGATCATTCAACCATATAATGTAGTTTCAATTACTTGTGTCTATTTTGTAAATCATTTATAAAACCTGCATGTAGTCTCATCCCAAAAATATTAGATTTTAAAAGTGGGACTATAACTCACTCTCACAGATTTTTACTTCGTCGAGAAGTAAGACTTGGCCACTGTTGATTCACGAACCTATAACAATATATACATATATATTAAAGTATGTTCAAAATATATTTACAACACTTTTAATATATTTTGATGTTTTAAGTTTATTAAGTCAGCTGTCCTCGTTAGTAACCTACAACTAGTTGTCCACAGTTAGATGTACAGAAATAAATCGATAAATATTATCTTGAATCAATCCACGACCCAGTGTATACGTATCTCAGCATTGATCACAACTCAAACTATACATATTTTGGAATCAACCTCAACCCTGTATAGCTAACTCCAACATTCACATATAGAGTGTCTATGGTTGTTCCGAAATATATATAGATGTGTCGACATGATAGGTCGAAACATTGTATACGTGTCTATGGTATCTCAAGATTACATAATATACAATACAAGTTGATTAAGTTATGGTTGGAATAGATTTGTTACCAATTTTCACGTAGCTAAAATGAGAAAAATTATCCAATCTTGTTTTACCCATAACTTCTTCATTTTAAATCCGTTTTGAGTGAATCAAATTGCTATGGTTTCATATTGAACTCTATTTTATGAATCTAAACAGAAAAAGTATAGGTTTATAGTCGGAAAAATAAGTTACAAGTCGTTTTTGTAAAGGTAGTCATTTCAGTCGAAAGAACGACGTCTAGATGACCATTTTAGAAAACATACTTCCACTTTGAGTTTAACCATAATTTTTGGATAGAGTTTCATGTTCATAATAAAAATCATTTTCTCAGAATAACAACTTTTAAATCAAAGTTTATCATAGTTTTTAATTAACTAACCCAAAACAGCCCGCGGTGTTACTACGACGGCGTAAATCCGGTTTTACGGTGTTTTTCGTGTTTCCAGGTTTTAAATCATTAAGTTAGCATATAATATAGATATAGAACATGTGTTTAGTTAATTTTAAAAGTCAAGTTAGAAGGATTAACTTTTGTTTGCGAACAAGTTTACAATTAACTAAACTAGGTTCTAGTGATTACGAGTTTAAACCTTCGAATAAGATAGTTTTATATATATGAATCGAATGATGTTATGAACATCATTACTACCTCAAGTTTAGTAGGTAAACCTACTGGAAGTGGCAAGAAATGATCAAGCTTCAAAGGATCTTGGATGGCTTGAAAGTTCTTGAAGTAGGATCATGACACAAAAACAAGTTCAAGTAAGATTTTTACTCGAATTAAGATAGTTTATAGTTATAGAAATTGAATCAAAGTTTGAATATGAATATTACCTTGAATAAGAAAGATAACCTACTGTATATAATAAAGGTTTCTTGATCTTAGATGATTATTTGGAATGGATAAGAAAGCTTGGAAGTAAATTAGTAAACTTGAAGGGATTTTTGAAGTGTTCTTGAAGTGTTCTTCCTATGATGATTATAGCTTGATTCTTGAAGTGATTTTTGATGAAGATGATGATTAACTACTGGAAAAATACGTTCATAATAGTGTGGGTGTGTTGAGAGAGAATTAGAAAGAGAATTGGAAGTGAAATGGAGTGAATGATGAGTGGTAATTGGTGAGTGGTGAGTGGGGTTAAAAGGAGTTCTAGTTAGTTGACTAGCTCATGGTAGAAGTTAAAATTGATTAGTCATACATGACATAATCAAGAGTGGAATCCCATGCTAGTTCCTATTGGTATATACCCATAGTAAGTATGTTTTGAAGCTGTGTATAATACGGGTAAGAATACGACTAGAATTCTTGATGAAAGAAAAGAATGGGAAAGTAACTGTAACCATTTTCGTTAAGTATGAGTGTTTTGATATATGTCTTGAAGTCTTCCAAAAGTATTTTAATACATCTAAATACACTACATGTATATACATTTTAACTGAGTCGTTAAGTCATCGTTAGTCGTTACATGTAAGTGTTGTTTTGAAACCTTTAAGTTAACGATCTCAATTAATGTTGTTAACCCATTGTTTATTATATCTAATGAGATGTTAAATTATTATATTATCATGATATTATGATATATTAATATATCTTAATATGATATATATACATTTAAATGTCGTTACAACGATAATCGTTACATATATGTCTCCTTTCGAAATCCTTAAGTTAGTAGTCTTGTTTATATGTATATAACTCATTGTTAATATACTTATGGAGATACTTACTTATCATAATCTCATGTTAACCATATGTATATCCATATATATATCGTCATGTCGTTTTTTACAAGTTTTAACGTTCGTGAATCGCCGGCCAACTTGGGTGGTCAATTGTCTATATGAAACATATTTCAATTAATCAAGTCTTAACAAGTTTGATTGCTTAACATGTTGGAAACATTTAATCATGTAAATATCAATCTCAATTAATATATATATAAACATGGAAAAGTTCGGGTCACTACAGTACCTACCCGTTAAATAAATTTCGTCCCGAAATTTTAAGCTGTTGAAGGTGTTGACGAATCTTCTGGAAATAGATGTGGGTATTTCTTCTTCATTTGATCTTCACGCTCCCAGGTGAACTCGGGTCCTCTACGAGCATTCCATCGAACCTTAACAATTGGTATCTTGTTTTTCTTAAGTCTTTTAACCTCACGATCCATTATTTCGACGGGTTCTTCGATGAATTGAAGTTTTTCGTTGATTTGGATTTTATCTAACGGAATAGTGAGATCTTCTTTAGCAAAACATTTCTTCAAATTCGAGACGTGGAAAGTGTTATGTATAGCCGCGAGTTGTTGAGGTAACTCAAGTCGGTAAGCTACTGGTCCGACACGATCAATAATCTTGAATGGTCCAATATACCTTGGATTTAATTTCCCTCGTTTACCAAATCGAACAACGCCTTTCCAAGGTGCAACTTTAAGCATGACCATCTCTCCAATTTCAAATTCTATATCTTTTCTTTTAATGTCAGCGTAGCTCTTTTGTCGACTTTGGGCGGTTTTCAACCTTTGTTGAATTTGGATGATCTTCTCGGTAGTTTCTTGTATAATCTCCGGACTCGTAATCTGTCTATCCCCCACTTCACTCCAACAAATCGGAGACCTGCACTTTCTACCATAAAGTGCTTCAAACGGCGCCATCTCAATGCTTGAATGGTAGCTGTTGTTGTAGGAAAATTCTGCTAACGGCAAATGTCGATCCCAACTGTTTCTGAAATCAATAACACATGCTCGTAGCATGTCTTCAAGCGTTTGTATCATCCTTTCACTCTGCCCATCAGTTTGTGGATGATAGGCAGTACTCATGTCTAGACGAGTTCCTAATGCTTGCTGTAATGTCTGCCAGAATCTTGAAATAAATCTGCCATCCCTATCAGAGATAATAGAGATTGGTATTCCATGTCTAGAGATGACTTCCTTCAAATACAGTCGTGCTAACTTCTCCATCTTGTCATCTTCTCTTATTGGCAGGAAGTGTGCTGATTTGGTGAGACGATCAACTATTACCCAAATAGTATCAAAACCACTTGCAGTCCTTGGCAATTTAGTGATGAAATCCATGGTAATGTTTTCCCATTTCCATTCTAGGATTTCGGGTTGTTGAAGTAGACCTGATGGTTTCTGATGCTCAGCTTTGACCTTAGAACACGTCAAACATTCACCTACGTATTTAGCAACATCGGCTTTCATACCCGGCCACCAAAAATGTTTCTTGAGATCCTTGTACATCTTCCCCGTTCCAGGATGTATTGAGTATCTGGTTTTATGAGCTTCTCTAAGTACCATTTCTCTCATATCTCCAAATTTTGGTACCCAAATCCTTTCAGCCCTATACTGGGTTCCGTCTTCCTGAATATTAAGATGTTGCTCCGATCCTTTGGGTATTTCATCCTTTAAATTTCCTTCTTTTAAAACTCCTTGTTGCGCCTCCTTTATTTGAGTCGTAAGGTTATTATGAATCATTATATTCATAGATTTTACTCGAATGGGTTCTCTGTCCTTCCTGCTCAAGGCATCGGCTACCACATTTGCCTTTCCCGGGTGGTAACGAATCTCAAAGTCGTAATCATTCAACAATTCAATCCACCTACGCTGCCTCATATTCAGTTGTTTCTGATTAAATATGTGTTGAAGACTTTTGTGGTCGGTATATATAATACTTTTGACCCCATATAAGTAGTGCCTCCAAGTCTTTAATGCAAAAACAACCGCACCTAATTCCAAATCATGCGTCGTATAATTTTGTTCGTGAATCTTCAATTGTCTAGACGCATAAGCAATCACCTTCGTTCGTTGCATTAATACACAACCGAGACCTTGCTTTGATGCATCACAATAAATCACAAAATTATCATTCCCTTCAGGCAATGACAATATAGGTGCCGTAGTTAGCTTTTTCTTCAATAACTGAAACGCTTTCTCTTGTTCATCATTCCATTCAAATTTCTCTCCTTTATGCGTTAATGCAGTCAAGGGTTTTGCTATTCTGGAAAAGTCTTGGTTGAACCTTCTGTAGTAACCAGCTAGTCCTAAAAACTGGCGTATGTGTTTCGGAGTTTTCGGGGTTTCCCACTTTTCAACAGTTTCTATCTTTGCCGGATCCACCTTAATACCTTCTTTGTTCACTATGTGACCGAGGAATTGAACTTCTTCCAACCAAAATGCACACTTTGAAAACTTAGCGTACAATTCTTCCTTCCTCAATACTTCTAACACCTTTCTCAAATGTTCACCGTGTTCTTGGTCATTCTTTGAGTAAATAAGTATGTCATCAATGAAAACAATGACAAACTTGTCAAGGTATGGTCCACACACTCGGTTCATAAGGTCCATGAACACAGTTGGTGCATTAGTTAAACCAAACGGCATGACCATAAACTCGTAATGACCGTAACGTGTTCTGAAAGCAGTCTTTGGAATATCATCTTCTTTCACCCGCATTTGATGATACCCGGAACGTAAGTCAATCTTTGAATAAACAGACGAGCCTTGTAGTTGATCAAATAAGTCGTCGATTCTCGGTAGTGGGTAGCGGTTCTTGATGGTAAGTTTGTTCAACTCTCGGTAGTCGATACACAACCTGAATGTACCATCTTTCTTCTTGACAAACAAAACAGGAGCTCCCCACGGTGATGTGCTTGGTCGAATGAAACCACGCTCTAAAAGTTCTTGTAATTGGCTTTGCAGTTCTTTCATCTCGCTGGGTGCGAGTCTGTAAGGAGCACGAGCTATTGGTGCAGCTCCTGGTACAAGATCTATTTGAAATTCAACGGATCGATGTGGGGGTAATCCCGGTAATTCTTTCGGAAATACATCGGGAAATTCTTTTGCGATGGGAACATCATTGATGCTCTTTTCTTCAGTTTGTACTTTCTCGACGTGTGCTAGAACAGCATAGCAACCTTTTCTTATTAGTTTTTGTGCCTTCAAATTACTAATAAGATGTAGCTTCGTGTTGCCCTTTTCTCCGTACACCATTAAGGGTTTTCCTTTTTCTCGTATAATGCGAATTGCATTTTTGTAACAAACGATCTCTGCTTTCACTTCTTTCAACCAGTCCATACCGATTATCACATCAAAACTCCCTAACTCTACTGGTATCAAATCAATCTTAAATGTTTCGCTAACCAGTTTAATTTCTCGATTCCGACATATATTATCTGCTGAAATTAATTTACCATTTGCTAATTCGAGTAAAAATTTACTATCCAAAGGGGTCAATGGACAACTTAATTTAGCACAAAAATCTCTACTCATATAGCTTCTATCCGCACCTGAATCAAATAAAACGTAAGCAGATCTATTGTCAATAAGAAACGTACCCGTAACAAGCTTCGGGTCTTCCTGTGCCTCTGCCGCATTAATATTGAAAACTCTTCCACGGCCTTGTCCATTCGTGTTCTCCTGGTTCGGGCAATTTCTAATAATGTGGCCCGGTTTTCCACATTTATAACAAACTACATTGGCATAACTTGCTCCGACACTACTTGCTCCGCCATTACTCGTTCCGACACCATTTGTTCCTTTCGTTCTATTAACCCCTGGTCCGTAGACCTCACACTTCACCGCGCTATGACCATTTCTTTTACACTTGTTGCAAAATTTGGTGCAGAACCCCGAGTGATACTTTTCACACCTTTGGCATAGCTGCTTCTGATTGTTGTTGTTGTTGCGGTTATTATTGTTGTTGGGATGATTGTTGTTGTTGTTGTTGTTGTTGGGCCGTTTGTTGTAGTTGCGATTGATGTTGCGATTGTTGGGATAATTGTTGCGATTGTTGTTGTAATTGCTGTTGTTGTTGTATTGGTGATTCTTATCACCGTTTTCCTCCCACTTTCTTTTGACTTGCTTCACATTGGTCTCTTCAGCAGTCTGTTCTTTAATTCTTTCTTCAATCTGGTTCACTAGTTTGTGAGCCATTCTACATGCCTGTTGTATGGAGGCGGGCTCGTGTGAACTTATATCTTCTTGGATTCTTTCCGGTAATCCTTTCACAAACGCGTCGATCTTCTCTTCCTCATCTTCGAATGCTCCCGGACACAATAGGCACAATTCTGTGAATCGTCTTTCGTACGTGGTAATATCAAATCCTTGGGTTCGTAACCCTCTAAGTTCCGTCTTGAGCTTATTGACCTCAGTTCTGGGACGGTACTTCTCGTTCATCAAGTGCTTGAATGCTGACCACGGTAGTGCGTACGCATCGTCTTGTCCCACTTGCTCTAGATAGGTATTCCACCATGTTAACGCAGAACCTGTGAAGGTATGTGTAGCGTACTTCACTTTGTCCTCTTCAGTACACTTACTTATGGCAAACACCGATTCGACCTTCTCGGTCCACCGTTTCAATCCGATCGGTCCTTCGGTTCCATCAAATTCCAAAGGTTTGCAGGCAGTGAATTCTTTGTAGGTGCATCCTACACGATTTCCTGTACTGCTAGATCCAAGGTTATTGTTGGTATGTAGCGCAGCCTGTACTGCGGCTATGTTTGAAGCTATAAAAGTACGGAATTCCTCTTCATTCATATTCACGGTGTGTCGAGTAGTCGGTGCCATTTCCTTCAAAATAGTCAAATGGAACAAGTTAATCATACAGAATATTAAGAGTAGTTAATAGTATTTTGTAGCATAATATGAACTCATTTATAAAAGCTTTTTCTTCATATTAGCGTTTTATAAGTTTAAATTCGGGTAGTACCTACCCGTTAAGTTCATACTTAGTAGCTAATATACAATTCAACTACTACAATTCTATATGAAAAACTGATTATAATAATATTTCGCGCTCAAACTTTTACACAATATTTTACAAACTTACAATACCGCTTATTTTACATATAGCATGAAATATAGCACACAATAAATTTGATACAAGATGGTTGTGAAGATAATTCTAGCTAGTACACAAGTCGTTCAGCAAAGGCAATAAAGACACGTAATTCATACGTCCTGAAACAAGTCATGCATTCTGGTTTTACTACGATTACTTCCCATCCTTGGTCTTGTGGAACATAACCGTTATGGCCGTTGATAAGACAGCGTGTTGTAACGTCATCAAAGGGACGAGGGTTACGTAATGTCCAACAGTCCCGTAACAATCTAAAAACCTCATTTCTTACCCCAATTACCGACTCCGTCACTTGTGGGAACGTTTTGTTTAATAGTTGTAGCCCGATGTTCTTGTTCTCACTTTGGTGAGAAGCGAACATTACTAATCCGTAAGCATAACATGCTTCTTTATGTTGCATGTTAGCCGCTTTTTCTAAATCACGAAGTCCAATATTCGGATATATTGAGTCAAAATAATTTCTTAACCCATTGCGTAAAATAGCATTTGGGTTCCCCGCAATATATGCGTCAAAGTAAACACATCGTAACTTATGGATTTCCCAATGTGATATCCCCCATCTTTCGAACGAAAGCCTTTTATAAACCAAGGCATTCTTGGAACGTTCTTCGAATGTCTTACAAACTGATCTCGCCTTAAATAGTTGTGCCGAAGAATTCTGACCGACTCTAGACAAAATTTCATCAATCATGTCTCCGGGTAGGTCTCTTAAAATATTGGGTTGTCTATCCATTTTGTGTTTTTATACTGTAAAATAGACAAGAGTTAGATTCATAAAAAAAATACTTATTAATACAAGCAATTTTTACATATATCATAAAGCATAAGCACACTATATTACTTATATTACACCACACGAATACAACTATCTTATTCTGACTCGCTTGTTTCTTCTTCTTCGGTTTTGGTTCGTTTTGCCAAGTTTCTAGGGATATATGATGTTCCCCTAATACGAGCCATCGTTATCCACATTGGTTTAGAAAAACCTGGTGGTTTAGAGGTTCCCGGGTCATTGTTACAACTTAAGGACTTCGGGGGTTGACGATACATATAAAGGTCATCGGGGTTGGAATTAGATTTCTCTATTTTTATGCCCTTTCCCTTATTATTTTCTTTTGCCTTTTAAATTCAGTTGGGGTAATTTCTATAACATCATCGGAATTCTCGTCAGAATCCGATTCATCGGAGAATTGGTAATCCTCCCAATATTTTGCTTCCTGAGCGGAAACACCATTGACCATATTTAACCTTGGTCGGTTGGTTGAGGATTTTCTTTTACTTAACCGTTTTATTATATCCCCCACCGGTTCTATTTCTTCATCCGGTTCCGATTCTTCTTCCGGTTCCGATTCTTCTTCCGGTTCCGACTCTTCTTCCGGTTCCTCTTCGAGAACTTGTGAATCAGTCCACGAATCATTTCAATTTACATTTGACTCTTCATTATTATTAGGTGAGTCAATGAGACTTGTTCTAGAGGTAGACATCTATCACATAATATCAAACGCGTTAAGAGATTAATATATCACATAATATTTACATGTTAAAAATATATAGTTTCCAACAAAATTTGTTAAGCAATCATTTTTCAAGTAAACACGGTCGAAGTCCAGACTCACTAATGCATCCTAACAAACTAGATAAGACACACTGATGCAAAATTCTGGTTCTCTAAGACCAACGCTCGGATACCAACTGAAATGTCCCGTTCTTATTGATTAAAAACGTTCCATATTAATTGATTTCGTTGCGAGGTTTTGACCTCTATATGAGACGTTTTTCAAAGACTGCATTCATTTTAAAACAAACCATAACCTTTATTTCATCAATAAAGGTTTAAAAAGCTTTACGTAGATTATCAAATAATGATAATCTAAAATATCTTGTTTACACACAACCATTACATAATGGTTTACAATACAAATATGTTACAACAAAATAAGTTTCTTGAATGCAGTTTTTACACAATATCATACAAGCATGGACTCCAAATCTCGTCCTTATTTAAGTATGCGATAGCGGAAGCTCTTAATAATCACCTGAGAATAAACATGCTTAAAACGTCAACAAAAATGTTGGTGAGTTATAGGTTTAACCTATATATATCAAATCGTAACAATAGACCACAAGATTTCATATTTCAATACACATCCCATACATAGAGATAAAAATCATTCATATGGTGAACACCTGGTAACCGACATTAACAAGATGCATATATATAAGAATATCCCCATCATTCCGGGACACCCTTCGGATATGATATAAATTTCGAAGTACTAAAGCATCCGGTACTTTGGATGGGGTTTGTTAGGCCCAATAGATCTATCTTTAGGATTCGCGTCAATTAGGGTGTCTGTTCCCTAATTCTTAGATTACCAGACTTAATAAAAAGGGGCATATTCGATTTCGATCATTCAACCATATAATGTAGTTTCAATTACTTGTGTCTATTTTGTAAATCATTTATAAAACCTGCATGTATTCTCATCCCAAAAATATTAGATTTTAAAAGTGGGACTATAACTCACTTTCACAGATTTTTACTTCGTCGAGAAGTAAGACTTGGCCACTGTTGATTCACGAACCTATAACAATATATACATATATATTAAAGTATGTTCAAAATATATTTACAACACTTTTAATATATTTTGATGTTTTAAGTTTATTAAGTCAGCTGTCCTCGTTAGTAACCTACAACTAGTTGTCCACAGTTAGATGTACAGAAATAAATCGATAAATATTATCTTGAATCAATCCACGACCCAGTGTATACGTATCTCAGCATTGATCACAACTCAAACTATACATATTTTGGAATCAACCTCAACCCTGTATAGCTAACTCCAACATTCACATATAGAGTGTCTATGGTTGTTCCGAAATATATATAGATGTGTCGACATGATAGGTCGAAACATTGTATACGTGTCTATGGTATCTCAAGATTACATAATATACAATACAAGTTGATTAAGTTATGGTTGGAATAGATTTGTTACCAATTTTCACGTAGCTAAAATGAGAAAAATTATCCAATCTTGTTTTACCCATAACTTCTTCATTTTAAATCCGTTTTGAGTGAATCAAATTGCTATGGTTTCATATTGAACTCTATTTTATGAATCTAAACAGAAAAAGTATAGGTTTATAGTCGGAAAAATAAGTTACAAGTCGTTTTTGTAAAGGTAGTCATTTCAGTCGAAAGAACGACGTCTAGATGACCATTTTAGAAAACATACTTCCACTTTGAGTTTAACCATAATTTTTGGATAGAGTTTCATGTTCATAATAAAAATCATTTTCTCAGAATAAAAACTTTTAAATCAAAGTTTATCATAGTTTTTAATTAACTAACCCAAAACAGCCCGCGGTGTTACTACGACGGCGTAAATCCGGTTTTACGGTGTTTTTCGTGTTTCCAGGTTTTAAATCATTAAGTTAGCATATCATATAGATATAGAACATGTGTTTAGTTAATTTTAAAAGTCAAGTTAGAAGGATTAACTTTTGTTTGCGAACAAGTTTACAATTAACTAAACTAGGTTCTAGTGATTACGAGTTTAAACCTTCGAATAAGATAGTTTTATATATATGAATCGAATGATGTTATGAACATCATTACTACCTCAAGTTTAGTAGGTAAACCTACTGGAAGTGGCAAGAAATGATCAAGCTTCAAAGGATCTTGGATGGCTTGAAAGTTCTTGAAGTAGGATCATGACACAAAAACAAGTTCAAGTAAGATTTTTACTCGAATTAAGATAGTTTATAGTTATAGAAATTGAATCAAAGTTTGAATATGAATATTACCTTGAATAAGAAAGATAACCTACTGTATATAACAAAGGTTTCTTGATCTTAGATGATTATTTGGAATGGATTAGAAAGCTTGGAAGTAAATTAGTAAACTTGAAGGGATTTTTGAAGTGTTCTTGAAGTGTTCTTCCTATGATGATTATAGCTTGATTCTTGAAGTGATTTTTGATGAAGATGATGATTAAATACTGAAAAAATACGTTCATAATAGTGTGGGTGTGTTGAGAGAGAATTAGAAAGAGAATTGGAAGTGAAATGGAGTGAATGATGAGTGGTAATTGGTGAGTGGTGAGTGGGGTTAAAAGGAGTTCTAGTTAGTTGACTAGCTCATGGTAGAAGTTAAAATTGATTAGTCATACATGACATAATCAAGAGTGGAATCCCATGCTAGTTCCTATTGGTATATACCCATAGTAAGTATGTTTTGAAGCTGTGTATAATACGGGTAAGAATACGACTAGAATTCTTGATGAAAGAAAAGAATGGGAAAGTAACTGTAACCATTTTCGTTAAGTATGAGTGTTTTGATATATGTCTTGAAGGCTTCCAAAAGTATTTTAATACATCTAAATACACTGCATGTATATACATTTTAACTGAGTCGTTAAGTCATCGTTAGTCGTTACATGTAAGTGTTGTTTTGAAACCTTTAAGTTAACGATCTCAATTAATGTTGTTAACCCATTGTTTATTATATCTAATGAGATGTTAAATTATTATATTATCATGATATTATGATATATTAATATATCTTAATATGATATATATACATTTAAATGTCGTTACAACGATAATCGTTACATATATGTCTCGTTTCGAAATCCTTAAGTTAGTAGTCTTGTTTATATGTATATAACTCATTGTTAATATACTTATGGAGATACTTACTTATCATAATCTCATGTTAACCATATGTATATCCATATATATATATCGTCATGTCGTTTTTACAAGTTTTAACGTTCGTGAATCGCCGGCCAACTTGGGTGGTCAATTGTCTATATGAAACATATTTCAATTAATCAAGTCTTAACAAGTTTGATTGCTTAACATGTTGGAAATATTTAATCATGTAAATATCAATCTCAATTAATATATATATAAACATGGAAAAGTTCGGGTCACTACAGCAGGTCCATAACAGCAAGTCTATAACATCAAGACAGCAAGTCTAATAGCAGAAGCAGCAACGTCTAAGCACCTGAGAAATACACGCTTAAAAAGTAAACACGAATGTTGGTGAACTATAGTTTGTTTATAATCAGTAAAGTAATGTTGACCACGAGATTTCAGTGCTTCAACCAGCAGTTTAAATCAGTGTTTCAAATCAGTATGATAAAGTATATGCTTATCCGTTGGCACCTGGTAACTAACTTAACGTAATAATAATACCCCCTAAAAGTACACTTGGCGAGTGCGTATGTCCTCAAAGTATTAAACACCCATTAAATGCTAGCGCGACTAGCCCAAGTGGGGATGTCAAACCCTATGGATCCATATCTAATATTCGCGTTCACCGGTTCAAAAACCAATGATTAAACGTTATCGTGCTAAGGGGAAAGTTTATGTCGTTGTATAACCCACACATATGTAAAGTTTAAGTACTCATGTCTAGTATGTAAAACATAAAAAGTACATGTATTCTCAGTCCCAAAAATAGTATAAGTAAAAAAGGGAAGCTATAACTCACAGTTAAAATGCGGTAAAAGTCGATCCGAGGTAAGTAAGTAAGTAAGCAAGTCGGTCCGAAAGGTCGTCAACCTAAGTCAAAGGTCACTAGGTCAGTATGTTGTCCCAAAAGGTTTAAAAGTGAATAAATTAAGTTTAAGTGTCATCATCATCATCATTCATCATCATAAAAGCTAAGAATGTTTAACAAGTATAGAGATCGAAACAAAAGGCTGACTTTGGACAGTTGTTACGACCTCTATACAAATCGAAAAAACGCGTAGTCAGTGGACGTGGCTCCGTATGTGAGTCCTCTAACCACTGACCAATTTTCAGAACCTAACTCGTCTTTGTTTGACCGTGGCGACGGTTTAAGTGCGAGTAGGTCAGAAATTTCTGCACAACGTTACAAAGGCATAGTGACTTTCGGAAGGCTATAAATCCTAAACCGTATATCGGATTTAGGCGAGGCCTAAACGAAAAGTCATCTACTCGAAACGAACTATCTGAAAATCATCTTTTCAGAAGCCCAGAGAGTCTGATCAGACCCTGAAAAACAGTAAACAAGTGCTCCGGTAGGATTCTTGGTGCTTGATGCTCATCACGGTTCTCATCCTTGATGCTTGTAGCTTCAAGTGTACAACTTATTGATGTGTTAGCATCACTTTGACCAAGATTCCACCTTCAACACATAAAGTATTAAGACTAAGTAAGAATTCAACTCACTTAAGAGTTTTAGAAGGATGATTAACCAAGGTTACATCATATTCTTAGTCTTAACACCAATACAAGTTCTATTTACAACTAAAGCTACAAACTTTTATTCAATCAAACAAGTATGAACATAAACTTGATCATACAAAGTAATGGAACTCTAAGCTATAGAGCTTGGATCCTTTTCACACAAGTTATGAGATTACAAAGCTAGAAAGCTTGAATCTTTGGTGTTCTTGAAGATCTTGAATCATAAAGCTTAGATCTTTAAGTTACATGAAGACCACAAACACAAGTTTTGATCTTTATAAAAAATAATGAGATCATAAGTTAGAGAACTTAGATCCAACAAAGAAATGAAGGTTCAAAGCTAGAAAGCTTGAATCTTGGTTGTTCTTGAAGATCTTGAAGATCTTGAAGCATAAAGCTTAGATCTTTAAGTTACATGAAGATTACAAATATAAGTTTGAATCTTTATAACAAAATAAGGAGATTAAAGCTAAAAAGATTTAGATCTATAAAATAAGTGAAGATTCAAAGCTAGAAAGCTTGAATCTTCTATGTTCTTGAAGGATTCAAGTCCAAGTTTGAATCTACAAGATCAAAAGCTAAAAAGCTTGATCCTTTGATGATGATGATGTCGTGAATGAGAAGGGAAGAAGAAGAAGAATAAAGTTTAAAACTTACACTTTTTAGAGTGAGAAAGACTAGAGAGAGAATTAGAGAGTAAGTGTGTGTAATTTGTGAATGAGATCAAATGTGAAATGAGATGAATAAGCTTGGTATTTATAGAAGGATGGGATGGTGGGGAGGTGGTGAGGCCGTGGGTTTCAAGGGGGACAAGGGGGGATAAGCTTTTGCTTTTTGATTAATGGTTGTCTAAAGTTGGTGCTTATGTTGGGATCCCATGCAACAATTGTGATTATGGTTAACAAAAATGCCAGTATGTTCCCTCTAATAAATGGGCATTTGTCTTACATATTATTGGGTCACTAGTCATTAATAATTGGGCTAATTAAATAGTCCACTAGCTAGTGTAGAGTGGACTAAAGTCCAACAAGGTAGAAAGTCCAACAAGACTAACTAGTGTGTTCTAGTAAATTACTAAACGTAATTAAGCATCCAAAAACCCAAGAAATTGTTATTATAAAATAACAATTAGTATTACGTAGTCATAATACTCCGATTATGACTGATAATGCTAAAAACGAACACATAATTCGTAGCATTATTTCTCAAGAAAGACAAGCTTTTAGTTGCAATTGTTCTATTTACAAGTGATATTCGTTTAAATAATAAAAGGTGAAGACAAAAGACAGATTCGACGAATTGAAGACGCAAACGACCAAAAAGCTCAAAAGTACAAAGTACAATCAAAGTGGTTCCAATTATTGATGAGAAACGTCTCAAAATTACAAGAGTACAAGATGCGAAACGCAAAATACAAGATATTAAATTGTACGCAAGGACGTTCGAAAAACCGGAACCAGGACCAAAGTCAACTCTCAACGCTCGACGCAACGGACTAAAAATTACAAGTCAACTATGCACATAAATATAATATAATATTTAAATAATTCTTATAATTATTTATATATTATATTTATTTATAAAAATCGTCGGCATACAAAGTAACAAAGTCTTGTGAGCTGGAAAAAGTGGCCATGCGATCGCATGGCCTGGAAGGCAAAAAGCCATGCGATCGCATGGCAGTAGGTGTGAGGCCACATCTATAAATTTCGCAGTTTTTGAGCAAATATAACACATCTTTTTCTCTTCTCATTCATACGTAAAGATATATATATATATATATATATATATTATATTTTAATTTTAATTTTAATTTTAAATTCTAATAATAAGGGTATGTTAGCGAATGTTGTAAGGGTGTAAGTCGAAATTCTGTCCGTGTAACGCTACGCTATTTTTAATCACTGTAAGTTATGGTTATTGTTATTTTTAAATTAATGTCTCGTAGCTAAGTTATTATTATGCTTATTTAATGCCGAAGTAATTATGATGTTGGGCTAAATATTAAAATTGGGTAATTGGGCTTTGGACCATATTTGGGGTTTGGACAAAAGAACGACACTTGTGGAAATTAGACTATGGGCTATTAATGGGCTTTATATTAACTAAACGATACCTCGTTAATTTAATATATAGACTTATAATTTGATGTATTTATATATAACCACATACGCTTGACTGGGTACGGTGGGCGGGATATCTATAAATACCAATAATTGTTCATTTTACCGGACACGGAACTGGATTAATAGTTAATAGACTTGTTGAAACAGGGGTGGATTACATTCAAGGGTAATTGGTGTAATTGTTAACAAAGTAGTAAAACCTTGGTTTACACGCAGTCGATAACCTGGTGTATTCATTAAACAAAGTATTAAGACCTTGTTACAATTCGAATCCCCAATTAGTTGGAATATTTGACTTCGGGAATAAGAATAATTTGACGAAGACTTCCGTATTTTATGATTATGACTGATGGACTATTATGGACAAATCCGTATGGACATATTGAATAATCCAGGACAAAAAACAGTTAACCCATGGGAATAAACTAAAAATCAACACGTCAAACATCATGATTATGGAAGTTTAAATAAGCATAATTCTTTATTTCATATTTAATTTCACTTTTAATTATCGCACTTTTATTTATTGTCATTATATTTAATTGTACTTTTAATTATCGTACTCTTTAATTATCGCAATTTTATTTTATCGCACTTTTATTTATCGCAATTTCATTACCGTTATTTACTTTACGCTTTAAATTAAGTTATATTTATTTTTAATATTTTACATTAGGTTTTAACTGCGACTAAAGTTTTAAAATCGACAAACCGGTCATTAAACGGTAAAAACCCCCTTTTTATAATAATAATATTACTTATATATATTTTTGTATTTTTACAAATATAGTTTTTAAAATTATAGCGTTAAGCTTGTTTAAGAGTTCCCTGTGGATGAACCGGACTTACTAAAAACTACACTACTGTACGATTAGGTACACTGCCTATAAGTGTTGTAGCAAGGTTTAGGTATATCCACTCTATAAATAAATAAATAACTTGTGTAAAATTGTATCGTATTTAATAGTATTTTGTTGTAAAAATAATACTATTTCCTAGTACACCTCGCACACATCAATGACCAAAGTTAGACGTGTACCAAGTACATAGCTCGTTTCAAACGTCAAGTGACACCAACGATCGTAAAAGCATTCGGGGATCAAGTTAAGTGATTACACACTTAATAGCATGTTGTAAGATATTAATGAAAGTAATTAATCATTAAATAAGATCCCGAAGCATAAACTAGCTCAGTACGCACATATACGCAGTT
The DNA here is from genome assembly GCF_046630445.1 of Rutidosis leptorrhynchoides. Taxonomy (NCBI): domain Eukaryota; kingdom Viridiplantae; phylum Streptophyta; class Magnoliopsida; order Asterales; family Asteraceae; genus Rutidosis; species Rutidosis leptorrhynchoides. The sequence continues at coordinate 449,209,261 of NC_092333.1, read as the reverse complement.
TCGTGAAAGCACAAAGCATAAAAGCAAGTCGAAAAAGCCGGGTCGTTACACATGTGCATCCTCAAAAGTGCACTCTTTCCTTATTTTCTTTGATTTTTTTTTCTCAATCTTGATCCATAATAGTTAAAAACACGTTGCATTACCTTTGAACGACATTTAAGTAGTTTCTTTTTACTTTATTTTTGTTTAATATTTTGTATCATGAAAAGACTAAGAAAAAATACAACTCATTTTGAATAGGAAAATGCAGGGGGTTGGCTACATAATCATGCAGCTATCATTACTCCTTACATTTTATAAAGAAATTAGCAACTTCTTAGATGAAAAACTACATAATTATTTTTATGTACTACATATTATATATATTATCTGTTATTTAGTTGAGCTTAATAGTTTTTACGATTTTTATATTTTTTGAGGCTTCATTCTTTTAATGAAATCCCTAAATAACTTATAAAAGTTTAAGTATTCGTTTTTCCTCCAAAATAAAAGCCTGCTTTTTTCTTTTATATTACTAGCTTGTAATTCGCGACTTTACAAAATTAAAATTTTTTAATTTATAATTAATGATAATAATAACTAAATAAAATAATAACAATAAAAAATAGTTTTTATTTGCATTAACATTATTTCTAAATCAATAGTTAAAACTGAAATCAACTGTTGAAAATCAAATGAATGTTCGATTTGAAAGACAATTATGGCATTGTAATCTAAATCAATGGATGAAGTTGAAAATCTTCGATCTATACATTATATAAAGCACGTGACAATAATCCTACGTGTCAACTCCTGATTAATTCATGTCACGTGTCAACTCCTTCTTTATTCATGCCACGTGTCAGTGTATCAGTTATTTCCATATACTAATTAACTAGTTAAAGACCCGCGACTTCGCGAGTTGATTTAAAAAACAATTTTGAAAAGAAAGTTTAACTGTCTGGTATAATTATCATACGATCGAGGAATATAATAAGTAAAACTCAAACAATCCGTAATAATAAATGTTGATAATAGTTCCAAATACAATGTTGAAGACATTATCCACATTGAACATATATGAAGTTCCAAGTAGTGCGAATAAATAAAGTAACCAATAGTATTATATTGGTACTGCTTCCCATTGATGATTAAATGAAACCAATCTTTTTTGGTAGTTGTGTAGTGCAATTAATGCCAGCGCTCTTTGACGTATGATGAGTATATTTTGCATCTTCTTAATGGTAGAAATCCGTAAGTCATCTGCCTGTAAGTTATGAATGTGTATCAATGTTTATTATAAAGCTTTAGTATATTGGAACCAAATGTTTAAATATCAAAGTAAATGATAGTTAACCTGATCACAAAAGCTGTTGAGAACAGTTAATTTTCTGATATTTTCTGACATTTCATTAGAAAAATTGTTCATAGCTGAAAAGTCTCCTTTATCAACAAAAGTTTTGCCAACAAAAGAATTAGCAAGATTATCTTTCAAATTTTCGATGTCAGTCGTAATGTTCATTTGTTGTTCTAATGTAGTTGATTGCACAATAACCATCTTTTTAGTTTGTTGTTTGCTGAGTTCTACATGGTTAATTATTAATTGAAATTCAAAATCATACGTAAGAACATGTGTTGAATATTATGTATATAAATATAAATAAAAAACTGTTATGATAAGTAATTGCTTACTTGGACTATATTTGATGGTCTAACTATCTTTTGTTCATAACTTTTAATACTAATATCTCGTTTCATAACTAAAAATATTACTATACTAATATAACTAGTTTATAACCCGCGCATTCGCGGGTATTTTATCATACAAGATTCTAATATATATTCTTAATAACTTAAATAATGATATAAGTAATTTATGTTAATGATACAAGTAATAGTAGTGAAATATATTTGAATAATAAATCAACAAATATCAAAAACATTAACATTATAACCCACAATTTTCCGGGTTCTTAAAATAAAAGATTATGAAATCTATTTTGAGTGGTATCAGAAATGTATTTGAATGAATAATCATTGGCAAACAAAACAAATATAATTACGGTGGAATATATTCCATTATGTTATAAAAATACTTGTTCGGTAAATTAGACAATTGAGTAACACAAAGTACGATTCAATGGTTGAATCAATTCATTTCAAGTGTGAAAACAAAGGGAATAGTAAAACAAAGTACGATACACTGCAATACATTATATTTTGTGACAAAATTACTTTACTAATGAAGCTCTAAAATATAAGCAACACCACCAACATCAAGATCACCATCACCAATAGGCATAGCACACCCATACATCTTCCTTCACGTCACTCAAAAAGTTACGGAGTATTATCTTTACCTAATTGTTTTTGTTTACTCAAACGCCATATATGTATAACTGTATAAGCAAAGAATAATAAGCAAAGAAAGGAAACAGAAAGTGTTACCCACAAACATATATACAAACACATCGTCGAATAAAAATAGCAACCGAAGTGAATAAGTAATATGTCTCAAATAAGTTAATATGAAAACATTCCATTTAGTCAACTTATTAGAGGGTAAGAATAACATATCAGAGTGTGACTGGAATATACCAAAAGTCCAAAGTAACTGTAATTGTTACTGGAATATACCAAAAGTTATTCACAATAATTAGGGTGTTCATCTGATTCCGTTAGTAAAGCTTGTCTAAGCACCTAAGATATCTTCAACATTTACAATGAGCTTAGTATGATATCAGTACCTTAAAAATGTAAAAAAGTGTCCAAAAAGATTAAGCATAATGAAATAATACGTTTTGTAGTCGCATTATACCTTAACATTTGCATACCACAATGAGTTATCATAACAAAATAAATAATGGATAAACACTTGATAAGAACTAAAACTGAAATGTATATAAAGTTGCACAAAAAAGAAATACTTACAGCATCATTGACCTTTTGCAAATATCAGTTATTGTGACCATAAAGAAGGCCTGACCTTTTGCATCCTTTTCCTGCAGCTGAGTTATTGTGACTATCGTCACTTTAGATTCTAAAACAAACTAAAAATCAGCTTGCATATATAAAGTTCTGCAAATAAAAATGTATTTGTCGTTAATGCATTTGTAAATTGCCTTAGAAGCACTGAAACAACAAATGCGGTAATTGGAAGCATTGAAACAACAGATACAGATGCATCACACTAAATTTAATGGAAACAAACAAAGTAGGAATTGTAAAGAAAGCCATACCATAATATGTAAAACACCTCCTGAATCGGTGTTATAGTCCAGGAAATCAAAGCAGTTTTTCACACTTGTTACCGAATAAACATCAACAACCAAAGGAGATTTCTAAAGAGAGCCATACCAGAATATTTGAGCTGTTTATCGAGTAAGAAATCGGACATTTACACGTATAAACCGTCCTTCGAATCTATACAAAACCAACAACGTCAATAATAGAGCGGTGCCTCATAAATAGGAAACCCTAATACAATACCGTCGTACAGAAACCCTAACGCAATCAGCGGTCAAAAAATATGGAAACCTACTAAGCGAGCAAGAAAGGAGCGACAAACCATCGAAACACATACCGGAAGTCCGACTCTGGATGTAACCACCACCGTCAACAACATTCCCACCTTACAAAAATCCAGCGGTACAATCATCGGATTGAAAAATTAGTAAACCCTAATAAGGGAACAAAAGGGAAAATCAAACCCAATATGGCGTTTGATGAAGACGATAACCAAAAAATCGCCAGAAGAACAAACGCGAAACCAAAATCGCTAGAAGACGGTGGAGAAATTGAGAAGAAAACCCTAGCTACTAAAATATCTTATATGGAAAAAGACCAAAATACCCGTTTTGAGTAAAATAGTGGTGAACAGTAAAAGGCTACTCTGTATTGATATTTAGGATAATTACTATGACAATGATGAATCAACCAACACTCTTTTTGAAACCTATAACATCCACAACTCAAAAATCTCTTATTTTGGAACTCAATAAGCTTCTCTTATAAAATGTTTGATATCTATGCCCGAAACCACACCGAAATTATTCATGAAAGAACACTCAATCCATATGCAATGAAGCATGAATTTGTTAAAGATATGGCAATGGATAAGAGAAAAACTTACCAAAATTACAGTAGAATTCTTATTGCATATTTCATAGTGACATGTATAATTATACGCGTAAACGACATCCACTTATCCACTAATACTAAGTGTGTTATTTTAAAAACTTCAAATGTTGAATAGATATCAATCCTTAGTAAACGTTTTAGAACAACACTTTTCTGAGCTTTTTTCAATACCGCATTTCTCTAAATAATATAACACATTCACTTATATGATTCCTTTTGGTTCAGGTTCAGTGTTATATGGGTCATCTTCACTTCTACCAAGATGAAGCCACATTCATTAGTTATCAGACAAAATATAAAACTTGACCCATATAAAAAAATCTTAAGTGTATACATTTCCCTCTCAATGAAGCCCATATTTTCAAATTGTAACAATCAAAATCCTATATTCCATAGAAAAAAAATAGTATCAGTCTTGAGGTTAATAAAATCAAGAAAACTTACCAAAAGAAAAGCAAAAAGCTCCTTCAGGTAAGTGTAGACACTAATAATCATGTTATAGCAAGTTATCATTAGTAATGCAATCAATTCGAGGCCCTGGAAACTGTCCATTTATCAATATTCCCTACAAAAACAACACAAACCCAATGAACAAAATGAAATAAATAATAAAAAAATAATGTGATATTTATGAATTTAGAATAGAACGTATCAGTTGCTTAAAACCCAATGGATACATATCATCATAAGTGACTTTCCAAGTGAACACCCATGACCCTACAAATCCAAGTACAAAACCTTCACGAATAAGATACAAATAGCACATGTGACGATATTAAAAATAGTTTTTGATTGTGTTGAAATATGTGCACTTTTCTGTAAAGCTTTACCACCATCAGAAAACTTTGAAAATCTGATTTCACGTTCGGTAGAATATCCCTCAACTTGTACTACTTGTGACCACTTTCTTAAAACTAAAACGGAGGAAACAAATGTAAAAACATCAAATTTATATAAAAATATCTATATTAAGTAAATAGAACCTAATCCATTCCACATTTTATAACAGCAAAGAAGTGATATTCAGATGAAAAAATGTAGAATTCTAGAATGAAAATGAAAATCATAAAACTCAATTAAGCATAGTATTGCAATTAGAGACCCATCAAATACTCAAAATTAACAATAAACAAAAAAATCAAATAAGATTACAAACCTGAACAAAATGACAATTGAAATTAGGGAAATAGTGCGCCTAAACTACTAAAAAAAGAAACAAAAACAAATAAGGTGAAAGAATATTAGAACATGGAGAGATATGTATGTGAAAGGTACCTTTTAACTTCTTTCAACTGGGTTCTAATCATCATCATCATCCTCATCATCATCATCATCATCTCTGATACATCAAACACAATGATTACGTGCATAAATAGTTGCATATATACATAATACATTACATACTTGAATCAACATGCTAAGAGTTCACAGTATTAAATGGGTCCATATTGCCCCATGTAACTAAATACATACTAACCATACCATTCTAAATTTAAGTTTTCAGTATTGAACATAAATACAAAATTAATCAAACAAAACATCAATAATTTGCTCATATCATGGGTTCATCAATCAGTAGTTTCATATATTATTATGAAAACATTCTAAAGCATAACTTAATCTTTGTATCTAGCCAGCTGAAATATTCAGATTAACATGTAACTATATATTTTATATCCGAAAACCATACAGTATCCACAAAAACATAATGCTACATAGTATTTAGAACAAACAACAAAAATAAGTGGAAAAAGCCTAATCAACCGTGTTTCATTGTACATGCATATAAAACTAAGCGCAAGAATCAATAGTATTAACTATCACTTCTTAACAATATGCCATGATTAATTCAATATTCTGGAACTATATCAGAAATCATACCATTTTTTTGTTTCAGACATTTCATAGAGAACTTCTCATGCACCAGAAAATCACTATTTGCCCCAAACTTTACGTACTCAAACAAACACATCGACAGTCACCGATATCGTTATAGTATCCAGTTATACCTACAAAAATAAAGACCAATATCGGAAACATTAAATACCATATTCAAGTCATACTAAAAAATTCAAATCACATAAAAAGTCATTTTCAATTCAATTTACTCTACCTTCTGTTGCAACCACATGAGAGACGAAATGGGGAAAGTTCAACGCAGAACAGCCACCAACTGTAAAACAGACACAAAAAATAAAGGCAAACAAAGCAACAATAAAAATCCAACAACACAGTACAAAAGCATCACCCGGTGTCAAACATACATGCATTATTAGTAGCTACAGCTAAGCACCGAGTACCTTCATTACGACTTTTTTTCACAGCCGGAGAAGTGGAGCACGCAACACCAGTCGCACCATCAGACAAAGATGGTGGAGTAGGTTCTAAACACTTGCCTAACTTCCTCTTTGGTGGCATTATAACACAGAGCAATAACCACTTTCAAACACAAAATTAACTCTATTTGAATGAAAGAAAAAAAAAACAATCACCAGTCCAAAATTCTCACTCATTCGAAAAACATCTAAAAGTAACAAACAAAACCTAATCCAATTTCACAAAATTTAACAGAAACGGAAGAATAAAGAAAGGAAGAAACTTGACCACAATACCTGATTACGAAGTTGCTGCTAAAATCGACAAATAGCAAAAGGCCGGCGAAGTGAATTACAGCAAAGACTATGGCAAATCAGAAAGAAAAAAAAAAGATTGAAATCAGAGCATGCAATTAAGTTTTTTGGCGTTGGATTGATTTATGAACACGTTCCGATCTGACTCGATTTCATTGCCGGATCATTTATTATATTATTACCGATTTAATTGTCCCAAAGCGAGACTTATTTACAGATTCCAAAGAATGGATACGAACGTAATGAAGTTGAACAAATTGAGATTTAGGTGCACTGTTTTACATAGAACGGTTGTTTCCCTAATTAATCGGCCGGAGTTCCTTTTAGTAAATGACTCAAGGGCAGCAGGGTAATAAATCCCCTCAACTACCTCTACAAAACGTAAATGACGCTATCCTGAATTTAGACAGATCAGATTTACATTAAGGATGTAATCTAATGGTAGGAGTTTTGACAAGTGTCCTTTTAGCAAAAAAAAAATGGCATCATAATTTTTTTCTAATTAAGGGTAAGAGAGATAACATGTACTAATATCTCATTTCATAATTAAGACGGGTTAAAGTTCTCCACTATTAATATTAATATTTGGTTTCAACCTAAAATATTACTAAATTCAGTGCTTAGGTACTACATAATTTACATTATAACAGTTTCTAAACCACATTATAACTTACACGTTATACAACATAAGCTCTATCATCACAACTTTGTACATGCGAATTGTACTATACTAACAGAAAATAATTAAAACGCAGGTATCTTCAATTTGATTCATCCCCATGTTGAATTATTATTGGATTTATATATACACAAAATTAATAACTTCACAAATACCTCTTTTTTCTTGCGATGTTTTTGAACTGCAAGTCTTTTTTTTTTCTTTCATAAGTTGTCCTTTTTCAACTGAAATTAAAATAAAGGACGACATGATGGTGATACCATTATAACACAATGTTATGCATAAGATGATACTTTGTGTACATATACGGAATAAAATAGTGATTTTTACAAAAGGAATTTGAAGCAACCTGTTCTTCTGTAGTTATCTGTTTCTTCTTATATTTACCACGTTTCTTTCGTCGATTGTTTGAGACAGTATCATCATTAACATTTGTTGTATCATTCTCAACCATGATTAAAGCGAAGTCGCGGATAGCTGTTGATTGCTGATTGCGATGGAACCAAAAGAGACCGAAGTTTTTTTTTTTTTTTTAGTTTTTTCCATACGTGATTTTACATATATTCTTCTTAAGTTATACGATGGGTTTTAAAATTGATTGTTTAATGTGGATCCTAAAAGATAGGAATTTGTTGATGACCTTCCTAGCATTTTGGTAGCTCACGTATAAACATATATATCTATATATTGTAATTATCATAAAAGATTTTGGTAACCAAATCTTTACCATTTAAAATCATATCAATCAATTTACCACTTTACAAATTTGTAACAAAAAAAAAAAAAAAAAACGTCCATCTGTTATGGGTCGAATTCCAATTGCCAAAAAATATATTTTTGAATTTTCTATAGGATTACAACAACATGATTTATAAAGGAGATTTTTTAAATGGGTACTTTGCAAATTGTAGTTTGCAAAACCAAATACTTAGTACAAAGATAACAATTGGAGTTGCATAACATGTACAGTTTGTAATAAAAATTCAATTACCCTGAGTAAACAATAATTATTCTTTTTGGTCTTACATTAGTTTACCAATATCCAAAGGAATAGTACTGAATAATAAGTTATACACGAATTAATTTAAGCTAAAATAATAGTAAAGCAATCCATTCGATTTTCGCCCTAAACTTTGTTCCATGAAAGGTCTTTGTAGGAGACATTCCACAACAACCAATGCCAATATAAGAGACGGAAGAAGTGAACCATTGAGTTTTTTTACCTTAACATATCAGCCACCACTACAAAAAAGGAAAATATATTAAAATATGATTCATTACCTAATATACACATATTAATGATTTCAACCCTTCACTTTATCTTATACTTGTAAAAAGTATAAATTCCCCAATAAAATAATACTATGTCTAACAAATTAACATTCTGATTATTAATTGTTGTTCAACAATTGATTTCGCATATAATAATTGCATAAGTTGTATGACCTACCAAAATGCCAGGACTGTGAAATCACTGCCAGTGTAGATGAAGAGCATGGATCCTTATTAAATCTGCCAATCCAAATGTTAATAATCTGAAGGGACAACAATTCTACCAATGAGTACTGTAAATGCTTATGCTAATTATGAACATCCTAAGAACTAAATCAGTACCATATTTCTAATGCTAACTATATACCTCATGAAGATTACTGGAAATGGTAACAATCTGATCTGGAAAAAAAAAAAAAAAAAAAAAAAACTAAAAACTTAGTGACATGGTATAAAATCTTACGTCTTACACTGCGTAGAATAAAGTTTACCTATGAGCTCATCCGTATGTTTTGAAGTACTTCTTTGTATACAACGTTTTTTGTCGTCTTTGTGTCCTTCTCGTCTAGTAAAATAACCTTTAAACCATTCTTACTGGTAACACGTTATACGACAACATAAAATTGTCCATGAGTGAACACAGGTTTGTTTGAATGAGATTGTTAATTGGTTGTTGATGTTGAGGTAAAATCTCCTTTTCCAACAATGTTTTCTTCGATGGTCTTCCTCTTCTTTTTGGTGTGTCTAAAACTGAATGGTCTTCAAAATTGGTTGTGGTTGTAACAGCCTGCACGACTTCGTTTCCTTGAATATTTGGATGTATAATGTCAGTTGGTAAATCATTTATGGTTTAAATAAACATTGTAAAGCTCATATAAATGTCTATTACATCATTAACTATCAAAGTTGTATGCTAAAGTTGTATGTTATTCTGTTACCATAACAACAACAGTAGTTAGTAATCAATGACCATAATCATACATTGTACAAAGAGGACTTACGCAGTCTTGAAAGAGGTGATTGTGCTCAGATCTTGATCCATAAAGAGATGACAACCATACAGTTGATTACTAACTTGAGGACCTTTTTATTCAAAAAAAATCGATAGAACAATTTGTTTATTAATGATACCGCAACCCGCAGGCGCACCGCGAATGTATGCGGACAATCACTATTGTGCGTATGCGTGTTCTTGTGTGCGGTATGCGGCGTGCGAATGCCTTTGTTCCCGGTACGGCGGTTGCTTAGCTGTCAAGTAAATATCTTTTCCATAATTATATCCGTGATTCGGGGGAGTCAGTTATGGATGAGATTAACGTGATCTGGGGCGGTTCTAGAATTAGGGTTTGCCTATAAATACAAACCCTAATCATCATTCAACAGACACGGCATATTACGTAACTATCACACACAAGATACATTACGCAAAACAGCATCATTCAGCATCTCTTCAAGGTTAACAGGTTAGTCTTTTGTAAGCTAGCACCTACGACCTTATGTGGGGCCTCTTGATCGACGACCGTTATCAGAGGTGGACTTAATCACTTGGCCACCCCGCCGACATCATCATGTCGGCCAGGGTTATTCACGGTAGCCGGACCGGAGAGCCACGTTCTAAGCTCCTTAAACCCCTCCTTATGTATTGAGCAGGCATGTTAAACCCCGCGGTTAAAATATGCATGATCAAGTGGTGCTTTCATTGAGAGTCGAATTAATTCAAGACTGTTTAATTGCTTTTTCTTTTAAGGTTTTGAATTGTATGACTCGTTTTTTACAAAATTTTGAATTTTTTCTTTAACAGTATCATGACTTCCGAGGAATCATCGGAACATACCCAAACAAATGTTCAGAACGCACCGTCTGGTAGTCAACATACACCGGTTATGACTACGGGGGCCGCTATTCAAGCGGGATACACGATATACCCTCCACCTGTATCCGGCGAACCCTTTCAGAGGTACAAGCCGATATATTCAGACGGGGTTACACCGCCAAGAGCAAACTCACCGGTCACAACTACGCGGCTGGACTTTTCGTCAGTGGATCCAAGGGTCATCTTTGCAGGCACTAGCGGTGGAACAACGGGGCCGCATGTGGTTTGCTGCGGCCAGGTACCTATTTATAGTACCACTGTTTCAATACCTCTGCATACGCAGAGCATTCAGCAGAATTCGTCATTTACACCGTTGCAACCTTGGCTACATAATCATGCAGCTATCATTACTCCTTACATTTTATAAAGAAATTAGCAACTTCTTAGATGAAAAACTACATAATTATTTTTATGTACTACATATTATATATATTATCTGTTATTTAGTTGAGCTTAATAGTTTTTACGATTTTTATATTTTTTGAGGCTTCATTCTTTTAATGAAATCCCTAAATAACTTATAAAAGTTTAAGTATTCGTTTTTCCTCCAAAATAAAAGCCTGCTTTTTTCTTTTATATCACTAGCTTGTAATTCGCGACTTTACAAAATTAAAATTTTTTAATTTATAATTAATGATAATAATAACTAAATAAAATAATAACAATAAAAAATAGTTTTTATTTGCATTAACATTATTTCTAAATCAATAGTTAAAACTGAAATCAACTGTTGAAAATCAAATGAATGTTCGATTTGAAAGACAATTATGGCATTGTAATCTAAATCAATGGATGAAGTTGAAAATCTTCGATCTATACATTATATAAAGCACGTGAAAATAATCCTACGTGTCAGCTCCTGATTAATTCATGTCACGTGTCAACTCCTTCTTTATTCATGCCACGTGTCAGTGTATCAGTTATTTCCATATACTAATTAACTAGTTAAAGACCCGCGACTTCGCGAGTTGATTTAAAAAACAATTTTGAAAAGAAAGTTTAACTGTCTGGTATAATTATCATACGATCGAGGAATATAATAAGTAAAACTCAAACAATCCGTAATAATAAATGTTGATAATAGTTCCAAATACAATGTTGAAGACATTATCCACATTGAACATATATGAAGTTCCAAGTAGTGCGAATAAATAAAGTAACCAATAGTATTATATTGGTACTGCTTCCCATTGATGATTAAATGAAACCAATCTTTTTTGGTAGTTGTGTAGTGCAATTAATGCCAGCGCTCTTTGACGTATGATGAGTATATTTTGCATCTTCTTAATGGTAGAAATCCGTAAGTCATCTGCCTGTAAGTTATGAATGTGTATCAATGTTTATTATAAAGCTTTAGTATATTGGAACCAAATGTTTAAATATCAAAGTAAATGATAGTTAACCTGATCACAAAAGCTGTTGAGAACAGTTAATTTTCTGATATTTTCTGACATTTCGTTAGAAAAATTGTTCATAGCTGAAAAGTCTCCTTTATCAACAAAAGTTTTGCCAACAAAAGAATTAGCAAGATTATCTTTCAAATTTTCGATGTCAGTCGTAATGTTCATTTGTTGTTCTAATGTAGTTGATTGCACAATAACCATCTTTTTAGTTTGTTGTTTGCTGAGTTCTACATGGTTAATTATTAATTGAAATTCAAAATCATACGTAAGAACATGTGTTGAATATTATGTATATAAATATAAATAAAAAACTGTTATGATAAGTAATTGCTTACTTGGACTATATTTGATGGTCTAACTATCTTTTGTTCATAACTTTTAATACTAATATCTCGTTTCATAACTAAAAATATTACTATACTAATATAACTAGTTTATAACCCGCGCATTCGCGGGTATTTTATCATACAAGATTCTAATATATATTCTTAATAACTTAAATAATGATATAAGTAATTTATGTTAATGATACAAGTAATAGTAGTGAAATATATTTGAATAATAAATCAACAAATATCAAAAACATTAACATTATAACCCACAATTTTCCGGGTTCTTAAAATAAAAGATTATGAAATCTATTTTGAGTGGTATCAGAAATGTATTTAGAAATGTATTTGAATGAATAATCATTGGCAAACAAAACAAATATAATTACGGTGGAATATATTCCATTATGTTATAAAAATACTTGTTCGGTAAATTAGACAATTGAGTAACACAAAGTACGATTCAATGGTTGAATCAATTCATTTCAAGTGTGAAAACAAAGGGAATAGTAAAACAAAGTACGATACACTGCAATACATTATATTTTGTGACAAAATTACTTTACTAATGAAGCTCTAAAATATAAGCAACACCACCAACATCAAGATCACCATCACCAATAGGCATAGCACACCCATACATCTTCCTTCACGTCACTCAAAAAGTTACGGAGTATTATCTTTACCTAATTGTTTTTGTTTACTCAAACGCCATATATGTATAACTGTATAAGCAAAGAATAATAAGCAAAGAAAGGAAACAGAAAGTGTTACCCACAAACATATATACAAACACATCGTCGAATAAAAATAGCAACCGAAGTGAATAAGTAATATGTCTCAAATAAGTTAATATGAAAACATTCCATTTAGTCAACTTATTAGAGGGTAAGAATAACATATCAGAGTGTGACTGGAATATACCAAAAGTCCAAAGTAACTGTAATTGTTACTGGAATATACCAAAAGTTATTCACAATAATTAGGGTGTTCATCTGATTCCGTTAGTAAAGCTTGTCTAAGCACCTAAGATATCTTCAACATTTACAATGAGCTTAGTATGATATCAGTACCTTAAAAATGTAAAAAAGTGTCCAAAAAGATTAAGCATAATGAAATAATACGTTTTGTAGTCGCATTATACCTTAACATTTGCATACCACAATGAGTTATCATAACAAAATAAATAATGGATAAACACTTGATAAGAACTAAAACTGAAATGTATATAAAGTTGCACAAAAAAGAAATACTTACAGCATCATTGACCTTTTGCAAATATCAGTTATTGTGACCATAAAGAAGGCCTGACCTTTTGCATCCTTTTCCTGCAGCTGAGTTATTGTGACTATCGTCACTTTAGATTCTAAAACAAACTAAAAATCAGCTTGCATATATAAAGTTCTGCAAATAAAAATGTATTTGTCGTTAATGCATTTGTAAATTGCCTTAGAAGCACTGAAACAACAAATGCGGTAATTGGAAGCATTGAAACAACAGATACAGATGCATCACACTAAATTTAATGGAAACAAACAAAGTAGGAATTGTAAAGAAAGCCATACCATAATATGTAAAACACCTCCTGAATCGGTGTTATAGTCCAGGAAATCAAAGCAGTTTTTCACACTTGTTACCGAATAAACATCAACAACCAAAGGAGATTTCTAAAGAGAGCCATACCAGAATATTTGAGCTGTTTATCGAGTAAGAAATCGGACATTTACACGTATAAACCGTCCTTCGAATCTATACAAAACCAACAACGTCAATAATAGAGCGGTGCCTCATAAATAGGAAACCCTAATACAATACCGTCGTACAGAAACCCTAACGCAATCAGCGGTCAAAAAATATGGAAACCTACTAAGCGAGCAAGAAAGGAGCGACAAACCATCGAAACACATACCGGAAGTCCGACTCTGGATGTAACCACCACCGTCAACAACATTCCCACCTTACAAAAATCCAGCGGTACAATCATCGGATTGAAAAATTAGTAAACCCTAATAAGGGAACAAAAGGGAAAATCAAACCCAATATGGCGTTTGATGAAGACGATAACCAAAAAATCGCCAGAAGAACAAACGCGAAACCAAAATCGCTAGAAGACGGTGGAGAAATTGAGAAGAAAACCCTAGCTACTAAAATATCTTATATGGAAAAAGACCAAAATACCCGTTTTGAGTAAAATAGTGGTGAACAGTAAAAGGCTACTCTGTATTGATATTTAGGATAATTACTATGACAATGATGAATCAACCAACACTCTTTTTGAAACCTATAACATCCACAACTCAAAAATCTCTTATTTTGGAACTCAATAAGCTTCTCTTATAAAATGTTTGATATCTATGCCCGAAACCACACCGAAATTATTCATGAAAGAACACTCAATCCATATGCAATGAAGCATGAATTTGTTAAAGATATGGCAATGGATAAGAGAAAAACTTACCAAAATTACAGTAGAATTCTTATTGCATATTTCATAGTGACATGTATAATTATACGCGTAAACGACATCCACTTATCCACTAATACTAAGTGTGTTATTTTAAAAACTTCAAATGTTGAATAGATATCAATCCTTAGTAAACGTTTTAGAACAACACTTTTCTGAGCTTTTTTCAATACCGCATTTCTCTAAATAATATAACACATTCACTTATATGATTCCTTTTGGTTCAGGTTCAGTGTTATATGGGTCATCTTCACTTCTACCAAGATGAAGCCACATTCATTAGTTATCAGACAAAATATAAAACTTGACCCATATAAAAAAATCTTAAGTGTATACATTTCCCTCTCAATGAAGCCCATATTTTCAAATTGTAACAATCAAAATCCTATATTCCATAGAAAAAAAATAGTATCAGTCTTGAGGTTAATAAAATCAAGAAAACTTACCAAAAGAAAAGCAAAAAGCTCCTTCAGGTAAGTGTAGACACTAATAATCATGTTATAGCAAGTTATCATTAGTAATGCAATCAATTCGAGGCCCTGGAAACTGTCCATTTATCAATATTCCCTACAAAAACAACACAAACCCAATGAACAAAATGAAATAAATAATAAAAAAATAATGTGATATTTATGAATTTAGAATAGAACGTATCAGTTGCTTAAAACCCAATGGATACATATCATCATAAGTGACTTTCCAAGTGAACACCCATGACCCTACAAATCCAAGTACAAAACCTTCACGAATAAGATACAAATAGCACATGTGACGATATTAAAAATAGTTTTTGATTGTGTTGAAATATGTGCACTTTTCTGTAAAGCTTTACCACCATCAGAAAACTTTGAAAATCTGATTTCACGTTCGGTAGAATATCCCTCAACTTGTACTACTTGTGACCACTTTCTTAAAACTAAAACGGAGGAAACAAATGTAAAAACATCAAATTTATATAAAAATATCTATATTAAGTAAATAGAACCTAATCCATTCCACATTTTATAACAGCAAAGAAGTGATATTCAGATGAAAAAATGTAGAATTCTAGAATGAAAATGAAAATCATAAAACTCAATTAAGCATAGTATTGCAATTAGAGACCCATCAAATACTCAAAATTAACAATAAACAAAAAAATCAAATAAGATTACAAACCTGAACAAAATGACAATTGAAATTAGGGAAATAGTGCGCCTAAACTACTAAAAAAAGAAACAAAAACAAATAAGGTGAAAGAATATTAGAACATGGAGAGATATGTATGTGAAAGGTACCTTTTAACTTCTTTCAACTGGGTTCTAATCATCATCATCATCCTCATCATCATCATCATCATCTCTGATACATCAAACACAATGATTACGTGCATAAATAGTTGCATATATACATAATACATTACATACTTGAATCAACATGCTAAGAGTTCACAGTATTAAATGGGTCCATATTGCCCCATGTAACTAAATACATACTAACCATACCATTCTAAATTTAAGTTTTCAGTATTGAACATAAATACAAAATTAATCAAACAAAACATCAATAATTTGCTCATATCATGGGTTCATCAATCAGTAGTTTCATATATTATTATGAAAACATTTTAAAGCATAACTTAATCTTTGTATCTAGCCAGCTGAAATATTCAGATTAACATGTAACTATATATTTTATATCCGAAAACCATACAGTATCCACAAAAACATAATGCTACATAGTATTTAGAACAAACAACAAAAATAAGTGGGAAAAGCCTAATCAACCGTGTTTCATTGTACATGCATATAAAACTAAGCGCAAGAATCAATAGTATTAACTATCACTTCTTAACAATATGCCATGATTAATTCAATATTCTGGAACTATATCAGAAATCATACCATTTTTTTGTTTCAGACATTTCATAGAGAACTTCTCATGCACCAGAAAATCACTATTTGCCCCAAACTTTACGTACTCAAACAAACACATCGACAGTCACCGATATCGTTATAGTATCCAGTTATACCTACAAAAATAAAGACCAATATCGGAAACATTAAATACCATATTCAAGTCATACTAAAAAATTCAAATCACATAAAAAGTCATTTTCAATTCAATTTACTCTACCTTCTGTTGCAACCACATGAGAGACGAAATGGGGAAAGTTCAACGCAGAACAGCCACCAACTGTAAAACAGACACAAAAAATAAAGGCAAACAAAGCAACAATAAAAATCCAACAACACAGTACAAAAGCATCACCCGGTGTCAAACATACATGCATTATTAGTAGCTACAGCTAAGCACCGAGTACCTTCATTACGACTTTTTTTCACAGCCGGAGAAGTGGAGCACGCAACACCAGTCGCACCATCAGACAAAGATGGTGGAGTAGGTTCTAAACACTTGCCTAACTTCCTCTTTGGTGGCATTATAACACAGAGCAATAACCACTTTCAAACACAAAATTAACTCTATTTGAATGAAAGAAAAAAAAAACAATCACCAGTCCAAAATTCTCACTCATTCGAAAAACATCTAAAAGTAACATACAAAACCTAATCCAATTTCACAAAATTTAACAGAAACGGAAGAATAAAGAAAGGAAGAAACTTGACCACAATACCTGATTACGAAGTTGCTACTAAAATCGACAAATAGCAAAAGGCCGGCGAAGTGAATTACAGCAAAGACTATGGCAAATCAGAAAGAAAAAAAAAAGATTGAAATCAGAGCATGCAATTAAGTTTTTTGGCGTTGGATTGATTTATGAACACGTTCCGATCTGACTCGATTTCATTGCCGGATCATTTATTATATTATTTCCGATTTAATTGTCCCAAAGCGAGACTTATTTACAGATTCCAAAGAATGGATACGAACGTAATGAAGTTGAACAAATTGAGATTTAGGTGCACTGTTTTACATAGAACGGTTGTTTCCCTAATTAATCGGCCGGAGTTCCTTTTAGTAAATGACTCAAGGGCAGCAGGGTAATAAATCCCCTCAACTACCTCTACAAAACGTAAATGACGCTATCCTGAATTTAGACAGATCAGATTTACATTAAGGATGTAATCTAATGGTAGGAGTTTTGACAAGTGTCCTTTTAGCAAAAAAAAATGGCATCATAATTTTTTTCTAATTAAGGGTAAGAGAGATAACATGTACTAATATCTCATTTCATAATTAAGACGGGTTAAAGTTCTCCACTATTAATATTAATATTTGGTTTCAACCTAAAATATTACTAAATTCAGTGCTTAGGTACTACATAATTTACATTATAACAGTTTCTAAACCACATTATAACTTACACGTTATACAACATAAGCTCTATCATCACAACTTTGTACATGCGAATTGTACTATACTAACAGAAAATAATTAAAACGCAGGTATCTTCAATTTGATTCATCCCCATGTTGAATTATTATTGGATTTATATATACACAAAATTAATAACTTCACAAATACCTCTTTTTTCTTGCGATGTTTTTGAACTGCAAGTCTTTTTTTTTTTCTTTCATAAGTTGTCCTTTTTCAACTGAAATTAAAATAAAGGACGACATGATGGTGATACCATTATAACACAATGTTATGCATAAGATGATACTTTGTGTACATATACGGAATAAAATAGTGATTTTTACAAAAGGAATTTGAAGCAACCTGTTCTTCTGTAGTTATCTGTTTCTTCTTATATTTACCACGTTTCTTTCGTCGATTGTTTGAGACAGTATCATCATTAACATTTGTTGTATCATTCTCAACCATGATTAAAGCGAAGTCGCGGATAGCTGTTGATTGCTGATTGCGATGGAACCAAAAGAGACCGAAGTTTTTTTTTTTTTTTAGTTTTTTCCATACGTGATTTTACATATATTCTTCTTAAGTTATACGATGGGTTTTAAAATTGATTGTTTAATGTGGATCCTAAAAGATAGGAATTTGTTGATGACCTTCCTAGCATTTTGGTAGCTCACGTATAAACATATATATCTATATATTGTAATTATCATAAAAGATTTTGGTAACCAAATCTTTACCATTTAAAATCATATCAATCAATTTACCACTTTACAAATTTGTAACAAAAAAAAAAAAAAAAAAAAACGTCCATCTGTTATCGGTCGAATTCCAATTGCCAAAAAATATATTTTCGAATTTTCTATAGGATTACAACAATATGATTTATAAAGGAGATTTTTTAAATGGGTACTTTGCAAATTGTAGTTTGCAAAACCAAATACTTAGTACAAAGATAACAATTGGAGTTACATAACATGTACAGTTTGTAATAAAAATTCAATTACCCTGAGTAAACAATAATTATTCTTTTTGGTCTTACATTAGTTTACCAATATCCAAAGGAATAGTACTGAATAATAAGTTATACACGAATTAATTTAAGCTAAAATAATAGTAAAGCAATCCATTCGATTTTCGCCCTAAACTTTGTTCCATGAAAGGTCTTTGTAGGAGACATTCCACAACAACCAATGCCAATATAAGAGACGGAAGAAGTGAACCATTGAGTTTTTTTACCTTAACATATCAGCCACCACTACAAAAAAGGAAAATATATTAAAATATGATTCATTACCTAATATACACATATTAATGATTTCAACCCTTCACTTTATCTTATACTTGTAAAAAGTATAAATTCCCCAACAAAATAATACTATGTCTAACAAATTAACATTCTGATTATTAATTGTTGTTCAACAATTGATTTCGCATATAATAATTGCATAAGTTGTATGACCTACCAAAATGCCAGGACTGTGAAATCACTGCCAGTGTAGATGAAGAGCATGGATCCTTATTAAATCTGCCAATCCAAATGTTAATAATCTGAAGGGACAACAATTCTACCAATGAGTACTGTAAATGCTTATGCTAATTATGAACATCCTAAGAACTAAATCAGTACCATATTTCTAATGCTAACTATATACCTCATGAAGATTACTGGAAATGGTAACAATCTGATCTGGAAAAAAAAAAAAAAAAAAAAAACTAAAAACTTAGTGACATGGTATAAAATCTTACGTCTTATACTGCGTAGAATAAAGTTTACCTATGAGCTCATCCGTATGTTTTGAAGTACTTCTTTGTATACAACGTTTTTTGTCGTCTTTGTGTCCTTCTCGTCTAGTAAAATAACCTTTAAACCATTCTTACTGGTAACACGTTATACGACAACATAAAATTGTCCATGAGTGAACACAGGTTTGTTTGAATGAGATTGTTAATTGGTTGTTGATGTTGAGGTAAAATCTCCTTTTCCAACAATGTTTTCTTCGATGGTCTTCCTCTTCTTTTTGGTGTGTCTAAAACTGAATGGTCTTCAAAATTGGTTGTGGTTGTAACAGCCTGCACGACTTCGTTTCCTTGAATATTTGGATGTATAATGTCAGTTGGTAAATCATTTATGGTTTAAATAAACATTGTAAAGCTCATATAAATGTCTATTACATCATTAACTATCAAAGTTGTATGCTAAAGTTGTATGTTATTCTGTTACCATAACAACAACAGTAGTTAGTAATCAATGACCATAATCATACATTGTACAAAGAGGACTTACGCAGTCTTGAAAGAGGTGATTGTGCTCAGATCTTGATCCATAAAGAGATGACAACCATACAGTTGATTACTAACTTGAGGACCTTTTTATTCAAAAAAAAATCGATAGAACAATTTGTTTATTAATGATACCGCAACCCGCAGGCGCACCGCGAATGTATGCGGACAATCACTATTGTGCGTATGCGTGTTCTTGTGTGCGGTATGCGGCGTGCGAATGCCTTTGTTCCCGGTACGGCGGTTGCTTAGCTGTCAAGTAAATATCTTTTCCATAATTATATCCGTGATTCGGGGGAGTCAGTTATGGATGAGATTAACGTGATCTGGGGCGGTTCTAGAATTAGGGTTTGCCTATAAATACAAACCCTAATCATCATTCAACAGACACGGCATATTACGTAACTATCACACACAAGATACATTACGCAAAACCGCATCATTCAGCATCTCTTCAAGGTTAACAGGTTAGTCTTTTGTAAGCTAGCACCTACGACCTTATGTGGGGCCTCTTGATCGACGACCGTTATCAGAGGTGGACTTAATCACTTGGCCACCCCGCCGACATCATCATGTCGGCCAGGGTTATTCACGGTAGCCGGACCGGAGAGCCACGTTCTAAGCTCCTTAAACCCCTCCTTATGTATTGAGCAGGCATGTAAAACCCCGCGGTTAAAATATGCATGATCAAGTGGTGCTTTCATTGAGAGTCGAATTAATTCAAGACTGTTTAATTGCTTTTTCTTTTAAGGTTTTGAATTGTATGACTCGTTTTTTACAAAATTTTGAATTTTTTCTTTAACAGTATCATGACTTCCGAGGAATCATCGGAACATACCCAAACAAATGTTCAGAACGCACCGTCTGGTAGTCAACATACACCGGTTATGACTACGGGGGCCGCTATTCAAGCGGGATACACGATATACCCTCCACCTGTATCCGGCGAACCCTTTCAGAGGTACAAGCCGATATATTCAGACTGGGTTACACCGCCAAGAGCAAACTCACCGGTCACAACTACGCGGCTGGACTTTTCGTCAGTGGATCCAAGGGTCATCTTTGCAGGCACTAGCGGTGGAACAACGGGGCCGCATGTGGTTTGCTGCGGCCAGGTACCTATTTATAGTACCACTATTTCAATACCTCTGCATACGCAGAGCATTCAGCAGAATTCGTCATTTACACCGTTGCAACCTTGGCAACCACCGCGCCCAGTTTCACAATTTTTAACTCCTGCGGATGCACAGGCGTTACTTAATAGTTGGGGATTTGGTGTCATCCCAGATGCAAACTCTCATTGGGCCCCGATAACAGCGCAGCAGCAAAGCACAGCGCATACAGTTGGGCTTTTAAGTGTGTATCCTCAAGTTTCGCAGATATCCGCGCCACAGGTTTCGCTTCCTTTACAGCCACCTGTGTACTCTGCGTCTTCAAGTTATCCCTCTTTTCCCACGCAGCAGCCTTGGTTATATCCGCAGACGCAGGGTCAACCTTGGCAAAATGTTCAAGGGCAGGCAAATCTTGCAAGTCAATTCATGCAGGCCGCACCTCCTGATATGGTTCACTTATTTTCACAACCTGACTTTGTTCAGGACATGATGAAGCGTTTCTTTGCAAACTTGAAAGGGGATCCTGTTAAACCACCCTTCGAGCTACCGACTACCTTTGACAAGTTTCCTCCGCATATATCCGCATACCCGTTTCCATCAGCACCAAAGATACCTAGCACGTTGGGTACTTACAATGGCCTGACCGATCCAGATGATTTTTTACAGCGCTTCGAAGGCGCAATGCGCACTCAAGGCTGGGTGGATCCGGTTGCGTGTCAGATATTTCCTATGACACTACAGGGTATTGCTCGTGAGTGGTTTAATAAGTTGCCGGCGGGTAGTATTGCCGGGTTTATGGATCTGCGGACAAAGTTTTTGCTGCAATATCAGAATCAGAGACCACGCAAGTGCACTCACATTGAATGCCATGACATCGTGCAGAAGTCCAAGGAATCTTTGGGCGAATTTCTCACAAGGTATACTAATGAGTGCCTGCGTATACCAGATCTCAAACCAGAGCAACAGATATCCGGACTCATACATGGTATAAACTCAGAACGTCATCCAACACTGGTAAGGCGTCTACGCCATACAGTCCCAACAACTTATGCTGAGGCGCTTAATGAATGCCACGACTATATGCGGAGTGGCGAAGATAATGACATTCCAACAGCTAGTACACGCAACGAGAGGAAGGACGATGATGATCGTTCGCGCGATCAAAATCGTGGTAACAACTCTCGCGGAAGGTATCCTAGCGGTGGTCCTATCAGGAATGATAAAGGGAAATCAAGTGGCAATTATCGAAACAATAATCAGCGCGGCATCAATAATCAGAACTATGCGCTACTCAAAAGTTTGTCCAAAACGCCCAAGGAAATTTTGGCAACGGAGCCAGTATGCGCGACCTTCGCGGTTCCAACTCCGCTTACAGAATTTCGCAAGCGGGACAAAACAAAGTATTGTGAATTTCATGACGATTATGGTCACGACACCAATCGGTGTAAAAACTTGATGGAACGGGTTCTGGAAGCGCTTCGCGCGGGCAAATTGGATCATCTAAAACCACCTAAAAAAGACAAGGGAAAGGCCGCAGAAGAGGCTTCGAAGTCTAAGACTTTCGCGTGGCAGAAAGTTGACAAAGCGAAAAATGCCGACTTAACCATTAACATGGTTGACGCAGAGAAAATCAGCCAGCGGAGAAAGTACAACGATCACCAGGATTGGGAGCTTCTCCCGATCACTTTCCCTCCTGTAATGTCAATTGATTCTATTAATGAGCCCATTATCATCAAATGTCGCATCCCCGATTGCGGAATCCAGGTTAAGCGCATGCATGTTGACACTGGCAGCGGTGTCGATATTATGTATGAGCATTGTTATCGTTTCCTTCCGGCAGAAGTCAAAGCGCAGTTACGCCAGCCTGATATTACGCTATCAGGGTTTTCTGGAGAAAACTCGTGGCCGCTAGGCCGAATAGAGTTAATGATAGAGCTTGCGGATGACAGGAACCCGCAGATGATCAGGCGTGAATTGGTCGATTTTTATGTGGTTCGTTCAACTTCACGATATAACGCACTGCTAGGGAGAAACTTCATACGGCGTTTCAACATCATACCATCGGTAGTGCATGGTTTGATCAAGTTTCCCACAGTAGGAGGCGTTGCCACGGTTGCGTCACATCACACAACCGAGTTGTGTGGCTCAGTTGCGTCTATAAGCACTCCTAGCGTGGGAGAACAACTGGCAAATTGTGTGGTCATAGCAAATCGTTTGCAT
Source organism: Rutidosis leptorrhynchoides (assembly GCF_046630445.1). Lineage (NCBI taxonomy): Eukaryota > Viridiplantae > Streptophyta > Magnoliopsida > Asterales > Asteraceae > Rutidosis > Rutidosis leptorrhynchoides. Next base: position 449,185,580 of record NC_092333.1, on the reverse strand, counting down.
CCGGATAAGCGAATTAAAATCGGCGCAGGCTTGTCAGCCGAAACAAAGGCCAAATTGCATGGAATTTTGTCCGCAAATGCAGATGTTTTCGCGTGGCGTGAGTCAGACATGACTGGGGTTCCGCGTGATATTGCGGAACATAAGTTAAATGTTAATCCATCATTGACACCCGTTAGGCAAAAGAAGCGGCATATGGCCCTAGACCGCAGTGATTGGTTGTGCGCAGAGGTGGACAACCTTGTCAAAGCAGGCATTCTGCGGGAAGTGCGTTATCAGACATGAGTTGCAAATCCTGTATTGGTAAAAAAGGCTGACGGTAACTGGAGGATGTGCGTTGATTTCAAAGATATTAACAAGGCATGTCCCAAGGACAATTACCCTCTCCCGGAGATAGACTGGAAGGTAGAATCACTATCGGGATTTAGGTACAAGTGTTTTCTGGACGCATACAAGGGTTATCACCAAATCTTAATGGCTGCAGAAGATGAGGACAAGACTGCTTTTCATACGCCGCAGGGTATTTATTGTTACACGAAGATGCCTTTCGGTTTAAAGAATGCTGGCGCGACCTATCAGCGTGTAATTGACGCGGCATTCAAGCACCAAATCGGTAGAAATCTTGAAGCGTACGTCGACGACTTGGTAATTAAAAGCAACACCGAAGAAGACATGCTCGCGGACATCCTGGAAACGTTTGCATCTCTGCGCAGGATCAACATGAAGCTTAACCCGCTTAAATGTAGTTTTGGGGAAGAGGAAGGCAAGTTTTTAGGTCATGTGGTGACAGCGCGGGTATCAAGGCCAATCCCAAAAAGATTGAAGCCATTGATAATTTGCCATCTCCAAAGACAAAGAAAGATGTGCAGAGTCTAACGGGGAAGCTTGCGGCTATCACACGGTTTCTGTCGAAAGCCGCAGAACGACAGTTACCATTCTTCAATACTTTGAAAAATTGTTTGAAGAAAAAAGACTTCGTATGGACTCAGGAAGCAGAATCAGCCTTTCAGGAGATGAAAAAGGTGCTTGCAGAATTACCAACACTTACTGCGCCAGTATCAGGAGAAACGCTAACACTGTACCTTGCGGCATCGAAGGAAGCTGTCAGCTCAGTCCTCATCGCGGTTCGCGAAAAGGTAATCCATTAATTTGCATGCTTTATTTATATCGCAGAAACTTAACGACCGAGGTTTTTCTCAGACGCAAATGCCGGTCTACTTCGTAAGCAAGACGCTGACATCAAGCGAAGTAAACTACTCACCGATAGAAAAGCTTGTATATGCGCTGGTTCATACGGCGCGGCGTTTGCGCCGATATTTTCAAGCACATCCAATCGTGGTCCTAACTGATCAACCAATCAAACAGGTTGGTAAATGCCTACTTTGCGGCAATGACCGGGATTACCGCATTGACTAACGCAATCATTTTTCTTTCAGGTGTTATACAAGCCTGAGATTTCTGGCCGAATGGCTAAGTGGGCAGTTGAATTAGGTGAACATGAAATAAATTTTTCTTCGCGCAGTGCGGTTAAGGGTCAAATACTTGCTGATTACCTAGCAGAATTACCTGCGGATGTCGAGGCATCAGCAGAACATCAGGATCCACCTGCACCAACTTTGTCACCATGGGAATTGTACACCGATGGAGTGTGCAGCGCATCTGGTGCAGGTGCGGGTGTAATTTTAACAGGCCCGGATGGCGAAGAGCATACATACGCACTGCGGTTTAATTTTGCTGTTACAAACAACGAAGCAGAGTATGAGGCTCTGTTAGCAGGTATGCGCATTGCGCATAAATTAAATGTTAAAATTTTGCACGCTTATGTGGATTCAAAGCTAGTATGCAGTCAAGTCAGCGGAGATTTCGAAGCGCATGACATAGCCATGCAGCAATATCTATCGCTTGTTCACAACCTCGCTGACCAGTTTGAAGCTTTTCAAATCTCCCACGTAATGCGGGGTCAAAATAAGAAAGCGGATGCGCTAAGTAAACTGGCTGCCTTGGCTTTTGATCATATGGGGAAGAAAGTTCTAATAGAAGAACTCAATGCGAAATCCATTGTTATGATGCCTTTAGTGGCACCAGTAGAGGAATCAACCTCAACATGGATGACGCCCATCGTGGCTTTTCTGCGGGATGGCACTTCTCCTGCAGATTCTGCTGACGCAAAGAAAGTCCGCGTTAAGGCACCGCTGTATGCCCTTGAGGGTAACGTCCTATATCGAAAGAATTATTTGGGACCGCACTTAAGGTGCATTGGCCCGAAAGAGGCGGAGGAAGTTGTACGCGAGGTGCATGAGGGTGCATGCGCACTCCATTCGGGGCACAGGTCCATTGTGTCAAAAATAATGCGGCTAGGATATTATTGGCCCACCATGTACGCGGATACTGCGCGCCTAGTTAAGCAATGTGAATCATGCCAAATACATGCACCTATTAGCAGAGCACCTGCGCATCCAATGATACCAGTCTCCTCACCGTGGCCATTTTGCAAATGGGCAATCGACATAGTCGGACCATTCCCAAAAGGCCGAGGTAATTTTATCATTTATTTTCTTAACATGTTACTCACATCAGTACCTTACGCACATTCTGCACACGCAGGAAACATCAAATTCTTGATTGTTGCAATCGACTATTTCACAAAGTGGGTCGAAGCGAGACCGCTGGCAGCAATCTCAGGAAAAAGGGTGCGAAATTTTGTATGGGAAGACATCGTCTGTCGATTTGGTATACCAAACGAAATTGTTAGCGATAACGGTACGCAGTTCGCGGGTGACCCTTTTCGCAGCTGGTGCGCGGAGCTTAATATTAAGCAAACTTTTACATCTGTTGCGCATCCGCAGGCGAATGGCCAGTGCGAAGTCACCAACCGGGATATAGTAGCTGGAATCAAAGCTAGGTTGGGTCATGGTCGCGTTGGTTGGGTGGATGAACTACCGAAGGTTTTATGGGCACATAGAACAACACCCAAAGCAAGCACTGGTGAGACCCCGTTCAGTTTGGTCTATGGATCAGAAGCTGTTGTACCCGCAGAAATTGGGGTACCAACGTTTCGCATACAAAATTTTGATGAGCAAAATAACTCTGAAGCTTTGCGGGAAAATCTTAATTTGCTGGAAGAGCGCAGACTCTCTGCGGCTGTCAACGAAGCAAATAACAAGCAAAAAATCGCAAAGTACTATAATCAGCGTGTGCGTTCGCGCTCTTACAAGTGCGGTGACTTGGTTTGGCGTCAGAACGACGCAAGTCATGCGGAGGATACTGGGAAACTGGGCCCCCGTTGGGAAGGTCCATACAGGGTAGCGAAGGCAAGCAATACCGGGGCGTACCATCTCGAGACATTAGATGGAAAACCTGTGAAACGCACTTGGCATGCGACGTTATTGAAAAAATGTTATATGTAGCTAGGTGGAACTGATCACTCCAGTTTATTGTAGCACATTGTTTTTTCTATGTATTTTCCGTCCGTTTGGATGTGTCGCGGTTGTAATTGTGATTAATGCCAATTAAATATTTACTCGCGCATACTTTTGTTGTTTAAATCTTTTTTGTATGCGGTTCCTGCCTACTTAAGGGGTGTCCTCTAGCCCCCGTGCGGCAGAAGCCTGTTTGGTTACAAGGCTAGACGCTAACGGTAGGCAAAGGGAATTGGTTTTCCCCTAGCCAAGCGCCACGCAGACTAGATGGCTGCAAAGTCGACTTAAAAAATTACAAGCATTGGTTTGCTTGTGCGTAATTACTCTCGCATTGGTTTGCTTAAGGAACTCAAAGCATAAAAACATTGGCTTGTTTTTAGTTGCGTTGCTTACCATACAGCTATAGTGCACCTCTAGTACATGACAAAGCGAGAACGCAGTAGCTTTCGAGTCTAAATTATTAAAGGGTAATTGTTAAAGTATTGGTTTATTTTACGCAGTAATACCCGCATACGCATGAGTTTTGGTTAACTATGCGCATGGGCATGCGGTTCACATTTTGTTTTGATTCGCGATATATAAACAAATAAACACACTACGCATGCATATCAGGAATATATATACATCAAACTAAGTTGTTACATAAGAGGTAATTGTTTGTAACGCCTGCCCAACACGGGACTTAGGGCTGCAAAAATACAAATACCTGCCTAAGCATAGGACTTACGGCGCAATCCAACACTAATAATCCTCCTTTAAAAACCCATCGATCGACATGTTCGGGTCCGCAGCGAATGCGTTGATTAGGGGGATAGGGATGGACTTGATGGCTTCTTCCGCCTCCATTAACGCTGCAGCCGTTCCCTCTTTTAGCTTCTTTTGAACGATGTCGGGGAACGGCGGTGTTAGACCGCAAGCTTGGATTACCTCCTGCACAGCCTTGTTGATTTCATGGTCCCTTACCGCATCAACGTAGGCATTGAACTTGTTAGACACAGGCTCTGAGTCCATCACCTTTTGCGCAATGGTGGGGAGAGCAGTGCGCAGCTTCGCCAGATCCGCCTCTGCTAGCTCGCGGTTGGTTACCGCGTCATCCCTTTCCCTCGTCACCCTTTCCAGCTCCACCCGCAGACGCTCTGTCTCCCCTTTGGACTGGTCAACCGCACCAACCAGCTCGCGGTTTTTCTTTCTCTCTTCAATCAGTGCAGTTTTGGTTTCCGCCGCGGTTAACTCCACCGCCTTGCGCGCTTCTTCTGCGGCGTCCCTGTCTTTCTTCACCTGATCAACCCCCGCTTGCAGCAGCCCTAGCTCTGTTTCTTTCCGCAAGGCCACTTGATACAAGTTAGTCGAACGGCGGGCTTGATCTGCAACCATGCCAAAAAAGACAAGGCCGTTTTGGACGAAGGCGTTGAGCGCCTGATTAAAAGGCAGTGCGGCTAGTTGGTTGCGGAACTCGGCAGGGAAGATTTGTTGGAGGAAGGCGGACTGCTCTGCGGCGTTTTCCGCCGATATCTGGGTGAGCTGCGCCAGGTTTGCCAATCGGAAGCTACCGTGTGGCGGGGTTGGTGTGGACTCGGAGTCAAGGTGTATCGTCTTATCCTTTGACTCGGCAGTAGCTTCGAGGTCCGGATTGACCCGCGGTGGGGTGTGATGAGTTTCTTCTGCATGCCCTGCGTATTAATAAGTGGTTAAATAAGTGCAAACTTAAATGTGCGGTATGCGCGCAAGCAGAACTCTTACCAGATGATGGGGGAGGTAGATCCGCAGAACGGGGTTCGATGGGAACAAAGTTATCGTTCCGCTTGTCCTCCCTCTGTTTGGGAGTGAGTTTCTTCTTCTTCTGTTGGGATTGGGAGGCTTCGGCGGCCTTGCGCTTATTGCCGGAGGTGGCAGGTGCATTCTCGCCAGTCTTCTCCTGCTCCAACGGTTGGTTCACATTCTGTTTGCGGAAGGCGATGCCCGCAATCTCCTCCGCAGTCAGTACTCTCTTCATCTTCATCTCTGCAAACATGCACGCATGCGTTAGAACACATAAATAGCAAACTGTTAGTACGTGATTATACTATTCCTACCCTTTCCATCCGGTCCGACTATGGCTGGACGCACATCCTCCCATGGCCAGTGTGCGGATATCTTCCCTAGCCGCAACATCACGTTCCCGTATGACCGGTGCACCAGCTGTGCGTTAGCGCACTCCGCTAACAGCTTTGTTTCCTCGTCATCAAGGACCGGGGTTTTGTTCACATCCTTTTCCACCTTCTCGCACCATATAAGCGTTTGCGGAAAAGAGGTACCAACTACAGTTTGGTCAACGAAAAAGAAAGTTTCTTTCCAGTTACCCGCATTCGACTTTGGGGTTTTGGTGAAATTTTGTCGGGCGAAGAAGGTGAACCAGGATTTGTGGTGATTGGCTATGCGGTATAGATGACAGAAAACTTTAACCAACGGTACCCTGTCGATTGCGGCGCACCACATTTCAAACAGAACTATTTTGCCTATGGCGTACGGGTGTAGTTGCCCTAATCCCACTCTGAAGTGATCTAATACGCCTAAGAAGAAGTCAGATGGGGGAACCCTAAAGTTACCATGCTTGAACGCATGTTCATAGATGGCCACTTTCTTCTCCGGGGGCTCGTGAGCACGCTGATGGGGTAGGGGTGGCACCGGATTGTACTTGGCTAAGGGAGGATACTGTTTCACTAAGTAATCTATGTGCTTCTGCTCTATAACAGACTCTACGCTATCTACATACGTCTCGTTAGCTTTAGTCATTTTCTAGGAGTAATCGGATGAATACTAACCTTTAATTGGTGGCCGGAATGTTTGATTTTTGATCGGAATTCAAATTGACAGCGTAACGAGGAAGCTTGAAGCAGGAAAGTGGAAATAAGCTGCAAAATGGGGTATTTATAGGGACGTTTGGGAGTCATGGGATGGAGTGGTGTGATCGTGGCTGTACACGTGTTACGCAATCGACGGGCAACACTTTATTGATGCGTGTGGATGCCAGTTGGGTATGATTACATGTACGCGCGTGGTTGGCACGCGCCTGACACACTGCCACTTTATGTCATGTCCGCCGAATGGGCTTCTGCGATTGTGACAGGCATTTAATGGCATCGAGGCGCACGCGGAATATTAAATGCTAGCCGTTATCTTGTTTTTTCTTTCGCTTAATAGTTTGATATCATACGCCTCGTGCCATATAACATCAAACTGGGGGGACATAATGATACCGCAACCCGCAGGCGCACCGCGAATGTATGCGGACAATCACTATTGTGCGTATGCGTGTTCTTGTGTGCGGTATGCGGCGTGCGAATGCCTTTGTTCCCGGTACGGCGGTTGCTTAGCTGTCAAGTAAATATCTTTTCCATAATTATATCCGTGATTCGGGGAAGTCAGTTATGGATGAGATTAACGTGATCTGGGGCGGTTCTAGAATTAGGGTTTGCCTATAAATACAAACCCTAATCATCATTCAACAGACACGGCATATTACGTAACTATCACACACAAGATACATTACGCAAAACAGCATCATTCAGCATCTCTTCAAGGTTAACAGGTTAGTCTTTTGTAAGCTAGCACCTACGACCTTATGTGGGGCCTCTTGATCGACGACCGTTATCAGAGGTGGACTTAATCACTTGGCCACCCCGCCGACATCATCATGTCGGCCAGGGTTATTCACGGTAGCCGGACCGGAGAGCCACGTTCTAAGCTCCTTAAACCCCTCCTTATGTATTGAGCAGGCATGTTAAACCCCGCGGTTAAAATATGCATGATCATTTATCATACCAAAAATGCACTACAAAGATTTGGAAGTACAATGTATATAGATTTTAATCTGGTTAAATAAAAAAATATAAATCAGAGTACCCGGAAAATCTCTTAGCTTGCAATTGTTTATAAGAATGATCAACTGAGATCCATCCTCTTTATGAGCTGAAACATACTCATACAGCTCTTCAGCAAGAGCAGACCACAGAACACACTTAATCCGATTTCCTCTGCATCAGTTAGTTGTAAAGAATTTTGGTCAGTTATGGTATACAGTTACAAATATTCAAAACAAATCAACTAAAATTTAATACTAATGACAAAACTTACGTTAAAACTTACGTTAAATCACGTAGATAAAAGTTGATTTGACTTTTTATTCACCCCATTATCACATTTGATCTCAATGGGAGACATCTGCACTAGTTGTCCAATAACATCTGGCAATAAAACATCAAATATTATATTCATTGTTATCATCTATAACTATATATTAAAAATTTATAAACCATGTATTCCAATATGCCACATATATCACATTTAACTGAATTTACCAAACTTCATTGCACAGTAACATACCAAAAGCATTCGTAGGATCCAACATCATCATAATTGACAGTAAAAAAAACCATTTCCTGCCAAATCAAACGATTCACTCCTGCGAACTGACGTTTGTCGGAGCATTAGCACCTTCCAACTATGATTTGCCATCTTAAGTTGCTTTCTTCATATTGGACAATAGAAAATCCCATTAGGTCAAAATAACTTCCTTCGACAAAAGTTCTAACAAAAAATGTAATCAACTTCCTTGGGATTTGAGCAACAATCTTGTTACCCTGCGTTCAGTTGGAATTATGTTAATTATTATCAGTTAGTGTGTATTACATTATACCTATGTTTATATTTGAGTATCAAATATATACAAATTGATGAATGCTAAATTTATATCCAAAAAGTTTATTACTACATGTTGGTCCATAAGGACCATCTTAGTTGATGCTACAACGCTTGGGCTATTCCAGTACGTCCTGTTCCAGACACAGAACACCTTGACTCTGATTGAGGGATTCAATGTTTCACCATTCAACAAACTCAAAGGTACAAATTCTTATTTAGCCGCCATATGATCAAAATACAGAAAAAGTGAATAAGAAGATTGAATTGATGATTGTTGTTGGAATGACGAAAATGATTGTGGTATACGCTCTTTTTATAACAATCGTGTATTGGACTTTGAATTGGCAATTGAGATAAATTAGGAAGTATTTCATTTTCTAAAAAAGGGTTATAATAGTTTGCGATTTATTTGGGGATGATAGGATCCAGGTCAACAATACGTCCCGAATCATGGAATCGTTGTTGTTGATCGTTTGGTATGATTGAGAGATTGAAGGGATTATTTCACGATTTTGAAATTGTATATTGAGCAATTTTTGGAGAAGATTTGAAAATTGAATTTGTGGAGGTGTATCCCCAATTTCAATCGTCCGGATCCCCAATTTTTTATTCAATATTCTTTCTATATTTCTATCTTTCTATATTTCTATATTTCTATGTGATCTATGTGATACTATGATAATGATACATAATTTTTTTTTTTTTTTTGGGTATAAGGTTACTCCAGCAAAAATGATAATGATACATTAAATTAAATTGTTTATTATTCTTTTGTTACACTTACTTATAGTATTACTATATTTGAATATTTCTTTTTTTTTATGAGAAGAAATTGGTTTATTTTTTAGGTTCAATTTATTTACAATATAATAAAACTAATTAAAACTTATTGTAACGACCCTGGATTTTCTAACATTTATTTATTAATAATTATTATTATTAATACTTGTGATTTAACGAATGTATGTTATTACATTTACATGTTGTCATGATTGTCCGTACTTGACTTTAATTGCCCGAAACGTCTTTGTGACACGCGAAACTTTCACGAATAATATTTTTAAATATTATTTACATTCATGATTGATTTTATTAAATCATTTTAATTAACTAAGGTTATTAGTTAGTTACTTGGGCTTTAATTAGTTTAACTTGTGAATTAATGGAACTTGGGCTTGTTTAGTGTAATGGACTCATGGATTTAGATTTGTAAGCCCACCCTACATCACATATGGACATAACTAGCCCATTCTTCTTCATGTAAGTACCACTTAGGGATTTAACTAGTTAGTTTTACTTGAAGGAATCTAGTTACCATAATCCCCATGCACATACACCAAATAACCACACTTTTGAAGGCTTTACATGTAATAATCCAGTGAACAAATCCTTCCCCCCTTGACCCACCCAAAACCGTCGGCCATAGCAAGCATAAGGGGAGTTTTGTTTTCATTTTTCATCACTTCATTCACTAGCATTCTCTCATTCAAAACACACACACAAATTCCTCTCAACTTTTCTCTTCTTTTTCTCTCTAAATTATAAGTAGCAAGAACTTTCTTCTCTTCTTTTTCTTTGGCCAAAACCGTGGCCTTACACCACAAAATCATCATCATCATTTGTTGTTTGCTACTTGTTCTTGATTATTATTTGGTTACATGTATTTGTTAGTTACTTTACTTACTAGTTTCCAAGAACCAAACTTTCTAGTTTGATTCTTCATTTTATCTTGTTATAACAAGAACAACAAGAACATAAACTTACTAGTTATGTTCTACATATACTTTCTTAAAGGATTGCAAGTTCATGTGTTGATTAAAATCATACTTGTGATTCATGAAGTAAACTTTAAAGTTTACTTTCTTAAAGATCAAACTTTGGTTTGAATCATTAAAGTATGAACAACCATGAACAAATTACTTGTTTACTTAGTTTACTTCTTCATTTTATGCACTTTAATTTCATGTTTGTTGGTTGATATTGGTCAAATGTTACTAGTTAACTTTGATCTCATTAATCTTGAACTAAAGTTAACTTAAAAGTTCAAGAACATGTAAGTAAGTTTTCTTTAAATATAACTTTGTATACTTATGCTTGATCTAGACTTTTGAGTCTTGGATCTTCAAGATCAAACTAAGAACTATGTTCTACAACTTAAGATCTTGATTTCATAAGTTCACTTTCAAGTTTGTAACTTATTATTAGTTTTAAAGTTCATGTATGTGTTAGATCTAAGACTTTGATGTAACTTTGGTTCATCAAAACACTTGCAACACTTAAGTGAGTTGTGCTTCATGTCTTAGACTTACACAAGGGTTATGATGGTCAAACCTTGGTGAAAATGATGTAAACACATCAACGAGTTGTACACTTGAAGCTACATGCATCAAGGATGAGAACCATGATGAACATCAAACACCAAACCCACCGGAACCCACTATTTTTCTGTTTCCTGTCCTCTGCTTACTGTTTTGCTGTTTCTGTAACAGACCAGTACACCTGGGCTACTGTAACCTTTATTTTCAGCTAGCTCTGTTTGAGTAGATAACTTTTCATATAGGACTCGTCTTAATCCGAGTTACGGTTTAGGATTTATGGCCCTCCGATCGTCACTATGTCCTTTTAACGTTGTGCAGAAATTTCTGACCTACTCGCACTTAGACCGTCACCACGGTCAAACGAAGATGAGTTTGCTTCTGTAAATTTTACCACACTTTAAGGACTCATATACGGAGCCATGGCCACTGGTCTCACCTTAATTCAGTAAGGGTAGAGGCCGTGGTGACTGATCGAAGTCAGCTTTTGTTTTAAACTACTTTCATGAACGAAACTTACTTTAGGCCTTTTGTTTGATGATGAATGATGATGACCCTTAAGACCTTATTTACATACTTTTAAACCTATTCGGACGATTTACTGACTTAGTACTATTTGACTTAGGTTGAGGACCCGTTTGGAAAACCTTCATTACTTGCTTACTTTCCGAGTCATACTTTACCGCTACTTTATCATTGTGAGTTATAGCATTCCCTTTTTACTTTAACTTATTTTGGGAACTGAGAATACATGTGAATTTTATGTTTTACATACTAGGCACGAGTACTTAAACTTATATATGTGTGGGTTATACAACGGCATAAACATTCCCTTTAGCTCGGTAACGTTTAATCATTGGTTTTTGAACCGTGAACGCGAATCTTAGATATGGATCCATAGGGTTTGACATCCCCACTCAGGCTAGTAGCGCTAGTATTTAACGAGTGTTTAATACTTCGTAAACATACGCACTTGCCAAGTGTACTTTCAGGGGGTATAAACGTTAAGTTAGTTACCAAGTGCCCACGGTTAACATATACTTTATCATACTGTTTTGAAACGCTCTTTGTAGCACTGAAATCTCGTGGCCTACCTTACATACTGTTATACTTAAACTATAGCTCACCAACCTTTGTGTTGACGTTTTTAAGCATGTTTTTCTCAGGTGCTTAAGGTTATTTGCTTCCGCTGTCATGCTAGTCTTGCCGTAGACACCCGCTGCTCTAGTGTTATCACCGCATGAACTGTTTATCTTGCATTCAAACTTTTATACATTTGAAACTATGTTTTGTAATGACCTAAGGGTCACATACATTTATTCATGCTTGCTATTCGTAGAAGCATACTATTGGTGTAAAACAATTGACGTCGGTTATGACGTCATCTTTTTTTATCATGAATGCAACTTCTTTTATTATAGCATATAGTGATTGACCTTGTAATGATCCCGTTGTTGATGATTCGTACACGATGATTTTGTACGGGGCATCACATTTGGTATCAGAGCATTGGTTGTAGGGAATTAGGTTGCATTAGTGAGTCAAGACCGACCCGAGTAGGATTCACTAATAGGACTAATCTACAACTTGCTAGTTTATGTGTTTCTGCTGAACTTACTGCATGCTGCTGCTTACTGTTACTGCTACATGCCGTATGCTACTACTTGATTTCACTACTGTATGATATTACTTGCTTTCGATTGCATGCTACTTCTGTACGATTCGTTATTATTGCCATGCTACTTATTGTTATACATGATTTAAACTGTTGGCCTAATACGTGCTTGCTTTATGATTTACTGACATGAAAAATTTATTTTTCCTTGTTCAGATGTCGGATGTTCCACCTGCTATCGTTTTGGGCAGTTTAGACTCGTCAGCCACCCCACCTGCTGCTGCTGCCGACACACCGATCCCGATACGCACCAGTGAACCCGGCGCTTCGTCTTCCGGAGCTAGTAGTAGTGCGCCGGCACCAGTGGCTACTATTGATGGACACGTGGACCCTACGGAGATTCCAGCTCCGTCTGATCCCGGACCCTCAGAGCCACAGCCCCGCATCGGTGGTGTTGTGATTCCCGCGGAGTTCGGGGAAGGGCCATTCCGTAACCATATGTGCATGCCGTGCCGACGCGCTGCTAATGGACGTTTAGTGCCGATTCCGCCAGGCAGACACAGAGAGATGTTGGCTGAAATGTCCCGTTCTTATTGATTAAAAACGTTCCATATTAATTGATTTCGTTGCGAGGTTTTGACCTCTATATGAGACGTTTTTCAAAGACAGCATTCATTTTTAAAACAAACCATAACCTTTATTTCATAAATAAAGGTTTAAAAAGCTTTACGTAGATTATCAAATAATGATAATCTAAAATATCCTGTTTACACACGACCATTACATAATGGTTTACAATACAAATATGTTACATCGAAATCAGTTTCTTGAATGCAGTTTTTACACAATATCATACAAACATGGACTCCAAATCTTGTCCTTATTTTAGTATGCAACAGCGGAAGCTCTTAATATTCACCTGAGAATAAACATGCTTTAAACGTCAACAAAAATGTTGGTGAGTTATAGGTTTAACCTATATATATCAAATCGTAACAATAGACCACAAGATTTCATATTTCAATACACATCCCATACATAGAGATAAAAATTCATTCATATGGTGAACACCTGGTAACCGACATTAACAAGATGCATATATAAGAATATCCCCATCATTCCGGGACACCCTTCGGATATGATATAAATTTCGAAGTACTAAAGCATCCGGTACTTTGGATGGGGTTTGTTAGGCCCAATAGATCTATCTTTAGGATTCGCGTCAATTAGGGTGTCTGTTCCCTAATTCTTAGATTACCAGACTTAATAAAAAGGGGCATATTCGATTTCGATAATTCAACCATAGAATGTAGTTTCACGTACTTGTGTCTATTTTGTAAATCATTTATAAAACCTGCATATATTCTCATCCCAAAAATATTAGATTTTAAAAGTGGGACTATAACTCACTTTCACAGATTTTTACTTCGTCGAGAAGTAAGACTTGGCCACTGTTGATTCACGAAACTATAACAATATATACATGTATATTAAAGTATGTTCAAAATATATTTACAACACTTTTAATATATTTTGATGTTTTAAGTTTATTAAGTCAGCTGTCCTCGTTAGTAACCTACAACTAGTTGTCCACAGTTAGATGTACAGAAATAAATCGATAAATATTATCTTAAATCAATCCACGACCCAGTGTATACGTATCTCAGTATTGATCACAACTCAAACTATATATATTTTGGAATCAACCTCAACCCTGTATAGCTAACTCCAACATTCACATATAGAGTGTCTATGGTTGTTCCGAAATATATATAGATGTGTCGACATGATAGGTCGAAACATTGTATACGTGTCTATGGTATCTCAAGATTACATAATATACAATACAAGTTGATTAAGTTATGGTTGGAATAAATTTGTTACCAATTTTCACGTAGCTAAAATGAGAAAAATTATCCAATCTTGTTTTACCCATAACTTCATTTTAAATCCGCTTTGAGTGAATCAAATTGCTATGGTTTCGTATTGAACTCTATTTTATTAATCTAAACAGAAAAAGTATAGTTTTATAGTCAGAAAAATAAGTTACAAGTCGTTTTTGTAAAGGTTGTCATTTCAGTCGAAAGAACGACGTCTAGATGACCATTTTAGAAAACATACTTCCACTTTGAGTTTAACCATAATTTTTGGATATAGTTTCATGTTCATAATAAAAATAAATTTCTCAGAATAACAACTTTTAAATCAAAGTTTATCATAGTTTTTAATTAACTAACCCAAAACAGCCCGCGGTGTTACTACGACGGCGTAAATCAGTTTTACGGTGTTTTTCGTGTTTCCAGGTTTTAAATCATTAAGTTAGCATATCATATAGATATAGAACATGTGTTTAGTTGATTTTAAAAGTCAATTTAGAAGGATTAACTTTTGTTTGCGAACAAGTTTAGAATTAACTAAACTATGTTCTAGTGATTACGAGTTTAAACCTTCGAATAAGATAGTTTTATATATATGAATCGAATGATGTTATGAACATCATTACTACCTCAAGTTTAGTAGGTAAACCTACTGGAAGTGACAAGAAATGATCTAGCTTCAAAGGATCTTGGATGGCTTGAAAGTTCTTGAAGTAGGATCATGACACAAAAACAAGTTCAAGTAAGATTTTTACTCGAATTAAGATAGTTGATAGTTATAGAAATTGAATCAAAGTTTGAATATGAATATTACCTTGAATAAGAAAGATAACCTACTGTATATAACAAAGGTTTCTTGATCTTAGATGATTACTTGGAATGGATTAGAAAGCTTGGAAGTAAATTAGTAAACTTGAAGGGATTTTTGAAGTGTTCTTGAAGTGTTCTTCCTATGATGATTATAGCTTGATTCTTGAAGTGATTTTTGATGAAGATGATGATTAACTACTGGAAAAATACGTTCATAATAGTGTGTGTGTGTGTTGAGAGAGAATTAGAAAGAGAATTGGAAGTGAAATGGAGTGAATGATGAGTGGTAAGTGGTGAGTGGGGTTAAAAGGAGTTCTAGTTAGTTGACTAGCTCATGGTAGAAGTTAAAATTGATTAGTCATACATGACATAATCAAGAGTGGAATCCCATGCTAGTTCCTATTGGTATATACCCATAGTAAGTACGTTTTGAAGCTGTGTATAATACGGGTAAGAATACGACTAGAATTCTTGATGAAAGAAAAGAATGGGAAAGTAACTGTAACCATTTTTGTTAAGTATGAGTATTTTGATATATGTCTTGAAGTCTTCCAAAAGTATTTTAATACATCTAAATACACTACATGTATATACATTTTAACTGAGTCGTTAAGTCATCGTTAGTCGTTACATGTAAGTGTTGTTTTGAAACCTTTAAGTTAACGATCTCAATTAATGTTGTTAACCCATTGTTTATTATATCTAATGAGATGTTAAATTATTATATTATCATGATATTATGATATATTAATATATCTTAATATGATATATATACATTTAAATGTCGTTACAACGATAATCGTTACATATATGTCTCGTTTCGAAATCCTTAAGTTAGTAGTCTTGTTTATATGTATATAACTCATTGTTAATATACTTATGGAGATACTTACTTATCATAATCTCATGTTAACCATATGTATATCTATATATATATCGTCATGTCATTTTTACAAGTTTTAACGTTCGTGAATCGCCGGTCAACTTGGGTGGTCAATTGTCTATATGAAACATATTTCAATTAATCAAGTCTTAACAAGTTTGATTGCTTAACATGTTGGAAACATTTAATCATGTAAATATCAATCTCAATTAATATATATAAACATGGAAAAGTTCGGGTCACTACATTGGCCACCTTCGGACTGCCAGTTCAACCACCAGTGCCACCACCACATGATTCGGATGACTCACCATCCTGAGATTCCCCGGCTAACACAATTTCTTCTTTAATAGGTATTGGAATGCCCTTTTCAGTTGTGGATAGAATAGATTCAGCGTCTGATTCCGAGTCGTACAAAATGATAGGATTAGAAGAAGTCATCTATCACATAATTAAAACAACAATTACGTTAGCATATAAATATATCACATATAATGTTTTTGACCAAATGATAAGCAAAAATCAGTAAAAACAAATATGGTCATAGTCCAGACTCACTAATGCATCTTAACAATTACCAGTTAAACACACTAATGTAATTTCTGGTTCCCTATGACCTCAAGCTCTGATACCAACTGTAACGACCCGTCAAAATCGCTATTGACGCAGCACGTTAATCATTGATTCCACAGTGAGGTTTTGACCTCTATATGATACGTTTTGATAAAATATTGCATTCATTAAAATAAGTGACTTTCTAAACATAGAAAGTTATAAACATGTGGGCGAGTGCTTAGGTATAAGCAAAACCCCAAAATACATAAGTCTTTAATTTACAGGTTGACTTCACAGTCCAATTATTTATTACACAACGCAGTTTTATTTTGAATGCAATAAACTTTGTACAAAGCATGAGAGACTCCATGCAGGCAACAAGCACATCACAGCGGAAGCATTCTAAGGACCTGAGAATAAAACATGCTAAAAAGTCAACACGAATGTTGGTGAGTTATAGGTTTAATTGCTCGAGTCATAAACATATATAAAGATAGACCACAACGTTTCATCAAAAGTTTATCAATAGATTCTACGTAACAGAGCACTCTGGTAACTAAACTTAACGCTATAGTGATAATTACCCCATTCGTTTTAATACACGCAAACCAACGTGTCTTAAACTCAAATAACATACGTCCGTTAAAAGGCTAGCGCTCTAGCTCGGACGGGGATGTTAAGCCCTATGGATCCATATACAATTATTCGCGCCCACCAGTCCATATCCTATGTACTGGCAGCTACTAGTTACCAAAGCTAAGGGATTTTCGGTTTAACTCAGTGTAGAATTTTGTATGTACTTGTGTCTTATTGCGTTTAAAATAAATTGCATGTATTCTCAGCCCAAAAATATTTAAAGCATTTAAAAAGGGAGACTATAACTCACAGTTCAATATTGCGATTCAATATTGTAGGCAAATTGCGTAGACGTAATGATGGTAGACGACTGTATGATTGGTCTTGGATTCAAGAACAATACCCCGAACAATACCCAATATTTCCTTATTTTAAAACGGTTTGAAACTCGAATTAAAAATACCCTCGAATATACTTTATTATTATTAAACTTAAAATTAAAATTATAATTATAATTATAAATATAAAATTTACGTACTTAAATTATTATGAAAATTCGTCGAGCAAAACTGACCTTTTATAGTACTTTTCGATTTACTGTAGCTCATGCGATCGCATGAGTTTTCAGTGTTTTTGCCATGCGATCGCATGGCCGCCTTTTCTGTTTTTGTTTGCTAGTTCGTCGACATCAAATAGTGTTTCTGTAGCAATAGTGTTTTACTGTAGAAAATAGTGTTACTGTAGCAAATAGTGTTACTGTAGCAAATAGTGTTTTACTGTAGCAAACTCGTTTTCACTGTAGCACTGTAGCAAAATACGGTTCAATGTAGCAAATAGTGTTTTACTGTAGCAAAGTAATTTTTACTGTAGGAAAGTCGTTTTTACTTGTACATATATATATATATACATACATATAATTGTTCATGAATCGTCGAGAGTAGTCAAATGTAATTGTATATATGAAACAGTTCTAATATTTTGAGACTCAATCTAACAGACTTTGTTTAACGTGTTAAAATAATAAATCGTATAGAGAATTGGTTTAAATAAGTCAAAAATTTTTAGGTCATCACAGTACCTCCCCGTTAAAGAAAATTTCGTCCCGAAATTTTGAGTAGTACCTGTTTCATGAGCGATATCAGTGAACAAATGTGGATACTTTTGCTTCATCTGATCTTCACGTTCCCAAGTAAACTCGGGTCCTCGTCTTGCGTTCCAACGAACCCTAACTATCGGTATTTTGCTTTGTTTTAATTGTTTGACCTCACGGTCCATGATTTCAACAGGTTCTTCGATAAAATGGAGTTTATCATTGATTCGTATTTCGTCAAGAGGAATTACGACATCCTCTTCAGCTAAACATTTCTTCAAATTTGACACGTGAAATGTGTTGTGAACACTACTAAGTTCTTGCGGTAGCTTTAATCGATAAGCAATTGTTCCAATTCTTTCGGTGATTTCAAAGGGTCCTACGTACCTAGGACTTAGCTTTCCTCGTTTACCGAATCGTACAACGCCTTTCCAGGGTGACACTTTCTACATGACTTTGTCGCCCACTTGAAATTCTAGCGGTTTTCTTCTTACATCAGCATAACTCTTTTGGCGACTCATGGCCGTTTTCAATCGCTGTTGTATTTGAATGATCTTTTCGGTGGTTTCATGAATAATTTCTGGTCCAGTAAGTTGTCTTTCTCCTACTTCACTCCAACAGATAGGAGATCTGCACTTTCTACCGTAAAGTGCTTCAAATGGTGCTGCGTTGATGCTCGTATGATAGCTGTTATTGTATGAAAATTCTGCCAACGGTAAGTGTCGATCCCAACTGGTTCCAAAGTCAATCACGCATGCCCGTAACATGTCTTCCAATGTTTGTATTGTTCTTTCACTTTGACCATCTGTCTGTGGGTGATAAGCGGTGCTCATATCTAATCGAGTTCCCAATGTTTTTTGTAATGATTGCCAAAAACGTGATGTGAATCGGGTGTCGCGATCAGATATGATGGAGATGGGTACACCATGCCTGGAAACTACTTCCTTCAAATATAGGCGTGCTAATTTCTCCATACTGTCTGTCTCCTTTATTGGTAAGAAGTGAGCTGATTTAGTTAGACGATCAACTATCACCCAAATAGTATCATGACTACTTGCAGTCCTTAGCAATTTCGTAATGAAATCCATGGTTATTCTTTCCCATTTCCACTGCAGAATTTCTGGTTGTTGCAGTAATCCTGACGGCTTTTGGTGCTCAGCTTTGACCTTTGCACACGTTAAACATTTGCTTACATAAGTAGCAATTTCTGTTTTCATATTAGGCCACCAATAAAACTTCTTGAGATCGTGGTACATTTTTCCGTTTCCTGGGTGAATTGAGTACCTCGTTTTGTGTGCTTCATCCAGTACTAGTTGCCTTAGGTTACCATGTTTTGGTACCCATATCCTACCAGCAAAATACAGGGTTCCATCGGCTTTTTCTTCAAGTTGTTTTTCTAACCCTTTGCTTATTTCGCCTTTTTCGTTTTCTTCTTTTAAAGCTTCTAACTGTGCTGCTTGAATTTGCTTTGTGAGATCAGTACGAATTGTAATATTCAAAGCTCGGACCCTAAGAGGTTTTACTCTTTCTTTTCGACTTAGGGCATCAGCTACAACATTAGCTTTTCCGGGGTGGTAACGGATTTCACAATCGTAATCGTTTAACAACTCTACCCAGCGACGTTGCCTCATATTGAGTTGTTTTTGATCAAAAATATGCTGAAGACTCTTATGGTCGGTGTACACTGTACACTTGGTGCCATATAGATAGTGTCTCCATATTTTGAGTGCAAAAACTACTGCTCCAAGTTCCAAATCGTGCGTCGTATAGTTCTTTTCATGAATTTTTAGTTGTCGTGAGGCATATGCGATAACTTTTGTGCGTTGCATTAATACACATCCTAAACCTTGGCGCGAAGCGTCACAATAGATCACGAAATCATCATTTCCTTCCGGTAATGACAAAATGGGTGCAGACGTTAACTTCTTCTTTAATAACTGGAATGAGGATTCCTGTTCCGTGGACCAATCATACTTCTTTCCCTTTTGAGTCAATGCAGTTAAGGGTTTGGCGATTCTAGAGAAATCTTGAATGAATCTTCGGTAGTAACCAGCAAGACCTAAGAATTGGCGGATTTGTGTTGGAGTCTTCGGTGTTTCCCATTTACTAATGGCTTCGATCTTGGCGGGGTCAACTTTAATTCCATGTTTACTGACAACATGGCCCAAAAATTGTACTTCTTGTAACCAGAAATCACACTTCGAAAATTTTGCGTACAATTCTTCTTTCTTGAGTATCTCTAGTACCAGTCTTAAGTGTTGCTCATGTTCTTCCTTGTTCTTCGAGTAAATCAATATGTCGTCGATAAAAACAATGAAAAATTTGTCTAAATACGGTCTACAGATGCAATTCATTAGATCCATGAATACTGCTGGAGCATTAGTCAATCCAAAAGGCATGACTAAAAATTCATAGTGACCGTAACGGGTTCTGAACGCTGTTTTAGGAACATCTTCTTCCTTCACTCTCAGCTGATGATATCCGGAGCGTAGATCAATCTTAGAATAAACACTTGATCCTTGCAATTGATCAAACAAATCATCAATCCTCGGTAATGGGTACCGATTCTTGATCGTTAATTTATTTAATTCTCGGTAATCTATGCACATTCTCATAGATCCATCCTTCTTCTTGACGAATAGAATAGGAGCACCCCAAGGTGAAAAACTAGGACGAATAAATCCACGGTCAAATAATTCTTGCAACTGGTCTTGTAATTCTTGCATTTCTGAAGGTGCAAGTCTATATGGAGATCGGGCTACAGGTGCAGCTCCTGGTATGAGATCAATCTGGAATTCTACACATCTGTGTGGAGGTAGCCCCGGTAATTCTTCTGGAAATACTCCGGGATATTCTCTTACAACCGGCATGTCATTCATGCTTCTTTCTTCAGTATCGATCTTCTTTACGTGTGCCAGAATAGCATAACAACCTTTTCTTATAAGTTTCTGGGCCTTCATACAGCTGATAAAGTTCAGCTTTGAGTTGCTCTTCTCCCCATAAATCATTAATGACGTTTCATCCTTACGAGGGATGCGGATTGCTTTCTCAGCGCAAACAACTTCCGCTCTTGTTTTGGACATCCAGTCCATGCCAACGATTACGTCAAAACTTCCTAGTTCTACGGGTATCAAATCGATTTTGAAGGTTTCACCAGCGAGATTCATTTCGCAACCATGGCAAATTTTATCGGCTTTTATCAGTTTACCATTAGCTAATTCAATAGTATATTTATCGTCTAGAGGTAATGATGCACATTTTAGTTTAAAACTAAAGTCTTTACACATATAACTTCTATCAGCACCCGTATCAAACATAATAGAAGCTAGTTGATTATTAACTGTAAACGTACCCGTGACAAGATTAGGATCCTCACGTGCTTTACTGGCACTAACATTAAATTCCCTCCCACGTGCGGGTTCTTTGTTCTTCTCCTTATCAGGGCATTGATTTATAAAGTGACCAGACTTCCCGCATCCATAACATTTCTTGACATCGGTCAATTTTGTCTTTACTTCAGAAACGGTGGCATAACAATCTTTCGCCACATGTCCTTTCTTGTTGCACTTATCACAGACCACTTGGCAATAGCCTGCATGATGTGTGTAACACCTTTTGCAGAACGGATGAGGTCCCTTATAGTTTGGACTTGCAGTTGCCCCATCTTGTTTACCTTTAAAAGTTTCTTGTTTCTTCAGGTGAGTACTTTTGCCCTTATAGTCTTCCCATTTCCTCTTTCCTTCAGTTGTCTTGACTTCGGTAATTGGTGCCTTAATCGAACTCTCTGTGATCTGGTCCATGAGTTGGTGTGCCATTGTCATGGCTTCCTGCATTGTATTTGGTTTGGACGATGTAACATTTCCTTTGATATTGATCGATAAACCGTCAATATACATTTCTATCTTTCGTTTCTCGTTTGGCACCAATTCGGGACACAACAAGGCTAGTTCCATGAAACGCTTTTCATAGTTATTGAGATTCGCGTCGATAACCTTCAGATTACGTAACTCAGATTCCATTTTTCTGATCTCGTTTCGAGGACAGTACTCCTCGATTAGCATCTTTTCAGTTCTTCCCAAGAGATATCATATGCCGTATCTATTCCTTCTGCTTTAGCATAATTGTTCCACCAAGTAAGTGCACTGTCTTGCAATGTACACGAAGCATACTTTGACTTGTCTCCGTTCGCACAATTACTAATTTTGAAAACGGACTCCATCTTTTCAAACCATCGGGTTAAACCGACTAGTCCCTCGGTTCCACTAAACGTCTGTGGTTTGCATCCTTGAAAAGTTTTGTATGAGCATCCGTTTCGTGAGTTTGTGTTTACGGCTGCTGCTTTGGCTGCTGCTTCGGCTGTTGCTTTTGCTGCCTCGGCTGCAGCAATTCTTTCATTCACACGTTTCTCGACTAGTTGCTCAAACTCAGCATCCGACATTTGAGACATGTTTCTTCAATAAACACAACAGATATAATTTAATCATATAGAATATTATAGGTAAAATGAGTTGTCAATAGTTAATCGTAGCATATTAATAATATGAACCGATTATTATAAAAGCATTTTCTTCTTATTAGCATTTTATAATTATTTCTAGGGTGTTACCTACCCGTTAAGTTCATACATAATAGCTAGTACAAGGAATTAACTACTAAAATCCTAATAATATTCCACTATGAAAAATTATAGCGAGTTACTACATTATTATGTAATAATAATAATAATAAGTAGTAATAATACAAATAATCATTCCATGCATTTATTATTAATAAACCAAAATAATACAATACCATACAATACTGATATTTTACATATGCTTATTTTACATAACAAGATAGAGTAGCACACATAAGTAATAAAATAGCGCATGGAAGATTTATGGTTGCGAGGTCGTTTATTCAGAACTATCAGAAATTTCTTCCCATTTGGTTCTCTCTGCCAATTGTTTGTGTGCACATGGTCCGACAGACATTCTGGCAGTGTATTTTATTTTTGGTTGGGGTTTTGAGGTACCCGTTGCCTCAGTGGGTTTAATACAATAAGGGTGGTTACGAATCGAATGGTCCTGTTCTTTTTTAATAATTAAGGACATTTTATTATTGTGGTTGTTTTTATTATCTATAGCAAGTTGGAATTTCTCCTTAGTGATCTCTTTTATTTCATTAGCGAAATCCTCCTCCTTACTGATCTCGTCTGATGACGAACTGTCTGAGTCATGTGTAGGAGAATATGATGACGAACTGCAAGAATATGTACCGGTGGTCATGAACCGAAATCTTTTAATCGGTTCATGACCACCGGTACATATTCTTGCAGTTCGTCATCATATTCTCCTACACATGACTCAGACAGTTCGTCATCAGACGAGATCAGTAAGGAGGAGGATTTCGCTAATGAAATAAAAGAGATCACTAAGGAGAAATTCCAACTTGCTATAGATAATAAAAACAACCACAATAATAAAATGTCCTTAATTATTAAAAAAGAACAGGACCATTCGATTCGTAACCACCCTTATTGTATTAAACCCACTGAGGTAACGGGTACCTCAAAACCCCAACCAAAAATAAAATAC